>NC_138768.1:110263232-110863232 GCF_965119305.1 Pelophylax lessonae
GGGTAGGGCTACTAACTCTAACCCTAAGTATCTCACCGTAACCCTAACCCTAGCCCCTAACACTAAACCTAACCCTAACCCTCTAACCATAACCCTAACCCTCTAACCTTAACCCTAACCCTCTAAGCCTAGCCATAAAAATAACCCTAACCCTAACCCTAGCCCTAACCCTAACCCTAGCCCTAGCCCTAAGCCTAACCCTAGCCCTAACCCTAATTCGGAATTTTTTTCTGGTTGCGGACATGCTACAGAGCTGAAACTTCACAGGTACGCTTTTTAGACCCCCCAGATGCTAAATCCAAAGAATTTTTTTATTTTTATTTTTTTTTAAATTTTCCAATAATTGGCTCTCTAACAAAAAATTACAATTTTTAAGAACTTTTTTTGTGTGATTCAGTGTCTGGGGGTCTAAAAAGTGTACCTGTGAAGTTTCAGCTCTGTAGCATGTCCAGAACCAGAAAAAAAATTAGAATTAGGGTTAGGGCTAGGGTTAGGGTTATTTTTAGTGCTTAGGGTTAGACGGTTAGGGTTAGAGGCGTAGGGGTAGGGTTACTAACTCTAACCCTAAGTATCTCACCGTAACCCTAACCCTAGCCCCTAACACTAAACCTAACCCTAACCCTTAAAGCCCAGTTCCTGTCCCATTTTGGTCGGTTCTGGTCTGTTTGCGGTTGTTTGCGGTGCGTTAAACGGGGAGTTTGGTCTGTCACTGTGAAGCGGGCGTAACCCTTACACTACCTGATCGATACAACATCATACCTGATCGTATACACACACTGGATGTTTTAAAGCACGTTATTCCAAACAATTTAGGAATGTTAGGTGATTTATGCCCTTTATGGAATAAAACCCGACTCTGCGTCAACTACGTAATTTTCCATGGGAGTTTTGCCATGGATCCCCCTCCGGCATGCCACAGTCCAGGTGTTTGTCCCCTTGAAACAACTTTTCCATTACTGTTGTGGCCAGAAAGAGTCCCTGTGGGTTTTAAAATTCGCCTGCCTATTAAAGTCTATGGCGGTTCGCAATGTTCGCCGGTTCGCGAACATTCGCCGATGTTCGCGTTCGCCGTTCGCGAACGGCGAATTTTATGTTCGCGACATCACTACTGGCTAGGCCCTCCATCATTTCATGCGATGTACATATTGTACCTAGTCAGCTAGACAGGATAATTTTCTTTACCTGCCAAAGCAGATTTTTGTTTGGCGGGGGATGCATTGATTTAAATGCACCTACTGTTTGTAAATAACCTTGTGATTATTTGTACAGCAGATATATATATATTTTTTCACGTAATTTATTGTGTCTATCGGCCAAATATGGGGTATATCCCATGGCCTTGTACATTTGTCACTTCCTTTTTCCCCCTTTCCAGGTTTGTGGAATATTCCATAAACATTTTTGGTGAAAGAATTTTTGTAGGAGCGGCTGCCCAGAGCCAGTGAGGACATGGCTCGGTTTGGCGGGGTGTGAGTGTAGCACCCTCCTAAGTAGGTGCTAGTGAGAGGGTATAGTTTTTGGCTCTGTCAGAGGAACAGCAGAGAAATCTATATTGCTTTCTGCCTACCAGAGAGCAGGATCTGTGAGTTAGGTCTGCTCAGTGTGTGATTAATTGGGTCTAGATAGTGTTTTCACACTAGTCCAATAGGGAGGCATGTTGGACAGTGGGAGGAAACCTGACCAATGAGTACACAGGCCTTGATACAGTCCCAGTGATTGGTAGACACTGGCTGTGTCGGTGCATTATGGGATTCTGTAAAAAAAACAGGAGCACATGTGCTGCGGGGTCTTTGGCTGGTAAGCAGAGTCACGGAGGTAGGGTGGCAGCTGCCTCCTCCTCTGTAACAGTGTATATCGCAAAAAAAATGTTTATACAATTGTGATCATCCCTCCTTTTGGCCCTCAAAATCCTACTTTTCTATGTATGTTTTTGCTCAGTACACTGTAGCAGTGGCACATGGTCACAGTGTAAAAAATGGCGTTGCGCTAATCACAATAAAACAAATTCAACTGACAGCATGAGTCCCATGTGCAAATAAAAAGTCCAAATGTATCCAAAGAGGTGCAAAGAGGAGGATCCACCACCAAACAGAGTCACTGAACACTCTTAACAGCTCCTTAGACCCAACATGGTCACACAACGCCCAAAGTGCTGATATATCTCGCAACAGATGTGATCCAATAGCCTCATACACCTCCTCCTGCTGCAGACTGGAATGACCTCCAATAGACTCTTGCTGCACTCAGGAAACATAAACAAACGATCCCCTCATGGTGTAGTAACTCATATCAATTTATTAAGAAATATAAAAGAAAGCAGCTTACATGATAAAGGTTGATTGTCAGCGTTTAGTATAGCAGTGTGATCTGTTCGTTGGTTTCCCCACCAACAAGATGGCCGCCGCGTCCCTCGCCGGCGCACGCGTCAGCTGTCAGCAAATCCCGATGCGTTTCGTCATACAGTGACGTCGTCAGGGGTGTGGCTAGGCGGAGACGCTATCCAATATATAAGCGAGGGAGGCGGAGCAGCCAGACGATACCCAGGAAGTGAACGCTCATCACAAGCATTCCATCAACCGGAAGCCACTAGTAACTCATAAGGTAGATCATTAAGCAGCAAAGAATAATAAAAATAAGACCCAATATATACTCAAATAAACAATGGGCCGCAATCGGTATATAGCTCGTCTTAACAATAGTGTTGTAACATCGCTCAGGCCGGGAAGCAGCTCCATCTAGTGGCGGGAAACCATATTGCACAACAAAATAGAAAAGTGACAATGCATAAATACATATAGTATACATAAAAATGCTGAAGCCATAGTAATCAATGATAAAATATATAAATATATATAAAAAGCAGAAATTAATTCCACGTTATTAGGCTAAAAGTTATTTAAAACATATTAGGAATACACCTAATCAGTATAAAAGGCCAGATAATAAAAACAAGGAAGCTCGGGAGGGAATAAATATTCTAAAAGAATACAGGATCTGGGAGGGAGCAAGGTGTTTATGAATTGCTAATAAATGCATTTATGTCCCAGTCGATATTAAGGCCGAAAGGGGCATAAGATTTTATCTTGTATATCCAGGATGTCTCCAACCCCTGGTCATATTGCTCCCCCTCCAGCTACCCGCAAAGCGGTCAATACCTAGGAACACAGTGCCACTAGGATCCCTATTGTGACATAAGTCATAGTGCCGAGAGACACTATGCTTCGGGAACCCTTTTAGTATATTGGCCACATGTTCCTGCAGACGGATATGAAGCTTACGGATAGTTCGGCCAACATATTCCTTGCCACATGGTCAGTCGGCCTGGGGACCAGTGGAAAGGAACTGAACCCAGAGGTCCAGGAGAACTGACTGGAGGGGTAGAGAAACTGGAGACCCTCGAAAAACAGTTTTGTGAGTACAGGGGATCGTGTCTAGGGGCCTGACCTGAGGGGGCCACCCCGGTGTAGGATAGTCAGAGGACGGGTGTCAGTCTGTGGAGTGAAAGGGGATACTAGGCAGGTATCCTGAAGATAATCTACTCAACTGAGTCCTCTGTAAAGAGACTTAACCCAAATTCATCTAGTGGCAAGATGAATCTGCAGCCTGGCTGCATCTTCAGACAGGAGTCCTCCTCCATTGTGAATAGTTTAATTTGGAGTATCCCACTCTTCCCTTCTCCCATCCCTATTTAAAATAAAACACCAAAAACAACTAAATATCCTGAACTGTTCATTGACTGAGCCAAGAAGTAAAGTATTAATCTAGGAATGCCAGTGTTGCTAATGGTAACCCAGGGGGACCCCGAAAGTGTTTTATCCAGCAGTCCTCAAGGGGGCAGTGCTACACATACTATATATATATATATATATATATACTGTATTTGATAAATTCAATTGTTAACTCTTTTGTAGTGCGTTGACTTATTTGACTAGTTTACCCTTCTCCATTAACCACTTCCTGCGAATCGACGTAGCCCTACTTCGGCTCAGAGAAGTGGTTGTACCAGGGTGATGCCTGCAGCTAGAGGCATCATCCCGATATCATTTTTTAGAGGCAGTGGTTGGCTTTCAGCTGATAACAGCCGATGCATTATCCTGCCGCCTTCCACGGCTCTGCCTGGGTCTCCCGTCCCACCGTCTCGCACGTCCGGTTGGAGTCCCGATCAAAGCCGAAATCGGCGATGATCGGGTCCCCAATGTAGTAACCCGGAAGCAGCGTGATGACGTCACGTCCGGGTTACTCGGCGACTAAAGGCCCCGAATTTAAAAAACTGTCAGTATTCAAAAATGCAGATTTTGGCATTTTGAATACATTGAAGTCCAGTGGAGAGGTCTCGGGTCTTTTAGACCCCCGATCCCTCCATAAAGAGTACCTGTCACTGCCTATTACTGTCACAAGGGATGTTTATGTTGCTTGTGACAGCAATAAAAGTGATCAGATTTATTTTTTCAACCACTTACCCACTGGGCACTTAAACCCCCTTCCTAAGTAGACCAATTTTGACAATTACTCAGTCATGCAACACTGTACCCATATGAAATTGTTGTCCTTTTTTTCACACAAGCAGAGCTTTCTTTTGGTGGTATTTAATCATAATTGGCTTTTTATTTTTTGCGCTATAAATGAAAAAAGACCGAAAATTTTGTAAAAAGATGCATTTTTCTTCATTTTGGTTTTACAATTTTGCAAATTTAGCCATTTTTCTTCATAAATTTTGGCCAAAATTTATACTGCTACATATCTTTAGTAAAAATAACCAAAATAAGTATACATTTAATTTTTTGGTCTTTGTGAAGGTTATAGAGTCTACAAGTTATGATGCCAATCATTGAAAATTGATCACACCTGATGTACTGATGGCCTATCTCATTTCTTGAGACTCTAACAAGCCAGTAAATTACAAATACCCCAAATGACCCCTTTTTGAAAGTAGACATTCCAAGGTATTTAGTAAGAGGCATAGTGAGTTTTTTGAAGTTGTCATTTTTTTCCACAATTCTTTGCAAAATGAAGATTTTTTAAATATTTTTTTTATCTTTCACAAAATGGTCATATTACCAAGTTATTTCTCACGCACTTTATTGGCATACTTGCAACTACACCCCAGAATACATTCTGCTACTCCTTCTGAGTATGGCGATACCACATGTGTAGGACTTTTCCACAGCCTGACCACATACAGATGCCCAACATCCAAGTAGCACCGTCAGGCCTTCTAGAAGCAAAAATTACACATATAATTTCCTGACAACCTATCCCACTTTTGAAAGTCCTGGAGCACCAGGACAAAGGAAATGCTCACAATATGACCCCATTTTGGAAAGCAAACACCCCAACACATAATCTAGGAGGCATAATGAGTCTTTTGAACATGTCATTTTTTCCCACAAGTTTTTGGAAAATGTGAAAAGAAAATGAAAACGCATTTTTTTTTACACAAAGTTGACCATTTATAAGATATTTCTAACACATAGCATGTACATAGCAAAAATGACACCCCAAAATTCATTCTGCTACTCCTCCTGAGTATAGCGATACCCCATGTGTGACACTTTTCCACAGCCTGGCCACATACAGAGGCCCAACATGCAGGGAGCATCATCATTTCCTGATTTCCCATTACAATTTTGTGAGGCACTGTAGGGCACTGATAAGCACTGTAGTGGAACGGATGTACACTGATGTGGCATGGATGTGGCATGGATGAGCACTGATGTGGCACGGATGAGCACTGACGTGGCATGGATGTGGCACTGATGAGCACTGATGTGGCATGGATGTGACACTGATGAGCACTGATGTGGCATGGATGAGCACTGACATGGCATTGATGTGGCATGGATGAGCACTGACATGGCATGTATGTGGCACAGATGAGCACTGACATGGCATGGATGAGCACTGATGTGGCATGAATGAGCACGGATGTGGCATGGATGAGCACTGAGGTGGCATGAGTGGACACAGATGTGGCATGGATGAGGCACGCATGAGGCATGGATGTGGCATGGTTAAGGCATGGATGAGCACGGATGTGGCATGGATGAGCACTGAGGTGGCATAGATGAGCACTGAGGTGGCATGGATGAGGCATGGATGTGGCACGGATGAGGCATGGATATGGCACAAGTGATGCATGGATGAGGCATGGATGAGGCACAGTTGAGGTATGGAGGAGGCAGAGGAGGAGTCCAGCTGCAGTTTCTCTCCTCTCCTCACACACTGTACACTGTACGTTGTGTACATTGTGCGAGGAGAGAAGAGAAAACAACCAGACTTTTGAGCCGGTTTGTTAACAAGTGATCACGTGATCACGTGGTAAAGGGCCGCTGTCATTGGAACACTCAAACAAATGGGGCACTCAGCGGGAAGTTCGCCCACTGATGAGCGCCCCATAATGTACTGCGCTGGTGCAGTGAATAAATGAATGCTGATTGGCTAAAGTATGCACATGACCTGTATGCTTTGGCCAATCACAGCACAGTGTCCTGTCAGAGCCATGATTGGACAAAGGCAGGCCACGCCCCACACTATATATGGCTGCTGCTTACATAGTAGCCGTGTATAGTATATGATAATAGAGGTTAGGCAGGTAGTTAGTGGATAGTATGTTGAGTTAGTTTATCAGTCAGTGTGACGTGACGTCAGAAGGGGCATTGCCACCGGGTGATGTAACCAGATGTCCTTGCCCCTTTCCTATAAAAGAGCTGTCATCGCTCAGGCGGCTCATTAGCCAGGAGACGTGTGAAGAGGCGGGAGCTTCTTTTTGTTTTATATTTTTCGGGTGCGGCGGGCGACTTGATTGACGATGGATTTGCATCGGGGGACATTATTTTTTTTTTAATAAAGTTCTTGTAAAAAACTGGCTTTTGTGGGTTTTTTTTTTTTGTATACTTTTTTGGTGAATGGGTAGGGGTACGTTATACCCGATAGGGGGGGCCGGGATCCGGGAAATGTCAGTATTGCTGCAGCAGGCTCCATACATCGTACAAATACGCAACTTTACAGGCACATTAAGGGGACCCCCCAGGCACGATATTTAAAGGAATTTTTCATTTTTATTGTTTCACATTAGGCATTATTAAAATCATTGCAAAAAATTATCGTTTTAAAAAACATTTTTTGCATTGATACATGTCCCCCAGGACAGTACCCAGGTCCCCATACACTTTTTATGACAATGACTTGTGTATAAGCCTTTAAAATTAGGACTTTTGATTTTTTTATGTTTGTGTCCTATAGGCTTTAATAGAGTTTGCATGTTCGCTAGAACTTTTTCCTTGTTCGAGATGTTATGGTGCGAATCGAATGGGGGGGGGGGGGATGGTGTTCGGCCCACCACTAACAATGAACATAAAGTTAAGCAAGCTCCGGGAGGCAGTGGAGGACAGAAAAGCCTGGCGCACTATGGTTCATGAGGTCATGAAGAGTCGGACACGACTAAACAACTAAACAACAATTAAGCACTAAAGAAAAATGATCAGAAACTAAAAAAAACAATCAGCAACTAAAAACAGTAAATTAATGAAATAAATTAGCAGTATGATAAAAGATAGAAAATACATTGTAATTCCATAGTAATGTTTCACTAGATGACCACTAAGATCATATCACCAGCAATAGATTCATAGGAGAATTTCTTTAGATGTTACTTTACGTTAGCTATTTAGGCATTTTTATTGAGCCACACATGTAATGCTACTGCACAATTATTTGCATACACATTGGTACAGAGTGGACTTAGCCTTTAGGTCTACAATTCCAATCTATGAATGTTCTTTGGCACAACTAATTTTAGGTATTTTCTATATTAGATAAATGTCAATGGGAAGTGCTTCCACAAGCATTCGTTTGTCCTTTAAATAAGAAATAATTTAATTAGGAGCAAACACAATATTCATAATAATGATTAATTGGTAGAACATTTGTTACTGGTGAGAATCAATATGTAATTATGCTTCATTAACTGCACATCTAGTAAAGTTCATGATGTCTGGGTGATTCACGCTTGTTTTTTGACTGTGAGGAGCAGCAAGCTTAGATACAGGAGTTCATAAAAGGAGAATTGTCACTGTCTGAGAAAAATCAAGAACCCCTTCATTCTCTGTGCTCGCTCCCCTGAGTCCCCAACTATGACCTCTCTAGGTCTTCAGCTTTGCATTGGCATTTGGGAATATTATGCATGTGCTGGCTTTAATTGCTTCAGGTAAAGGCCAACAGAGTCTGCAAATTGAAACCACTAAATGACCAACTTACAGTCATTTACTTCTGTAATAGTTAAAGTTAATCTAAAGCCAAAACTTTTTTTTTTAGTCTTGGATACAGCGGGGAAGGGTTAGCATCCCTAAAAACACTCCACAAAAAAAGAAAAACATGATGAGCAGTCATCTTGATCACGTAGGCCTGTGCACCTCTGAAATTGTGGTTTCAATATGAATATAGTACACACTCTTTTTTTTTTTCTTTGCATATTGGAGTGCTGGTCTTTTTTTAATTTTTGGATTTGTAAATGGAGCCACTGCGGGCCGAGCAATCCCTTTTTTACCTGTCTGGCTGTGGGAGATAGTGTAGCACTGGTTGATGAATTGAACCAAGTGGAACACTTGACCGGGTGCATAAGTAGAGTAAAATTTCACCAAAGGGTCAGAGATGGCAAATAAAACCTGACAGACAGAGGTTTTAACCATTTCATACTCCATCCAGAATAAAAAAAAAAAGTTTGGGCTTTAGATATACTTCAAAGCGGGGGTTGACAACCCAGTGACAGGTAGACTGCGATCTTTCCTTGCCGACTCCTAGAATAAGGGCAGGAGGGGTGGCATTTATTGTAACCAATCCCCTTTCCTCCTGCAGCCACCTCTCCTCCTCTCCCTCCCAGCGGAATTCAGCGGTTGCAGGAAGAAGGGGGATTGGTTGCAGAAAATGCTGCCATTGCCCTCCCTTCTGTCTCTGCCCCTTTTCATTTGTCTGCCCAGACCTCCTCTGTGCTCTCCTGTTACTTCCCTCCTCCCTCCACAGTCCTGCTGGCTTCCCTTTTCTCCTGTCCTGCCAGCTGCTGTGGGGGATCGCATAAGGATGGGGAGCGAGGAAAGGGGTCATTAAATTGTAATTTACCGTCCCTTTTTTTTTTCTGAATGAACACAGTGAGTGACTAGTACCAATTGTTCCTGGGTCCATTCATAACTGAAGCATAGCAAACTGTGTTTACTATGCTTCAGTTTGTGAATGAACAGGAAGCCACTCAGCACAGAGCACTTCCCATTCATTTGCTGCCCAGCACAGCTGAAGCTGCAGAGAAAGGGACCGGAGAATTTTTCTTCTCAGTCCCTTTTCTCTGTCTCAAAAGTGAGCCATCACTAAAGCCCCCCAACAGGGCTCCTAAAAAATCTGTTTAAAAAATGTTAAAAAATAATAATGTAAAAAATAAAATAATAAAAAACTACTAACACAATTTACTGCCCTACTGACACCATCCGTTGCTCAACTGACACCATCCTTTGCCCTGCTGAAAAAATCCACTGCTATACTGACACTGTCCTCTGCCCTACTGACACTGTCACTGCTCTTCTGACACAGTTCTCTGCCTGACTGGTAAAGTCCACTGCCCTACTGACAAAGTCCACGGCTTTACTGACTGACACCATCCACTGTCCTACTGACACCAACCTCTGACTTACTGACATGTCACTGCTCTACTGACTCCGTCCACTGCTCTACTAAAACCATATGAAAAACCAGACAGGAAGAGGTTAATCTAACCCCACATATATTGGGCATTTAAATGGTGACTCCCAAATGAAAGAACAACCATATCAGTAACCTAATAGAAGAATACAAAAATGCATTTATTTAGTATCCACAGTCATATATAAACAACCTCATAGTATGTAGGGCCATGAACAGACATGGGGCCTATAAAAACATAATACATACAGTGACATCAATAATATTTAACGGATAAAAAGTGGATAATGTGCCAACATGTTTTGCAGCCTATGTATTCTGCTTCTTTGGGGCTTCTGCCATCCGTATACAATTCACAGACATCTAATATGTATGTATACACATAAACATAAAAATTAATCAACATTAATTTAAACAGTTCAATATATACATGGGATGGGGGGAAGTAAGGGTTGTTATGGAAGGGGTATGGTACAAATAGGATACCTACCACAAATAAGTAAAAATAAAAAAGGGAAGAAAAAGAGCAAGGAATGGAAAAATTGTAGTCAGATATGTTCCAGTCAGGGGGAGATCAGAAAAAAATCGCATCAAATGCCGCAAATTCCCTGATATAATTATCCCTCAAAGGATGCGTAGGAGCTCACCACTGTAAGTTGTGGGATAGTTCATACTGCCCTACATACAAAAAATAGAAATGGAGAAAAAACACAAAGGAAGACAGATTCCGCATTAAACACATATATAAGAATACAAAAAGATTTTTAAGGAGATCCAAAAATAGGATCAATCCAACCATGTCACATAAATACATAATCATGTCTCACCATCATAAGAGGTAGAGAGGGGTGTCCTCCATAAGGTATATGGGCAAATCGCCCACTTAAAATCAGTGAAGTATCTGTGGGATTAGCAACATGATGTCCAGGTCTCCCGAGACCTCACCAAATCACGTAGCAAATGAACCACAAAGGAAACACCCATATTTATGAGACCACAAGATGGGCGATCCTGAGTAGGGGTTGGTGGGGGGCTCTCTTGTTAGGCCTTAAGTATTCACAGCTGTGCTCACCTTGTTGATAATCAAGATTTCATGTAATACAAATCACCACAGGGCACATGGACCAAATTACGTACGTGAATCTGATATCAACAAGCCGCTGACACCCAAAAGGGAAACACATGAGGGTCCCTCAGACCGCCACATGAGTGCCCAAAAGGCACACAACAGCCCTCAAAGAACCGCCACATACGACCAACCAAGCAGTGAAAACACACCCCCCCCCAAACAAAAAAGGAAAGAGAGGGGGAAAGTAGAAGAAAGGGACCACTCCTGGAAAAATAAACCAAAGGATAAGGCATTTTATTATGAAAATCACATCTTAATGCCCATTTGCTTCATTCTGAACTTCATTAAATTTCTATATCACGAGTGAAATAACACATTTTCACACAACTTACACAAACCAGAAATCATTAAGGTAAACATTTGAATACACACCTTGTTATATTCTCCGTGTTGTGAGAGACACAGGACTCTGGTCTGGAACAACGGATGTTTATTCAGGACTCACTGTACAGCATTACAGGACAGCTCTGCATATCAATACATCTCTGCATGTGTCTAAAGATGGCCACTCTGCCCCTTGACCCTTGTCATCACTCCTGGGTGGAGCCAGCCTTAAAGTGACAGTACATGTGAAACCCTTCAGGTATAACACCTTCCATCCATACCTAAAAAAAACCCCCAAAAAAAAAAACAAGAACAGGCATAAAACAGTTACACACCTAGAAAAAAGCCTCTCAGGTAGGCCGAACAAGACCGGACTGTGACACATCTAAGAAGTAAAGAGGAAAGAGAGAGAAGAAAAAAAATAAATAAATAAAAAAAAACATTTATTAAAAATTTAAAATATCAAACAAACCCTTAGATATAGGGGCATAGCTTATAAAGCCATTTAGTCCAGGGGGTATATCAGCCCGAATGGGTAAATATCTGCCTGGATTCAGAACATAAGATAGCATTATCGAAATCCCCACCCGTGGTCTGGGGTGTTGCCTATCAATCATAGTGAAACTCAGATTGTCCAGGTTACATACATGGCAGTTTTCAAAATGTCTCGTGATGGGACTTTCAGGAATCCCATCCCGTATATCGTCAACATGTTCCTTCACATGTTGCCATAACATGCGTTTTGTTTTACCTACATAAAAGGCATTGCAACCACCCTTAAGGAGGTAAAAAATGCCTCTAGTCTCGCAATTGGCAAAATGTTTGTATTGAATAGCTTTGGAGCCTATTGTTACTGGTTCTCTACCAACTCATATATAGCGGCAGTAATCACAGTGGCCACAACGGTAGGTACTCCTGGGGCAGTCACCACAAGGGTCCATCCAGGGGTCCTATGGAAGTAACTAGATGTAAGAATATCTCTAGTCGATCGATTTCTATGAAAAGTCCCCCACGGGGTTACATCAATAAAGTGTTTTATAACTGTTTTTATATGTTTTATAACTGTATCCTCAGTAAGATGCCAATGTTTTTCAGGACATTGGTTATCTCTGCATATTATTTAATGTATTTTATAATATGTCTGACCTTCACTTCCTCAGGGCGAGGTTCACTCTGAAAAAATAACAGATCCTGAGGACTCTCAAGTGCCCTTTTGTGTGCCCTTTTTAGTGCTCTGTGGCTATAGTGCCTCTGGAGAAACTCTCTTTAAGCGCTTTAGCCTGAATTTTAAAGTCGTCATCCCTAGAACAGTTCTGACTAACCCATAGGTATTGACCGATGGGTATTCCCCTAATGATGTGTCGGGGATGAGCACTTTTAGCATGAAGCAAAGCGTTGCCTGCTCTTGGCTTCCTAAAGAGGCTAGTAGCCACAGAGCCGTCCCGATGTTTAGTGATAATGAGATCTAAGAACTGCAGTGTATTCGCATCAACATTCATAGTAAAATGTAAATTCAGTTTGTTATTATTCAATTTAGCAACAAACTCAAACAGAAGTTCATTTGGTCAAGTCCAAAAGATGAGGATATCGTCGATGTACCTCCGCCATAGGGAAATGTGGCGGAGGTACAGCGACAAGTCCTCATCTGCAAAAATTGACAGCTCCTCTCTCCCCAGGTACAGGTTGGCATATGAGGGGGCACAAGTGGTCCCCATAGCCACCCTCTGCACCTGGAGTTAATGGGAGCAGTCAAACAAAAAGACATTATGAGTTAGTATAAATTCAAGGATTAAATTGTTATACTCCTGATGAATGTTGCTCCTCTCCCCCAGAAACCTTCTGGCTACAGCCAGGCCCAAATAGTGAGGTATACTGGAATAACTTTCTGACTCACACTTATTACCATTAGACACAATCTACTAAAACCATCCTGTGCCCTAATGACACCAACCTCTGCCCTTCTGAAATTGTCCACACAACATCCAATGCCCTACTGACACTGTGCACATACTGTCCACTGACCTACTGACACTGTCCACTGCTCTACTGACTAGCACTGTCTACTTTTAAGATAATGTAAATCAGGGACGTTCAGTCAGGGGAGACAGAGCCTCACCTGCCATGAACATAAAAAAAAATAATCAAGCTTCGAGAGTTGTAGCTCGGCGACCTGGGGTACCTGGAGTCCTACCCCACCATTGGTCAAAATGTGGTGCTCGTAGCACCTATGGTTCCAGAGATACCAGGCTCCTTGTGCAGCCTGTCAGAACCTGTTTGCAGCAGACTGAGAGGATGAGCTCACAGTGCCTCTAATTTCTGATTTATTAAGCGGAGGCACTGAGCTCAATGGACAGCTTGAAGCCTTGGACCAATGGTAAAGCACCATTGGTCCAAGTTGTCCAATAAAAATGCTGCAGTGGAGGCTCTCCTCTCACTGCAGTGTCTTTTAGACACATGCTCCCTTAAAGCCAAGCCCTCTAAACTACAAGGAAAAAACATGGGTTTATGGGTATAAGGTTTACCCATAATCCCATATTTTTCTCACACAGTTAAGAGGGAGAATCTTCTGCTGCTAAAAGGGACATTTTTTAATCAAGCAAAATAATACATTAATATGCTTTATTGTGACGTGAGTCACTTTGGTTGGGGGGCTTGTGGAACCCAGATTGCTTTAGGGAGGTTGGGAGTCTACTTGACCAGTTTCCCCAGTCCTTCCTATGTGTACGTCCCCCTGTGTCTATTAGGGTCACAGGGTGACCAAGAACCCCAGTCGGGTCTGCTCTGCACTAATCAGACTCTTGCTAGTGGGGTGGGGGTTTGTTGTTGTTGAATACCTGCATTCCATTGTTCTATTGTTCCTGTCTGCCTTGAGTAAGCTTATTATGGGATGTGTATGTTTGTGTGAATTGGCTAAGGGGGAGGGGTTATCAGATTGTATATCTCTGTGTGCATGTGTTTTGAATAAACAGTTTGATTCTGGTTCACTCCAAAACTTGTACTGTCTAATTCTTGGGGTAACTATAGCCAGATTCATGGATCCCGTGTTCCAGAGCTTAGGAAGCAGGTTCTTGGCGGAGATACCCAGGCAGGGTGTCCGGATTCCGTCACATTTATATTATAACATAATAATTTATTATTTATCCAATTACTGTGAAATTACTGGTTTGAAGTTATAACTTCGAACTTCAGTAATTTGCCCGTTAAACTACCTGCTTGAGTACAGTTTTCTAAAATATAGCAAATTACCTTAAATAAAATATATAATAATTATTTGTATATTACTTACTTATGGTAAATAACCACTTGCCACTAAGGCCAATTCTGACACTTCTTTTCTACATGTACACCATTTTATTGCTAGAAAATTACTCAGAACCCACAAACATTTTATATATATATATATATATATATATATATATATATATATATATATATTAGCAGGCACCCTAGGGAATAAAATGGTGGTTGTTGCAACTTTTTATGTCACACCGTATTTGCGCAGCAATTTTTCAAACGCATTTTAAAAAGGAAAAACTGTTTCATGAATAGAAAAAAACACTAAAGTTAGCCTGATTTTTTTGGCTAATTTAAAAGATGATGTTATGCCAAGTAAATTGATAACTAACATGTTATGCTTTAAAATTGCAAACACTTGTGGAATGGTGCCAAACTTCAGTACTTCAGTAAAAAATCTCCATAGGCGATGCTTTAAAAACTTTTACAGGTTACATGTTTAACCACTTAAGCCCCGGAAGATTTGACCCCCTTCCTGACCAGGGGGTTTTTTGCGATTTTTTTACTGCGTGACTTTAACGGACAATTGCGCGGTCGTGCAACTCTGTACCTAAACGAATTTCACGTCCTTTTTTTCCCACAAACAGAGCTTTCTTTTGGTGGTATTTGATCACCTGTGCAATTTTTTGATCATGCGCTATAAACAAAAAAAGAGCGTAATTTTTGCAAAAATAACAATATTTTTCACTTTTTTTATATGAAATTCCCCCCCAAAAAAATGTAAAAATCAAAATTTTTTAACATTTTCGGCCAAATTGTTTTATGCTACCTATGTTTGGTAAAAAAAAAATTGCAAAAAGCGTATTTTGATTGGTTTGCACAAAAGTTATCGCGTTTACTAACAAAGGGAAAGATTTTTGTCATTTTTGGTGTTTTTTTTTAACGAGTAATGGCGGCGATCTGCGTTTTTTTTTGCGGTACTGCGACATTGCGGCGGACAGATCGGACCCTTGACAGACATTTTTGAAACTTTTGGGGGTACCAGTGACATTACTGCAGTAATCAGTGCTATATATATGCACTGTTACTGCAAAAATGACACTGGCAGGGAAGGGGTTAACTGTATTGGACAGGGAGGGGTTAAGTGTGTCCTAGGGGCGTGCTTCTAACTGTAGTGGGACATGGCTATTGGTGTAAAAACAAAGATCAACGGTTCTACATAGTAGAACCGTCTGATCTTCATTTTTACACAGGGGAGAATGACAGGCGGCTTGTTTACATAAGCCGCTCTGCCTTTCTCCCGCTGTACCGACGATCGGCGAGTGACCGGCAGACATCGGGTCCGCCGGTCACACGCCCACACTCCTCCCTGAACGAGCCGAGGCGGGCTCGCCCGCTATTGGCTCTGATTCCAGTGACAGGCGAGTGACGTAGATCTACGTCACTCTGCCTGGCCGGGGCTGACTGCCGCAGTAAATATACTGTGCGCAGTCGGCAACCGGTTAAAGTTACAGAGGGTGTCTAGTGCTAAAATTATTTCTCTCACTCTAACGTTCGCAGAGATACCCCACGTGTGTGGTTTTTGAACGCTGTTTATATATACTAAAACAAGTCCTTATGCTGGTCAAATTAGTAAAGTATGAGAACTAATGAAGGTGCTATATATAATTTATATAATCAGAAAATGATTCAGGTTCTATTCTTTTATTATATAGATTATACATGAAATTTTCATTAGTTCTCATAGTTTACTAATTTAACCAACATAAGGACTTGTTTTAATAAAATCAGGACTGTTGGAAGCTATATAGAGCACAGTGTCATTTTTATTTTTTATTTCTGCATTCTGTAACAGCCCTGTACTTGACCAGTGAAATCTCAGCATTTACAGGGCTGTTACAGAATGCAGAAATACAAAATAAAAAATCTGCTGTCCAATAGATTCCTTTCACCAGAGAGGTTTATTTGTCTGGGGGAATCTGACTGCCTGTGTACTGACACGCAAGTTTTTAAGCGTAAGCCAATTGGCTGAAGATTAAATTTGTCATCTCACAGTGCTGTTTGGGTTTATTCACTAAATGTTGATGTGGGGGTTTATTCACTAAATGTTGATGTGGGGGTTTAGTCACTAAATGTTGATGTGGGGGTTTAGTCACTAAATGTTGATGTAGGGGTTTATTCACTAAATGGAGATGTGGGGGTTTAGTCCTTAAATGTTGATGTCGGGGTTTAGTCACTAACGGCCGGATTTAAAGAAACTGCAGCTTCAGACACCTATGACTTGTTTCAGTTTCGCCGCTTTAAAATCAATTAACTTGCGCACTGGCGATTTGGACAGCGGGACAGCAACAATGAATTCCCCCGTCAGTGGTATTCAGTTACGATCGCGTCTTCGCAAATTCACATACTTATGTCTTTGTGCTCACAGCAGTTTCACATAGCGATGTGGTCTAGTGGATTAGTGCACACATCTCGTCTGTAATTCATCTCTCTCTGCTGTAGGTTCGAGGCTTACCATCTCCTCCACCTTTTTTTTTTTTTTTTGTATATTTTTAAAATGTTACGGATTGGATCATATAGATTGCTAAATAATGTTACACCCAGAAGCGATTGCAAACTTACAACGTCTTAAGTGATTTTATTATCTCGTCTGTCTGTAGAATTTATCTTATGATTCCAAGTAGCAAAGGCAAGTCACCAAACCTCTACACCACTTCAGGTCAAGATGAAACCTCACAATTTTCCCATGGTCTTCTTCCGAGATTACATACAATGTTTAGTACTTTAGCTATATGTGCTTTTTAGCCTTAACACACATTTATTTTCACCAAACAGCTCTATTCTGCACAATAGCTAAGTGCTTTGCAACGTCATGGTTTCAAATCACTACACTTGGGATCTCTTTACACTCTCATTTATTTTATAGATTTTGTAAAGAATATCTAATTTTGGGGGTGGGTGGAGGGGGGGGGTGTGTTCTACCCAAATTTCAAGCACATTAATGGAACCAACACAATATTTATTCTATGAGTGTGGTCCTAGTTTTCTGGAGCTGCAATTCTTTACACATTTACCATGGTTCTTACAATTTCTGGACCAAGAAACATAGGTGTTTGATATTGGACTCTCTCCATATTTGAACAACACAGACCCTCATAGTCCAACACTACATTTGCCTAACACCTCAACACAACACTGTCACATCCCTACCCTACATTTCAACCCCTCACATTACCAGTACAAGCAGCATGCAAAGTGCAAAGCTCTGGCCTTGGCAGCTTAATGGGCCATACACTATAAGATTTTTTCAAGACTTTTTCCTGTAGACTTCCCAAAACCATATAATATGATGTCAAACCTAAACACTTTCAATTTGTATGCAATCAGGCAGGCCATTGCACTACATAGAAAAGGTCAATATGAAGGATAAAGTCTTCTCAAAATCTTAGAGTGTGTATGGCCCTAAACACATGTTCCGTTCAAAAGTGTCTATTGTTTATGGAATTACAGCATAAGGAGGGATGCAGCAAGCTAATATTGACACTCTCCAGTCCATGTGCCTTTAAAGCGCCAGCCCACGATCTTTGCTCCATGGCTACATTAGGCAAGGATACGGGATTCTGATATCTTCACCAACTTCATGCAGAGTCAAGAAGCAATTCTGCACCTCTACCAGCTCATAGGGGACAGGCACGGTCAGGTTGCTGTTCAGCTTACAAGCCACTTCGGAAGTTCCAGGGTGTTCGTGTTGGTCATTAATGCCAGTTCTGCTCATGTGCCTCACCAAATATCCACTGACCACAAATGCAGATGAGTGGAGTACATGAAGGTGGGTTTCTACCAGCTACAACCGCAAGCAGTACCACTCCTGGAAAAATAAACCAAAGGATAAGGCATTTTATTATGAAAATCACATCTTAATGCCCATTTGCTTCATTCTGAACTTCATTAAATTTCTATATCACGAGTGAAATAACACATTTTCACACAACTTACACAAACCAGAAATCATTAAGGTAAACATTTGAATACACACCTTGTTATATTCTCCGTGTTGTGAGAGACACAGGACTCTGGTCTGGAACAACGGATGTTTATTCAGGACTCACTGTACAGCATTACAGGACAGCTCTGCATATCAATACATCTCTGCATGTGTCTAAAGATGGCCACTCTGCCCCTTGACCCTTGTCATCACTCCTGGGTGGAGCCAGCCTTAAAGTGACAGTACATGTGAAACCCTTCAGGTATAACACCTTCCATCCATACCTAAAAAAAAAACCCCCAAAAAAAAACAACAAAACAAGAACAGGCATAAAACAGTTACTCATAATTGTCCAATACAGTCCTCCAACTCAGGAGATTTACATGGCTTCTTCCACGTCCGGATGTGAGAACAACTTCCAGGGACGCTACGGGGAGAAAATGGCAGCGGATCACTTTCGGTGGGCCCGTCGATAGTCTCGTAACCGGTCTTGCATTTGAAACCGGTCAGGAGGGCGACAGCGTCGTTGAGGACAGGCACCCAGTGACTCGGGGCCGGAGGAAGCAGGGCTGGCCGGAATGGACACCGGCGGGGCCAAGAGGGGATCCCCTAGCTCAGAGGGTGAGCAGACCTCTGGAAGAGGGCTGGAGGGCTCTGTTGGAGCTGAGTTCAAAAGTTCAGAGTCCTCCCAAGCATCAGTCTCAATGCCTCCTGATCCGGTAGGAGCAGATCCTTGAGACACTGGAGGTGCAGCCGATGTCAGGGATTCGGGCAGCTGAGAACGAGGACGCAATTGGTCCGCATGCCTTCTGCAAATGGAACCATCTTCCAGGCAGACCCGATACATTTTTGGTCCCAAAGTCTCTGCGATGATAGCAGGAAGCCAACGAGTGTTGGAAGCGCCATAAGATCGGGCCCATACCTTTTGCTGGGCTGTAAACCGGGGAATCTCGTCGTGTTCGACCCTCTTGTCTTAGGACTGCCGTACATGTTCCTGGACCGTTTGAGGGCAGAGCATATCCAAAACAGTCCATGGCTGCCGACCCAAAAGAAGTTCAGCTGGAGTTTTCCCAGTGGTTGCATGTGGTGTGGTTCTGTAAGCAGAAAGGAAGGAGTCCAGCTGCTGGGGTGACAGGGACTGTTGTTTACTTGTAGCCACAGTAGCTTTGAAATAGCGTTTGAAGGTCTGTACAAACCTTTCTGCTTGACCATTTGTAGCCGGGTGGTAAGGTGCGGTCAACTTGTGTTTGATGTTGTGGGCAGTCATGAAACTCTGAAACTCCTGGCTTGTGAATTGTGCACCGTTGTCTGTGACAATTTCTCTAGGGTATCCAAACGTAGCAGCGAGATGTAACAGTATGGAAATCGTCGCCTTAGTCGTTGGCTGGGTAACCGGAATGACCTCAGGCCACTTTAAATGGGCATCAATAATGATCAAAAAGGTGTGTCCTCTGATCGGGCCTGCAAAGTCCAAGTGTAGGCGAAACCAGGGAACCGTGGGCCAAGTCCAGGGCTGGACGCACCCTCGAGGAGGGTCTCTTGCAGTTTGTAAACATCCAGCACATGCATTCACATATGTTGTGATATCGGAGTCGAGGTTCGGCCACCACACATAGCCTCGGGCCTTTTGTTTCATACGTGTGCCTCCAGGATGACCAGTATGTAGCAAGTCCAGAATGTGTCTCCGGAGGGTCTGTGGAACGATCACTCGGTCTCCCCATAAAACACAGTTGCCAGACACAGTTAATTCCAGACGCCTACGGAAGTAAGGTTCATAATCCTGTGTGACAGTTGCAGGCCAGCCGTACCGTACCCAGGAGAGTATTGTCTTAAGGAAGGTATCCTTGGCTGTATGGGCTGCTACTTCCCCGGAAGACAGAAAGGACAGGCTGGTGTAACGACAACTCTTGACAGGTGGAGAAGAGTCCGTTAATGTCCTTGTCAGACGGGACATGGCGTCCGCATTAGCATTTGCATCATGGCTGCGATACTGGATTTTGTAGCTATATGCTCCCAAGAATAGGGCATAGCGTTGAAGACGGGCCGCAGTCGTCTGGGAGATGCCTTTGTCAGGGCTAAAGATCTGAAGGAGTGGTTTATGATCAGTCAGTATGGTGAATTCCCTACCATACAGGTAAAGATGAAACTTCTTAATTGCCCATATGAGCGCCAGAGCCTCTTTGTCAATGTGAGAGTAATTGCTTTCTGCTTTTGTCAAGGACCTGGAGGCGAATGCCACAGGTTTCTCTGACCCATCTGGTAAAACGTGAGATAGTACAGCCCCTAGACCATAGGGTGAGGCATCACAAGCCAAGGTGAGAGGCCTTTGGAGGTCATAGTGCACGAGCATGCGTGACGCCAACAGCTCTTGCTTAGAAACTTCAAAAGCACGTTGGCATGCAGCCGACCAGTTCCATCTGGAGTGTTTCTCCAAAAGCTTGTTTAATGGAAACAAAGTGTGTGCTAGATCTGGCAGGAATTTGTGGTAATAGTTCAGCAAGCCCAGGTATGATCGCAGCTGCTGGACGTTGGTCGGGGCTGGAGCTTTTACTAAAGCATCAACTTTGGCTTCCGTGGTGTGTATACCCTCTGCATCCACAAGGTGGCCACAAAACTCCAATTTAGGTACCATGAATTGGCATTTCGCTAAGTTCACTTTTAGACCCTGCTCTTGGAGTCTCGGCAACACAAGCTCCACGTTATGCTTGTGTTCCTGGTCCGTCAGGCCCGTGATGAGCATGTCATCTAACAGGCACTGTGTGAAAGGAATGTCCGCCAAAATCTCATCCATTTTGCGTTGCCAAATGGCTGGGGCGGAGGCTACCCCAAACACCATCCGATTGTATTCATACAGTCCCTTGTGAGTGTTGATGGTTAGAAACTTGCGGGACGAAGGGTGGACCTCAAACTGTAAATAAGCTTGCCTGAGATCAAGCTTGGTGAACCTTTGACCTCCTGCAAGAGAGGCAAAAATGTCATCTACTCTGAGTAGGGGATACTGGTCTATCTCCAGTTGAGAATTTAGTGCCATGCGGAAATCGCCACAAATGCGTAAGTCCCCATTCACTTTCTTTACTGGTACAACTGGTGATGCCCACTCGCTGTGCTCTACCTTTGAGATGACACCTTGTTCCTCCAGCCGGCTTAGTTCAGCTTCCACACCTGCTCGGAGTGCAAAAGGTACCGTCCGAGCTTTGAAGAACCTAGGCTGGGCATTGGGTTTCAGCCTGAGTCTCACACAGTCATGCTTTATTTTTCCCAAATGGTTATCAAAGACTTGTGGGAATCGCTGTTTCAGGGACTTCACCCATCCCTCTTCATCCCCTGATGGGATGGTCACGGTGTTGCAGGGGTTAATGGCGATGTCTGGCATGCCAAAGTGAGCAATCCAGTCTCTCCCAAAAAGAGGGGGTCCCCCTTGTTCTAGGATATACAATGGCATTCTTTTCGTCTGACCCTTGTAGGATACCTGTACTTTCACGTACCCCAGTGGGTGGAGTATCTGCTTTGAGTATGTCTGCAGTTTGATTGGTGTTGGACGGACAGTTGTTCGGATCAGAAGTTTTCTCCATTGTTTCTGGGTGATAACTGAAACTGCTGCTCCTGTGTCTACATCCATCTTGAGTTTCTTTCCTTCCACGGTTACCTCTACAGTCATTGAAGAGGGTGCTGAATGCATATGATGTATGTCCAATCTGTGGAGCAATTCCTCATCCTCTGATTCCGATGACGATGTATATCTTGCCACCATATATGCCTTTGTCCTGGTGTTCAGAGGTTGTTTATTTCGCACTTTCTTACTACGGCAGACTCGTTTCAGATGGCCTGCCTTACCACAATTATGACAGAGCTGATCCTTAAACCGGCAGACTTTGTGATCATGGTCTGTATTCCCACAACGGTAGCAAGCTGACGTCCGGGCTGGTGAGGTTCTATATTTACAGTTAGCTGCAGTTTGCTTGACTGCTGTTCTGAAAACTTCCGCTTTAACCTCTCCCCTTCTACTCTGGGGGTTCAATGCCTCTGTATCTTTCACAGCCATTTCCATCACTGAAGCTATCTCAATTGCCTTTGTAAGGGTAAGATCTTTCTCTGTTAACAGTCTCTTTTGGCTAGACTCACTATTCAGTCCCATGACAAACTTATCCCTCAGTGCAGTTGGTAAATACTCCCCAAAAGAACAGGTTGAGGCTAGTCTGCGAAGGGCGAGCACATAAGCCTTAATATCTTCACCTGGCTGCTGCTGCCGCTGATAAAACCTGAATCTTTCTGCAATCTCTAGTGGTTTAGGCTGGAAGTGATTCCCCAACAGTGTCAGGAGCTCTGCCAAAGTCTTAGTTGCTGGTTTTTCAGGGAAAAGGAGATCCCTAAGAGTGTCATATGTCCTAGCACCAACCACTGTCAGAAATACTGCTACTTGCCTGTCGCCTGGGATGGCATTTGCACAGAAATATTGTTCTAATCTCTCAATCCAGGAAATCCAGGTTGTCTGTTCGCCATCAAATTCACTTAATGTCCCGATCAATGACATTTTCCTGCTGGGCTCTGTGGGTGTTTGTATTCCTGACAATCCAGAGTTTTTTTTCTTCCTTTCCTTTCTCACACGGATAGTAACCTTGTAAATCCCATCCTCGTCGCCACTGTTATATTCTCCGTGTTGTGAGAGACACAGGACTCTGGTCAGGACTCACTGTACAGCATTACAGGACAGCTCTGCATATCAATACATCTCTGCATGTGTCTAAAGATGGCCACTCTGCCCCTTGACCCTTGTCATCACTCCTGGGTGGAGCCAGCCTTAAAGTGACAGTACATGTGAAACCCTTCAGGTATAACACACCTGTGACACCAGACAGCCACAGGCTTCTCATGGTACGTGCCATGATTCCAAGATGTCCAGATTCTGAAAAATTAGGACACCATAAGATACCAAGCAGCCGTTCATGTTATCAATAACTACACAGGTGGCATAGACACAACTGAACACCTGCCAGCTCTTCTCAGCCCTTTCCACTATTCACAATACCAACATGTTTATGGTTAGAGGTGCATGTTCTTGCTCAAGTAACACAGTTTACAAATGTTGACTACACTTTATCTACAATGGCAAGTGTCATTGGCAGATGAGAATTACCTTCTGTCTCCCTGTGAGTGGCACCTCTGCTAACTAGCAAATTAATACACATGCCCTATCTCGACCGGTTATAGTACTTACATGTAAAGTGGCTAGCAGCCAGGGTATTCCGGGTGGCCATACCTGCAGCGGTGCTCCGCTGCCTGGGGGCCGCCGGCTGACGGACCTCTGGCTCCCTCTCCTCCGTCAGCTCCCAAGATTCATCCCGGGCAACGCACATGTTGTGCAACACGCAGCACGCCAGGATGATCTTGGAAGCCTTTTCAGGAGAGTACAGGAGTTCACCCCCAGGCTGGGCCAAGCACAGAAACCGGGATTTGAGAAGACCTATGGTCAACTCTATGATACTCCGGCTTTTCCGCAAGGCCCTGTTGTAGTTCATTTGTGCTCGGCCCTGGGGGTACCTGATTGGAGCCATCAGCCACGTCAGCTGCGGGTAACCAGCATCCCCTGAAAAAAAAAATATATACATTAGTTCTTCATATCATGAGACTTTAGATGACTCCTCAAAATGGGAGACAATGATGCATTTTACTAAACAACCTGCTCGTCTGTGTGCAAAAACTCATATGAAAATCTCAACTCTGTCTAACTGCCTAAATCACTAATACAAATGGGAAAAAGGACACACAAAGTGGTGTGTTTCTCTTGCAAGTTCCAACTTGTCCCGTATTTTGTTCCTATTACATTAGCATAGGCATTACTTCTGGAATATATCTTCAACTAGAGTGAGGAAACCAATATTGACTCACTTATGCAAAGTACTTTTGGGATATGGCAATACCATTGGAATCATTTTTATGTTTTGTTTGGGTGGCTATAGGACACCATTTAAACATTGGTTAACCACCTTCATTTGACTCAAAGACAACTTTTGAAATCTTTCTGTTGTGAGCTGCTAGGCTGATGATCTGGTTGTGTGCGAACAGTCTGCCAAATCCTAACACATCCATTTTAGTTAGGCTTTGCTTAAATCAGGGTGTACACTGATGTAGCTTATTCCTATGTCTATGTAATCTTACAGTTTATGTTGTTAAGACAAAATACTTTACCAATAAGCCACCCTTCGGCATTTGGCCACTTTCAAACTCCCGGTACAGAGCACTGTTTCTTAACATCCTGGAATCATGGCACGACCCTGGGTGACCAGTGTTGGCACTCATTATGCGCTGTTTGGCGTCACACACCAATTGGACGTTCAGGGAGTGGTACTTCTTGCGGTTCCGGTACTCCATTTCGTGGCTCCTTGGTGGCCTGATGGCTATGTGGGTGCCATCTATTGCCCCTAGGATTTGCGGCATGTGTGCCCGCAGGTAGAAGCCCAACTTCACTTCATTCCACTCATTTTCATTCTGTGGCCAGTGGATAAAATTGGGCACTATATCCACTATGGCATTAATGACCAACATGAACACCCTTGAAACTGTGGGCTGGCTAATGCCCATTATACTTCCAGAAGTGGCTTGGAAGCTGCCACGCCCTAAGATGTACAAAGTGGCCAGCAATCTGGCCATGCCGGGCACCGCATGGCCGCGCTGTGTGTCTACTTGAATTTTGTCCTCTATCAGCTGGTAGAGGTGTAGAATAGTTCCTCGCTCGAGCCGGAACTTCCTCCTGACATCAGAATCCCGCAGCTTGTCCAAATAGATCCTTGGAGCAAAAATGCGTGGCTGGCGAGGTAAGGGCACACGGACTGGATGTGCTGCTGCAGCTGCTTCCCCAGCACCTGCTTCCCCACCTTCTGCTGCCTCCTGTGCTAAGGCTTCCTCAAACAGGGCACCGATAAAGGCTAACATCGCACCATCTAAAGCGTTTGGTGGTTCGTTCTCCATTTTGAGCGCGCAAATTCGCACATGCGCGCACATATATATAAACGGCCGCTAATTGTCACACCTGTGAGCCAGCTATAAAATGAGCACATGGCCAATATGGCTGCTGGATGTTATAGATGATGTCTGTTATGTGCTAGCAAAACCCTGTGACCCACAACGTACATTGTCTTTAGGTAAGACAATTGTATCTCTCTCTCAAAAACTAAAAATAGTGTGTATATATATATATATATATATATATATATATATATATATATATATATATATGTCTGTCTGTGTGTTCTTGCTCACCGTTATTGTTTCCTGAAGGAGATAATTTGTACTTATCTTGGGAGTGCTTAAGTTGTCTATGGTGCATCTCCCTCCAACCCACAATACCTTGGGAACCCCTCGAATGTGTCTTTTAATCATTGTCAGTTGGCCCCATGTGCATGTGGTTTTGACATGTGTTTTCGCATGTTTGGTAAAGGTGTGCAGTCTAGATTTGGCGTCTAAACCTGCCCCCTTACCTTCCCAGCTTCCAAAGACCCCATTTTTGCTTTCATCATAACTGTAATTTATTATGTGCACGTATGTAGGTCATGCGATTTCTCATGTATGTTTAATGTTTGCTGCCTCCTTTTGCCTCTAAAAGCTTCCACCACTACCACCACCAAATATACCTCATTTGTGCTGTTACGTAAGTGTTTGGAGGGCCTCATGTGATGTTTGACCATATGCGTTTTCTAATGTGTTTTTTTTTGCATTTCTTTGCAGCCTCTTAGGCTCTTTGTCCACCACCACCACCACCACCACCGTGTTTGTGCCATTAGGTAAGTGTTTGGAGGGTCTCGTGTGATGTTTGACCATATGTGTTTTCTAATGTGTTTTTTTTTTGCATGTCTTTGCAGCCTCTTAGGCTCTTTGTCCACCGCCACCACCACCACCACCACCACCGTGTTTGTGCCATTAGGTAAGTATTTGGAAGGTCTCGTGTGATGTTTGACCATATGCGTTTTCTAATGTGTTTTTTTTTTGCATTTCTTTGCAGCCTCTTAGGCTCTTTTGCCACCACCACCACCACCAACGCGTCTTTTTTAAAACAAGCAGTGGCTAGCTTTGGTAAGTGTGTTCTGTAACTGTTCACTAATTATACTGTATATGAAGAGCAATCTGCAAATCATGTTTTTTTCTGTTTTCTCTTTTGTCATTTCAGATTTAGGCGTTTGGGGCTATTTGCTGCTGCTGGACAGCCAGATTCTCTGCCCACCTCGTGCTCCCATGGCCCCACCCACTGGAAGGCTGAGGAGAAGTAGTAGGGTGGCCAGGGGGGGCAGGGTGGGCAGATCGTCTGGCTCTGGTGTGAAGGAGGCTCCAGCTGTATCCAGGAGGGAGTCCACCGTCCCCAGCCTGGAGGAGGAAGCCGGGGGAGGTGTTAACACACCAAGTGGACAAGCTGGCTCTTCTGACAGTATTCCTGGACAGGGTCCGTCCACCAGAGTCAGCTTGTCCACATTACCCTGGCTTCCCTGTTTCACCCACAATCAGTGCTGTGTCCTGGTCCAGGCCTATATGGCCAGATATGAGGCGATACATGGGACCAGGGCCGCGGCTAACTCTGTAACAGAGAAGCACAGATTGTGGGATGAAATCCGGGATGCTGTAAATGCACTGGGTGGTCGACCTCGCCACAGTGACTGTGTGCGGAAGAAGGTCAACGACATCTGTGGGTCCGTTCGGAAGAAGCTAATTGCATGGGCTGCGGAGGGTCTTTATGACCGACAAGGTCGGCTGGATCCACATGCACAACGTTCTCTCTGGACTTATCAAGTACCTTTTTTGCAGATCATAGGGCCCGATACCATCTTTTCCAGAGAGGACGTAGATTCGGATGCTTTGCGCCAAGGTAGGATATTAACTTGGATGTCAATTGTGTGAGTTGTTTTGAAAAGATGAACTACTATCCTATGTGTGACATGAATAGAATTTTATACTTGGCCTTCCAATTGTCCTTTTTTTGTTTTCCCCAACCTGCAATTTGTTCATCTGTAGCACGGATCTCAGCCCCTCCACAGCCCATGCAGCTTGGCGACCCAGACGGACTCACGGGTGTTGACATCAGTGCTGACCCTCCTCCTGTTAGGTCCCATATCGTGCTGTGCCAAACAATGTAGATGTATATTTTATCCTTTCCAAGATAGCTCATATTGCTATGTCCTCTTTACAGAAGATCCACAGCAGGGAACACCCCCAGTGCAGCAAGGCCTGGAGGAAGGTGTTGGTATGTATAGCAAATTTATAGTTTTTTAGGAATCTTATTAACCCAGTTAACACACATGTTTTTTCTTTAGAAAGAGTGTTGCCTTTTAGATGTTTACCCTGCAAAACACCGTTGACAACATTAATGGGTGCCGTCATTAGTATTCAGACCAAGCCTTCTTAACCTTTGGGAGGGTTTAGCAAGTGTCCTATGAGCCCAGGAAAGCACTTTTGAATGTTTGGCCTCAATGCTTAATTCCTGAAGCTAGGAGGGAAATCTGGCCATAATCATTACTGCCTAAGGTTATGTACTAAACATGTTTTTTACTTTTTTTTTCAAAGAACATCAGGCCCCTCTTGACGTAGCAGCTGGAGTTGGATCAGGAGCTGGCGACGATTCTGCATCCAATGCTGTGGTATGTGATATAAGGGAACAAGGTGCACATGTAACATTTCAATGGTAGTAATGTTTTTGGGCTAGATGTGGCTTACATTGTGTGTGTTAAATTAGTGCTATGACATTCTGAAGATGCACCAGCACAACAAGAGTTAGATCTTGAACATCAGGGAATTATGTTATAATTTGGGGTGCCACTAATGTGCCAAAAACATCCAGGACCTTTAAAGTCCGGCCAGTCTTTGATTTTCCAGGTCCAAATTCATGTGTATCGTTTTGTTGGGTTGTCCTGTAGCCGATTGGTGGCGAGATTTTAGACAACATACGTAGATGTAGAAAGTCATTGGTGTAGTAACAGATTTACCAAAAGCAGAAACAACCTACCACACCAGGGTTAATTGGGAACAGCTTCATGTCAAAACTTTTTTGCCTTTGTCATATTAGTCCTACCAACATAATATGTACCCATTATCAGAAGTGTTGCTAGCTTGGATAATATTACAATGAACAAGTACTTATTAGAAGCACATCAAACTTTTCTACGTTCTGCTTGGGGTGTTAAGTTGTCAAACTAATCAGAACTATTTAGTCATGATGTTTTATAATGATTTGGTCTATTTCTTCTGATTTCAGGCAGCCTTGGATGCAGCGGGATTGTCACCTACCCCACCTCGTCCATCTCTGCTGTATGTGGCCGAGAGGCTGCTTGCCGAGTATCAGATCCAAAATGAGTTAAGGAGGCCTACTCAGCAATCTAGTGAGGTAGTACGGCTGCTAGGGCTCATACAGGAATCTGTAGCAACGATGGTACAGGTTCAACAGGATATGCGTGACAGCTTGGTAAGTTTAGCAGACCAGCATCAACGGGATCGGCAAAGTGTTGACACTCAGGTGCTGGCCACACGCCAACGCCTGGTTGGAGCTGAAGATGCCCCATTGGCAGAGCCCTCCCAAACATCTCAATCACCTGCCACTGCAGGTTGTGGTAGTGGGAGGGTAATGCCAGTGTTGGCCACTTGGCAGGCAGCTGGGGATGGGACAATTCCTCCTGTAGCCACTCCTAGCACTTCACACTCCGTTCGGACTCCCACACCCCTCAATGAGCAATCCTCCTGCACAACCTCATTGCGCACTGGTTCCACAATACCCCTTCCACCTGACTATATTCCCTCCACACCTTTCTCACTTCACTCCTCCCCAGGCCGTCCCCCTTTATTGTCACCAGCCCGACATGTCGTTACCCCCCGCACCGTGGCCCACAACATCAAACAATCAAGCACAACTCCCCACATATCTTCACAACCCTTGCACCACCAGCAGCATCAAATAGCCTCGGGGCAGCAGCCACAGCAGCAGCCACAGCCAGAGCCGCAGCAGCTACAAAATCTTATGGTAATGGCACACTATCCCCAAATTCTGAGGCTGAGCCCAGAGCAGACTGTACTATTGGCCCAAGATTTGATGTCCGGAACATTTCCAGGGTTCACCACACTGCATCAGCAGCAGCCTCATGGACAAAATCTTATGGTAATGGCACACTATACCCAAACTCTGAGGCTGAGCCCAGAGCAGACTGTACTATTGGCCCAAGATTTGATGTCCGGAACATTTCCAGGGTTCACCACACTGCATCAGCCACCACCACCTTAATTTGATCTTTGTTTTATTGATTTGTGATATTTTTGTTACTGATTTGTTACTGATTGATACATTGGCCAATTTGTGGGGGCATTTTTTGGTTTAATTTGAGGGTGGCACGATATGATTTCTTATTGTGATTTTTTTGGTGATGCAATAGAATTTTCTGGAAGATGATTAGTTTGTGTTTAATCTTTGGTTTTTTGGGAGTGTTGGTGGCCAAGTAAGGGCCCTGGTTAATGTAGGCATTTCTACACACGTGCTTCTCTATCTCCAAACATATGGTTTCATTTACATTTTCAAAACTCAATGTTCACATAATGACCCAAGAAAAGGTCTCCCTTCAAATGTAGCTTCAAAACAAGTCTCATGGATAACATAAACCAAAGCCAACATGCTAACAATTACAGACCACACCACTCGACTAAACAAATACAACACAAAAGACATTCGATGTGTACACCAAAAAAAATACTTTGGTAAGAAAAGATAAAATTTTTTTAATACCACATGTAGGTCTATAAAAAATTTTGCATAAAAAATATATTCTTTAAATATATTATAGAAAAATGTAAAACTTTTAACACTTGTGTTGCAACGTGCAACATACAAATAAAATAAAAAAACATCAGTTCATTGGGGTGCAGTTCCGCACAAATGGCTCCAAAGGGTCCGGATCAACCCCCAACTGCCGCTCCAAGAAGGCTATTCTTGCTCCACACCAGCGTAAATATTCCAGCATCACCTCGCTGGTGAGGTGGGTGTGCCCTGGGTAGAAAAAGACATGAAAATTAGTTTTATGCAAAATGATCCAAACAAGGATTGTAATTAATGTGCCTCAACAAATATGCTTAGGAGTCTATTGGTTGGCTTTTCTCAACACTCTGAAGCAAATATGCTAAATTGCTGTTGTAAACCTTGAACTCAAACTTTCACAGCAAATTGTTCAAAAGGTTACATAAGATGGCTTGGAATGTTAGTAGCAGTTCCACTAAAGCTAAGTAAAAGGCTTTTCTTCATGTGAACACAACCAATCATTTTGAAGAATGTAAGGTGTTGTGTTCAATTGGTCAACACGATACATGTGCACACATTTATCTCTATACCATTGGAATTTGTGTAGCGTTCTCTCTCCCTCTTACTGTCTATAGATTGAACCTGACACATAGTAGAGACTCACCACTTGGAATTTTGAGGACCATTTGTGGCAGGGGTAGATGCCTCTCCTCCCCAGATCCCCTTTGCTCCATCACAGCTGTGTTAAGAGAGAATAAAAAGTGGACTCACGCTAACTGTAGGTTACGCAGTCATGAAAACGCTCTAACACCCACTCCTTCCCCCTCCAGACTTCCCTGAAAGTTTTATTTAGACATTGATACGGTGGTGATGCAGATTTGTACAGTGCAAGCTTCATTCTTCTGGGTGAAGCTTGTAGCGTTAAGGATACGTACTCCCTGCTTTTGTGCTGATTGTGTTTCTCTGATGTTTTTTGTGCCTCAGCCCTGCCTGTTCTAAGTGTTGGGAACATCTCATTTTTGGATGGCTGGGGAAAACTAATCATGTTAGACTTACCCGCTCTAGCTTTTTTGGGACGAGAGAAATCACGATCCTCCTCTTAAAATGGCCCCTGTACACCCCTCTAGGCACCTCCCTCCTGTTGGTTGACCCCACAGCAGGCAGCTTGCTATGGAGGCACATGAGATGAAGCCAAGCACCCTGTGCCTGTTCAGGCACTAGGCTGTGAGCCAGCCTTGCCCCCCTCCCTTCTGATGGTCTCAATGATTAGGAGTGACAGCATCAGGAGGCAATATTGGCATGCTGTCACCTCAGCTAAGGACGAGGGGGAGTCTGTTCCAGACAAGTATTTGTGCAAAATTTTGGACAGTAATAAAATGGTCCCGGTAAGTCTTAGGGGGAATATGCACACCTATCACTTGGAATACTAATGCATAGAATGCATTCACATAAAGAACCTGCTGCCTTTAGAACAACTTGAAGCCTGATCGGGGACATACACATGTAGCATTTCTCCACTTACTAAGTAGACACATTACTGCAAAAGCACACAACTTACCATCAACAATGTTTTCTGGGCCCCCAGAACCCGATGGTATTGGCTCATGAGAAGCTGCACAAAAATAACACAAATTGTGAACTGGAATGTGGTACATTACCGGGGAAGAGTATTTCTGAAAGGTTGAGAAACACACACAATGTTCAAGCCAAGCCACACGCATTTTCAGTGTTGACTAAATCAGGACATGAGTTAATTAACATGGCCCCAAATAATTTAGAAGTACAAAGCACACCATTTCCAATGTAGGGAAACTAACACCAATTTAGAAGAGGGTGGCTTGAGAAAGCTTAAAAATAATAACATGTCCTGTAATGCTCCCCAATACCACCTTCCAAACATGAAGGTTAAGCAAGAGTGTTTCATGACCAACCTTCCTGTCACATATAGCAAAACTGCACTTGCTTTGACTCCAACTTAGATTATCACAGATACAGATCATCCTAGCACACACAATACATGCGATAATCAAATTTTATGTACTTACAGAATAGTTCAGGGGAGCCACAAACATTGGTGGAGTAATCCGCCTCCACCCCTGGAGTGGGGGAGTATGGGGGAGACCGTGCATGGGGTGATGGTGTCGTATCTCCTAGAAACACAAAGACACGAAAACAATCCTTGAACAAAAGCTATTTGATAAAGGCACACAGAAAGTAGTCCCAAAACATTGAAGGTAGTAGTTACAGTGGACTGGGTAAGCAGCGGCCCCTCTTCCCCAGTCCTCCACAACAAACATCCTCAATGTCAGCTGCTACATAACCCCAATGGCAAAATACAGTGGGTACGGAAAGTATTCAGACCCCCTTAAATTTTTCACTCTTTGTTATATTGCAGCCATTTGCTAAAATCATTTAAGTTCATTCTTCTTCCTCATGAATGTACACATAGCACCCCATACTGACAGAAAAACACAGAATTGTTGACATTGTTGCAGATTTATTAAAAAAGAAAAACTGAAATATCACATGGTCCTAAGTATTCAGACCCTTTGCTCAGTATTTAGTAGAAGCCCCCTTTTGATCTAATACAGCCAGGAGTCTTTTTGGGAAAGATGCAACAAGTCTTTCACACCTGGATTTGGGGATCCTCTGCCATTCCTCCTTGCAGATCCTCTCCAGTTCGGTCAGGTTGGATGGTAAACGTTGGTGGACAGCCATTTTTAGGTCTCTCCAGAGATGCTCAATTGGGTTTAAGTCAGGGCTCTGGCTGGGCCATTCAAGAACAGTCACGGAGTTGTTGTGAAGCCACTCCTTCGTTATTTTAGCTGTGTGCTTAGGGTCATTGTCTTGTTGGAAGGTAAACCTTCGGCCCAGTCTGAGGTCCAGAGCACTCTGGAGAAGGTTTTTGTCCAGGATATCCCTGTACTTGGCCGCATTCATCTTTCCCTCGATTGCAACCAGTCGTCCTGTCCCTGCAGCTGAAAAACACCCCCACAGCATGATGCTGCCACCACCATGCTTCACTGTTGGGACTGTATTGGACAGGTGATGAGCAGTGCCTGGTTTTCTCCACACATACCGCTTAGAATTAAGGCCAAAAAGTTCTATTTTGGTCTCATCAGACCAGAGAATCTTATTTCTCACCATCTTGGAGTCCTTCAGGTGTTTTTTTAGCAAACTCCATGCGGGCTTTCATGTGTCTTACACTGAGGAGAGGCTTCCGTCGGGCCACTCTGCCATAAAGCCCCGACTGGTGGAGGGCTGCAGTGATGGTTGACTTTCTACAACTTTCTCCCAACTCCTGACTGCATCTCTGGAGCTCAGCCACAGTGATCTTTGGGTTCTTCTTTACCTCTCTCACCAAGGCTCTTCTCCCCCGATAGCTCAGTTTGGCCGGACGGCCAGCTCTAGGAAGGGTTCTGGTCGTCCCAAGCGTCTTCCATTTGAGGATTATGGAGGCCACTGTGCTCTTAGGAACCTTAAGTGCAGCAGAAATCTTTTTGTAACCTTGGCCAGATCTGTGCCTTGCCACAATTCTGTCTCTGAGCTCTTTTAGGCAGTTCCTTTGACCTCATGATTCTCATTTGCTCTGACATGCATTGTGATCTGGAAGGTCTTATATAGACAGGTGTGTGGCTTTCCTAATCAAGTCCAATCAGTATAATCAAACACAGCTGGACTCAAATGAAGGTGTAGAACCATCTCAAGGATGATCAGAAGAAATGGAAAGCACCTGAGTTAAATATATGAGTGTCACAGCAAAGGGTCTGAATACTTAGGACCATGTGATATTTCAGTTTTTCTTTTTTAATAAATCTGCAACAATGTCAACAATTCTGTGTTTTTCTGTCAGTATGGGGTGCTATGTGTACATTCATGAGGAAGAAGAATGAACTTAAATGATTTTAGCAAATGGCTGCAATATAACAAAGAGTGAAAAATTTAAGGGGGTCTGAATACTTTCCGTACCCACTGTATATATATTACAGCCCTTATATTTCCCAGGACACATTGAACACACAAACACATGTAGAATACTTACTTCCCATTTGAGGAGAGCCCAGGTCCTCATCACTGAGGGACAAATTGGCCTGTTCTTGGGCACCCAGGTCCTCCTGCCCCGGATTTAGGCGACTTGGCCCTGCCTGAGGCTCCTCTCTTGCTGAAGCTACATCAACCACAAAAGAAAACAAAACAAACAATCATTCCTCCAAGTTAGACCTAATACACAACACACCAGCACATCCACATTACTTACAGTGGGCCTGAGAAGGCTGAGCCTCCAGATCCTCATCACTGGTTTCTAAAAAAATAAAAAAAAACAAAAACATTATATATTATTTATGGACACAAATAGGCAGTAACCTCTCATCATGCTAGCACCATACTCAATGCCCCTACAATTCAGAACATAGAAGTGCACTTACACCAATGAGATGCATTGACCATGTTTTAAAACAGGAGGGCACCATGCAAATTAGGTTGTCGCCTAAGGCCTCGCACCTACAGGGGCCTTGCGGCCAGTGGCGGAGCAACAACATTTAGAAGGGCGCAGTCAGGGAAATCTCCCAAGTAAAAGATTGCTTTCAATCCTCGGATCTAAAAGTTGCAGCAGTGTGCTGCAGTCCCTTCACTGCGGCTGCCAGGTGTCTGTTGTCCACTGACACTTACCCCTCCTTCTCTGACTGGGGATTGGCCGTCTGATCATGTTATCCTAAGATGTTGAGGAATCGGTAGGTGTGTACCTGCACCAGTAGGAAGTGACTGCCCGATCAACTCACTCTGCTATCATCGGTTGTTGCTCTGGGAGGAGAGCTCTGCCCTGGACCAGGAACATACAGGTAACCAGGCCCAGACTTGATATTTTGCAGGCTGGTCATAGATTTTTGGTGTCTACTATGCAAAGGGGGTGAGTAGCCCCAGGGAAGTTGGAAGAGTCCGAAAATGGTTGGTGGAGGAGGAGGAGAAGAAGGCCCTGGGTGGCTGGGGGACAAGGAGAGGGCCCCTGGGTATTTTCTAGAGGAGGAAAGACCCCCAATGACGCCAGAGTCAGTTGCCAGGGAAGAGAGTGGAGCTGAGCAAGTCCTGCATATCTGACATGAAAGCCAAACATGGTGGAGATGGAGCCCTTTGCCCTACACAATGACAGCACCCGAGGTGGAAGGTGAGGTGTAGCGGGTCTTTGACATTTATAGCATATGGACTCTGTCCATTATTGGTAGTTTTGTTTGGAGTTGTCCTTTAGATGTTTAACTCTGTTGTTTTTGCCCCGAGCTGTGAGGGACTGAGGTAGGACAGCCCACTATGCTGGGACTTATAGTGCCCTAGAATGTGGAGGACTGAGGAATCCTTAGTCCCTAACAGAGGGCACTACAAGTCTTAGCATAGCAGGCAGTAGTTCCTCAGTCCCCTACAGAGAGCAGTACAAGTCCAAGCAGGTAGCCTTCTGCAGTGGGACTTGTTGTGCCCTTGATTGTGGTGGACTGAGGAAGGGAAGTGTAAGGGGGTCTCTGTAAGCTCAGATGTATGGGGGAGCTTTGGTGACCACAGAGTTCCCTTTTACACCAGAGTCCCCAGCTTCCCCCCTCAAATAATGGTTCCCAGAACTCTCTATACATCAGAGTCTTCAGACTTCCCTCTTACAGTGTAGTAAGTCTGGAGACTCCGATGTAAAGGGGGCTCTGTGAAATGTGAATAGAGATTTGACATTTCTACAATTAAAATGTTTCTACTTACCATCCACAATTTGTAGCTGCTGGAATGGCTCGCTCTCTCGGAACACATAGCGCAGTGTGGCCGTCCTCCTCCTCCCCTTCTTCACCAGAAGCACAAGAGGGTGTCGGCCGTCCGCTTTGGCTAGAAGCAGAAGAGAAAAAAGAAACATAAAAAAGACTAATGTACATAGTAGTACTAAAGGTTGTGAAGAGACACTTGATGGAGGTAGGAAAGGTAGGGGCGAGAGGGAGGGAGGGGAGGGGGGGGGTGGTGTTATTTATGTTGTTGCATACCTAAACACATGTCCACCTACCCAAAAAATTGTAACCTATCTAGTCACATGTAATGTATATTTTTACTTACCGGAGATTTGCTCCACAGCCTTTAGCAGGAGCCTGGGTGAGTGCCTTTTGGCATCACTCCAGGCCCGCTGGAGATCCACCACAAGGGCCCGGAATTGGAATCTCCGCCGCAGCCTCATCCGGACACGACACATGATCTTGTGCTTTTGGTGAAGATGTGTGTTGATCCGGTCATAACCCCAGAGGAGGAGGAGCTGTGGAAAGAGCAGTGTATGTTTGAGTCAAAGTATGTCCAAAAAAGTACAGTCTTCCAAAAACATGCTAGGTCGTCTTTTAGATATTGTAGAACAAAGAATACCATTTCTGGTGATACATATACATCGATGTCCAAATCTACCTCCATGACATAGGTTGACCCACACTGGTGATTTCCTCTACATGATATTGGCATTTTATCAATTGTCCTTTCAATACACACCCAGGGCCGCCATCAGGGGGGACAGCCAATACACATGTAGGGGGCCCGAGTGCCTGTAGGGGCCCCGGACCCGGCATCCATGAAGTGTGCAGGAGACAGTAGCCAGGTGACACATAAGGCAGGAGAAGCGCAGAAGGCTAAATGCATAGTAAGCAGAGTAAACTAGCTGGCAGGGCTGGGACTCAGGAGATGTTATGAGGGAGGGACTTAAGAGCCTTTCAGCTACTCATTGGCTGAGGAGGTAACAGGAGGCAGGCTGATCCGCTTCCTGCTGCCTCCTTAGCCAATGGCAACACAGGGTGCACTGTCCATCACTGCACAGCCTGGTGCTTCCTCTGCTGATGGGATAGAATTCCTCTGCTACAAAAACCTGCTGCAGAGATGGAGGTAAGAGAGATGAAAAATAAATGTTTCCTACTGAAGCTGCTAGATTTAGCTAGAATACATGTAGAGTTCATAGCTCTTGCCATGTTAATTACAGTCACTGTATTTACAACCTTATTGCTGTCCATTTAGCAGGGTGAAAGTAACTTTACACACGTGTAGCATAGGTATCAACTTTTGTCACCATGTTAAAAGGACAGCAGTATGGGTAGCATTACAGTGACTGTTATTAGTCCAGGTTCACTAAACTAGCCAATGCTCGAAAAAGCAAGCCATGCAGATTGCTTTTCAGGTCCCTTTTAACATGAGCCGTCTGATTGGGTCTGGCTGTTCATTTTTCAAGCAGACCTGATCAGCCCCTCCATTCTCCTTTATGGAGTGTTATATGTAAATGGGATTGATTCATTTGGGATGCAGATTTAAACTATGTATGGCCAGGCTGAAGGTACCCAAGTTGATTGATCGATCAACTTGAGGACAACGTACAACCAGTCTGTCAGATTTTACACACGCTTATCACTAGCAGCTCTTGTAGCCACTAGCAATAATCACTGTGTTTTCCTGGCAGGGGCAGCACCGGGAGAACACAATGGCTCCGCAGGAGGGTTTCCCCTGTCTGTGTTGATGGGGGAATCAAGCCAAACAGTTTTTCCTGCAAGCCACGGGACAAACAAATAATGTTTCTTTAATTAATCCCTAATTTTGGCAAAATGGGAAAAAAAGATGTATGCTTTTTATATTTTCAAGTTTGCTACATAACTAGAACATGTAACAGGGTTATATCATTGCAGGAGATTTCCCATCACTTCCTGTCTTGGTGTCGCCGGGACAGGAAGTGAGGGAATCTCCCGGTGGGGATATAGCCAGCAATTGTTTCCTTTTATATATACTATGGACATTATAAGGCAACAATTGCAAGCTAGTTCCCCACAGTGATATTCCCCCACTTCCTGTTCTGATGACACTAAGACAGGAAGTGAGGGAAAATCTCATGCAATGATATAACCCTATTAGAAATTCTACTTCCGTCTAAAAAGTATACATAAAGTAAGCACTTTGTTTCCTAAGTGGCTAAATTATGGAGGAGTTAAAACCCCATAGTGTGATCCTGGGATATGACGCTGTGCTCATACGCTGCTGAATGTGTATGTTCATTGTGCTGTGCTGAATTATCCTGGATTCAGAATTCCTGCAAGAGGAGGACATGGGATGGGGGGATGGGCTTGGAGGAGGAGGAGGAGAAGGACATGGGATCGGGGAGATGAGACTGGAGGAGGAGGACATGGAATTGGACTCAGTGGGACTGCCAGTGTCCGGGCCCAGGGGAATGTAGATGGTCAGGTCTAGGGATGGGGGAGATGGGGGGACCAGGGGGCCCAGGCCTAAAACTGTGTAAGGGGCCCCAAAATGTCTGATGGCGGCCCTGGATGTTAGATTAGAGGGGAGCTCTGACATTCCCTGATCCCAACTGTTTGCCTATTTATTACTTCACAAAAGCAAAACAAGCAAGAGGTTTAGAGGTTAGAGGTGATTAGTGATTAGAGGTGATTTCTCCAATGCAATCCTTTGAAGACATGACCAGTCCAGATTTTTGTGATCACTCATTCCATCTCAGGTGAACAAATTAGCTGCTGTCTGCACATCAATCTTATGATGGGGACTCTCAGACAAACCTTGCTGTGTGTATGTATGTATTTAAGCCAAAAAGTATTTTCTAAATGTATTTAGGGAATATAATGTTTCTAATCTTGCATATATGAAAAGGGGCTATACATTTGTCTTTACCTAGACAGATTCCAAAGCGTCATGGCAATCTGTAACAGATAATTGTGTATCATTTTGTCCAAAAGTCAAAACAATAATATATATATATATATATATATATATATATATATATATATATATATATATATATATATATATATAAATATAAATATATAATAAGATATATATAAATATAAATATATAATAATATATATATACATATACATATATATAGATATAGATATATATACATATATATATATATAGATATAGATATAGATATATAGATATATATATATATATATATATATATAGATATCTAGATATAAAGATATATTTTAGGGAACAGGACCACATACAGGAACTTTCTGTAACAGGAAGTTGCTATCTCATGTTTCACAGGCAGCAAGTGCATGCGCATATCACTAGAGAAAAAGTTAGTTGCACACCCACTAGATAAGCGAAACACCCCCCCCCCCCCCGGCTAACTAACATCTCGCACATTCGCGCGCACACACACACACAACCCCTCCCCCACCTTGCAGATGAAGGCCACAATTTCCGCTGTGAAAAGAGCGGGCGCCATAGTGTTCCGATTTGCGGGAGGATCTGTACAGTTTCCGGAAACGTGTGCACCCACAAATAGTGTCGTTTCCGGTTGCATTTACAAACGTGAGAACGCGGTTTTGAATGCTCGCGAATTCGCTGAATATAGTCACCTTACACAACCATTCAGCATGTATACCAAGCATAGCTAAAAATAAAACAATACATACATATGTGGACACCAGAAAACTTTTTTATTTAGAACAGGGGCGTAACTACAGGGGTTGCAGGGGTTGCAATCGCAACCGGGCCCCATGCTCAAGGGGGCCCATGTGGCTCCCCTGTACACCTGAATAGGAGGGGCGGCGGGGGCAGCATGTAGAGAAATCACTGTCCTCCTTTTTTCCTTCTGTAGCTGCAGGAGGAAAATTGAGGAGATTGGTTCCTCTGTACGCTGCCCCCCGCCACTTCTCCTATCCAGTATACTTGTGTTCTGCTGTCTCTGGGCCCCTGTGTGCTCCCCTGGTCCCCCCCCTTCTGTGCTGCCCCCCCCCCCCTTCAGAATGCTCCCTTCCCTCTCCTGCCGGCTGCTGCAGGGGATGTGTCACCATAGGGAACCAGGAAGGGGTCGGTAAATATGTAATTTACAAGCTCCTTCCTTTTCTGAATGGACAGAGTCATAGTCAGTGGCATTGTAAAAAAATTAAATAAAATGATAAAAATGATACAATTAAAATACCAAAAAAAAACTACTGACACCAGTGGGTGAACTTCCAGGATTGCAAAGGTCACACTTGCGACAGGGCCCTGGCATTCCACCACCGTGGGGAGGCCCCAAGATGGCAGGAAGGGGGCCCACTGCAGAACTTGTGAAAGTTCTCCACAGTATCCCATTGAAGCCACATAATGTAAATTTCTTCACAAATAAAACCTTTGTACAACATTTATACCATATACATCGACAAACAGGCAACAATCTTCTGATACATGTGCATATTGACAGAACAATACACAATTATGTTAACGCCAAAAAATACTTACAGAGAGTCAAGTGGGCTATGTGTCTTTGTACATAACAGACAACACAGCCAAATCCCACCTCCATAAATAACAAAGGCCCCCAAATATTTAACATGAAGCACGTCACACACAAATATATTGGACCTCTTGTCAGGCCAAATCTTTGCTCCTGTCTGAGTGGTCTATATATAATTAAGGAAAAAACACACCCAGTAATGGTAACTCCCAGACCAAAAATTAACTGTGTGTTTTGGAGCGTGCTCAGTTCCCAAAAAAAGGGAAATAGAAATAAAGAGAGAGGAGAGAGAGAGACCAAAACAAACCAAATACATGTATGTATGTGAGTATATATGTGAATAGCAAAATTTTAATTTCCAAGTTCGCTATTCATTATTTATAATGTGTAGATACAGGAATACATACATATATATACAATTACATGAGAGAGAGAGAGAGAGAGAGAGAGAGAGAGAGAAATATATATTTAGGTAAACAATTGAAACACAGGTTTTTTTATTTGCCAGTTGGGATTGTGAAGATTGAACAGATATCTAAGCCAAAAATCTGACTCATCACTCATGAACATCCATAATCTTGGCATGGCAATTATATCAGGCGTTCTTATGGGCGTTTTTGCTGGCGTTTTCACAGGCGTTTTGACATGCGTTTTTGGTGCAGGCATTTTTATATGGAATGACATGAAAAAGCCCAAAAAACAGACCACAACGCCTACATGTGAACGTAGCCCGTTTTGGGGTGTTTGGGGGGATTTCTACAGCTCGAGGATGAACTCACAAAACAGCCACAAAGTCGAATCCTATTCAGTTCAATGGCCCCTGTTCACATGTAAGCACTTTGACGGCATGAGGAAAACGTCCAACGCTCACAAGAGGACATGAGCTTCTTTAGTGCCAGTAAGGACTGAGAAATAGCACAATAATTAGGGAGTCTGCCTTCCTGCTGTAGGTTTGTAAGTTCGAATTAAGAATGAGCCCTCTGTATGGGCAACAATTAGAGGTCTCCAACCCTCCAAATGTTCACATCAAAACTTTTGTTCATGTTTGAAAAGGCATGTGTATCACCAAACTTTTAATATAGAGACATTAACTAAACACAAAAGATACCACATAAAGTCCATATCTAGCAATATTGAGAGCTAAAAGTATATTTGTTTGTTGGCCAGACTTTGCTCATTAGCTAAGTATGGGGATATATACCTGCAGTTAAATGTGTACTAAAATGCTAACACTTGGCCATACCCATATGGAAGAAAGTGTATTTGCAATATATTTGGAGTAACATAATTTTTCAAAACATAGAATATTGGCCAAATTTTGACATTTCCTAGATACTAGTGAAATGTTAATAATCTTTCTTTGAAATATGTTTTACATCTATTTTTTCAAATCCGCCGGTTCTTTTCATTTTATATGGGCGATACAGTGGATTTTTGGTTGGTATTCAAAACAAATCTTTCTCAAATTCGCAAAAGCGCAATTTTTTTGGCCCAGTTGGCGTTGCGCATGCGCACATTCGCGCACATGCAGCTCGGGACTTGCGGGGCTGTTTTTACTTTCTACACTTTTGCAGATATCTTTCTTTCTAGGTCAGTTTTTGACATTTTGTAAAAGCTAGTCATCTCAAAATTCATCTCCACATCTTCTACAGTGATTTGGGATTTTTAGGGGTACAGGGAACAATTTGGCAAAACATTAGTCAAGCTTTTAGCTGACGTGTTTTTAAGTCGCGCCCTGACATTGTAGCATCTTCATGAATCTAACACTAGGCGTTATTGGCCGCCCACCGTGCTTTGAATACCAATTCAGACGTTCAAATTCGCCGGTTCGCAAAAATCCCGGCGTTAGCCAAATCGCCGTACTATGAATTAGGCCCTATATGTTGATGTCGGGGTTTAGTCACTAAATGTTGATGTGGGGGTTTAGTCACTAAATGGTGATGTGGGGGTTTAGTCCTTAAATGTTGATGTTGGGGTTTAGTCACTAAATGTTGATGTCGGGGTTTATTCACTAAATGTTGATGTGGGGGTTTAGTCACTAATTGGTGATGTGGGGGTTTAGTCACTAATTGGTGATGTGGGGGTTTAGTCACTAAAGGTTGATGTGGGGATTTAGTCACTAAATTGTGATGTGGGGTTTATTCACTAAATGTTGATGTGGGGGTTTAGTCACTAATTGGTGATGTGGGGGTTTAGTCACTAATTGGTGATGTGGGGGTTTAGTCACTAATTGGTGATGTGGGGGTTTAGTCACTAAATGTTGATGTGGGGGTTTATTCACTAAATAATGTGGGGGTTGTATCAGGCTGATACTAGCCAGAGCCTCACCAGCCACTGACCTCACTGCACGTTCCTGGTGTAAATTTACAGTATATTTTTACAGTGTCATTTGTCTTATTATATTTCTTTAAGTTTGTATTACAAGGTAATTAGGCCTTGCTAGTTAATTTCTTTTTTAAAAAAAGTTGTCGAACCCCAGGGATCTTTGATCTCTTTCTTGTTGTTCAGGTAGATCTCTGCTTGCCTACCTCTGCTTTAACCACTTTACCACCGGAGGATTTTGCTGTCTTCCGTCCAGGCCACTTTTTGCGATTTGGCACTGTGCGACTTTAACTGACAATTGCGCGGTCGTGCGACGCCGTACCCAAACGAAATTTACGTCCTTTTTTTCCCACAAACAGAGCTTTCTTTTGGTGGTATTTGATCACCTGTGCGATTTTTACTTTTTGCGCTATAAACAAAAAAAGAGCGTTTATTTTGAAAAAATAACAATATTTTTCAAATTTTTTTATATGAAATTCCCCCCAAAAAAAATGTAAAAATCAAATTTTTTTTAAATTTTTGGCCAATTTGTTTTCTGCTACCTATGTTTAGTAAAAAAAATCGCAATAAGCGTATTTTGATTGGTTTGCGCAAAAGTTATTGCGTTTACTAACTAAGGGAAAGATTTCTGTCATTTTTGGTGGTTTTTTTTAACGCGTAATGGCGGTGATCTGCGATTTTTTTTGCGGGACTGCGACATTGCGGCGGACAGATCGGACCCTTGGCTGACTTTTTTGACACTTTTGGGGGTACCAGTGACATTACTGCAGTAATCAGTGCTATAAATATGCACTGTTACTGTAAAAATGACACTGGCAGGGAAGGGGTTAATTTTATTGGAGAGGGAGGGGTTAATGTATGCCTGGTGCTTACTGACGTGTGGGGGGGGAGGTGACTGTGTGACAGAAGGACAGATCGGATGTCCAGCTATGCTGAACACTCCGATCTGTCAGTCCCTGTCACTATGGAGATCCGCCCGCTGTGTTTACACACAGCGGGCGGATCTCCAGACTCGATCCCCGACGATCGGGGCAGAGCAGCGGCAATCGCCGCTGCTCCTCCACTGGCCCGAGCGAGCGCCGCCCACAAGGGGCGGAGTCCAGCGACGTAGGTCTACGTCGCTGGACGGGATCGCAGCACTTTGCCGCAGTAGCCTCCATGTGAGCGGAGGTAAAGTGGTTAAAGTGTATGTAAACCCAAGAGAAAAAATCGAATATATTTCATTGTAACAGCCCCCCCCCCATATATGATGGTTGCATTTGTTTTCTTTTTTTTTTTTCATTTTACTTTGCTGTATTTTCACCTGGTTATCTTGTCAGTAAAACTCTTCCTGTACTAGGGTGACAACGCTCACTCACTGTAATGTAGGAGCAATGTTGTCACCCTAGGACAGAAAGTTTGTTGGGACTACAAAATGCCTACCCTCAGCTTCATAACATGAGGGAAGGTGTTCTATAGTCTAAGGGGGTAGCTGGGATCAATCATTTAGCACAAACAGGGAGTACATGAAGGAAATTAGCTCACAAGAATTTTGGTGAAGTCATTTTTTGCACTTATTGTACAGACATACCAAAACACTTACATCAAATAGAAACAAATTTGAGAATCTTATCATTGGGATTTACAACGTTATATTTTTTCCAGTACTGTAATGGATCTACTTAAAAGCATATTTAGCAATGAACTTGTTTATGTATTGTTGAACATCAAATACAAGATTTAAAATGTCAGATCCAAGACTCTCTTTCCAGCATCATAAAAACATATTTTGTAAGTTAGACTCGGTGGGTCTTTGCTTATGTAGCCCTGGTCAGCGGCAGGGTCTGCATGGTCCGAGCACTTCCAGCACCACCCTACACCCCAGCCTGCCCCATGTTTCTTGCCACTGGATATGACTGTGCAGAAGAGTTTAGAGAAAAGTTTGGATGAGAATTTAGATCAGTGTATGGACAGGCTGGTTGTACGTAGGTCAATCTATAGATCCACTTATGTAAAACCACTCTGTTGGTTTTTTTCAGAATGATCGGTGCCACCGGCTATAGCCGGGAACATTGAGTAGCATATTCGGACATGGGGGAAGTCTCCCTGCTCTCAGAATATAATAGCTCAGCGGGATCTGGATCAGTTGCATTCCAGGAGTGATGAGCGGGACAACCTAGCCTAATTTCTTATTGCCATCAGTTAATGCCAATAGAGACTGCCCTGAACTAACAGCCCATCAGCCATCGCTCATGTACTTAAAGAAATAGCTACATGTACACCACCTACCATATTGTGATGTATGCCAATGGGCGTAGGTGACGTTAATATTCCTGCCATCTAGCCTAACATATTAGTTGACCTGTTCATTGGTATTTTATGGTGTTCATTCAACTTTACTATAAAATACTTCCTTTACCTATTATTGATTGCCTGTGGCCTATTTTCTGTGTACTGTTGTATAGTGATAATCTAAAGCCTAAGTTACACAGGTGTAAGTGGCCTTCAGTAGTGTTGAGCGAACACGGACTGTATTATTCGAGTCCGTACCGGATAATTGGATTTTTGTTACCCGGACACGGACCCGAAAACTTTACTGTATGTTCGGGTTTAAAATCCGTGTTCGGTAATTTTATTTCCTGTATGTAATGGCGCGGTTTTAATGGCGGGCTTTCAACAGCCAATCAACAAGCGTTTAACTGGTGTGCCATAGAAGCCATCACAGCCATGCCTACTAATGGCATGGCTGTGATTGGCCAGCTGAAGCATGTGACCCAGGTCTTTATAAGCTAGAGCCACAGCGTGCTGTGAGTCAGTCTGCTCTAGTGTAGGGAGAGAGCACACACAACGGTGCTGGCTGCTGCTGATTAGGGACAGACAGGGAAAAAAAAGAATGCAGGGACAGGTCGGAGTGTAGGCAGGGAAAGATATTTGAGCATTTTAGGGACAGGCTGGAGAGAGTAGGCAGGGAGAGATTAGGAGACACGGGACAGAACAATCGTCCGTTAGCGATCTACATTGATTTTGCTGTGTGGGGGGTGGTGCAATGAACAATCTTTTTGCCCTCACTTGAGCCCACTGAGGAGGAGGAGGAGGAGGAGGGAGAAAAAAAAAATATTTTTATCAGTCTGTTGTGTGCAGCGTTCAGCTATATTTTACTACAGAGTGCTGTTCTAATCTGCTATTTTAAAATTACAAATTTAAAGGGGAATTTTTTTTAAGAGCACTTGCCATGCTCTTAACTACATTTTGCTACCATTTGCAGCACTCTAGCCCTTTCCATTGGATTTTTAGAGCCATTTTAGTGCCTGAAAGTTCGGGTCCCCATTGACTTCAATGGGGTTCGGTGTCCGGGTAAAGTTTGGAAAAAGTCCGGGTCACGGACCCGGACTTTTTTTTCAAGTTCGTCCGAACCCGCTGAACACGGACATCCAGGTGTCCGCTCAACTCTAGCCTTCAGTCTATAACCAGGTGTGTGAGTGGGCACTGAGCAGTTTAAGGAGTCGTGGCAGAACTGACGACCTATCATCACCAGAATCTCCTGCGGGGGTAGAGCTACACTTTTTTGGGCTTTCTTTTTCCTGCTGATCCAGGCAATAAGTCTGTTGTTTTTCAATAGAACTGGCTCTCCTGCAAAATGTATCAGATAGAGTGTTGAGACAAAACATTTTTTTGCAATGATCAGCTTTTATTTATTTATATAAAACCGTTATCTCAAGAGAAAATATGGCTATAATTTGTTAGTGTATTTAAATCTGCTAGTCCATCTAACACTTCCCTCCCCTTAGACTGACAATGCTGCTGTCCAAAGGGGCCCTGTGCTGCTTCATCCAGAGTGGGGACATTCTAATACAGGATGTGTGTTATACGGATTATAGCAATTTATAGCCTTAGGAATTGCAGATGCCACAAATTTTACTGGTTGTGCTTTCATCTACACTGGTGATTACTTTTAGTTTTTATTTTTGTGGTTATACGAATCCTCCCTGAGACTTCCACCTAATTTACAGAATTACTAGGTTATAGCTACCGCTGGAGAAATCCTGGTTGCCAAGCTGCCATGGCAACTGAAACTAAAAACAATCACTAGATACTGGGATGTCGTTCCTATATGCTCCCCCACTCAGAACTAGTTGTCAGATGGGTGCCCCCTGCGCCATGTACATGGCTGGCAATATTTGCCTGTCCAGGAGACTACAAATTTATCCTGGTCACCTTTTAGACAAGTAGGCCTTATTGGGGGATTTCTGGTAATAATTACTGGCACTGTGCCTGGCCCATAAAAGGCATAATTGTATCATGAAAAAATGACCCACTAATAATACACACAAGAACCAAGGATTATTGAAGGGGTGCTTAAATGTTATAAGGCTGCCAGCAATCAGGATTAAAAGAAGTATGTACAGTAATGACTGTTGAAGCGGCAGGCATGTAAAAAAAAATAATAATACACAAATAAATAAATAAATATATATATATATATATATATATATATATATATATATATATATATATATATATATATATATACACACAGTATCTCACATAAGTGAGTACAACCCTCACATTTTTGCAAATATTTTTTTATATCTTTTCATGTGACAACACTGAAGAAATGACCCTTTGCTACAATGTAAAGTAGTGAGTGTACAGCTTGTATAACAGTGCAAATTTGCTGTCCCCTCAAAATAACTCAACACACACCAATTAATGTCTAAACCACTGGCAACAAAAGTGAGTACACCCCTAAGTGAAACTGTCCAAATTAGGTCCAATTAGTTGTTTTCCCTCCCCGGTGTCATGTGACTCGTTAGTGTTTCAGGTGTGAATGGGGAGCAGGTGTGTTAAATTTGGTGTTATCACTCTCACTCTCTCATACTGGTCACTGGAAGTTCAACATGGCACCACATAGCAAAGAACTCTCTGAGGATCTGAAAAAAAAAGATTTGTTGCTCTACATAAAGATGGCGTAGGCTATAAGAAGATTGCCAAGACCCTGAAACTGAGCTGCAGTACAGTGACCAAGACCATACAGCCGTTTAACAGGACAGGTTCCACTCAGAACAGACCTCGCCATGGTTGACCAAAGGAGTTGAGTGCACGTGCTCAGCCTCATATCCAGAGGTTGTCTTCGGGAAATAGACGTATGAGTGCTGCCAGCATTGCTGCAGAGGTTGAAGGGGTGGGGGGTCAGCCTGTCAGTGCTCAGACCATACACCACACACTGCATCAAATTGGTCTGCATGGCTGTTGTCCCAGAAGGAAGCCTCTTCTAAAGATGATACACAAGAAAGCCCGCAAACAGCTTGCTGAAGACAAGCAGACTAAGGACATGGATTACTGGAACCATATCCTGTGGTCTGATGAGACCAAGATAAACCTATTTGGTTCAGATGGTGTCAGGCATGTGTGGTGGCAACCAGGTGAGGAGTATAAAGACAAATGTGTCTTGTACAGCATGGCAGTGGGAGTGTCATGGTCTGGGGCTGCATAAGTGCTGCCGACACTGGGGAGCTACAGTTCATTGCGGTAACCATGAATGCCAGCATGTACTGTGACATACTGAAGCAGAGCATGATCCCCTCCCTTCGGAGACTGGGCCGCAGGGCAGTATCCCAACATGGTAATGATCCCAAACACACCTCCAAGACGACCACTGCCTTGCTAAAGAAGCTGAGGGTAAAGGTGATGGACTGGCCAACATGTATCCAGACCTAAACCCTATTGAGCATCTGTGGGGCATCCTCAAATGGAAGTTGGAGGAGCGCAAAGTCTCTAACATCCATCAGCTCCGTGATGTCATCATGGAGGAGTTCAAGAGTACTTCAGTGGCAACCTGTGAAGCTCTGGTGAACTCCATGTCCAAGAGGGTTAAGGCAGTGCTGGAAAACAATGGTGGCCACACAAAATATTGACACTTTGGGCCAAATTTGGGCATTTCCACTTAGCGGTGTACTCACTTTTGTTGCCAGCGGTTTAGACATTAACGGCTTTGTGTTGAGTTATTTTGAGGGGACAGCAAATTAGGATTAAAGTATTAAAGTATTGAGAGTTGGCCCACCCTTTGCAGCTATGACAGCTTCAACTCTTCTGGGAAGGCTGTCCACAAGGTTTAGGAGTGTGTCTGTGGGAATGTTTGACCATTCTACCAGAAGCGCATTTGTGAGGCCAGGCACTGATGTTGGTTAGAAGGCCTGGCTTGCAGTCTGCGCTCTGGAGGTCAGGACTCTGTGCAGGCCAGTCAAGTTCCTCTACCCCAAACGCGCTCATCCATGTCTTTATGGACCTTGCTTTGTGCACTGGTCCAAATCATTTGGTAGAGGAGGGATTATGGTGTGGGGTTGTTTTTCAGGGGTTAGGCTTGGCCCCTTAGTTCCAGTAAAGTGAACTGTTAAGGTGTCAGCATACCAAGGCATTTTGGACAATTTCATGCTCCCAACTTTGTGGGAAGAGTTTGGGGATGGCCCCTTCCTTTTCCAACATGACTACGCACCTGTGCACAAAGCAAGGTCCATAAAGACATGGATGAGTGAGTTTGGGGTGGAGGAACCTGACTGGCCTGCACAGAGTCCTGACTTTAACCCGATAGAACACTTTTGGGATAAATTAGAATGTGCAGACTGGGAGCCAGGCCTTCTCTCCAACATCAGGGCCTAACCTCAAAAAACTTCAATTAAAATGATCAATTTTGCACTATAAAAATGATTTGCAGCATGGACATGTATTTCAATAAAAAGTGGCTTATCAAAAAGTTTGGGCAATATATTTACAAAATCATTTAAATATTTTTGACATTTATATTTTTGAGTGTGTATATAACAAATTTATAATATAGACAATATAACTGAAAGTTTCTACCCCAAAAAACATTCTAGATCTTAACTCAGTTCCTAAAATTGTTCAATTACTTCTGTAAATGAAAGAGTTTGAAAAGGCTCCAAGAATTCTGTGCTGCAGACTGCCACATCCCACCTGTATAAAGAGAAGAAAGACATTTTTGTAGTGTGAAATGTGTCAGGCTATGTAAACTCATCAAGCTCTCAAACACAAAAATTAAGAAAATAAAAATGTCTCCTTCCTGTGAACTCAGAATTAACAGTAAAGTGTGCCAGGAAATTTCAGAACAATTTATAATTAAAAGTTACAAATTGTATATAATCGACTTATTTTTACAGGTGTTTGTTTTGGGAAATGTATTTTTAATATTGAATGCTTTCTCTATTATAGTCTGTAGCACTTGCTGTGGGTGCTGGGGGTCATACTATAAGAAATGAAAACTTTAGGAAATATATAGTGTGTAATCAATATTTTATAAATAACTATTACTTGTATTCTCTATAAGTTTTTGGCTTCAAGATTTGGAATGCTAAGTGGTATTCTCCAAATGTTGTACTATAGTAAAACTGATTCACACTAGCCATTATGCACAATGCAGTTTGATTCAGCAACAGACTCGCACACATCCACATATACTGTGATTGCAAATCCACCTCTAAATTTCCCTCTTACTTTTACCCCTGAACCCCTTTCTAACTAATCGCTAGATTTTAAAATACTAAATTTAAAGACAATATTTCTTACCTGAAATTATGGTCACATGACAGGCTGGGTCTCCAGTTTTCTTTGTTCTGGATTGTAGTGTGGAAAGGATCTTATTCAAGTGCTCACGTTGCTCCCTGGTGATGTAGACACTTCCCATTGGCTTTAATAAGAGTCCATCAGAGGTCTCCATGTAGGATCCTGAAGAACTAAAGCAGCAGTGTTAGAATAACATAATGCTAGGGGCAGCATCCACACTGATATGAATGCAGGTTTGGATCACTGGTGTCCACTACTGGGGGAGTCGCTGTAAAGGGTCAAGTTATGGCGGGCTGGAGTAAGAGAAAAATATGCCATACTATGTCTTAGGCCCCACAATTTTTCTTTTTAAATGGTTTTTATTGAAGGCAAAAGAAACATGGTACAGCAATATGCAGTGAAAATAGTAGGTACATATTTAGATAAAACAAGGCGCGTTGAGATACAAAACTGCTGCAGATAACATTCAAACAACATGTAGCAAATGCAATACATATATGGGATCGACCTGGCGTCCCGTCTGAGATGCAATGAGGGTACGCTCAAACTGTAGGTGTGGCCGAGGCCATGCTGCGTGGATGGACCCCCACACAAAAGGGGTCTCAACCAAAACCAAGGTATAGCTCTTAAGTGGGTACGCAAGGGGCCGAGAGGCCCCACAATTTTTAGCCAAATTTGATAGGAGCAAATTCTAATCTGCCAATCTCCATAAATAAATATTTTATGAACAAAACAGAAATGCCTCCATGAAACATCTAAATGTAAGCAGTATGTGTGTTCAAACACTAAGGAATGATTCCTAATTAATGAAATGATTTTCCAAGTTGGGCTGTAGTGTAGCTCGACATGCCTATGTTTGATTCGCCAGCAGTTCAGTTAAACAGGTCAAAAATCAGCCTCAAAATCCCTGAATCAGAAGTTGAATACCATTGAAGTCAATGGAGATGGATTCCTGGTGGACTGTACATACCACACTCCCACTGATAAATTACAGATTTCTTGCTGTGGTAATACCACCAGGAATCCTTGGTGATGTTATTGACCAAATTTAGTCATTGACATCACCTATGATTTCCAGCTGTATATTTAAATAACTGCAGCTGGAAATCTGTTATTTAGAGGCAGGATCGATGGGTGACGGCCCGGGTCATAGTGATGGATGTTGACTGCCTCGCTGGATGCCCTGATTGATGGAAACATCATCACTGTGATTAATGCTGAATTTACTTCTGGGAGCATTAATAAACTTTATTTTTATTGTGTACAATTGCGTTTTATTTTGTAATGGGTTTTTAATTCAATGTTGTTGTTTTTTTTTCTTTTATCTCTTTGTGAGAATGGGTAAGGAGTACTAAAGTAGGAGGGGACAGAACATCTAGTTATTTCTATATTATAAAGGGGACTTTCAGATTTCATGATAAGTCCACCACATTTTAGTGTTTACCCCCCGCCTTGTTTTTGGAGCACAAGGAAGTGGGAATGAGACCCTTAAGCCAGCTTCTGCCGGATGAGCATGCTGGAAAACCGGCAGCCGACTGACTCTCGATCAGCGCTCTCAGCCAATGGCAGGCAGCGCTGATCAGAGTGTTCTGGAGGGGGGCCGTCCCCCTGTCAGAACACAATAGCTCAACAGAGGAGATCACTATATTACCTTGGTGGCTCTAACCGGAGCTGACAGTTTTTTTGTTTTTTTTAGTTCAACCCAGGAAAAAAACAAATAGTGTGTACCAGGCACAACAAAAGTGCTTTGCATGGGGTGGAGGCTTTGCCACTCTTTTTGCAAGGTAACCCCCCCCCCTCCCATTGTTGAAAGGATAATGGCCTAGTAGGGTACAGGATGAGGGGAGGACTGTTTACTCGGTTGGAAAACTAAGGAGAACGCCATGCTGTTTTTTTATTATTGTTCTGTGTTTAAGTAAAGCCTCTATGAATTATATTCCTAGGAAGGACCTTCAATTATTTTTAAAACAATGATAAATTATTTTTAAAAGGTCACTGATGCTGGGGAATTAAACCACCTAACAATTTGTTGTGTTTTTTGGACACGCTGTCATTTAGACATCTACATTTGTGTTCCCGGGTCTACATACTTGCTGTGGCCATTGGAAGGAGTTCCCATTCTTATTGTTGAATTATTTATTTGAGAATAAAAGAGGATTTGCTGAACCATGTAAAGGTGGGCAGAAACACCCAAAAAACTAGGTGGACAGAAACAGGGTCTGATATAATTATAGCAGAGAAATCTCAGTAATCAAGTATCAAAGACATATAAAAAAGCCAAGGATAGACCAACCAATGATTTAAAGAGTAACTCCACTATTGTTGATAAAAAATCTATGATCTATGTACATTGCAAGGATTTTAACAAACGTTGTTGCAGATTCCTATCTTTTGTTATTCTGAAGAAATCCCTGTGTGTTTGCCCATGTGGGAAAGTGAATCTAATGGGAGTGGTTTCATAAATATCAATCAGCTGCTGCATCTGCAGTAAAGTAAAGCTGCTGGGCCTGCATCCCTATAGCACTATTTCCCATTGGGAGTACCTCACCATTATTATTGCAGGGGATGCCTGAAATCTGACTTGTATCTTAGGCAGACTTCTGGGAAAATTGGTGAGTCAATCATACAAGCAGGAAATTATGTTTCTGAGGTGTTCTGTGTACAGAACACCTCCAGGTTGCCGTATTGCATTGCATTTTCAGAAAATTACAGTGCTGCATATTAAAAAGAAGGGTCATTTTTAATAACATTCAATTACAATATGACTCATATCGCAATTGTATATGCTATATTATTTTTTCTTTATTTGCAATTTTTTTCCTCACGAAAGTACTGTGTGTATATATATATATATATAGATAGATAGATAGATAGATAGATAGATAGATAGATAGATAGATAGATAGATAGATAGATAGATAGATAGATAGATAGATAGATAGATAGATAGATAGATAGATAGATAGATAGATAGATAGATAGATACTGTATATTTCTTGGAGACTAGCATTTATGGTATATTTCTTGGAGCTCAGCATTTATCATTACCATTTATTCTAACTGAAATCCAAATTACATTCATATTATGTTACCTTTAATGGTCGTTTTATTATTTTTTTTATAACATTGATGCTAGTGTTGTTTTTACCAGGCAGACTGGTTAAATGACAATCCTAGTTAAGAAAACAAAATGATTTCAATGGTAAATCATTAAAAATAGCCTAACATCATAAATAACAGTGTAGTCCAATTAAAAATGTCTGCAGTTTTTTAAGGACATGTATTTATATTTTTTACCACTTTGACTCTCTTTTATGTTTTTCCCTTAATCTTGCATAGAATAAGATGTTTATTTTCCTTTATACTTCACCAGTGGTGTGGGACCCTTGTGTGGCACTAGATGCCCTTTATGTCATTTTACCCATAATGCATAAAAAGGCTCAGTGTTCATCTGTGAAACTGACAGACTCTTAATAATACGTGACACTGTTTTGGGGGGAAGGGGGGGGGGGGAGACCAGATATAAGGAGCTTGTGTTTGATATGTAGCCCATAATAACTGGAACTTGTTGACAATGCTGTGACACTTGTCAATTACCAGCTGGAAGAAAATGCAGATCACATGCATAATTCATTAAAACTGTACCCTTTGTTGTCATGCTGTCTGATGTAGATTTACAGAGTAATCGAGCCGTGCCTTTTTTTAATATATATATGGAAACATATTTTAATTAACCCACAGACTCTTCTCAATGTCAAGCATAAACCTATCTAGATATGCACTGTAACATGATTGCTTGGCTTAAATGCTTTAGCTTTATGCAAATGCATGAAAATATTGTTAGATTTAAAAGAAGTGTATTCTGTAAGTTCTTTAAAAAAATAAGATTTGTGTATCACTGCTTCTAGAATTTTTGAATTTTTGTATACACATACTGCATATTTAAAAGTAAAAAAAAAAGGATGTATTCTATATTATACTCTAAAAGTAGAAGTCATTGACCTGATGCTGTGGTTGGGTAACACTGGTATGTGTTCTGCAGCAAGCATGATATATTAAATCATTCTTCCCCCATATTATGTCCTGGAGGCATCAAATCAAGTTCTGTTCTTAACTGATGCAATAGGTACACAAAAAACATACACAATGGGCTAATTGATGTGAATGTTAATTAATACACAATTCTTATGGGAAGCTATTTATAAACCCCCCTTACACCCTTCTTTCCTGAATTTATCCTGCTTTTTTTTTAATAAAAAGCAATTTATAAATACTTAACATTTTCTGTCAGGTCCCGTGATATCATGGATCCTTCCTCTTCTCCCCTGGCAGCATAGTTGGTGGCCTCTCAACAAGTGAATGGTGCACTGTTGTGGTCTTAGTGTCTCCTGGCTCACAGATTGGTTGGACTTTGCTTGGATAGCTTGGTCTGTATGCAACCTTAAAGAAAAATATGAAGACATGTAAGTTAAAAATATGAATCCACAAACTATCAACGCATGTATTGTTAGCCTGTCGTTATATGAATACAGTATTTTTTGTGATAATGGTCCTTTTAGAATTAGCACTCTATTGATTACTAGGAAATATGTGCCTGTTCAAGGGAAGGCTTTAATTTAGCATCAATGTTTTTTTTTGGCATATTTGTGATTCATATCACACTGCTATTCATAAGTACCCAGACAGCTGGTGTTTAGGCTGGCAATGTATTATTTGGTGAAATGGGTAAGATGGGTAAGATGGTTGTGGAGGTGGGAAGGTAGAGGGGTCAGAGCAGGAGCTCATCATGGACCATTGAACAAAGAGGGCGAGTGAGAACTGATCACAAGCCATGGAGGCAAATAAAGGAGACAGGGTAAAAGCTTATCATGGCAGGGAGTGGAGCAAAGAGAGGAGCTACAACTGTTCATGGAACACTCAGAGAAAAAGCAGTGCTAGAGGTGGTTGTAGACCAAAGGGGAAGAGGGAGCAGAGACAGGGGAGAGGACAAGAGAAAGAAAGAGAGAATACAGAAAGGAAATGATTATGAAGTGGAGGAAGAGGAAGGTAATGCGGGAGGGCTGAGGGGGGGGTGGGGTGGGGGCGGCTGAGCGGTGGGGGCCGATTTTTGGGCACAGAAGAGAGGAGAGGGCTGAGGGCTGAAAGAGAGAGAGAGCAGCTGTGTTCTTTGGTGGGTTGTAGAGAGGAGTCAGAGAAGGAACTGATAGTTGGAGAAGGGGAAAGAAAGAGTGGAGAAAGAGAGGTGCAGCAGGAGTACACAGAACTAAAGATGATAATGGTTGATGAGGAGAAAACATGATCATGGTGGGTGATGGGAAGAGGCAGAGTAGAAGCAAATAATGATGGAAGGGGAAGGGGGAGCAGAGGGTGGGAGGATTATAACAGGGAAAAGAGGGAGGCAGAGTCAGAGATGTGATTTATCAGTAAAGAGGAAGTAGAGGATAATTGGATTATAGCTGGGAGGAGAAGTAGGCAAAGTGTGAGATGATCATAATAGGTGGTGGGGAGTCATAGGAGATCTGGATTATACCTGGGAGTAGAGGGATGCAGAGTGGGAAATAATCATGACCAGTGGTGGGAAGTCAATGGAGAACTGGAAACTGGATCATACCTGGGCGGGGGGCGGGGGGCAGAGTGTGAGATGATCATGACAGGTGGTGGGGAGTCATAGGAGATCTGGATTATTCCTGGGAGGAGAGGGAGGCAAAGTGGGAAATAATCATAATAGGTGGTGGGAAGTTAGTGGATAACTGGATTATACCTATGAGGAGAGGGAGGCAGAGTGGGAAATAATCATGACAGGTGGTGGGAAGTCACAGGAGATTTGCACTATGCCTGGAAGGAGAAGGAGGCAGAGTAGGAAATAGCCATGACAGGTGGTGGGAAGTCAGAGGAGATCTGGATTATACATGGGAAGAGAGGAAGGCAGCATGGGAGATGATAATGGTTAGTAATGGGGAAGAAGACGAGAACTGGATCATAGCTGGTAGTAGAGGGAGAGGTGGTCATGATTAGGGGAGAAGAAATTAGAATGAAAGTTATTGGTAACAGATTAGGAACTGATAATTCCTGGGGATGCAGAAATGAATTTAATCATGACAAGGGAAGGCAGAATACATGGTCATGGCTGAACTGTAGTAGAGATTGGCGAGGATAAAATAATATTGCAAACTATGCATAGATAAAAATACCGGACTCGGCAACCACTCCTAACCTAGTTGTGAGGAAGTGGAAAGAAATGAGGTATAGCTAGCACCGCTAATTCCGTGTTTCAGACTGGGATTCCACAACTATATTGGAGTGAATGGAATAGAAAAAAAAAAAAAAAAAGGAAGCTGTAAAGGAGAGCCCAAAGCAGTGTGCAATGCAAAGTCAAATCATCTTTATTGAAAAATATGCCTCAAATGTGACAGGGATAAAAAAAATAATACCCCACCACAGACACCAAGTATTAATACCACACAATCGCAGCTAAACATGGAATGTATTCATCCCAGCATTTTACAGCAGCAATATACACCATATGGTGTCCATGTGGGACTGCTTTAACAGAGAATTGTTTTGCTTTATATTCTCCTTGAGCTTGGTAAAGACTTCAGACACAACAAACTCTGGATGAGGGACATGCCCTGTTGTGCTTTATTTCCATATTTACATGTTTGTTCCTTCATAGGCTTTGACTTTGATTCTCATTACCCAGGATTCTGAACAATATCAGTCAGGTCCAGCAAGAGGCCATTTAAGGAGACCCTCCACTTTTTACCATTTGCAGCTCAGCTCCCTGGCCTCACATGAAACTGTGTTTGCCATAGCCCTGAATTAGGGATTCTCTATATGGGACTATATATTTCCATGAATTAGTCTCCCATTCAATAGACCCCAATTTCTTATAGTTCCCTTTCAGGCATCTTTGGTGGCGCATGCTGGTGTGAATGGGGCCCATTAAAATACATTCCGTGTTTAGCTGCGATTGTGTGGTTTTAATATTTGGTGTCTGGGGTTGGGTATTTTTTTTATCCCTGTCACATTTGAGGTATATTTTTCAATAAAAATGATTTGACTTTGTATTGGAGACCGCTTTGTGCTCTCCTTTACAGCTTCCCTTTTTTTTTCCTATTCCATTAACCACTTGCTGACCACTCACTGAGCTGGTACTGCGGCAAAGTGGCTTGATATCGTCTGGCGACATAGACCTACGTCGGGCGCGATCACGGCTTGCAGGGCGTGCGCCCCGCGAGCCGATCCTGGTCTGATTCGGCAGAGAACCTATCAGTCACCAGATACAGACTAATGATTTTTGGTCTGGATCTGGTGATCGGTTCTAGCCAATGGCATCATGTCCCCTGCCTGTGTAATGTAAACACAGGCAGGGGAAGTGATGTAACTTTCCCTTCTGGAGCCCTTTCGGTTCCAGGAGAAGACAGAGATACATCAAAAACGTGAGTTCCACCAAACACTACACTGACACTACCTCACATAGGCACATTTAACCCCTTGATCACCCCCCAAACCCCTCACAGTGAACACTATATACAGTGGTATACAGATTTTTTACTGATCACTGTATTAGTATCACTTGTGACCCTAATTTGCGCTTGCGTTAGTCCCAAATAGGGTTTGGGCACCCGCCATCTATCCCCTAATAAAGTTTTAACCCCTTGATCACCCCCAGTTAACCCCTTCACTCCCTATCACTCTGTGCACTAAATACAGTATATAGGTAAATACTGATCCCTGTATTTAGTGTCACTTGTGACCCTAATTTGCGCTTGCGCTAAGCCCAAATAGGTTTAGGCCACCCGCCATCTATCCCCTAATAAACTTTTAACCCCTTGATCTCCCCAGTTAACCCCTTCACTCCCTATCACACAGTGCACTAATATATACAGTATATCAGATAACTACTGATCACTGTATTAGTGTCACTTGTGACCCTAATTTGCTCTTGCGCTAAGCCCAAATAGGTTTAGGCCACCCGCCGTCTATCCCCTAATAAACTTTAAACCCCTTGATCTCCCCCAGTTAACCCCTTCACTCCCTATCACACAGTGCACTAATATATACAGTATATCAGATAACTACTGATCACTGTATTAGTGTCACTTGTGACCCTAATTTGCGCTTGCGCTAAGCCCAAATAGGTTTAGGCCACCCGCCATCTATCCCCTATAAAGGTTTAACCCCTTGATCTCCCCCAGTTAACCCCTTCACTGCCCTGTCACAGTGTTCACTATATACAGTGATTACCGATCACTGTATTAGTGTCACGGGTGGCGCTACTTAGGCTAGTTAGCGTCAGGGTCCCACCACACCATCGTTATTTAGCGTCAGTTAGAGTCAAGTACACTAACACACATACACACACACACAACTCCATTACTAGTTGTCAGTTACCTTGGTTTAGGCCGAAGTGCTGAGAGGGCTTCCCTTGCAGCTCGGTGCGGATCACCCCTGGAGGTGGAACAGGAGATGACAAGTCCCAAGGAGCACTGGATGCAGATGGAATCTGGATGAGCAGATGGGATGGACACCCAGGACAGCTTCCAGGAACTCTGATTGTATTCAGTAGAGAAAGAGCAAAAGGTCAATGCCAGGCCGAGGGTCATACACAGATAATCAGTCCAGATACAGCAAACAAGCAAGTCGGGGTCGGAAGTAGCAAGGGGCATAAACAAGAGAGAGTCCATGGGGAGCAAGCCAAGGTTGGTGCACAGAGGATCCAGCAAAGGCAGTAGAAGAGCAAAGGTCAGGTAAGCCGAGGTCAATCAGAGGAGAAGAGGCAGACAGGTCCAAAAGGCAAGCCGGGTCAAAACAGGAACAACGGGTAATACACAGGTTACAGGCATGGGAGCTCACGATAAACCAGCACCGGAGCATACCAGGAGAGCGTCTTATATAGGGCCAGGGTTGGTGAGATGTGCGTGATGACGCGTACGCTCTGCGCCGGCACGCCTGCGTGCACGCGCCGGCGCGCTCCCGTGCATGCGCACCCGCCTCAGACGTTCCATTGCCGCTAAGCGGCGATTCCTTTCCTGACACTAGTATAGTGTTTGAACAGATCAATATCTGATCTGATCAGAACTATACTAGCGTCCCCATAGTTTAGTGTTCCCAAAACCCAGTGTTTGCACAATCAGCACTGATTCCTGCCAGCACCTGCGTTTAGCCCCTCCGCCCAGCCCACCCTAACCAGGCAAGTGCAGTAATTAATAGATTACTGTCACTTCCAAAAAACACAAATCACACAAAACTGCTGCGTTAGCAGAGTCAGGCCTTATCTCTGCTAGCACTAGAAGTTTTTTTTCTAGCGACCAAATAGTCCTTGACAACCAAGTGCTTTTTTACCTGTTAGTCACACTACTGTACCGGTAAATTTAGTTACTAAAATTACCAAACGTTGGTACAGTTGTGCAGAGGCTTACAGTATACTGACCATGTCAGATGAGAGCGATGGGGAAGCCTCACTGCCAGAATCAGGGTCAGTATACGAACCTGATGACAACAGCAGCTCCCTGACAGATAGCTCCGGCGACAGAGGGGTCCCTGCTAAGGTCAGGCGTACCCGACCCCATTCTGGAGTTGCTGAGATGCAAGAACCGGATGTTTCTCATATGCAGCAGAGTGCCAGTACTAGTGCCGCTCACACTTCTCGTGATCTGGCAGGCACGAGCGGCCTAGTACACCCTGGACCTAGTACAACCAGCACTGCTGTAACACTTGGTGACGTGGCGAGTCCCATAAGTGTAGTGAAGCTGGTGCGGTGGCTAGCATGAGTAGTGGCCCGCAGCCACCGCGTATTCGAAGACAGGCCCTTAGAGCCCATAGTGCCCTCCCTGAAGCACTGGCATATCCTAATTGGCAGCCCACAGATTCCACAGTGCCAGTACTTCCCCCATTCACTGCCCAACCCGGAATTCAAGTGGAAACAGCTGGTTTTAATCCCATTAACTTTTTTGAGCTGTTTTTCACTGAAGATCTTTTCAGATCTATTGTGGATCAATCAAGTTTATACGCACAACAATTCATCGCCGCCAACTCAAATTCACCCCTTGCCAGACCATTCGCCTGGAATCCTATAATGATTCCAGATTTTAAAATCTTTCTGGGCATATCCTTCAACACGGGCATTACAAAAAAGAATGAATTGCGGTTATATTGGTCCACTGACCCAATTCATCAAATGCACGTGTTCTCTGCTGCTATGTCCAGGGCTCGATACGAACAAATATTTTGGTTGATGCATTTCAGCGACAATGAACTCTGTCGTCCTTGGGGAGACCCTGAATATGATCGGCTCCACAAAATTCAGCACCTCGTAGACCACTTCAATCAGCGGTTTGCAGCCTTGTTTACCCCCCAACAAGATGTCTACGTTGACGAGTCCCTGATTAAGTTTACTGGCCGCCTTGCTATCAAATAGTATCTCCCCAGCAAGCGTGCCAGATACGGGGTTAAACTGTACAAGCTGTGTGACAGGGCCACAGGCTATACAGTTAGTTTCCGTGTCTACGAGGGAAAAGATAGCTCTGTGGAGCCCCCCGACTGCCCAGACTACATTGGGAGCAGCGGTAAGGTAGTTTGGGACTTGGTGTCACCCTTATTCGGAAAGGGGTACCACTTGTACGTGGACAATTTTTATTCAAGCGTGCCACTTTTTAGACACCTCTTTCAATTGCAAATTGGCGCTTGTGGCACCATGCGATCTAATCGCCAGGGCTTCCCCCAATGGCTAGTAAATGCCCCACTGAGCCTGGGGGAGAGAGCCTGCTTGAGGTGCGATGAATTGCTTGCAGTGAAGTGGAGGGACAAACGTAACGTTTTCGTTCTGTCCTCCATTCACCCAGACAGGGCAGTCGAAATTACTACGGTCACCGGTGTTGTTGTTGAGAAGCCCCTCTGTGTCCACTACTATAACCGTAAAATGGGAGGGGTGGACTTCAATGACCAGATGATGGGACCGTACTTAATTGCCCGTAAGGCCAGACGCTGGTACAAAAAAGTGTCTGTATACCTATTTCAATTGGCTATTTACAATGCTTTTGTCTTATACAAAGCATCTGCCGGAACATTATCCTTCTTTCAATTCCAAGAAGAGATAATCAGAGCCCTTCTGTATCCAGCTGGTGCTCCTGCCCAAATTCCCCAACCAGATGCAGTGAGCCAGCTGCATGAGAGGCATTTTACGGAATTCCTCCCGAGTACCCCTACCCAAAGATACCCCCAAAAAAGATGCCGTGTCTGCAGCAAGCACGGATTTAGGCGTGACACCCGTAATTATTGTCCCGACTGTCCTGACCGACCTGGTCTTTCCCACGGTGACTGTTTCCATCGCTACCACACACTAGTGGATTATTAGCGCAGGGTACAACACGGCACAGTTTAGGGCACATTTACACAGGGTCTCAAAAGACGTTCGATGTCTATTGTCATTTTGAGAGACCCTAACCTGGAACTCTAACGTTGAAGAAAAAAAAAAAAAATACATAAAAACATAAAATAAAAAAGCCAAAAATAGTTGTCGTCTAAGTTATTTTTATGTTCTTCTACACTTCCTACTGTACTTTTTACTGTACTTTGTTTGTTTTTCATTCTTTTGTTAACCTGTTTCTCTTGCAGGTAACCGTCGGCTGCAACACTGATTTTATATATTCTGACACAAACAGCGTCTACTTGAGGTCTACTTCCCGCCACGGAACCTAACCATTGCAGTGGCTGGTTCAGACTACACGGCTATGGCCAACCCCTGACTGGGACCTTGGGACCTCTTGGGTGGAAAGGCCAGGATCTGGGCTTGTTGTATCCTCTGAGCTATTCCATCTTGTGGATTCCGTTTGAATGATAAGCTTTGTAAAAATCCTATCTACAATGTATGGTAAGCTGATGACCTTGATCTATGTATTTTAAATCTGGCTGCAATGATATGAATAATGTGACTTATTGTATCTTCTTCTCTTCACAAGCACATAGATGAAAAACCCTCTACTCGTTCCTGATGAAGCAACGTGTAGTTTGTTATATTGCGAAACGCGTTGAATGAGTGGATCTGTTTGTATCAATTTTCTCATCTATGCATAATTTTATATACGTTTGTTACCAACCTTGCACCAGTTGCACTATGTGCACTTTGTCTTTTGATGTAAATTTGTAATTTTGCAATAAACTTGTTTTTATGATATACGCTTACCTTGCTACGTTACCTACCCAAATAAAGTCCCATTTCTAATGACCCTACTGGTAACTGGGACCAGAGGTTCAATTTTTCTTTATATGCTATTTAAGGGATGTGGGAAGGTTTCAAATGGACAGCACTAAATTTTAATCAGTGCTAGTTCCAATTTTTTTCCAATACTGACGCAAAAGTCTAGGAAACACAAATTTCAGTAAAAAACACACTAAAAGGCAATTAGCATTACGAAAGAGGTCTGGTTCAAGCAATATTGCTCTCATTCTGTCTCCCCTGTGCTCCACTGAATTTAATGCAAGGAACGTCACACTGCATTACATTCTTCCCTGTGATTGATGGCCAGTGAAACTGTCTACGGGACCTGACATCAGATGTCACTTCGGGGTTAACAACAAGAAGGGGAGGAGAGCAGAGGTGTGTCCTCTCTTTTCCCTCCCCTCTACCCAACGGCACCCTCTATGCTGGTCCAGGGCCCTGCAGATTGGCAAGCGGAGCCCGGGATAGATAGCAGGGGGGGTGTGTCACGCGTGGGGGATGTGTGCAGCATTCGGGCGGCAGCCCAGGTACCAAAACAAAATTTCCTGGGGTCTGGGGTTTGTGGAGCCCTGTACCCTGTCTATACAGTAGATATACTGTATATATATATATATATACACACAAATATATATATATATATATATATATATATATATATATATATATATATACAGTATAAAGATAGAAGGGGTAATAATAATGTCACATTTATTAATTTACTGCAAAGAATTAATCCATTTAGCAAAATCATAGCTCAAGATCAGATGGGAACAATGACCCTAGGCCTGTGGCTGGATCTTACACTGTACAAACAATTTGTTTGCAAATATAAAAAGAATAAAGCAAGTAAACAGATACGTTCATTGCAAATTGGACAGCCTAAAAAACAGAACGATCCAAACCAGCTGTACCATAGCTGTAGGGGAAGCAGCTGTGGCTGGGTCCTTTCTCCTTGGGGATCTGCAAGTCTCCTCACCCATGTGGTCTTTCTATTCCTGCTGGGAACCAAGACAGCCATGCACAGTATAAATAATATTAATTCAAGGCACTTTAATAATAAAAAATAAATAAATAAAAAAACAAACAAACAGTTTTCTTCTTCCTCTGGGATGGATAGAGCAAGAAAGTGTATATGAGCCATATAAGTTACTGAAGTGTTTATAATGTAATGGGTATGATATACAGTATCTCACAAAAGTGAGTACACCCCTCACATTTTTGTAAATATTTTATTATATCTTTTCATGTGACAACACTGAAGAAATGATACTTTGCTACAATATAAAGTAGTGAGTGTACAGCTTGTATAACTGTGTAAATTTGCTTTCCCCTCAAAATAACTCAACACAAAGCCATTAATGTCTAAACCACTGGCAACAAAAGGGGACTTACGATTAAGGGGACTTACGCTCAAAACAGTCCTTCTGGAGGCCATCACATCAGCTAAGAGGATATTCGAACTCTGGCCTCAAAAGAGCCTTTAATAACTTTCTTCCCAGACAGAGTGGTCCTAATCCCTATGCTGGGGTTGAAGCCTAAGGTTACCTCTGTCTTTCATGAGAATCAGGAAATTGTCTTGCCCACTTTCAGATCAGACAGAATTTGGTCGTCCATTCACTTGATGTGAGCAATACCCTGAAGCAGTATCTAGAAACCACAGCTTCCTTTCGACAGTCTGGGTACCTATTTGTACCCTTCTGTGGAAAGAAAAAGGGGGTGCCTGCTTCTTCTAGATCCATTGCTGCGTTGATCCAGTGGACTTATAAAGGGAAGGGCTTGGCACCTCCAGAGGCGGTGACAGTGCACTCAACTCGGAGTATCTCAACATCTTGGGCAGTTTCAAGACATATTGCCCCTGAAGTAATCTGCAAAGCAGCTTCTATCAACACGTTCCTAACCCATTATTGTGTTGAACCGGCTGCTTTGTCTTCTGTTAATTTTGGTTTACAAGGCCTGTCAGTCGATGGGGTCAATTAAACTTTTTTTGTTCAGCATCTGCCCAGCCGGGTGTGTGTACGGCGAGTTATTTCCCAAAACTTATGCTGCCACGGAGCCTGTCAGAAAAATGGAAAATTGTTATCAAATACTTACTTACTGTAATTTTCCTTTCTTGATGGACCCCCTGGCAGCAGGACTCCCCTCCCAGTGTTTCTTCACCAGCAGCATCTTCAGCCACCCAAAAATACACATTCCTTCATTTATAGATAAAATGACACCTGAAAATCAGGAGAAAATTGATCAAGCTCTTAGAAGAGCAAATATATGCTCTAGGTTAACATTGTCATTAACTGAAAATGGTAGGACGCTTTTATAATATTAGGAGGGAAAGGGGGTGATTTATGCAGTCCTTGTTTTTCAATTTGTAATAAAAAATTACATTTTTACATTTTCTCCAAAAATTTCAATTTTCCCAGAAAAAAACAGGGGAAAATGTATTTTATTTTTTTCCCCATGTCTTCAAAATTTCTGGAAGTTTTACATCTCTAGGTACAACTAAAATGTATACACAGGGTATATTATACACCTAAACGACTTGCTGCTTTCTATACTACTATAGATTCTCACTGTTCCAAATGCCTTACTAAACCGGGCACATATACTGTTTTCACATGATCTGGTCTTGCACTCTTATACAAAATTTTTAGTGAGCGGTAGTACCTGACATGAGTGCAGTGAGTGAGTTAGTGATTCCCATGGACCTATTGGTGCTATTGTTGGGGATCTGTAACATAATTGATACTACCCATCATAAGAAGTTTTTTTATCTTCTACACAGTGTACTATGCCAGGAAAGCCATTCTTGCAAAATGGAAGGTATCAGATCCCCCGCAACTATGGTAAACCATGGTCAACAAAGTCTTGCATCTTTATAAGCTTACCTATTTGGGGTGCAATTGCCCCCAGAAATATCACAAAATGTAGGAATCATGGGTCAAAGCTAGAGACCTACCTCAGTAATTAGCTTGGGCTGCATGGTCAGTCTGTTGTTTGCTGGACATTTCCTACCCTTTAAGTTGGATTCTTATTGGCACTCCTTTATTTCTCTTTCCACTCTCCTTCCCGTTCTTCCTCCCTCTGCTGGATGGAAACTGTGATAGCCCTGTTTGTTGAGCGCTATGTAACTTACTGTCCTGCAAAGTTGTGTGCCATTGTTGTTACCTATTGTACTTTTATTTTGTACAAACTCTGTAAAAATCTTTATCTGTTAAAAAAAATAATTATTTATTTTCAGCAAAGTGACACGTGGATACATCAAAGCAGCATTTTGCAGAATCAAATCATAATTTGCCTTGTGAAAGTTTATTGTTTCTGGGTAATGTGTTTGCGCTCACGTAATTAACTATTATTACATCCTTGGGGGATTGATTATGAGTATTATCTTTCACTTGAGGGAGAATAACATTTTAAAAATGTAAATAGGCAATTTGTAAATATCTGTGTACACAAAAATAGCATTCAAAAATGTAAAATTAGTATTTGTATCTATTTTATATAATAAAGAGATCTAGTGCAAATCTAGTGGGTTAGGGAAGTGAGACAAAACTGGCAATTATATTGATAATTTGATGGGTTAATTCTTCTGTTACTGAATACAAATTTACAGCAGCATCTGCTATTATGTTTGTATCTCAGACTCCGCATGACAGAGGAGACAGGACTGCCGTCACAGTTGCAAACAAACCTCTATACCATGGCATTGATGCTGAGGTGGCTACAGTCACCCCTTTCTTCTAGTCTTCAATGTATAATGCTTATCATTAACATATATTTAAACCACTCATTAAAATTTTAAATTATTGCAGCCTTTTTCAAAAACTTTTTTTCCTGGAGGAACCCTTGAAACAATTTTCAGGTCCTAGAGAACCCCCACTGAAAATGATATCTACATTTCCTTATATATAAGTGTGATTAGGAAATTGATATAGGAATAAATAAAATATTAACGAATGTGTAGTATTTGACATCAATAGTTGATCATTCTATGACAACCACTTTCTCTATTTGACAAAATTATTTTCGATAATCATTAAAAAAAATGAATAAAAGTCAAAAAAGAGAATCTGACTGTAAAAATTGTAACTTACATTAGTGGGTAGTGTAACTATGCCCTCATACATTGCTGGTTAGGGTAGAAGTGACACACAGATGTGTCCAGGCTCGGATATCCATCCCTAACCGCAGGTAACTGTTGCATGTGCAGATGCATGCAAACAGTAAAGGCTTCTCTCAGCCTGTCTTTGCTTTGTACAGGCTGAACAGCCACTGCTGTTTACATGCACCTGTAGGCAGGTGAAGTTTGTTTCCTCTTCTGCAGGTGGAGCTCAACCTCCAGCTGGTTCCTCTATGGTTTCCTGGGTCACTAGGGGAACAATCCAGGTGGATGCTGTTGCCCCATGTGACTCTGGCAGACATCTTGAGTCAGGCAGAGCCTATCTAAGGCCCTGGCTCCCAAGATTGGCACTCTTTATGCAAGAAGGTAGTGCAGGGAAAGGTACCCTGTCTGTTAGGGACAATATTAGCTGTAGGGAAATGTTCCTGTGAATGGGGAAAGTGTAGGGTCGCAACTCTTCTGGACATCTTCCCAATTTGGCACGAAACGGCACCTTTCATGCCAGCCATAAGAACCTGATTCTTTCCACTGGTATCTGGTGTACGCTCCTCATCACCAGTGTGAAAGAGTCCGTAAAAGAGAGCAAGGGATGGGCAGCAGGGGAATGCACAAGCCAAAGTTTGCACTGGGCCTTGACCTGCAAGGTGATACATCATCTAAGAGAAGGATTTGCTCTTATTTCAGTTTTAGTTATTCAGGATTTTTCACATTTTAAGGGATGATATTTTAATATCAAACCATCATTTTTATACCATATCACCCCACTCCCTTGTGCATGTTACCATAGCATCTATAAGGAGGTTAGGTTGTGAGAGACTTTGATATCACCGGCCATAGGGCACACCGTTCTCAGACCCGCCTCCCGCACATGAAAACCAGCAAGATACTGCGGCCGTATATAGGTAAAGCAGTGTGGCTGGTTTACCCCCACCTCTCTCTTCCTGCCAGTAAAGGGGTCGGATCTGATGCTCCAGGGCCAGATAGTGCTAGTGATAGTTTTGCTTAATACCTGGCTATGTGAGTAATGATTTATAACTGGCTCTGTGAGCAATGCTTAATAACTGGCTCTGTGAGTAATGCCTAATATCTGGCTTTGTGAGTAATGCTTTTCAGTAGTCACAAAGCCAGTTATTATGCAGTATTCATAAAGCCAATTACTAAGCATTACTCGCAGAGCCAGTTGTAAAGGAGTTTTGCTTAATAACTGGCTTTGTGATTTCTCCATTATATCTGGCTTTGTGAGTCATGCTTTATAAATGGCTTTGTAATCACTACTTTAGAAGATTTAAAAGGGAATTGCACTTTATAACAGGGTTTGGTAACTTTTTTTCTAAAGTAGTAGTTCCCAAACCCTGTTCTAAGGCTACATTCGCACATGCGTTTAGGCACAATGCAAACGACAGGGGCAGGAATATGATCATTCCTATTGCTGTTTTTGACACCTGGGAGCGGCTAGCTGCGTTGCCTTTTGTGTGTTCTGAAGGTGCAGAAATTGGGACTGATCTGAGGTGTGAAGGTGCAGGAATTACACTGATCTAAGGTGTGAAGGCGAAGGAATTGGGGCTGACCTGAGGTTTGATTTCTTACTATTATTCCAATGGTTTATAGTATTTACTTTATAAGATTCCTTTTTGTGTGACGTTGACAGGTTTTTTTTACGTATCTGGCACTCTCAATTTCTTTGAAAATATTTTTTGGCACACTATGCCCAAAAGGTTGCCTACCCCTGGAATACAGCAACCCATATCGTGTGCTGCTTCATACTCTTTTCAGGACTCCACCATCAAAAGTGGAGTTAAAGCAAGATAAAAAAACAGCATCATATGGCAGCTCTGACCTAAATTGGCCGCAATCTGTCACATTAGAATAAAAAATGTACCATAATTGAATCCACACATCCTAGAACCCCAAATACCATCACCAACCACCCCCAAGAATGACCTTTCCCCCTCTGAGTTTGGGAAACCCTGCTTTAACCAGTTCTGGACCGCCCAGCACATATATACTGCAGGTACATGATGCACGCCCGCCATCCCTACGACAATCTGATTCGGTTCAGAACCGATTAGTCATCAGGTCCAGACCAGTGATTTATGGCCTGGACCTGGTGATCGGTTCTGACCAATGGAAGAACCTCCTTTGCCTATGTAATGTAAACACAGGCACAGGAAATGATGCAATCTTCTCTCCTGGAGCTCTTTTTGGTTCCAGCATGAGAGGAGAGAACATCAACAGTGAGTACACAAGCAAATCACTGACACCAGTACACATAGGCACATATTTCACCCCCTGATTGCCCTCCAGTTAATCCTTTCACTCCCTGTCACAGTGTCACTAGTAAAGTGCACAGATCTTTTTTTTTTTTTTATCACTGTATTAGTGTCACGGGTGACACCAGTTAGCATCAGCATCTGCGTCAGTTAGGGCCAGACAGCGTCAGATTTTAATTCTTTGGTTGCCAGTGACACTAGCACACACACATACACTATTTACCTCCATTACTTGTATAGTGTCTGAACAGATCATTATCTTTGATCTTTTCAGAACTATACTAGCATCCCCAATAGTTTAGTGTTCCCAAAAATGTGGCGTAGCAGGATCAGCCCTGACACCTGCAAGCACCTGGGTTTAGCCCCTCTGTCCAGCCCACCCAAAAAAGTGCAGTATCAATAGATCACTGTCCCTTCCAATACACAGCACACAAAACTGCATCGTTAGCAGAGTCTGGCCCGATCTCTGCTAGCACTAGCAGTTTATTTTTTTTGTAGCGGTTCAAACAGTCATCGACAACCAGGTGCTTTTTTACCTGTGAGTCACACTAGGTACCTGTAAATTTAATGGCCAAAATGTCAAACGAAAGGTATACTAGTGAAGAGGCCTACGGGATACTGAGCTTGACAGATGAGAGCAATGGGGAGTCCTCACTGTCAGAATCAGGCTCAGTATACAAACCTGTAGAGAGCAGCGGCACCCTGACAGATAGCTCTGATGATGGAGTAAAGGCCCCTGCTAAGGTCAGCGTACCCGACCACCCTGTTCTTCTGTTGCTGAGGTGCAACAACCGCATGATTCTCGTATGCAGCAGAGTGTTGGTACTAGTGTCGCTCAACTTTCTGGTGAACTGGCAAACACCAGCGGCCTAGTACACCCTGGTCATAGACAAACCAGCACTGCAGTATCACCTGGTGATGTGGCGAGTCCCATAAGTGCAGTTCAAGCTGGTGAGGTGGGTGGCACAAGTAAAGGCCCGCAGCCACCAAGAATTTGACCACAGGCCTGTAGAGTCCATAGTGCCCTTCCTGATGCGCTTGCAAATCCTGATTGGCAGCCCACAGATCCTGCAGCGCCCGTACTTCCCCCATTCACTGGCCAACCCGGAATTCAGGTGGAAACAGCCAACTTTACGCCCCTTAAATTTTTGAGCTGTTTTTCACAGAAGATCTGTACTGATCTATTGTGGGCCAAAGCAATTTGCATGCTAATCAATTTATCACCACAAACCCAAATTTGACCCTTGCCAGACTATTTGGCTGGAAACCTATAACGGTTCCCAAATTTAAGACCTTTCTCGGCCTATCCCTCAACATTGGCATTACTAAAAAGAGTGAGTTGCGACCATATTGGTCCACTGAAATATATGCCCGTGTTCTCTGCTGCCATGGCCAGGGCTAGATACGAGCAAATATTGTGGTTCATGCACTTCAACGACAATGAACTGGCTCCACATAATTCAGCCCCTCATAAACCACTTCAACCAAAAATTTGCAGCCTTGTTTATCCCCCAACAAGATGTCTGCATTGAAGAGCCCCTGATTAAGTTTTCTGGCTGCCTTGCTTTCAAACTGTTTCTCCTCCATAAGCGTGCCAGATATGGGGTCAAGATGTATAAGCTCTGTGAAAGGGCAACAGGCTATACATGTCGTTTATGAGGGAAAAGATAGCAGCGTGGAGCCCCCCAACTGCTAGAATGCTTGGTGTCACTCTTATTCGGAAAGGGGTACCATTTATACTTGGAAAACTTCTATACAAATGTGCCACTTTTTGGACACCTCTTTTAATTAGGAATTGGTGCATGTGTCACCGTGTGATCTTATCATTGGAGCTTCCCCCAACGGCTTGTAAAGGCCCCACTTAGTCAGGGGAAGAGAGCCTGCTTGAGATGCAATGAATTTCTTGCAGTGAAGTGGAAGGACAAATGGACCGTTTTAATTCTGTCTTCCATTCATGCAGATACGGCAGTCCAAATTACAACAGTGACTGGTGTTGTTAAGAAGCCCCTCTGTGTCCACGACTACAACCGTAAAATGGGAGGGGTGGACTTCAAGACCAGATGATAGGGCCATACTTAGTTGCCCATAAGGCCAGATGCTGGTACAAAAAAGTGTCTGTATGCTTATTCCAATTGCCTCTTTTCAACGCTTATGTACTATACAAAGCGTCAGGAAGAAGTGGATCCTTCCTAAAATTCCAGGAAGAGATCATCAGAGCCCTTCTGTATCCAGAAGGTGCTGTGGCCCAATTTCCCAATCAAGATGCAGTGAGCCAGCTGCATGAGAGGCATTTTCCGGATGTCCTCCCTGGTACCTCTACTCAAAGAGCACCCCAAAAAAGATGCTGTTTCTGTAGCAAGCGCGGATATAGGCATGACAACTGCTATTTTTGTTCCTCCTGTCCTGGCCAACCTTGTCTCTGCATCTGTGACTGTTTCTGTCGCTTCCACACACTAGTGGAGTATTAGTATAGGGAACAGCACGGCACAGTCTAGGGCACACTTTCACATAGGGTCTCGAAAGATGTTAGATGGCTATTACGATTTGAGACACCCCAACCTGGAACTTTTCTAGTTACAATAAAAGTGTAAAAAAAAGACAAAAAAAACATAAGAAATTTAAAAAAAAAAAATTAAATAAAAAAGCAAAAAATAGTTGTCGTTTTATTGTTCCTACTGTTTTACTATATTTTATGCTATACTGTAATGTTTTATTGTTACTGTGTTTTATTGTTAACAATTTATTTTCTTTGCAGGTATGTCATTCTACTGTTTTACTGTACTGTTATTGTGTTTTATCGTTAACCATTGTTTGCTTTGCAGGTACGCCATTCAGCTGCAGCACTGATTTGCTTATTTTGACAGCAACAGGGTTTGCTCTCACAATATGTAAAATCAGCGACTGCAGTGCTGTAGGAGGTGATTTCACCACCACAGTTAAAAAAAGAGCATATATGGCGAAGCTTTGGGGCTGGGGTGGACATAGGGACAGATTGCCCCTATGCTTCCCCATATATTTTTTACTCTTTTTTTGGCACAGATTGCAAAAAAAAAGTTATTTTATTGAGTTAATATTTTATTGATACTGTGTTTTATCGTTAACCATTGTTTGCTTTGCAGGTACGCCATTCAGCTGCAGCACTGATTTGTTTATTTTGACAGCAACAGGGATTGCTCTTATGATACGTAAATCCGTGACTCCAGCACTGTAGGAGGTGATTTCACCACCGCGGTTAAAAAAAAATATATATATGCTGAAGCATAGGGGATTGGGTGGACACAGAGGGCAGATCTCCCCTAAGCTTCACCATATATTTTTATTCCCTTTTCTAGGCAGAGATTTATTCATCTACATCGATTGATATGAATGGAGGAATCTGTTAGGTCCTTTTTTTTTCATTCAGCCCATGGGCTGAAAGAAAAAAAAGAACGGTGCACGCATGCCCATCATTAGAAGTGGGTGGATACAGCGCGGTATTCTAATGGTGGGCATACCATCGAACCCTCAATGTGAATGGAGGAATTTGTTAGGTTCTCTTATTTTGTTCAGCCCACAGGCTGCATGAAAAAAAAAGAACATTACAATATATGTCCAACAAGGACCAGCAATGTACTGGAATCTTAATGGACTTTGAGTGGTTTTGCTGGAAGTGGTTTTACTGGAATGATGCCTGCAGGTTTAGACATCATCTTGGTATCATTTTTATTTCAGCCGGCGGTCGACTTTCATGTAAAAGCAACCCTAGCGGCGCTAGACTGCTTTTACAAGCAGTGGGAGGGGACGTCCCCCCCTCTCCCCACCTTCCATGGTTTTCTTGGGCTCTCCTGTCCCACTGGGGAACCCGAGAATGGAGCCGGTGGTTCCGCCAGCTGACCATAGAGCTGATTGGAGACCAGAATTGCTCCAATCATCTCCATGGCCTAAGAAACAGGCAGCTACGAGCATTTCATGACTTCAGTTTTGCTGGATATAAAGTAGTTAGAAGGGTGGGTGATGTGTGGCATAAGCTTCTAATATTTGACATAAAATACCAGGACAGTTCAAACCCCCCCCCCCCCCAAATGACCCCTTTTTGGAAAGTAGACACCCAAGCTACGTACTTGCTGAGGTATATGTGGTATCCCTGTACTCAGGAGAAGCAACAGAATATATTTTTGGGTGAAATTTCACATATACCCATGGCAGGTGCGAGCAATATATCATTTAATATGGGGGGGGGGGTACTGCGCTTCAGGGGTAAGTACAGTGGGTACGGAAAGTATTCAGACCCCCTTAAATTTTTCACTCTTTGTTATATTGCAGCCATTTGCTAAAATCATTTAAGTTCATTCTTCTTCCTCATGAATGTACACATAGCACCCCATACTGACAGAAAAACACAGAATTGTTGACATTGTTGCAGATTTATTAAAAAAGAAAAACTGAAATATCACATGGTCCTAAGTATTCAGACCCTTTGCTGTGACACTCATATATTTAACTCAGGTGCTTTCCATTTCTTCTGATCATCCTTGAGATGGTTCTACACCTTCATTTGAGTCCAGCTGTGTTTGATTATACTGATTGGACTTGATTAGGAAAGCCACACACCTGTCTATATAAGACCTTCCAGATCACAAAGCATGTCAGAGCAAATAAGAATCATGAGGTCAAAGGAACTGCCTGAAGAGCTCAGAGACAGAATTGTGGCAAGGCACAGATCTGGCCAAGGTTACAAAAAGATTTCTGCTGCACTTAAGGTTCCTAAGAGCACCGTGGCCTCCATAATCCTCAAATGGAAGACGTTTGGGACGACCAGAACCCTTCCTAGAGCTGGCCGTCCGGCCAAACTGAGCTATCGGGGGAGAAGAGCCTTGGTGAGAGAGGTAAAGAAGAACCCAAAGATCACTGTGGCTGAGCTCCAGAGATGCAGTCAGGAGATGGGAGAAAGTTGTAGAAAGTCAACCATCACTGCAGCCCTCCACCAGTCGGGGCTTTATGGCAGAGTGGCCCGACGGAAGCCTCTCCTCAGTGTAAGACACATGAAAGCCCGCATGGAGTTTGCTAAAAAACACCTGAAGGACTCCAAGATGGTGAGAAATAAGATTCTCTGGTCTGATGAGACCAAAATAGAACTTTTTGGCCTTAATTCTAAGCGGTATGTGTGGAGAAAACCAGGCACTGCTCATCACCTGTCCAATACAGTCCCAACAGTGAAGCATGGTGGTGGCAGCATCATGCTGTGGGGGTGTTTTTCAGCTGCAGGGACAGGACGACTGATTGCAATCGAGGGAAAGATGAATGCGGCCAAGTACAGGGATATTCTGGACGAAAACCTTCTCCAGAGTGCTCTGGACCACAGACTGGGCCGAAGGTTTACCTTCCAACAAGACAATGACCCTAAGCACACAGCTAAAATAACGAAGGAGTGGCTTCACAACAACTCCGTGACTGTTATTGAATGGCCCAGCCAGAGCCCTGACTTAAACCCAATTGAGCATCTCTGGAGAGACCAAAAAATGGCTGTCCACCAACGTTTACCATCCAACCTGACAGAACTGGAGAGGATCGGCAAGGAGGAATGGCAGAGGATCCCCAAATCCAGGTGTGAAAGACTTTCCCAAAAAGACTCCTGGCTGTATTAGATCAAAAGGGGGCTTCTACTAAATACTGAGCAAAGGGTCTGAATACTTAGGACCATGTGATATTTCAGTTTTTCTTTTTTAATAAATCTGCAACAATGTCAACAATTCTGTGTTTTTCTGTCAGTATGGGGTGCTATGTGTACATTCATGAGGAAGAAGAATGAACTTAAATGATTTTAACAAATGGCTGCAATATAAAAAAGAGTGAAAAATTTAAGGGGGTCTGAATACTTTCCGTACCCACTGTATATTCCAGTAAATTAGTGCAGATATCTATGCGTAAATAGAATTCAATTGGTATTTTTTAAAATATAACGGAATATGTGTTGATTAGAGGTGTAAATCACTTTTTGTGCAAATATATACTTATATATCAAATATTCTGAATAAATAAATAAATAAATGAATAAAGTGCTAATGTGTGTATCGTGTGACTTAATTTATCATGTGAAATATATCCATCAAAAAAATATCTAAATATCAAATAAATATTGCAAACCTATAAATGATGTATATATAACCATCTGGTGCTTAAATATCACATAAATATTACAGGATAAAAATTATAAATCACAAGGTGCTAGAGTGTAGAGGGTTGGTGAAATTCTCGCGCTGTCTTCTCTAATTATTGTCTACAAAATAGGCACCTTTAATGCTGCAGGTACTAAAATTGGTAACCTACACAATAAAGATAAATAAAGTTGGGGGGAGTACCGTGCTTTAAAAGTGCTTAAATAACATAAATAAAATATATAAATATGTAAATACGTGAAAAAGTGCCAAAGTGCTTCTTAAATAATATTAAAATTGATGTGTCTTAATGTATACAATAATATAATCCGATATGCTTTATACAATAAATATAATAGGTGATGAAATATTCATTAAAAAAATATAAATCTTATTGAAACCAACTATATCAATCCATTATACAGTGAAAAATTTATATAAAATTAAAATCGGTGACTTATTTAAATATAAAAAGTGCTCTAAATAAGTGATAACCAATAAAGTGCTGAAGTGTCCTTTTAAAATTATTTTTATAAATATATAATGTGATGTACGCAATCTTCTTAATCCAAATTTCACATGCAGGTGCTTCGTGCGGTGCCCACTAGGTGTCCTAAGCGCTCACCTCACTGCTCCTTTAAAAGAGCCTTGGGTTGTATTTCCCAGTATGCTGTTCCTTCCTCCTTATTGTGCCATTATAAATCCTTGGTTATATCTCCCTTGTAAATGCAGCTATCTTTCAGGGGATATAAGCGGTTCTTTGTATCTCCAAAAAAATCAAATTGGGGCCAACATAGTGAAGTACGTCCCATAAATTTTATTTAAAAAAGATAGAGTAACACTCACATTGCTTTTCGTCTTGTTTCAAGCATAACATACGATCCTTTGCCGATACGTCACTTCCGGTTGAGCTATCCTACGCGTTACGCTGCGTCATCACGCAGCTTCTTCCAGGGATCCCTGGAAGAAGCTGCGTGATGACGCAGCGTAACGCGTAGGATAGCTCAACCGGAAGTGACGTATCGGCAAAGGATCGTATGTTATGCTTGAAACAAGACGAAAAGCAATGTGAGTGTTACTCTATCTTTTTTAAATAAAATTTATGGGACGTACTTCACTATGTTGGCCCCAATTTGATTTTTTTGGAGATACAAAGAACCGCTTATATCCCCTGAAAGATAGCTGCATTTACAAGGGAGATATAACCAAGGATTTATAATGGCACAATAAGGAGGAAGGAACAGCATACTGGGAAATACAACCCAAGGCTCTTTTAAAGGAGCAGTGAGGTGAGCGCTTAGGACACCTAGTGGGCACCGCACGAAGCACCTGCATGTGAAATTTGGATTAAGAAGATTGCGTTCATCACATTATATATTTATAAAAATAATTTTAAAAGGACACTTCAGCACTTTATTGGTTATCACTTATTTAGAGCACTTTTTATATTTAAATAAGTCACCGATTTTAATTTTATATAAATTTTTCACTGTATAATGGATTGATATAGTTGGTTTCAATAAGATTTATATTTTTTTAATGAATATTTCATCACCTATTATATTTATTGTATAAAGCATATCGGATTATATTATTGTATACATTAAGACACATCAATTTTAATATTATTTAAGAAGCACTTTGGCACTTTTTCACGTATTTACATATTTATATATTTTATTTATGTTATTTAAGCACTTTTAAAGCGCGGTACTCCCCCCAACTTTATTAAGGTGCTAGAGTGGCTTATTTAAAGTGAGTCCGTGCGAAATTAAGTATATATTACATAAAGTGCAGGTGCTTCTATCCTGTAAACATACTTATACACATGTGTTTTAGTGCTGTTGTTTAACCTTGGTTGTGAAAGTAAATTTCTAAACAGTGATAAATCATAAAAGTGTCCAATTTATTAAACAATTAATCCCAGTGTTGTATATATTCGTTATCTTCCTCCACCTTTCCTTTCCGTGATTAAGGGATTTCCAGTGATATCACATCTAGGTATCCTAAATTCTCACCTCAATGAGGTCAATAATACGCCTGTATTATTAGACCCGCAATGGATGTGGCTCCTTTTATTCCTATCACAACGCCGGCCTATTATCTCCAGGGGGGTCTGCGTCCTTCCCAGCCTGATCACGTTCCCTTTCCCTAGGGGGGGCTTCCTAGAGGGGCTGTGGGTCTTTCCGGGATCGCTCAGGTATCTTATTCCTCTGTTCCTTTTAGCTCATCAAAACAATGGGGCCATCATGGTGTAGTTCGTAAAGGTATTTATTTTCAAAAGTATAGCAGACTTACATTACAAACTGTTGCTGACTGTATGCAGTAAAGCGCCGGGGGACCTTCGTCACGTCCCGTCACGTCACTTCCGGGTTTCCTACGCGTTGCGTCACTATACCACGTGACTTCCTCAGGGAATTATATATACGGTTATATATACATCATTCATGGGTTTGCAATATTTATTTGATATTTAGATATTTTTTTGATGGATATATTTCACGTGATGAATTAAGTCACACGATACACACATTAGCACTTTATTCATTTATTTATTCAGAATATTTGATATAAAAGTATATATTTGCACAAAAAGTGATTTACACCTCCAATCAACACATATTCCGTTATTTTATTTAAAAATAACAATTGAATTTTATTTACGCATAGATATCTGCACTAATTTACTGGAATATACTTACCCCTGAAGTGCAGTATCCCCCCTCATATTGAATATCCCAAACTCTTTTAAGGTATCAGTTAATGTACGTGTAGCATCAGGGTTACCCATTTTTCCAAGATAGCGCAGAAACCACACTCTTAGAGTAAATAACGGAATTTTTGTAAAATCTTACCTGTAAAATTCCTTTCTCTGAGTCCTCCGACAGTCGCCGCTTCTTCATATTCGTCACTAATAGGGTTATTGACCTTTGCTCCGCAGGAGTAGCTAGGCAACAGAATATATTAATATCAAAGCTTTTAGCATATCCCACCCCCAGGGGGTGGTCCCCTCAGTCAATACCTCCCTGCTTCCTGCATACCAACTCAGTTTCAGTAGAATAGCAGTAGAGTACATAAACAAAACCCCAAAAGAGGGGCGGGGGCGGCGACTGTCGGAGGACTCAGAGAAAGGAATTTTACAGGTAAGATTTTACAAAAATTCAGTTTTCTCTTACGTCCTCCGACAGTCGCCGCCTCTTCATATTCGTCACTAATGGGGACGTCCCAAAGCAGTGTAGACATGAGGGGTGGGAAAACAGCAGCCGCGCCTAAAGCAACGCAATACCCACATCAGAAAAAGGAACCTTACCAAAGTAAGAGAACCAACTGGGCAACAGGAAAACGTGCTCAACAGGAGCAACAATCCAGGAAAAAACAAATAACCCAGGGGTAAAAACACCCCAACAGCCAAGGACCCAAACAAGGGACCCTAAGGCACTGCCGCACTAAGAACTTTACGGCCAAAAGAAGCATCTGCCGATGCCTGAACATCCACCTTGTAAAATTTTGAGAAGGTGTGAACGGACGACCAAGTCGCCGCCTTACACACCTGGGCCACAGAAGCCCGATGATGACAGGCCCAAGACATACTCAAAGATCTGGTAGAGTGCGCCTTCACAGGCACGGGAGGAACCTTCCCCCTCAAAGCATAGGCCTGCTCAATGGTCTGTCTGATCCATTTGGCGATGGTAGAAGCCGACGCCGCCATGCCCTTCCGAGGTCCCTCAGGAAGGACAAAGAGAGAATCCGACTTGCGAAAGGATTTAGTCGATGACAGGTAAACCCTGATCGCCCTAACAACATCCAAGAAATGTAAGGCCACCTCCTTCGGATGCTTAGGCTTCGCGCAAAGCGAAGGCAAGACAATGTCCTCATTGAGGTGAAATTCAGAGATCCTTTTCGGAAGAAAAGATGGGTTAGGTCGCAAGACCACCTTATCCAAGTGAATCACTAAATACGGAGACTTGCAGGACAAGGCCGCCAGCTCTGACACCCTGCGAGCCGAAGTGATCGCCACTTAAGAAGGCAACCTTCTTGGACAACAAAGACAACGAGATCTCCCTGATATTGTCAAAAGGAGCATGTTGCAACACGGACAGAACAAGGTTCAAATCCCATGGAGGCAAAGGCTCCCTCCTAGGAGGGACCAAATGCCGCACCCCTTGAACAAAAGGTGCTAACCAAAGAGTTAGACGCCACAGGACGTTGAAAGAGAACGGCCAGCGCAGAAATCTGACCCTTAATCGTGGCCAACGCCAAACGCTGGTCCACGCCCGTTTGAAGGAAAGCCAACACTCTCGACACCGAGTATGAGCGAGGGGAATACCCCCTGGACTCATACCAGGCAAAGTAAGCCTTCCAAGTACGGTAGTAAATCTTCCCCGAAGAGGCCTTCCTAGCCTTGATCAAAGTGGGAATGACCTCAGGGGAAAGACCCCTATCCTGCAGGACCTGGCTTTCAACAGCCAGGCCGTTAAAGCCAGCGACTGTAAAGCAGGATGGAATATCGGTCCTTGAGACAGGAGATCTTCTCGAAGTGGCAGACGCCACGGAGCGTCGACCGCCAGATTCACGAAGTCTGCGTACCAAGACCGGCGAGGCCAGTCCGTTGCCACCAGAATCACCGTTTTTGGTTCCAAGGCCAACCTGCGAAGGAACCTGGACAGCAGCTGAATCGGTGGAAAGGCATACATCAGGCGATACTGGCGCCAGGGCGTCACTAACGCGTCCGAGGCGTCCGCCTGAGGATCGCGCGTCCTTGCCACGAACCATTCCATCTTGTTGTTTAGACGAGACGCGAACAGGTCCACATCTGGGGACCCCCACTTCGCGCACAACATCTGGAAGACATCCGGGTGAAGGGACCATTCTCCCTGGTCCAGGGTCTGGCGGCTCAGATAATCCGCCTGCCAGTTCTCCACCCCCCGGAATGTGAACTGCAGAGATCGCCGGGACGTACGTCTCGGCCCAAGACAGAATGTCGGCTACTTCCCGAGCCGCCCGGGCACTCCTGGTGCCCCCTTGGTGGTTGATGTAGGCCACCGCCGTGGCATTGTCCGTCTGCAACCGAACTGGACAGCCCTGAAGCCTGTCCGTCCAACGCAGAAGACAGAGATTTATCGCTCGCAATTCCAGAATGTTGATCGGAAGGGAGGATTCCTCCTCCGACCAAGTTCCCTGGGCGGACAAAACGCCCAGAACACCACCCCAGCCCAACAGGCTGGCATCCGTGGTGATCACCGTCCACGACAAAGGACGAAAGGACTTGCCCCCCGACACCGCCGGGGACTGGAGCCACCAAAAAAAAAAGACCCCTGCGGGTGAGATGGCTTAACGACAGCCGCAGATCCAGAGATTGCGGACGCCCGTCCCATCTGGCCAGGACCTCCGCCTGAAGCTCCTGTGTGTGAAACTGGGCGAAGGGAATCGCCTCGAAGGCCGAAACCATCAATCCCAGACACCTCATACACGTCCGGAGGGACGAGCACTGATTGTCCCTGAGGGACCTGACTTCGCACTGAAGTGTCCGAAGCTTGTCTTCCGGCAGGAAGACCTTCGCCTGAACAGAGTCCAGAATCATCCCCAGGTAGGGAAGACGAACCGACGGACACAACGTCGATTTTGGAAAATTTATCGTCCAGCCGAATTCCTGCAGAGTCTGCATCGTGATTGACAGGTCGTTCACCAGACCCTGCGTGGTCGCGGACCGAATCAGGATATCGTCCAGATACCCCAGGACAGAAATGCCCTGGGCTCTCAGTAAAGCCAGAACCGGCGCAAGCACCTTGGTGAAAACCCGCGGAGCTGAAGCGAGACCGAAGGGTAACGCCACAAATTGATAATGATCCTCTGCAATGGCAAATCGAAGGTACCTCTGGTGACCCTCGAAAATGGGGATGTGTAGGTACGCATCCTTCAAGTCGATGGAGGCCATGAATTCCCCCGAAACCAGGGCAGCCACCACCGAGCGCAGGGATTCCATACGAAACTTGCAAACCCGCACAAAGCGGTTCAGAGCTTTAAAGTCCAGAATCAGACATACTTTGCCCTCCTTTCTGGGCACAGTGAACAGATTGGAATAGAACCCCCGAAATCTGTCCTGATGAGGCACCGGAACCACCACTCCCTGGCCCCGCAGGTCCCGCACCGCCAGGTGCAGATCCTGCAAGCGCTCCGGAGTCAGCTGAAGGTTTGAGGGGAAAAATCTGCCCGCCGACCGAGCCTTGGGAGCCTTGGCCTTTGAAGGGCTTGCCCTTATAGTGCGACCGAAAGGCACGAAAGGACCCCTGAGAGGGCCTAAACGAAGCATTCTTCTTACCGCGAACAAACTTATTCTTGTGAGATTGGGGCAAGAGAGTGCTCTTACCCCCAGAAATACCCTTTATCAGAGTATCCAAAGAGTCGCCAAAAAGGCGCGAACCCGCGTAGGGCAAATTAGCCAAAGTCTTGCGGGAAGATTGGTCAACCGACCAACATTTCAGCCATATCAGGCGACGGTTCAATACCGCCACACTAGAAAGACGCGCAGCCAAAGGGACCATATCTAAGTCCGCATCACACAAATACATGACACCCTGATGAATCTGATCCACCATAGCCAAAGTTGTCGGCGGGGCAGAGTCAGCCACCAGGGTGCACCTGAGCACCTGCGTCCAATCCGCAATAGCCTGGGCTGCCATAATGGAAGCAAAAATAGGCTTCAGCATAGAGCCAGCAACCGTATAGGCATGACGGGCCAGAGATTCCAATCTCCTGTCCGTCGGGTCCCGGAACACTGGGGTATCCTCAGCAGGGATCGCAGTCGATTTATTCAAAACCGCCACCGCGTGATCCACCTGAGGCGGCACACACCAACGCTCATCAGTAGCTGGTGTAAAGGGATAACGCAGCTTGAACCTACTTGGCACAGCAAAAGGCTTTTTTAAATTGCTCATCAACAGCGCGCTGAAATTCTGTAGAGCAAGGAAAAACCTGCGATGTTTTGCGTTTCCTTTGCGTCCCATAAGAGGACATCAAAGCAGGAGGACATGGTTCATCCTGCAAATGCAGCGTTTGCTTGATAGAAGCAACTAACTCATCCATGAGTGCAAACTCTTCAGACGAGCCAGGGGGAGAATTATCAACCCCTTCCACCTCAGCCTCCCCGTCAGACCCCACAAGGTCTAGGGATGAGTGAGACCCTGAGAAGGGCACTCCAGCCATAGCAGCCCCATCGCCCTCTGAATCAGAGGAAAAAGACACCCTGGGCCTTTTTGTGGATCGATCAGCCACCAGCATCTGCACCTGAGCAGCTAAGTTAGCCACAATAGTGGCCAGATCAGCCCCCTCGGGGGAAGCAGCAGCCCCTTGGCCCCCCACCAGGGTGGGAGGAAACTTGCAATCCTGAGAATCCATGCCCCAGCAAAAAAATTATTAAAGGATACTGCCCCTTTAAGATCGCGGTGAGCGCTGCCCACCGCACCCACTGAACACACTGACCCCCACAGGGATAAGAAACTGGGCAAGGAATACAGGAAAAAAGGAGATATAAAACCTGGAGAGCTCACACAGGCTGCTGCACCGATCGCTGTCCCAGAGGAAAAGGAAGTGATGCAAGACTGACCGCCCCTATGAAGCCTCTGCAAGGCTACACAAACATGGCCGCTGGCTGAGGACAAAACCCTGGGCAAAGAGAACATGGCGCTGACATGTGGGATCGATCGCCGCTCAAAATGGCGGTGTTTGGCGCCAAAAACGTGTGCAGTACCTCACAGGACCTGCCACCATAATTTTTGCCCCAGAAAAAATGACGGATCCCCGCAGCGATCGCCGCACAGCATGTCTAAAATCTTACTGCTTCATCTGACACCCAGCAGAGCGGGAGAGCCCCCCCCCCCCTCACAGCCCACACACAGGCAGCAAGTGCACACAGGAGCTTACAGGGAGCACAGCAGGTTTGTGCACAGACATGCAGGGTCACACAGTCCCAGACTGACACCCAAAAAAGACAGGTCCCCACATAGAGATACACTTACCAGTCCGGATGGCGTGGGGAGCCTGCTCCAGCGACCAAACCGCAGTACTAAAGACAGGGAGTGTCGCAAGCATGACGCAGTGGAGTTGCGGTGCGAAACCGCAATGGCGTACAGTGAGGTAGCCACCTCACCGATAGCATCCCTGCAGCGAACAGGGATGGGTCGTTCAATGTGCCAGGGCAAAACCTAAGCTGAATGCTCGATGGCAGGCTGGGAAGCCCCTGGCCCTGAGCCCTGGGATCCAGGGTGGCCAGACTGAGACCCAGCTCCGCACGATCATCTTCATCAGAAGAACTAACTAATGCTGGAAATAAACAGCTAAGTGAAAGAAAGAGAAAAAAACTTCAAATAAAATAAAAAAAGAGAAAAGTGGCTGAGACTAAGAGCCCCAGCACAGGAACAGCCTGCGTACTCCTGAGCTAGGCAAGTGAAACTGAGTTGGTATGCAGGAAGCAGGGAGGTATTGACTGAGGGGACCACCCCCTGGGGGTGGGATATGCTAAAAGCTTTGATATTAATATATTCTGTTGCCTAGCTACTCCTGCGGAGCAAAGGTCAATAACCCTATTAGTGACGAATATGAAGAGGCGGCGACTGTCGGAGGACGTAAGAGAAATATCATTTAGTTAACAGCATTGTGTAAAAAAATAAAATTGTCATTTTCACAAAACTTGTGGCAAAATATAAAATATTCCATGGACTCAACATCCCTCCCAGCAAAAAGCTTTGGGTGTCTACTTTCTAAAATGGGGTCATTTGGGGGGGGGGGGGGGTTGTGCTATCTGGGCATTTCAGGGCCTCCGAGACGGTGATAGGTAGTGAGGAAGTGAAATGAGCAATTTACGCCCTTTGAAATTCTGAAGGAGGTGATTGTATGCGGCTAGGCTCCCGAAAAGTCTCCCACATGTGGTATCCCTGTACTCAGGAGAAGCAGCAGAATGTATTTTGGGGTGTAATTCCACATACCCACATTCCATACCCATGACATTTTTTTTTTTTGTCATTTTGCAATCACTTGTGACAAGAAAATGTAGTATTCAATGGGCTCAACGTGCCCCTCAGCAATTTGTTTGGGGTGTCTACTTTCCAAAAATGGGTAAATTTGGGGGTTTTGTACTGCCCTGCCATTTTAGCACCTCAAGAAATTAGATAGGCAGTCATAAAGTAAAAGCTGCATAAATACAAGTAAATGTACCATAGTTTGTAGACGCTATAACTTATGCGCAAACCAATAAATATACGCTTATTGAAATATTTTTTACCCAAGACATTTGGCTGAATACATTTTGGCCTAAATGTATTACAAAAATTGAGTTTATTGGATTTTTTTTATAACAAAATGTAGAAATTATCATTTTTTAAAACATTTTCAGTCTTTTTTCATTTATATCGCAAAATAAAAGTAAAAATCTCAGTGGTGATCAAACACCACCAAAAGAAAGCTCCATTTTTGGGGAAAAAGGGATACAAATGTTGTTTGGGTGCAGCGTTGAATGACTGCGCATTTACCAGTTAAAGCAGCGCAGTGCCAAATTGCAAAAAGTGCTCTGGTCAGGAAGGGGGTAAAACCTTCCGGAGCTGAAGTGGTTAAGCAATGTCCTGAGATATTAAACCTGTTGCAGCTTACTTCCCACCTGACACCTGACCTGCCATAGTAACATACAGACAATATGGTGGAGTTATTACATCCAAAATACTCTTAATCCATGGTCCCTTTGGGTTTACTAGTAAGTTACAGGCAATCTTTAAAAAGACATTCTAATAATTAAAAACTAAACCTCCAATGTGAATTTTGCTGTGACAGAAAGAACTGTTAGTGCAGTTGGTGCAGCTGCACTTAGAACATCCAGATGGTGGTTGGAGCTCTGAGTAATGCTCTCAGAGTAACGGAAAGAATATTCAACTGTACCAAAAAGTTACCTATCAGTTTCTAATTTCCCTGAAAACCTGGGAGATGAAAGCAGAACTAAAACCTCCTATTATTTTCAGCCATGGAAGCTGCCATCTTGGCCTCTGTTTGATCTTCATCTGCTGTGGCGCTGCACATGTGATCAGTTATTGTGATCAGCCATTTGATGGTTTGACAGTTTGGTTGAGGGCACAGCCAAAGTGACAGTTACATTCCCTACACGTGCCTGGAATATAACAGTTTTATTAAACTGTTAAAACAATGGGTTTAGTTCTGCTTTAAAGCTGCTTTGAGTTGTTTTAGCTGTCATGTTCATGCTTAGAATGGTAATCTTTTCCAGATATGGGAAGCCAGTTTGTGGAAGAAAAGAGGCTGTGGAACAGGCTCTAATTAATTGTAGAATGACCAACCTTTAGGCCTTCACATTACATTGAATTTAAAGCATATCTAAACCCTAGACCAAAAATGTAATATATCAATGTATATACAGTATAAAAATGTAATATCAGTCATTATAAAGGGGAAGGAAGCTGCGCTAAATGACACAAACATAAATCAAGAGTCCAAAGAGTCCCAATGTTTGATAAAAATTTTGATAAAAAACTTTAATTTGTCATTTACTTGGCGTATTTCTGGTAAGCAGATAGTTTTGGTGAAACTTTTCAGCAGGTTCTCAGCTCATTTGACGTTACCCTCTATGCTCATCTACCTCCAATATCTGGTAATTGCACTAATATCAAGGTGGTGGCTTATCCTACGGTCTCTATGTGTTACACATTGTTTCGCTTTTACTCACCATATATCTGGTAATTGCAATACGTTAAGGTGGTGGTTCATCTATAGCCTTTATCGTCCTTTTGATTGCTCATATTTGCTCACACACATCAGCATCTGGTAAGCTGCTTGTGTTGGTGGTGGGCTGTATTTTCACCTTCCTTTTTCCTTTCACACACTCGGAGTGATTCACTTGATTATACAGTATCACGCTATGTTTTATTTGTTTTTTATTCCCACACCCAAAATATCATAATCTTGGGACGGCCATTGTTGAGGAGGAACCCGTCGCAGATTCTCATCTGGCTCGGCTAACCCTTATTCAAGGCTTATTTTACTGCTACTTCTGGTAAGCAGTGAATTCACTTATTCTCCTGCACGGATATTTGGTTGAAATTATCATTTTGGACTCTTTAATTCAATTTACAATTTTTATCAAACATTGGGACTCTTTGGACTCTTGATTTATGTTTGTGTCATTTAGCGCAGCTTCCTTCCCCTTTATAGTTTTTGATGTTTGTCACATGTTAAGTTGCTGCTACCAACTTAGATATTAGCGCAGTTTCTCCCCCTATACTTCAATATCAGTCATTAGTTGTTATGGATGCATTCATTTTCCTTTTTTTTTCAGAATTTACATACCTTTATTTTCACCTGGCCAATCAGTCAGTAACACCCCCTTTCTGTCCTAGGGTGACAATGCTCACTCACTCTACTGTATCTATGGAGGAGCAGTGTAGTCTCCTTGGGCTGTTCTCCTGATTTCAGACTAAAAACTCCTTCCCCTCTCTTCACCTCCATAACACCTCCATAACATAGGAGTGGGGTATTCTGTAGTTCCCAGAAAAGAACTGCTGAATGCTGATTGCATTGCTTGATAACAGGGCCATAGGATTTCTGGCAGGACCACAAGGTCTCTTTCTATACTGCCAAAAATATTCTAAAAAATACAACAAATGCAGCCATCATATCTGAGTATTGGTAAGCTAAAATATTTTACATTTTCGGTCTTGAGTTTAGATATACTTTATGAATACATTTCGTCAGTAATTCGACTTTTTACATCTTTCACCTGTGTAATTCTGCAGTATTATTGCTGCAAAAAATACTGTTAAAGTAAATGACAGTCTTCTGGGGTACACGTTTTAAAATATTAGTGTAATAATTTCATTTGCTTTTTGCTAGATATTGACATGTTACCCATGTCCCATTTTCATGATTGTGCTATATAGAGTATATTGTATATGAACTGATAACTCTTGCTGTTATATTAATTAGATAGTAGTTGCTGTAACATAAATGGCATGACTGAAAAAAATACCAAAAAAATCTAGAGAAACAATAAGATCACAATGTGAGACTGAGTGCACTATTATTTTTATATCAGCAATGTTAGAAATCCAGAATAAATCAGAGCAGAATAAAGTAATAAACTGTACAGAAGGTTTTTTCTTTTTTTCTTTTTTTTACTCAGCACTTTTGTAACTCTATCTGGAAATATTCAGTTAAAATTGGATACTACTTCAAGGCGGGCAAATGCTTTATCATCATTTACACAGTCTCTGCAATACATGAGTGCACGCTACAAATAAATCAACGATATAATACAAGTACAAAATAAACTTGTGTGTGTACTATAAATGTAGCTTGCGTAAAAATACATTGGACATTGCTTATGTATTTCTTGAGCACATCAGCTGATATATTAGCTAATCCCTCTAAAAAATAACTACTTTTGCTGATATATCTGCCATTCCCATATAGGATGCTCATATTGCAGCTTAAGCATGTCAGCTGATATTTAAGGTAATTCTACAAATTAAATTTGCTAATTTTGTTTAAAGAGCACATATCTGCCAATTTGATTCTAAATAGTCATTGCACTTATAACTCATCTTTCTGTTTTATGAATATTCTAGCCTGCTAAGCCACATCTCTTGAGCAGGGGCGAGCCAAACAATTTATCTGAAATCGATTTTTGCCACCTATGAAATTTTCGCGTAACAATTTTGCTCATTGAGCTGCTTAGGGGAATTTGTTTAAAAAATATATACTTTTGTAATTTTGTATGTAGAAAGTATGTGTTTGCATTTGTGTATTTTGTGTGTATGTGATATCTATATATGTACATTAACTTTTTGTTTGACCTTTTCCATGAAAATAAAAAAAAAATTAATAATGAAAGGCCATGTGAGTACATTTTTTTGTGCTCAACATCGGGTCTAGCATTTAAAACAATATAAAGCTTTTTGCACCCTTAAAAAGACAGCAACCGTCCCCCCCCCCCCCCCTAATTTTGCCTTGCTCAATTCAAAAGCTTTTTGCCAAAATGGCAACATTTCGCTGAAATCTTCAGATTTTTAATGGAAGTGAAAACTTTCAATTTACTTGTCCTTACTCCTGCCACATCATCTATGATAAAGTTTCATGACCCATGCTAATCTTTAATTTAATATAATGCAAAATAAGTATTCCTTAATCCACCTTTGGACTGTGGACTGAACACTTACAAAGGTATTCCATACCAGTGTACAACCAAAAGTAAAATATTTGTTTTAGGTAGACTGATTCCTTGACAATAAATGATGAATAGTTCTATTCAAAATAGATTTTTCATCTTTGGGTAGGTGAGTTAAATCACTTGACTGCTTCTTAGATCTTCAGAAAAATATCACTGGTGAGAATTCTCTGCAGAGATTTGTGTCTCCACTCGACTCCACAAGGCAATAGCAAAGATAACACACTGTTTATTCTACACTATGGGAATTCCAATTGAGGGGGAGTAACACCATTATGTGACATTGTAATGGCTTTGGCTATGGAGCTGGGATTTCATGAGCTATCTCATTACCAGTGTCCCTGAGAGATATAAGAAGCCAACGTATGTGTATCCAGGTGCTTGGCTAGAGAAGGAGCCACTATAAAGACACTGAGCTGCAGCTGCCTTGTGTGCTTATACAAGTCTATTATGCTGGCTTTCAGTGCTATTCAGCATCTATCCAGAGGAAGCTGGATACAAAGGACTTGAGAGACTTTGATGCAGGCTGCACTGAACCCTGGAAAATGTAGTCTGGGAAGAGGATCTTGCATAGGAGTAGATGGAGCGATGGACTGCATCTCCCAGAGATATACTCTTAACTTATGGGGAAAGTAGCAGTTTTCTCCTGGACTGTAGAGAGAGAACTTCCTCTTGCTGTTAGGGGACCATGGTGTGTACATTGATATCCCTAGACAGAAACAGAAACCAGAAACAGACAGAAGAGACAGAAACCAGAGCACTGTTAACCCAAGAACTGCTAATTGGAGTCGCTCAAGCCAGATCCAGAATTGAGCTGACTTCTAAACAGCAGGACCAAAGTTGCTGTATCACTGGAACTAGTGAGAATACATTTCTGCCATTGATTGATTTCTGCTAGCAGAGACTGAGTACATATGGACTCACTGTCTAACTAGCAGCCTTATTCACTGTGTGTAGACTTTATTGGGCTGTACTTATATGCACCACCATAAGGACTGGGCCCCAGCACTAGCCGGCTGAAGAAATAGCAGTAAGGACTGAGGGGGGTGAGGTTGTTTAGAGTCCAGGCAAAAGAACAGAGAACCCAATCTACCAAGTGGTTCCTGCAGGGGAAGCGCCATATATGATTCAATTTTATAGCAACAATCCAAAACTGAAATAGTTTTAGATTGAGTTTTTCTTGAGTGCTGCAGGAACCACAAGATACAATGTGCATGTTACTGCGTGTTCCAATAATGCACATTAGCCCACCTGGTCTATGTTCAGGGGGTTGCCTTGCCATTCATTGTAAATAGTACCCGATAACCTGAGTAGTAGAGTAAAAGCACCAAAGTACAGCACAATGCACATACTTTGGGTTGTGGAGCACTTAGCTGCTATAAAAGGTTCATGTGCATTTTTGATCCATTGTTGTGCATTGGCAGCCCATTCATGTACATTCATCTACAGTCAGGTCCATAAATATTGGGACATCAACACAATTCTAATCTTTTTGGCACAACTGTGGTGGATGACAGAATAATTCTTTCCCTGGTGAAGAAAACACCCTTCACAACAGTTGGCCAGATCAAGAACACTCTCCAGGAGGTAGGTGTATGTGTGTCAAAGTCAACAATCAAGAGAAGACTTCACCAGAGTGAATACAGAGGGTTCACCACAAGATGTAAACCATTGGTGAGCCTCAAAAACAGGAAGGCCAGATTAGAGTTTGCCAAACAACATCTAAAAAAGCCTTCACAGTTCTGGAACAAAATCCTAAGGACAGATGAGACCAAGATCAACTTGTACCAGAGTGATGGGAAGAGAAGAGTATGGAGAAGAAAAGGAACTGCTCATGATCCAAAGCATACCACCAAATCATCTGAAAGCATGGTGGTGGTAGTGTCATGGCGTGGGCATATATGGCTGCCAGTGGAACTGTTTCTCTTGTGTTTTTAGATGATGTGACTGCTGACAAAAGCAGCAGGATGAATTCTGAAGTGTTTCGGGCAATATTATCTGCTCACATTCAGCCAAATGCTTCTGAACTCATTGGACGGCGCTTCACAGTGCAGATGGACAATGACCGAAGCATACTGCAAAAGCAACCAAAGAGTTTTTTTAAGGGAAAGAAGTGGAATGTTATGCAATGGCCAAGTCAATCACCTGACCTGAATCCGATTGAGCATGCATTTTACTTGCTGAAGACAAAACTGAAAGGAAAATGCCCCAAGAACAAGCAGGAACTGAAGACAGTTGCAGTAGAGGCCTGGCAGAGCATCACCAGGGATGAAACCCAGCATCTGGTGATGTCTATGCGTTCCAGACTTAAGGCTGTAATTGACTGCAAAGGATTTGCAACCAAGTATTAAAAAGTGAAAGTTTGATTTATGATTGTTTATCTGTCCCATTACTTTTGGTCCCTTAAAAAGTGGGAGACACATATACAAACTGTTGTAAATCCTACACCGTTCACCTGATTTGGATGTAAATACCCTTAAATTAAAGCTAAAAGTCTGCAGTTAAAGCACATCTTGTTTGTTTTATTTCAAATCCATTGTGGTGGTGTATAGAGCCAAAAAGATTAGAATTGTGTCGATGTCCCAATATTTATGGACCTGACTTACGTTAATGTACCACAGTGGGTCACTAAAGTGTGATTCAGCCTTTATTGAAATCAACCTTTCAGTAGGTACATTTAAAGGTTCTTTGAGAAACTTTGAAAAAAGTTTTTTTTTTTTTTTTTACTGTAATATAATAAAGGCAAACAGTTTAGGTTGTGATGGCAAGACATACTACCATTAACTACAAGCTGAAAAGTAACCAAGGAAATTGTGTGGGATTGTGTTTCAGACATAAAGTTTTCATAATCCCTTCCGTCTGTTATTAGTCGAGAAAATATTGGCAGAGTGTTTAATTAATAGCTCAGTTTCCACTTGTATAGTATTATCAATTGTGAGAGCTCCCTGTGCTATCCTGCCCATATGCTGCAGCACCAGATATACTCTTTACGCTAGCTTGTCAGGTTAGTAGATAATTGGCAAGATTTCCATTACCTATTGAAATTCACAGTGACATTTGAACATGAGATTGGCATCAGTTGCCATACTGTCTCACAATAGGGTTTCTTAAACCATTTTTGGATGTTATTTGCATCCAATCTATTAAAAAAAAAAATTTCTGTGGTCTCTTTGTGACTAAATTTGACTTTTCTTGCAAAGCTGCTATTGTAAGTAACAACAGTTTAATAACCAAGTCTAGAAGCGGAATTTGTTAGCATTTAATCTTTTTTTTGTAAGTCTTTTTAGACTCTGAATGTATCATTTGTGGCCAGTAAGAAATGTTTTAAGTTTGCTCATTATTACAATGTTCTATCTACACCTGCCAACAGTTGTCTATAAAGTATTCATAGAGAATATTCTATGTGCCTACAATTCCCCGTAGCAACAAAATGTTACGTAATAGATATTAAAGTGGCTCTAAAAGCTGAAGGATTCTTACCTTAATGCATTCTCTGCTCCCTGCCCAACATCCCCTTATACTTACTGCGACCCTGGACTGCTTTGTGTGCGGCTCAAGCTCGCTGAAGAGGGGTGTAAATCACAAACATCCGCCGCTGGGAGTGCCGACAAGGGAGGGAGCTTGTCCCGGCTACTATGATCACTGATAATGAAGGTAGGACTCCCTGGAGCCGCACATCCATGCTGTTCCTATGTTGGGTGTATGAATGGCAACCTCAGCCTGGACTCCAACCAGGCCACGCCGCCATCATTTTTCACTCCACCCCTCGGAGCTTAGTCATGGGGACCCCCTTATAATAACCTAAGCCTGATTTCGATCCAGCGATGTGCACAAAAACAGCGGCTCTCTCCCTTCTCATAGACCAGGAGGGAGTGGGCGTCGGAGCCGAGGAATGCTTTCTGTGTCTATGGACACTAGGAGCTGGCTTGGGAGCTACCCTGTTTGAGTGCCACCATAGCAAGAGGCTTGCTATGGTTGGCACTTGGTGGGAGGGGAGGAGTCAGGAGCTTCAGCGGTGTGAAGAGGAAGATCAGAACTGCTCTGTGCAAAACCATTGTACAAAGCAGGGAAGTATACCATGTTTGTTTTTTTGTTTTTTAAATAAAGGTTTCCAATTATTTTTAGGTCGTTCAGTTCAAATGTTCACTTACCCTAGCTAATCCTATATCCAGGACCGGTACAAGGAGTGCGGGAGGGGCAGCCGCCCCAAGCATATTGTTATCAGGTGTATGTCCGTGCATGTGAAAGGAGTTGGGTGCACCACTGGGACAGCTGCAGAGTCCACTTCCTACTGCTAGGGGTGTAGAATGACAGCAGACACCTTGTGCTGGAACTCTGAGCATTCTGGAACCCCCCCCCCCCTCCTCCCCTCACTGTTCCATTAGGCATCATAAGCAGACACTCTAGATTAAGGAAGTTCTATAGTCATACCATTCACTTTCATTTTATAACATCAGCATTGTAATAGCAATACAAGCAATACATTTTAAAAAAAAATCTAATACTACCTTTCATGTTGCGGTTGCTGTCTGTTTGTTTGCCTCCCTTTCCACAACTTCCTGCTTTGCACCTCCTCTTCTGCTCATTCCTTTGGTTTACTTTTGATTACTAAAGATTACATATCCCATGGTACCTTGCTGCCTGCAATTAGTGATTCCTGTATTGACTCTGCCTCCAAAAACTCCTCCCTTCGCACCTCTGTAACTCAGAAGACTGGCTCTGTGAAATGTGTAACATGGCAGTGCATTTTGCCAGGGCATAGTGAATATGTGTCACAGGATTCATGGATGTAAATGTGTGGCATTCTTCGAAAAGTACGTTTTTAAACTTCAAAATTGTTCAGATTAAAAGGGTCAGGTTAGAAATTTTTGAAATTCAATTTGAAAATGAATATATAATTTTAAATTTTGAATATAGATATGCTTTACTGAATTCCTTGATGTAGAGCAGTAGCACACCTACCCTCAGTACAGCTGCCCACTGGAGGGTGAATTCCTGACCCATCACATAACCAGGGAAGGAAAGAAGTGTCCCCTCTCAGTGATGCCAATTCTGATAGCAGATCTGGAGGAAATGGAGGAAGAGAGAGGTGGAATTTCTGCTGCATTCAGCCCCCACTGTGTCCCACCAGCTTTTAGCCTGAAATATGCAATGTTCTGCATTTATTCAGATCGAGTTGCTCTAGGTTCCAAAACTTTGTATTTTATAGTTGCTCATACTGGAAAGTCTTTTTTTTTAAGAACAATTATTTGATTCTAAATATATTACCTTTACACTAATGGTCCACCCTCTAAAATACTAATGTTCTTAAAGTAAATATAACTAAGTGAAGAGAACAGAGGCTTAAATGAGAAATTAATGATATTCAAAGGAGGCATAGCCTACACCCATATGGATTAGTCACCATGTCAAACAAATGGTAAAGCTAGTCTCTTCCAAAGGGTCTAGAAGTGAAAGTTCCCTAACTAGCTGCTGAAATTAGGAATTTTCTGAATTCAAGTGCAGTTCAGGCCTATTTTAGGAGATTTAAATATACAGTGGGTACGTAAAGTATTCAGACCCCCTTAAATTTTTCACTCTTTGTTATATTGCAGCCATTTGCTAAAATCATTTAAGTTCATTCTTCTTCCTCATGAATGTACACATAGCACCCCATACTGACAGAAAAACACAGAATTGTTGACATTGTTGCAGATTTATTAAAAAAGAAAAACTGAAATATCACATGGTCCTAAGTATTCAGACCCTTTGCTCAGTATTTAGTAGAAGCCCCCTTTTGATCTAATACAGCCAGGAGTCTTTTTGGGAAAGATGCAACAAGTCTTTCACACCTGGATTTGGGGATTCTCTGCCATTCCTCCTTGCAGATCCTCTCCAGTTCTGTCAGGTTGGATGGTAAACGTTGGTGGACAGCCATTTTTAGGTCTCTCCAGAGATGCTCAATTGGGTTTAAGTCAGGGCTCTGGCTGGGCCATTCAAGAACAGTCACGGAGTTGTTGTGAAGCCACTCCTTCGTTATTTTAGCTGTGTTCTTAGGATCATTGTCTTGTTGGAAGGTAAACCTTCAGCCCAGTCTGAGGTCCAGAGCACTCTGGAGAAGGTTTTTGTCCAGGATATCCCTGTACTTGGCCGCATTCATCTTTCCCTCAATTGCAACCAGTTGTCCTGTCCCTGCAGCTGAAAAACACCCCCACAGCATGATGCTGCTACCACCATGCTTCACTGTTGGGACTGTATTGGACAGGTGATGAGCAGTGCCTGGTTTTCTCCACACATACCGCTTAGAATTAAGGCCAAAAAGTTCTATTTTGGTCTCATCAGACCAGAGAATCTTATTTCTCACCATCTTGGAGTCCTTCAGGTGTTTTTTAGCAAACTCCATGCGGGCTTTCATGTGTCTTACACTGAGGAGAGGCTTCCGTCGGGCCACTCTGCCATAAAGTCCCGACTGGTGGAGGGCTGCAGTGATGGTTGACTTTCTACAACTTTCTCCCATCTCCTGACTGCATCTCTGGAGCTCAGCCACAGTGATCTTTGGGTTCTTCTTTACCTCTCTCACCAAGGCTCTTCTCCCCCGATAGCTCAGTTTGGCCGGACGGCCAGCTCTAGGAAGGGTTCTGGTCGTCCCAAACGTCTTCCATTTGAGGATTATGGAGGCCACTGTGCTCTTAGGAACCTTAAGTGCAGCAGAAATCTTTTTGTAACCTTGGCCAGATCTGTGCCTTGCCACAATTCTGTCTCTGAGCTCTTCAGGCAGTTCCTTTGACCTCATGATTCTCATTTGCTCTGACATGCATTGTGATCTGGAAGGTCTTATATAGACAGGTGTGTGGCTTTCCTAATCAAGTCCAATCAGTATAATAAAACACAGCTGGACTCAAATGAAGGTGTAGAACCATCTCAAGGATGATCAGAAGAAATGGAAAGCACCTGAGTTAAATATATGAGTGTCACAGCAAAGGGTCTGAATACTTAGGACCATGTGATATTTCAGTTTTTCTTTTTTAATAAATCTGCAACAATGTCAACAATTCTGTGTTTTTCTGTCAGTATGGGGTGCTATGTGTACATTCATGAGGAAGAAGAATGAACTTAAATGATTTTAGCAAATGGCTGCAATATAACAAAGAGTGAAAAATGTAAGGGGGTCTGAATACTTTCCGTACCCACTGTAAATATTCAAAGTGACACTAAATTATATTCTTATTCTACAAAAGTAATCCATACATATCAACTACTTAATGGCCCTGTGATCTGGTTTTCATGAAATTATTTCTTACTGTGTTTTTCTGCCTTCTTGTAATGTTTACCGTGAAAAAATCTAATTTTTTATTTTTCCCCCCTCACTTCCATTTGTTTGGAACTGCAGTGCACATTAAATATGGTCTTGTGCACTGCTCTATGCACACTACCTACCCCATAGCCCATAGCCCTAAAGTAGAACTATAGGCAAAACTTTTTTTTACATTTTGGATAGAGTTGGGGAGGGTTATTATAACCCATGTCAGATTTTTTTCCGCCACCTGTGTCTCATTGCGGAGATTTCTCTTAATTTCCTGCCCCATAGCCAAACAGGAAGTTAGAGAAAAAATCCCTGAAAATTAAAGGAATTCCTTGGGGACATACCCCAGTCAGGGCTAGTGCATTTCAGCAATGATAGCCTCTGAACTGTTCTCGGATTCACTTACCTTTTAGAAGAAATACTTACCTTGAAAATGACTTGTCCAGTAAGGCCATCTCAGGTGTGGGCAGCTGAAGCCAGAGCGTCCTCTTCGGTGTCCTCTTCGGTGACGTTGGAGTCCCAGAATGCCCTGCACCGGCCCTGCTCGTCACTTCCGGTGTAGGCATGTCATCCCTGCACAGCTTCTGGGCATACCCAGAAGCTGTTTAGCAGGGAATGATGCGCCTGCACCGGAAGTGACGAGCAGGGCCGGTGCAGGCGCATTGACTCCTGGGCGATATGACGTTCGGTTCCCAGAAGTCAATGCAAGCAGGAAGTCAAGGCATGAGCCGCGGCCGCAGAGGGAGGAAGTGGAAGGAAGGTAAGTATATCTTCTTCAAAAACAAGGTAAGTAAAGCAAAAAAAATCGTGATTATCCAATTGTTTTTCAGGTTACTTAGAGCAAGCGGATGTCAAATTTTAGTTTTGAGGCTGGAACTTCACTTTAACTGGAGAACAGACAGCCATTAAAATTGACAGATGTTCTTTTCACTCTCCACTCTGCCCAAAACTAACAAAAATATTTTGACTTTAGTTATACTTCAAGGCAGCCATAGACAGTTTGAATCTTAGCGTGTTCAGCAGGACCATGTATGGGCAGGCTGAATATACCCAGGTTGATCGATCGACTAACTTGGGTACAATCAGCCTGCTGAATTTTACATGTGAATATTGGAAGTGGCTATTATAGCCGCTAGCAATGATTACTGTTTTCACAATGGCTTTGCGTGAGGGATTCTCCTGTCAACACCGTCTCTTTGCAGGAAAGAAATTTGGTCCATCTATGACTGGTCTAAGTCCCTAGTCTAACTCAGAAGTGAGCAGCAGAAGATAGATACATTCTTACATACAGTGGGACCAAGGGAAATTAATGCAGCCACAGGATTTTGGATCACAGCAGCCAGCAGAAAAAAGGAATTTGGAGAAGGCTTGGAACAATAGAAAATACATTTATGACTTAAGAATTCATATTTCAAAATATTTTTTTTCTTTAAACCAGAGTTTAGTGTCACTTTAACCATTTCAGTGGCTGAATATAGGCATTCAGTCTTGATAAAAATAGATCCTATAGAACAGCATTCTTCTAATAAAATCCTTGGTGACATTCAAAGTCAAAGTCACTGTGCCGCCCTGAACTTAGCTGGGACTCGCTTGTTTTCCACTTTGTTTCATTATCTTGACCCTGAGGTAAAGCAGTTTCCTGCAGTATTGCTTGCAGGAACAAGTCTGTTATTATCCAGCAGTAGAACGAGAAATTCAGCAATACAGAGTCCTCTTATAATAAGTCTATTCAGGCCGTCAGGAAGCAAGGAGCAGTTCTTGTACACAATAGAACTCAGAGGCCTGCAGCAATCACCATTGTAGCTCTCAGGATTAACAGGGACTTTTCAGCAGCTCCAGTTAATGTCATTTCATGAGGTTCTATTCTTGATTCCAGCATTTCCTCAGGTCTGAATAAGCTCTGGTTATATATCCCAGATTCATTGTGTATTTTTTTTTTGTATTTTTTTTTACACAGCTGGGTCAGGGCCAGCCTGCCCAGATTGTTGTATGAAAACGGACAAGGCCTCCTCCAGGAAGTCAAGATTTGACACTAAGACCATTGGCATGTAAAGTAGTTTTTAATCAGATGATTGCCCATATCAAATGACTTCACACTGGATTCTTCTGTTTCTGAGTTTCCTGTTGGCCAAAATATGTATCTATGCACAAGCTGAGCAGTGCTAGAGATCCAGAAAATAGGAATGAAGTCATTTTAGTCAATTCTGTTTACATTTTTATTTGTTATTTTACCTTTTGTGAACCAGCTATTTTCCTGGTAAAGGTAATTTAGAAGACATAGGTCTTGGTACCTTTTTTATCTATTGATAAGGACAAAATAGTAATATCATTCTGGGTAAAGAGTAAAAGTAAATTCTATTAAGGGTGGGATAATGATCATGTATGCACAAATATATTTGATATTAGAAGCCTGTGATTCACTACACTAAAGCTTCTCAGATTAACAGTTTATTATATGGAAAAACTGCAGCAGATGTCATATATAGTGGCTTCAGCATTTAAAAGGGGTGTATAGGATTCCTCACTCAACCTAAGAAGCCATAAGACTTGACCTTGTTTCTGCAATCAAATCACCACCCCATTTTTCACAGCAGCAAATGCCAGCATGGGTGATCACGGTCACATCGCAATTCCAGGCATTTCTTTCTTTCTGTTTACTGTTTTTTAGTTATTGTGTGTTCATTTTTTGCAGTAGACTAGCATACTGTTTGAATAACATACAGTATGTTGCAAGACTATGCAGGGTTCCTTCCTATGAAGGTAACACCCTCTTACACTTTGTAGAGGTTAACAGTTTATGCACAAGAAAGCGTTTCCTATTTGCACTTTCACATTATCATTTATGGCCCTTTAGAAGGTTTCTCGTTAGAGGGGGCTTTTTCCGTGGCCTTTATGGCCCCCCTCCTCCAACTCACGGCCCCAAAAAATATCTGACGTTATACCAGCCTCCCCCTTTTTTTAAATGCTCAGGCTTGCTCATGGGCCTGTTTGGTTTGGTTAATCTCTGGTTTAACTTGTGTATGTACCTCTTGGGCAGTTTCTGCCCTTTACCTGTGCTTGGTATTTTTACCAAGTTGTCTTGTACCTGTTTTTGACCTTTGATGACTTGGCTATGTCTATGCTGTAATGTCAGTTGTCTAAAATAAAGATTACATACAAGGGTGTTTAGGATAGGAGACTCTTTGTTTCTACAGTAGGGATTTATAGGGTGGAAAACTACTTTAAATGCCCTATACTCTGCCAAAGACCTCTGGATTCTGGACCTTTAAACATTTAAACATGGGGCAGGAACAGAGCGTCATTTCGTCATTTCCGGGAATGTGGGCCCAAGGAACGCACCCGAAACCCGGAAATTTGGCACGGATGCTGCTACTTGTTGTTTGCTTGCCGTATACAGCTAAATTGTGAGTGGGTATAAACTTTTATTTAATAAATACTTCATACATATTACACTATAGAATGTCCATTACTTTTTCATATGGGATAAAGCTTGATTGAAACCTACGGCAACCCAGCCGTCAGGCTCCGGTTTATGAATACCAGTACCCCCAACGGATGAGGAGGTGTATATTACCTATCCTAAACATCCAGAGGAACACGCAGGATATCCAGGGATCTACTTGCTGCTCAAGGCTCGGTACCCCTTCATGGGAAGAGAATTGCGGTGAGTGCAACACCATTAGGGGAGCAGAGCACCGGATTAAGCACAGCAAGTATCCAGAAAGGCACCAAGCACCTTAGCACATTTTTTGACACCAGTTAAAAGGCACAGCCCATCACCAACTTATTATTGGACTTTATTCATTTTTTTATTTATTATGGGAATTTTCCTTTGCACATAGCACTGTGTCTATATTATATTACACAGTTACTGGTCTATATATATATATATATATATATATATATATATATATACATATTTTGGCACAAAGCACATATTTTGGCACTATTGTTCACAAATTGGCACTTTATTTGCATCTTAGTACTATACCAGTGGGTATAGTATTGTCTACATGTTTCACTGTATTAATTTATCTGTGCATTTTGACACTTTATAGTTGGCACAGTATTGTTTTACTCACTTATTAATTTATCGCATTTAAGCACTGGTTACCTATTTTTAATTTTTATTGATGTATTTATTGGATCCATTTATTTATTGAATTAATTTATTCATTGTATTTATTAATCTGTATATGTACTGTATTATGTGGATTTAATAAAAAGGTATACACAGCACACATCTCAGCTCAGGTCCTATATTGGATTTGGACACAACTGATTTTCTCCTACCAATACCCAGAGTAGCTCCATAGCCCTTATACACACACACACTTTAAAGACCTCTGGACTCTGGACCTTTAAACATCTCCAGTATAGCTTGGAAGCAATATTTAGCTGTATCACTGTAACATTGTGATCAGTATAATAATGGAGATTTCCAACCTAAACAGAAATATCTTATCCGCTTCTGACTTGCAGGTCTATGGATGTGATGGGACCAGCTGTTGAAACATCACTCACCTAGCATTGATACCTTATTGTGAGCTCAGTAAATGTGTTCCTGTGCTCTAAAGGTGAGTGAATGGGTAGCATGGATATGGGTAAATGTAAAGTCTGGTCCACCACCCCTGCCTCCTAGGCCTCACCAATGTTGATTTAATCTGATAGGTGACATAATTAACCAGTAGACGGGCTCAGCTTAACATAAAATCTGCCCATATCTCTGAATTTACGGATCATGCCATTTTTTTATGGCACTAACTATTTTCACTGTATGCATTATGGGTTATTTAGTTTTTTTTTTTTTAAAGATTTACATTAAATACTGCTGGTACTTTTCCCAAGATAGCTTCATCTTTGTTTTTCCCTTTTCTATTTTACCACTTTTGCTTATTTATCTCTTCTTCTGTTCTATCACCTCACTTATGCTTTTACTTGTTGGGATTACCTTAACCTATTCTAGCTTCATTTTTCCTAAGGCCCCATTCACACCTTAAAGTTTTGAAGTTCCAAAACGATCATCATCAAAAAGTACTTGGTTTTCAGTTGTGCATATTCACACCTGAGTGTAATGTCACTTGTACCTTGAAAATGTACATGAGCGTTTTTTGAGCTATAAGCTTCAAGCTTCCGATGTTTTTGGCCCCAACAAACTCAACGAGAATGCCTGTAGAAATGCACGAAAAAAAAAAAACGTGAATTCACACCACACTTTTTTCCCCCCTGGTAACTTGCTTTTGATTGGCTACATACAGTATATAAAAATAAGAGACACTCAAGCAAATATGTCTTGAAAATGCTCAAAAGCACTTGTACAAATGCTAAAAAAAAATCCTGTAAAAGAGACCAAAGCTGTTCATCTCAAGAGTGAATGCAGACTTCCATGCTTTCTTTCCATCCTTGCTTTCTTCCCTTCATTCTCCCCTTCTTTCCTTCCCTTTCTGTTTCTTTTCTTTAAAATACAACTTTGAAAACTATTTCAAATTTTTGCTCTGTATATAATCTGTATAATATGTTGCATAAACATTTCATATTTCAATTTTCAACCAGCAGGTGGAGCATTAGTCTGCTTTTCACATGCTTTACAAAACCTTAGCTATTTTGCTAAAAAAAAAACTCAATGAGTTACAAAGACCTTTTTACCCTTAACTTCTCTCTCTCTCTTTCGCTCTGCTTCTCTGTTCTGTTATGAGACTGAATGAAGTTTCAAATAAAGAATGATAATCTGAAAGCAAATAGCTGCTGTTGCACACGCTTAAAAAACGTCACAGTGTCACAGTGCTCTTTGAATTTAGTGTCATGTATGCACCCTGTATTAATTATGCTAAAAATAATGATGTTTTGGCAAAAGGTTAAATATATATATATATATATATATATATATATATATATACTTTTTTTAACAGAGATATTGCTACAAAAATTATATTTTATTGTATCTTTTAAATGTCTTCATTATCCACACATTTGCTTTCGGTATGTCAACTCTAAATTTAATTGTTTAGAATTTGAGTCTATGGTATCAATACTTACCTGAAAAAGCACCTCCTCCAGATGAAAGAAAAAAATGTCCATCGACACTACTGAGATGTGTGACATGATTTTGGCCTAAGCCAGAAATGAGGAAGCAATTGAAGAAATGTAAAAAAAAAAAGGTAAAATAAGTAAATATGATATAAAATACCTTCCTACCTGTTTTCTAATGTTAGCAGCATATGGATTAAAAATAGTTAATGTTGATTGAGAGAGTTTAGCTTTGCTTTAAAGCAGTTTTAAAGCCGAATCACTTTTATACAGTCCTTAAAGTGATTGTAAAGTCTCTCTTTTTTTTTTTTTTTTTTTTTAACAAACATGTTATACTTACCTGCCCTGTGAAATGGTTTTGCACAGAGCATCCCAGATCTTCCTCTTCTTGGTCCCTCTTCCCTGCTCCTGGCTCCTCCCTCCTGTTGAGTGCCCCCACAGCAAGAAGCTTGCTATGGGTGCACCCGGGCCGAGCTGCAGCTCTGTGCGTCCATTCAGACACAGAGCTGCCATTCGGCTCTACCCCCTTTCTCTCCTGATTGGTTCACTGACTTGATTGACAGCCGTGGGAACCAATGGCGCCACGGCTGTGTCTCAGACAATCAGGAGGGAGAGTCCCGGAAGGCCGAGGGGACACGTGGACATCACTGGACAGAGAGGGGGCTCAGGTAAGTATTAGGGGGTGCTTTGGCAGCTGCTACGCACAGTAAGATTTGTATCTCAATGCATAGAATGTATTAGGACTAAAAACCTTCTGCCTTTACAATTCCTTTAACATGTTAATGTAATTTCCCCATTTCTGGGGAAGACTATAGGTGGCCATGTTATTGTACATTGTGCAGGTACTGTATGGTTCACTGTTGCCACTACAAGGAAGCTGGTCTGGAGCAATGGCGTACAGCAGTCACTAGACTGACTACATGTAGACAGGAAGTGTCTGCAAAGATTTAACATACAAAATGTCATTCATTTAGGGTTTAGATTTTCTTTAGGCTATTGTTTAGAAAATGAGTGGAAAAAAGCGGAAACACATATTCAAATCATTAGCTAGCTGTACAGCAGTACCTTGAAAAGAAAAGATTAGCATTTTTAGTGGTATGACCCCTGACCACTCCTAATGGGTAATACTGTTACTATTTGGGAGACAGCAGTTAGCTGCCGCTAATATTTTCAGTAATTAGCAGCTTACAGATAGCAATCTTCTGCAGCAAAGGAGAGCCAATCAGCGGAGAAGCTCAGGACAGTCAGAGAAGCAATAGTTGTTTTTCACATTCTCTTTCAAAATGTTTTATAGACTGGTACCTCTGAACACTAAGGGGCACATTTATAAAGTGAACGGGACAGTAGAAAATATACACTGGTGGTAAATGATTCATTGTAAGATGACAAACAAGATTTAAAGAGTCACTGTCACATTAATGCTTTAAAAAAGCAGAAAACTATTGTGCAATTGTTGCGTCTTAGCAATGCAGACTGACTGTTACCAGGTCACCATCTTTATTAATCTCAAAATCTTCCTGCTCCAACTCCTCCTACTAACTCCTAAAATGTTCTTAAAATGGCAATACACAGAACTGAACAACTACACAGCATCCCCCCCCCCCACAGGTATGGCATATGCAATACTTACATTGGTCCAAGCTTGTCTTTATCGCAGTGGCTATAGCAGCTGCTACCGATAATCGTATCAGAGAATCCGTCAGGCTGGTTGAACCCAAGTTAATTGCTCGATTAACTTGGTGCATTTAGACTGCCCATTAACGGTTCGAATCTCGGACAGTTTCTACTGAGCCGGCCGAGATTCGAACCGTGTATGACTGGCCTTACTGGGTGGACCTCCAGATGAAAATAGAAGAAAGAAAGCTTAAAAAAGAAAATTAATGCAGCCATCATAGCTAAGAAATGATAAGCTGAAAATATAATAAATGTTTTCTTCTGGGTTTAATACCACTTTAAAGCGGAGTTCCGGGCACAGATCTAATTTTTTGATGAACATACCCCTGGGACAGTCAGGGCTAGCACATTCCACAATGGCTAGCCTCTGATCTGTCCCGGTTCGCACTTACCTGCAAGAAGAAATACTTACTTTGAAAATTTCTTCCACAGCGTTTCCATCTCTCTTGTGGGCAGCTGAAGCCGGCGCGGTCCTCTTCGGTGTCTTCTTCCGCATCTTCTTCTCCCAGAATGCGCCGCACCGGCCCCTCTCGTCACTTCCGGTGCGGCGCCGCATTCCTAAACAGCTTCTGGGCATGCCCAGAAGCTGTTTAGCAGGGGAATGCGGCGTCGCCCGGAAGTGACGTGCGGGGCCGTCGCATTGATTCCTGGGAGCGATGACGTTCAGCTCCCAGGAATCATCGCGAGGCAGGAAGTGACGGGGTGAGCCTCGGCGCTGGAGGAGAAAGTACCCTGAGGTGAGTATTTACGATCTTCGATTACAAGGTGAGTGTACAAAAAAAAAAAAAATAACTATCTAATTCCTTTTCAGGTTATGTGTAGCTAGCGGAGGGGCACAAAAAAAAAATACAGATTTTGTGCCCGGAACTCCGCTTTAAGTAAAAAATTTGCTGATCTAGACTGGGATATCTCACTAAAGGGACTGGAGTCTAACGGTTTCAGAGTAAAGAACTTCATTATTACCACCCCATAGCCCTTACTGTAGACACATTTTTTCAGAGCGTTTTTTTTAAATAAAATGAGCCATTATAAATGAATAGTGAACCAATAACAAAAATGAGGAAAATTTAGTTTTGCTGACTTTTTATACTGTAGCTCTCAAAATATTCATACCATTTCACTTGTCAAAATACTAAAGAAACCTTTCCACATAGACAATCTGCAGTAATGGATTCTCAGCAGTCTCAGATTTGGAGGTCATGCTTCTGAGAAGCCAGGTAAGGTGTAGGTGCGTTCCCATAGACAGGTATAACAAGAGGACATTGTGTGTGAATGCACACAACCTTTTCTAATTGCAGCTGCTCATTGTGCATGTGATGTAATCATAAACATGTATCCCCAAGCCATAAGTCCCAAGACATTCTAGAAAAGGGAAATGATGAGTTGAAAGCTGCACTACAACAGGTGTGTTGCACAAATGGTTAATACATCTTGTTTGTGATGCAGATAGAAATATTTTTTGTATATATTTTTTTTTATAAAATTAATATAAAATTGTGAAATTAATATCCTGAAAGACTTTATATATAGACTTTTCCAAGGTCAAGAGATGTATAGATTGTTTTATGACAATGTAAAGTTAAAGAGCAATGTAGGCACAAATTACTACTTCTATGTCTTTTCACGTGGCTTCTCAATTACAGAGTGTGGAAAAGCCAGGAGGGAGGAATTGCCAAGGGGGACATTAGTACAACTGTAAGTGGGAACACTCTGAATGGTTATGAGCAGGATAGGCAAGGCTAGGACCAGTGTGGGGAAGCGTAGAAGAAGGAAGAGGGTGCTTGGAAGTGAAGTTATCAACATAATGACGTTACTCCAGATCCTCCAAAAACACAGAGAAGTAGGTGAGCAGGTCGGTAATAAGTCACAGTAATACCAACTGGGCAAGGAGCAGGGTTCCCAAACCAATAGTTTAAGAGAAATAGGATGAATCTGTGTAATGGTGTTGTCAGGTAGATTAACGCAGAATTTATATGAAACTGAAGTGCTTGCCAATTACGCTTTCCTTCTTACATGCATTTAAATGGCTGATTACTTATATACAATATACTGATTCTCAAAATTGCTAAAGATCTGGAGTCGATCACAGCTGGAGGAGCGACTCAGGGTTTTAAACCGCACCTTGCAGCAACCTTTCCGACGCCCACATCTAAAAAAGGGCCTGATGACGCTCACACGTGTTTTGTTTTGGGGGAGTAAGAGATGGTCCCATCCTCCCACCCTGTCCCTCACCTTTCCCCCTCCCCCTCAATACTGGGGTGTTGTTTTTTTTTTCCTTTTCTCTCTCTCTCTCTTCCCTCTCCTTTCCTATTTGTTCCAAAGCCCAAAGACTGTTGAACATGCGTTTAGTGCTAACTCAAACACTAATTTACTCCACCTTCTCTTACGTCACATGACATCCTATTTTACTCATGTGTTGATTCCATTCCTCACCTCATGTGAAATCAGATTATCCCACCCCTGAAAATTACATTATCCAAATTTTGCCTAGGCAACTAGGTCTGGTTGGCTTATACATGGAACTGGCCCTCTCAGAACCGTCGTATGTTCACCCTTTTGGCTTACTGGCCCTGAAGTATATGCAGAACTAGGTTCCCTTACCAGAGATTCAAGTGGTCTTTACAAATGATAATCACAAAACGAGGAGCTTGCTTCTCCTTTCGTTGTTTATCTCTTTGTTCTCAATCTAGATCTCTCCCTTGCAGAGACGAGATCACAATCACCTTTAGATATCTATGTTCAGCCAATTGGTTCATTTCTCTTTTGATGTTTTGTTGTATTGATCCTTGTATCTCTATGTATGATCATTGTTTGCACACAATGTATACTCCAAAATTTCTCTTAATAAATCATTTTTTAAAAAAAAGAACTGGAAATCAGAACCCCTATATAAACCCTCCCCCCCCCCATATACTCAGCCAATGGCTAGGAGCTCTGACCAAAGTGTTCTACCGGGTGGGGGGCGTCGCCCTGTCAGAACACAATAGCTCTGACTCTGACTCGGAGATTGCTGTACTAACATCAGGTTGTTGGTACAGCGGCTCCAATCTAAGCTGTCAGTTCAGATAGTGTGTACTAGCCTTTACATTTTTTCCATAAAACATTATTGCCTGACAGACAGCCTAACAGCTGTAAAAAGAATAATACAAAATCATCTCATGACAATATGCACCTCTCTGATGCTATTTCAGCAGACTCATCATGGAGGGGAAGGGATCCTTGGAGTTTGGATTTAACCTCTTAGGATTTATCAAGGATCTTTCAAAAATGAATATGCTATACATAAAATAGATAGGAAATATAGACAGGTTCTGACTTTGTTTTAACTAATTAAGTTTTTCTCCCTGATTAATTGAGCTTTGCAAATGACTGTGGGGCTTCATCCCTTTTTTATATGGCTGCTGCAAAGCATTATGGCTGTTGCACATATTGCATGTTTTAAATGCATATGGTTCATGTGTGATTCAAGAGTTTTTAGCATTTTCATGTCCATTGCCACATCCTTAGCTAATTTGAAGCAGCACAGGTTTCTTCAAAATGGCTTGTTTACATCTATTTTCGATTTTTCTCTAGTTGAATTGTCTATCTTAATTAAAATGTAGCTAAATCTAATTTGTAAGTATAGGTCCACTTTAATATGGCAAGTGTACAAAGTGCAGTACCATAAAGCAGCCAATAAAAAAAATCTGTTTTATTGGTAGAGAACTCCAAATCTGCTACATAAGTTGTATCCAACCTGCTCCAATTTGTGTTGGAGATGTGGCCGTGAAATTGAAACCATGCTACACATTTGGTGGAGCTGTGAGCTTTTGCAACTATACTGAAGATCTATCCATGACACCATATCCCAAGTAACGTCGTACTCTCTGGATTTTTCCCCAGCCCAATACTTACTACACCACACTTTTCTCCCCAAACGGGAATTATTATAAATCTCTTGCAATGCATATGGTAAATGCAGCACGCCTCTGTATCCCAGTCCATTGGCTTTCAATGCATATTCCAACAGTAGCGGAATGGTTTGCGAGATTGAGCAAAATTGAAGAGATGAAGGAGCTAATACACATTGCACATGAGAGACAACATAAATTTACAGTTATGTGGTCTCGTTGGTCTAATTTTAAGACCATGGAATGATATCAGGAAAATTATTAAACCATCGTATATTTACACTGGGCACCCTTTTTTTTTTTCCCTCTTCTTCCCTTCCTCCATCCCTTCCCCGCCACCCCCTCTTTTTTCTATATCTGTTCTTTTCCCTTAACACCTTGAAATCTAAAAATTGAGCTTCTAACTTATTGTGACCGAAAGGCAAGTTAGAGGCTCTCCTTGCAGAAGACAAATGAGAAATATTGAACCTTTTTGTTTTTTCAACATGTATGCTGTTTTTTCTTGTTACATTATGGCTTATATCAAAAGAAAGTCCAATTGAACTAATTTTCTTTCTTTCTTTGTAAACTGCAATTTGTGTATTTCAATAAAACATTAATGGAAAAAAATCAGTTTTATTGCTGTGGCTAGCCAAAACAAACATAAGTTGAAATCTCATTGGTTGCTTTGGGTATTGCACTTGCAGAGTTCCATTGTTTGCACTTGTTGGATAAAGCCTTACTGAATAAATTCAATAGCATTTGCATTGCACATGTACATATTTTTTTGAACTGTGCCAGTTTTTACTTGCTGCCACAGGGATTGTTTGGTCCTTGCTTTCCTTATAAATGTAAGGTATTAGACATGATTAGACTGAGATAGAGATATACGGTAAGAGTCGGGCTTAGCCATGTGACTCGGCTTAGCAATAGGTGTGGAGATCTATAACTAATTCCCAGAGAGTATGTTTAGGGTTTAGAGGTTAGAGATAATTGGATTGGAATTTACCACAGGGGGATTACTTATGCTCTTGTGAGTGGATGTCACATGCTCACGTCCCCGGTGAACATGGAGGGCGGCCGCATAAGAAGTTAATCACAGCAGGGGGAGCTGGGCAATATGTCATTTGCCCGCAGGGCACAAACATGAACACAGCATCAGCACCATACACACCCCAAACCTCAGCCTGAAACCAGGATTATGCTCTTAGGCTAACTAACTACTCCTGCATGTATCCCTGCTGCACGTCAAACTACTTCATTAGAAGAAAAATAATTATGAAGGACTCAAGCTTCTCTTCTACTATAGAGATCAGCGGCTAATCACATTTATTGCTTTATCCTGGGCTGTGAAAGAACTGAGTAAGAAAGGCGGAAGAAATACACCATAGACATTGCGAAACATTATTACAAAAAACAATATATTGCTGCCTGAACACATAAAATTGCAAATTAAAGGAGAAATGTTCTTTAGAGTGTATGTTAATACCCAGGATTGGCTTAGCAGAAACAGGAGCCCAAGGCTAAACAGACCCTTCTAAGGGTCAATTAAAATATATGTAGATAAAAATTACAGTAAAAACATATGCAGCGTTAAGGACGCAACGTCAGTGCAATACAATAAGAGGTTATGAAAAATAGAATGGTGTAACTGAATAAAAAATCAAAGAATATCACTGCACAGTACTTGACCTTGCTTTGCAGAGCTGAGCGCTGCATGTACAATGTGCTAGAGGATGCAGTGTAAACAGCTTGCTGAATACTCTTCCTGGGGTCTTTCAAACCTCGGGATTCAGCCATTGAGTGTCCTCTCTGTTGTATGGCAACCACTGACTCAATATAAGAGTGAAGAAAACAGTTTAGACAAATACAATTTAAAATGCACATTAAATAAAAGTGGACATCCTGCAGAACATACATGATGCCAAGTAAATATTTTGAAATTAGTCAGCATGGTTAAACTAAATTATGATTAAAGAAAGAATAATAATTATAATAGAGCAAAAGGATATTTGAGGGGATTGCACGGTGCCACAAAAATAGAGAGAAGTACTTCAAAATATAAAACTTAGATAGTTTATTTAGTACGTGTTTAAAATAAAATTATTAAAATTGTGTTACACATGCCAGTTATATGGTCACAACAAGTAGTTGAACAGATGGTCATGGTGTAGTGTCTGGTCCCAACATGTTTCGCCAGACTTGGCTTCTTCAGGGGGATTTAAAGATCACTACTAGTCAACAGATTCCAAAAAGCCACCAAGGAACACCAGCCTGACCGTTCTCACCAAAAAAAGGTGGCAACAGGGGACACACATAGACACACGTAGACCAGGATTGTGTAAGGTTCACTTAAGGTTAGACTGGGGCCACCTATATTTAGCAGGAACAGCCAACACCAGAGATGAAAATGCTGATACCAAGGACTGCAAGTTTATGGGTCGCCCTCCATCCTTATATTATATTATAATAGTATATAATATAATTACAAATATATTATTGAAAATATATAATAATATATTTGTTGTAGAGCATTAAAACAGACCCAAAACCAATGATATTTAGTTTGATAAAGCAGTGTCATAAACAACTGACTTTTTTTAACAATAAAATACTTTTTCTTTCTTTATTTAATCCCTTGATACATCACAGTGCTATTGATCTCCTTTGGCCTTTTTGTATCCACTTCCTGTCTACATGTACTCCATGGCTGCATGACATTTTTAGGGCAGGTTTCCTATTGATGACAACAGTGGACCATGCAAAATTTGTTTTGAAATGGCCAATGTAGTCAACATAAAAAACCTGTGTGACATGATGACAATGCAGAAGAATTGGGAGATGGGGCCACCTATATTTAGCAGGAACAGCCAACACCAGAGATGAAAATGCTGATACCAAGCACTGCAAGTTTATGGGTCGCCCTCCATCCTTATATTATATTATAATAGTATATAATATAATTACAAATATATTATTGAAAATATATAATAATATATTTGTTGTAGAGCATTAAAACAGACCCAAATCTGATCACTTTTATTGCTGTCACAAGCAATGTAAACATCCCTTGTGACAGCAATATGCAGTGACAGGCACTCTTTATTGAGGGATCGGGGGTCTAAAAGACCCTAGACCCCTCCACTACACTAGCATGTATTCAAAACGCCGAAAACTGCATTTTTGAATACACTCGTTTTTTGAATCTGCCGCCTTTAGCAGCAGAGTAACCTGGACGTGACGTCATGGACGCTGCCTCCGGGTTACGTCATCAGAGACCCGATCGAAGCCACATCCGGCTTAGATCGTGACTCCATCTAGCCGGCGGGCGTGCCGGCTGGGTGCTCGGGTCTCCCACTAGAGGCATCATCCTGGTATAACCCCGCAAAGTCAGCCGATGTACCCATACGTCACTTTGCAGTAAGTCAAAGCTTGTATAAGATTTTAGTGAGTAGGCGTACAAGTACTTTAACCACTTTAGCCCCAGAGGATTTGGCTGCTCAATGACCAGGCCCTATTTTGCGATTCGGCATTGCGTTACTTTAACGGACAATTGCGTGGTTGTGCGACGCTGTACCCAAACGAAATTTACATCTTTTTTTCCACAAATAGAGCTTTCTTTTGGTTGTATTTGATCACCTGTGCGATTTTTATTTTTTGCGTTATAAACAAAAAAAGAGCGACAATTTTGAAAAAAATTACAATATTTTTCACATTCTTTTATATGAAATTCTCAAAAAAAAAAATGTAAAAACCAAAATTTTTTAACATTTTAGGCCAATTTGTTTTCTGCTACATATTTTTGGTAAAAAAAAAATCGCAATTAGCTTATTTTGATTGGTTTGTGCAAAAGTTATTGCGTTTACTAACTACGGGAAAGATTTATGTCATTTTTATTGTTTTTTTTTTTTCTACGGCGATCTGCGATTTTTTTGCGGGACTGCGACATTGCGGCGGACAGATCGGACCCCTGACATTTTGACACTTTTGGGTTTACCAGTGACATTACTACAGTAGTCAGTGCTAAAAATATGCACTGTTACTGTAAAAATTACACTGACAGGGAAAGGGTTAACAGTATGTGTGATCAAGAGGTTAAATGTGTCCGTAGGGGCGTGATTCTAACAGTCAGGGGGCGTGGCTTGTGAAGTAAGCACAGAGACATGCGATCCTATATAGCAGGATAACATAGCATCTGTGATCACTTCAGGGAGAATGACAGATGGCTGTGTTTACATCAGCGGCATGCGCTCGCCCCCTAGTGTCTCCTGAGTGAGCGACGTAATATAATGTCGCTTTGCCCAGGAGCGGCTGCCTGCCGCAGTAAAACTGTGGTGGCCAGTCATTATGTGGTTAAAGCTTTAAGGGAGCCCATTAAAGCCCCGTATACATGGGCCGAATGTAGGGAGACATCAGCCGGTTAAAAAAAAAAAAAGGGCCGACATTCGGCCCTTGTGTATGTCACCCTGTCTGAAAGAAGCCGGCCGTTTTTCCTGGAAAACCAGCAGCCAACCAACTCCTGATCAGTGCTCTCAACAAATGGCAGAAAGTGCTGATTGAAGTGTTCTCACGGGGGGCGTCCCCCTGTTAGAACACAACAGCTCTGGTCGGAGACATTGTACTAATTTTGTATCGTTAGTACAGCAGCTCCGACCAGAGCTAACAGTTTTTTTTCGCTCATAGTGTGTACCAGGCTTTAGGATTTGCTTTGGGGAGTTGCACTAAACCAGACAAATTAACATGTGCTTTGTTACACCTTAAGGGCTCTTTCACACGGTCCGCCTCCATAGAGCCGGGCGGATGACAGCTCCGTCTCCGCTTGCAGAGCGGAGAGGGAGGTGTCTCAGCACCCGCTGCCCTCTATGGGGGATCGGAGGAGAGCGGACCGCTTGTCCGCTCTCATCAGATCCGCTCCGCTCTGATTACTGAACAGATGGAAAAATAGGGTTTCCATCTGTCCAGATTTCAGCACAGGATCGGATGCGGATGGCAGCGGGTGTCAGCGGAGGTGTCTCCGCTGACACCCGCTGCCCCATAGAGCTGCATGGAGGATCCGATCAGATCCGCCTAAAAAACTGACAGGCAGATCTGATCAGATCGCCCGTGTGAAAGAGCCCTAAAGGAGTTCACAACATACACTTTCATTTTATAACATCAGCATTGTATATAAATACAAAAAATATTTATTTTTGAAATACCAAAAATCTCCTTTCATGTTGTGAGTGCTAAATCTCTGTCACATAATTCTAGGAAGTAAATACAGTATGCAGGGATCCTCACAAAGTAAGTTTACAAACTTAAAGATCTTTCAGATTAAAGTGGTATTAAACCCCATATGTAATGCATTGCAGATTACCAATCTTTAGATATGGTGGGTGCATTTGTTTTCTTTCTTAGGCTTTTTTCCTGTGTTTTCACCTGGTGATCTGGTCAGTAACACACCAAGGTTATTGGCTGGGTTACTAGATGAAAATAAAGGAAAGAAAGCTTAAAAAATAAAACTAATACAGCCATCACATCTAAGAATTGGTAAACTGCAGTGTATAGGTCTTATCCGTCAGTTTTAGTACTAAAAGATCAAGTTAGACTAGAGTAAACCCACTTGGCAACTGCTCACCCGCAATGAATTGTGGATGAGCGGCCGCTGTAGGCAAAGCGACATACGTTCGCCGCTGCCTACAACCAGGTCCCCCCCCCCCCGCTCCGCCGACACCCACTCTGGTTGTACACAGCAGGAGCCTGTCAGCAAGTCCCAGCCAATGATTCACGACTTGGACCTGCTGATCGGCTGTGTGCAATCACAGCCCAGAGCTCTGTGTTGACATTAAACACAGAGCTCTGTACACAGGGAACTATCTCTGTGTTTCTCATCCCTGGAAACACTACTGCAGGATTCAGGATTTAAGTTACCACTACCTTAGTAGATATACAATGCACATCATAAATACAGAGGCGTAACTAAAACCTTCAGGGCCCTGATGCAAGAAACCATGAAGGGCCCCCCAGACCCCTGGCCGGGGCCCTTACCTTCAAGCCCAGGGCTCTTCCCACTAATCCTGGGGCTCTTTACACTCGTTGCATGGCCTTTTATTACGGTCCCGCAGCAGGATTCTTTCACAAGTTCTGCAGTGGGCCCCCTTTCTGCAATCTTGGGGCCTCCCCACAGTGGTGCAATGCCAGGGTCCGGTCGCAAGTGTGACCTTTGCAATCCTGGAAGTTCACCCACTGGTTTGCTATCGGGCCCCCTGGAGCATGGGGCCCGGTAGCGATTGCAACCCCTGCAACCCCTGTAGTTACGCCCCTGCATAAATATATCATAATTAACTGCCATGTTTTTTTCTTTTCTTTTTCCTGACAGACTCCATGGCAGCATACGTATCGGGGTTTGGCCCCGCCTCCAAACCTACCCAGAGGACATCACTCCCATAAATCTTTGCACCTGTTCAGCACATGTGTTCCTTTTTTGTCCTCCAAAGGATTACCTGTATCCTACCTGAAGATGGATCCCAGGAGATGGATGTCTCTACCAATCGGGTATTGAGTTCTCCAATAAGCCCCAGCTGCTGCGGGGTATGGAGTAGGGGCAAAGAAGTGTGCAGCCTTTGGCCAAAAAGCCCAGCTGCTGCGGGTGGCCGGTACCCTAAGAGTGACTAAGTCCGGTGTGTGTTCGTCCATCCCTGGTGGCCAGCGGTTCGTGAGTATCTCTAACTGATATCTCCATGGCAGCTGCATTTGTTCCTTACTTAAATGCCTTTATGTGTTACCTTGTTTTTTTCTGATGTTCCCTGGTGGCTAGCGGTCCGGGGCCGGTCAGCGTATCAGGTGACCGGTCCGCGAGCCCACTAAGTCTTTTTGAAGTTGGGCCCGTTCAGGCATGCCAAGTGGGAGCACGTCTACTTCCTTCCGTCATGTCTGGGCGGCTTTGATTCGAGACCCCTGGACCATCAGGACAGTGTCTTCAGGTCACAAGTGGGTCTTCAAAGAGATTCCAAGTTCAAGATTTCTGCCTACTGCTCTACCATCCCTAGTAGAAAAACGTCAAGTTTTGCTTTCTTACGTAGAGTCTCTCGTTGCTCAAGGGGCTGTCATCTCCGTTCCAGAGTCCGAGCGAGGCCAGGGAATCTACTCTCCACTTTTTCTGGTTCAAAAGAAAAATGAGTCGTGGAGACCAGTCATAGATCTGACTTTCTTAAACCAGTTTATAAAGAAAGAGAGATTCAAAATGGAGACCCTGCTATCCATACAACAAGCAGTACCGCCGGCCTATTGGATGGTGTCCATCGACCTGAATGACGCCTATTTTCATGTCCCTGTGGCAGAAGGTTTTTAGAAGTATCTCCGGTTCGCAGTGGGCGACTCACATCTGCAATTTACCTGTCTCCAATTCGGGCTTTCCACATCTCCACGGACCTTTTCAAAAATCTTGTTGGCTGTGGTAGCCCTGTTGAGAACAAGAGGTATTCGGCTCCATCATTATTTGGACGACCTCCTCCTTCTGTCTCAAAACAGAGATCAACTCATAGATCATCTAAATCAGGTCGTGTCTACTCTCCAGAGGTTCGGTTGGCTGCTGAACGAAGAGAAAAGCCACTTGACTCCAACACAGTCCCTTGTTTACCTCGGTGCCCTGTTCGACACAGTGAGAGCGACAATCTCTCTTCCAGAAGAGAAAGTAGGTATAGTCCGGGACAGAGTTCGCTTCGCCCTCTCATCTTCCCATCTTCAAGCACGTCAATGCCTGAAGGTGATTGGGACTATGGTCGCAGTAGTCCCAATGGTAAAGTGGGCCCTGTGGAGGATGAGACCCTTTCAGAAGGGATTCCTGCAACAATGGGACGCATGGCACCTGGATCAGCCTATTTTTCTGACTCCAGCCATGAGAGCGAGTCTCCCTTGGTGGTTGTGCAGAGATCACCTGCTGAACTGCCATTCACTGAGACCGACTCCATGGGTAGTGATCACCTCGGAAGCCAGCAATATATGCTGGGGCGCCCACTGTCTTGCGGAAGTGGCTCAGAGCAGGTGGAGTTTTCCTACTCAAGGGATAGTATCCAACGTCCTGGAACTTCGGCCAGCATTTCAAGCTCTGCGGGCGTTCTCCCATCTGACAAAGGGTCTACCTGTTATGCTAAGGCTGGACAACACCTCAGCGGTAGCATATGTGAGGAGGCAGGGAGGAACGCGCAGCTAGTCCCTACTGAGAGAAGTGGAGCCTATCATGTCATGGGCACAGAGAAATCTATCAGATCTATCGGCAGTCTACGTTCCAGGAATCCAGAATGTCCAAGCGGACTTTCTGTCCCAAGTAAACCTGGACAACAACGAATGGTCCCTCCACAGGGAAGTATTCACCTGGATTCTGTCGTTGGGGTTCTCCCCAGAAGTCGACCTCTTCGCCTCCCCCTGCAACCACAAGCTAGGAAAATATTACACGAGGTTCAGGGATCCCCAGGCATTCGGGTTGGACGCCCTCTCGGATCAGTGGAGATTTCACAGAGCGTATGCATTCCCGCCAGTATCGATAATATTACAATTTCTTCTGAGACTCAGGTCGGAGGCAGTAGAGATTGTGGCAGTGATTCCCTTCTGGCCCAACAGGCCATGGTTTTCCCTTCTGTCTCTTCTCAGTGTTCAAGATCCAATTCCACTGCCCATCAGACCGGATCTGTTGTCCCAGGGGTCTGTGCTCCATCCATGCCCTGCTCGTCTTCATCTGAGGGTATGGATGTTGAGAGGAGGAGGTTGCAGACTTTAGGTTGTCCTGAAGAAGCAATTTCTACGCTCCTCAGTGCCAGAAGAGACTCAACAAATAGGGTCTACCAAAGGATTTGGTCAAGGTTTTCCTCACAGTTGGCTGCAAGACCTGATCCTCAGTCTTCCATTAAAATCCAGGATGTGCTGAGCTTCCTGCAATCAGGGTTGGATCTCCCACTTTCAGTGAGTTCCCTCAGAGTCCAAGTTTTAGCCATTTCAGCCTTCACAGGTATCTCCTGGGCTAGTCATACCTTGATACGCCAGTTTTTTCCCAAGTTTCCCAAGTGGGTCCTTCCTCTGGTGCTGGATTTCTTAACAAATCGTATTCAGGACATGTCTGAATCCCTTACCATCAAAGAGCTTACTCTGATGACGGTCTTCTTAGTGGCTGTGACTTCGGCAAAGAGGGTATCAGAGATTGGGGCCCTCGGGGCACAAGAGCCCTTTTTGACATTCTTTCCCGACAGAGTGGTACTTATTCCTATGCTGGATGCGAGACCAAAAGTGACATCGGTCTTTCACGAAAACGTTGAAATTGTGTTACCTACTTTCAGACAGGAAGAAGATTCTCCGGTTCATCCACTGGATGTTGGTAGTTGCATCAAAAAGTATCTGGAGGCCACATCTCCCTTCAGAAAGTCGGAATATCTTTTTGTCGCCTTTCATGGCAAAAATAAAGGCTCAAGGGCCTCTACAAGATCAATCTCCTCGTGGATTATTCAGGCCATCCAGTGGGCTTATAGGGCTAAGGGCTTGACCCCTCCAGCTGCGGTTACGGCTCACTCGACGCTGAGTGTTTCTACTTCTTGGGCAGTTTCCAGACACGTAGCTCCTGATGTAATCTGTAGAGCAACAGCGTGGTCTTCCATCAATACCTTTTTATCCCACTACTGTGTTGAGCCAGCGGCTCTTTCTTCTGTAAATTTTGGTTTGCAAGTCTTGTCTGTTGACAAAGTGAATTAAACATTTTTCTGTTCAGCACCTGCCCACCCTGTGTGTGCGGCGAGTTATTTCCCGATACGTAGGCTGCCATGGAGTCTGTCAGGAAAACTGAAAATTTATATCAAATACTTACCGTAATTTTCCTTTCCTGAAGGACTCCATGGCAGCAGGTGTTCCCTCCCAGATTCTGAGGAGGATAGTTACAGAACACGTGTGCTGAACAGGTGCAAAGATTTATGGGAGTGATGTCCTATGGGTAGGTTTGGAGGCAGGGCCAAACCCCGATACGTATGCTGCCATGGAGTCCATCAGGAAAGGAAAATTATGGTAAGTATTTGATATAAATTTTCAGTTTTTTCACTCTTTGCTCCTTCATGCTGTCGATGTCCTGCAGAACTTTATGACAGAATCACTGAGTATTATTTTAATAAAAGCTGCAGATTTAAAAAGATTGAAAATTATTTTTGAAGTCACATTGGTGTAAAAAAGATTATATGAGATTTTAGGCTCTAGATTTACAACTATTTTAAATAAGCTCCCACTCTACAGCTTAGATTTAAAGTACCTTTAAAGTCTCTGCACAAAAATCATCATCAATCTTCTCTTGTAGGTCAATATAAACTGCAAGGGTTTTTTTTTTTTTGTTAAATAACTTTTCTAAGCAGCACTCCTGCACTGTCATATCTTCCTTTCCTCTCATTCCCGATCTCTATAAGCCCAGTAGGAGGGGAGGAAGAAGCGGAATCTGTGCCCTCTGACCTAGTGTCAGCAGAGCGCTGATTGGTGCTGTGCTGGTCACACGTTAAAAGAAGAAAGGGCAGTTGCTGTTGAATGATCAGTCATTAAAGGCTGGAGGAGAGGGAAGGGATGGGGAGTTGATCGGCTTCACACAGACCACAGAAATCGAAGAGAGAAGGAGATACAGGCATGCTGGGGAGAGAGTCTGTTGTCGGGAAGACGTAAACTGACCATGCTATTATGAATTGGCAGCCATGATTAGAGTGGTCAGTGTACTGAGAGGAACACTGGAACCAGCAGATCAACCAGGTATTGTAAAATATTGCACGGACTAAATAACAATGCAAGATCACTATGCACCTTAGTGTCCCTTAAAGAGACAGGAACATATTTTTTTAGATTTACAAATAAATAAATATTTATTTGGGTGTTGCCAAGTGTAGCGTCCACCAAATGCAACCCATTCAAATGAATGAGGGCGCTTTTCAAGTACCCCGCAATTGCATGCTAGGATTCTTCCCTCTAGTCTTTGTGTGTTGCCCAGTGATTTGGACCATTTTTATTGGCTGTCCATCGGCAAGGTCCAGAAGACTATAGAAGCAAGATGAAAATGGACAGCAACACGACCAGTTGGCGATGCATATGGGCTGCAGTGGGGGATCACTAGTCTTCAATCCCGGGAAGAGGAGCTGGCAAGGGCTAGGTACTGTGATGGCAGACTCAGGTGAAAGGAAAACTGGTGACTTTAAAAAAATACAAAAAAAAGGTAAATGGTGTAAACAGAAGGTTGGGATGATGGGGTTAAAAGTTGCCCAGAGATGAGCTGCAAAAAGTTGCTATGCAAAAATAATTTATATTAATTGCAGTATCATGAAGTGCCACATACAAGTTATTAACCAATAGGAGTGATGCTTAAGAACATTCCTGGCTGCCTGGAAAGAGGGAGCAAGGAGCTCAGAGCTCACTGGTTTAGCAAAAAAACTGCAAATAACAAATACAAATTGAGCACCAGAATGCAGGAAACTTCATATAAGGTTCACATGCAATGGTACATCACCCCGGTGATGCTCAAAAACTGGTCCCCGCATTATTCGGATAGATGTTGGAGATGCCTGTCCCATAAGGGAACCTTTCTCCACATCTGGTGGTCATGTGCACTGATAAAGAGTTTCTGGTCTAAGATTGTGTATCTGATTAAATTGACTACTGATACCACTTTAGAACTGAATGCTGCTAGTTGTCTACTTCATGTCAACAGTTTTTCATATAGGAAGTACAAGAGATTATTGACACGACATTCGCTTAACGCAGCCAAATCTATCATTTCGTTGTACTGGAACTCTAAATTGACCCCATCAACCAAAGATTGGGCGGATAGAGTAAGGGCAATATAGGAAATGGAGGAAATATTGGCCATTAAGAAAGAAAACAGCACCCCCTTCCACAATATGTGGAGACCTTGGCTGATGTTCACTCTATCTTCTGACTATGAAAAGCTGGTGACACCCTAAACTTTTATGTGTGGATATTGTATGATTATCCTTTTGTTGGCTAGTTTGCTATTGAGCAAATATACATTCTTCCCGGCACGCATACCCATGACTTATGAGAATGTAAAGACAGTGAACCCCCAGTCCCTTCCCCTGTTTCCCCTGTTTCCCCTCTTCTCACCTCTACACTTTTTCTTTCCTTTCTAATCTTCTTTCTTTGGCCTTCTTGGCCAACCTGTGGAGTCCGACACGACCCTTCTTTGCAGGACTCCATAGGTTTGACATATATTATTATGCTGGAATTTACTTGATTGTCCTATTATATTCTGGACAGATACGTTTGATATGTCTACAAAATTGATACAACCTGTTGATTGGATTGCCTGTTCATATTTGTTAATTGCATATGTGCGCATTTCATATGTATTGTTCACATTGTTAATCTTATTTTTGTATTTAATTCTCAAAAAAAGCCTTTTATTGGAAGAAAAAAAATAATTACTTTGTGATGTGTCATTGAAGTGGTTGTAAGGGTAGAAGGTTTTTTTTTTTTTTTTTTTCTTACCTTAATGCATTTTCTGCAACAAAGTGGTAGTTACATAGTTAGTGAGGTTGAAAAAAAGACACCAGTCCATCCAGTTCAACCTATGATGAGTGTTTGTGTGTTTTCTGTTAATAGTACATCGTATAACCCTGCATGTTGTGGTCGTTAGGTGCCCATTTAATAGTTTTTTTAAACTATCGATGCTCCCTGCTGATACCACTGTTTGTGGAAGAGAACTTCACATCCTTACCGCTCTGACTGTAAAGAACCCTTTGCGCAGTTTAAGGTTAAACCGCTTCTCTTCTCATTTTAGTAAATGACCATTTGTCTTTTTGAATTCCCTTTCGCTGAAAAGTTTGTTCCCTATGCTAGGGTCACCAGTATGGTAGTTTTACATTATCATGGTGATGTAATATCATATCCCCTCTCAAGCGTCTCTTCTCGAGAGAGAGAGAGAGAATGTGTTCAATGCTTGTAGACTATTCTCATAGCTGAAGTCCTCCATTCCCCTAATTAACTTTATTGCCTTTCTCTGGAATTTCTCCAGTTCCGGCACATCCCTCCTGAGGACCGGTGCCCAGAACTGGACTGCATACTCGAGATGAGGCTGGACCAGAGTCTTGTAGAGAGGGAGAATTATTGCAGCAGCTTGGCATTGAGCGGCTTGGCATTGCATGCCATTGCTGAGCTTGTTGTCTACTTGGAATGGTCCATACCTACGTACCTTAGTTTGTACAGTAAACGTTTGTGGGGAACTGTATCAAATGCCTTTGCAAAGTCCAGATACACTATAGCTACAGGCTTTCCTTTATCTAGATGGCAGCTCACTTCTTCATAGAAGATTAATAGACTGGTCTGGCAAGAATGATTCTTCAGGAATCCATGCTTATTACTACTAATGATACCGTTTTTATTACTAAAATCTTGTATATAGTCCCTTATCATCCCCTCCAATAGCTTGCAGACTATTGATGTTAGGCTAACCGGCCGGTAGTTTCCAGGGATAATTCTTGCCCCTTTTTTTAACATTGGTGCCACGTTGGCTTTTCTCCAATCAGCTGGTACAATTCTTGTCAGTGGACTGTCCATACAAATTAGGAACAATGGTCTGGCTATCACCTGCTTGAGTTCCTAAAGGACCCAAAGGTGTAAACCATCTGGTCTTGTGACTTATTTATAGTAAGTTTTTCGAGTCTAGTTCTGAGTCTGTCTTCTGTTAACCATGTGGGTGCTTCCTGTGACGTGTTATTAACATTAACATTACAGTCTAGGTTACTCTATCCCCCTGTTTAGTTTGTGAAGACTGAGGAGAAGAATTTATTCAGAACCTCTGCCTTCTCTCCTTTATAGCCAGATTCCCTTCATTATCCTTTATGGGACCAATATGTTCTGGCCTCACTTTCCTACTATTTATATACTTAAAGAATTTCTTGGGGTTTTTTTTTTACTCTCTTCCGCTATGTGCTTTTTGTGTTTTATCTTAGCTGCCTTGATTGAGCACTTACATTTCTTATTGCATTCTTTGTAGTGCTGGAATGCTGCCAATGACCCCTCAGCTTTGTGTTTCTTGAAGGCCTTTTCTTTTGTTTTTATATGCATTTTACATTGGAGTTTAGCCACCCAGGGTTTATTTTAGCTCTTTTAAATGTATTCCCTGTAGGAATGCACTGGCCAATACCTTTATTAAATATGTTCTTAAAGCACTCCCATTTTTCCTCAGTGAACTTTGATCCTAGGATTCTATCCCATTTAATATCGACTAGCACAGAGCGCAGTTTAGGGGAGTTGGCTCTTTTGAAGTTGAGTGTCTTTGTATTACCCCTATGTTTCCTATTTCTGTGATTTATACTGAAGCTAATTAACTTGTGGTCACTGTTTCCTAAGTTGCCCCTTATTTCTACATCCGCAATCGGCTCTGTATTATTTGTAATTAGTAGGTCTAGTAACGCATTGTTTCTCGTTGGTGCATTCACCATCTGACCCATGAAATTGTCCTGCAAAACATTTAGGAAATGGCGAGCCTTAGCTGAATGTGCAGTTCCTGCTGCCCAGTCTACATCTGGAAAATTAAAATCCACCATTATAATGAGATTTTCCCATCCTTGCCGCCATCCCAAGCTGTGATAGGAGGTCTGCCTCCCCCTCCTCCCTCTGGTTGGGGGGCCTATAGCATACACTTAATAATACTTTCCCCTTAATATCTTCCCTTTGAAGCTGTACCCATAGGTATTACACCTCCTCCCAAGCTCCATTAGTGATATCGTCCCTCATATTCACTGGCACATCGTTCTTGATATACAGGCATACCCCATCCCCTTTTTTACCCTCCCTATCTCTGTGATAAAGGGAATACACCTGAATGGTTGCTGGCCAATTATGAGAGCTGTCAAACCAAGTTTTTGAAATTACCACAAAATCAAAATCCTCCTCATACATTAGCAGCTCCATTTCTCCCATCTTGTTAGACAGACTGCTAGCATTAGTATACAAACCTCGTTCAGTTACATACAAAACCCTTGTTAGATATTATGAGGCTGCATTTTGGATTTGTGCAATTTACCTACCTTGAGTTTTTGATCTCTAGTCACCCTACCACTAATGCCCCCAATATTGCCTGCTGAACCTTGTTCCCCGCTGGCTAGCTTTACATCTGGACCCCCCTCCCACCCCATCACCTAGTTTAAAAGCCCGTACCTTGAAGGTCCTACTCCTCAATTTAGCCCCTAAGTCCCTGAAATAGTTTTTTAGGACTCTCCACCTTCCTCTAACTTTGTCATTGGTACCTACTTGTACCATGACAGCTGGGTCATCCCCAGCCCCACCCAATATTCTGTCCACCAGACCTGTGATGTGCTGAACCCGAGAGCCCGGTAAACAACATACTGTTCGGCGCTTATGACCTTTATGACAGATTGCCCTTTCTGTCGTTTTAATAATTGAGCCCCCTACCATCAGAGTCTTTCCTTACCCTTCGTGTCACTCCCGCCCTCACTGTTCTTGCCCTGGCAGCTAGGGGCATTGCTCTGCTCCAGCAATGCTGGTCCCTGACTGGTTTCTTTAACATCATGCAACAGGGTGTATTTATTGGCATGTTCCAGCCCACAACCAGCCTCCTTGACTCTTTCCCCTCTACCCTTCCTAAATGTCACCCAACTACTCTGCTGCCTGCACCCTTGCCTTGCACCCTTGTATCTCCATACAAAACACACAGAGGGTACATCGACCTAGTGCATTAACCTGAGACAAATACTGTAATTTATTGTATAAAAACATGGTAAGTATAATACTCATAAAATTGCAATAGTAAAAAGCTCACGAGGGTCAGCCCATGAGGGTCTTCAGTTTCTGTTGTATCTGCACATGTTGAAGCATTTGGATGGAACATGCTAAGACCTGTGATGAGCTTTTTACTATTGCAATTTTGTGAGTATAATACTTACCGTGTTTTTATACAATAAATTATTTCTTTCAGGATAATGCACTATGTCGGTGCGCCCTGTGTGTTTTGTATGGTTGCAGTGTTGTAGACTTCCCTAAGTCTTTTGAGGGCAGCAAGACCATGGTCATCCGCTTTCAAGCGTAATGAAGATTTAGGCATATCCGTCTGGAGGGGCCATTGTCATTAGCGCAGGAGGCATTGTGTGTGTGACTGTTTCAAGACCCTTGTATCTCCACCGGCCTCTGTGCTGGCCTCTGCTGGCACCTGCAGGGTACATTCACAACTCTCCTTTGGTATAGAAATTCTTCTCAGTGTTGCCAGTTGCTTCCCTAGATTCAGGACCTGAGGTTCCAGGGAAGCAACGTGCTTACATTTTGTGCTACTGTATTAGCCCTCAATCGGTTGATCGAGGAACGCATGCATGCCACAAGATGTGCACCGAGTCGCATCTTCACACCCGCCGGGCATTTAATGGGGATTGGGGAATTTAACTCTGCCCGATTAACTGTTAACTAGCTTCCTGACTCTAATTACTCATCACATTTACTCCTCATTTACACACAGTTACTCAACAGCATTCAACGCTACTCAGTTACTCAATACTACTCAGTTACGCCACAGTATTCAACAATACACAGGTATTTAACAATACACAACAATACACAGGTACTCGACAATACTCAGTTACTGGCAATACTTCAACAATACTCAGGCACTGAACAATTACTCAACACTACTCAGTTACTCAGCAATACCCAGTACTCAACAATACTCAACACTACTCAGTTACTCAACACTACTCAACAATACACAGGTACTCAACAATACTCAACACTCCTCAGTTACTCAAAACTTAGTTGCTCAACAGTACTCAACAGTACTCAACAATACACAGGTACTCAACAAACTCAGCTACTCAACAATAATCAGTTACTCAAAAATAATCAGTTGCTCAACAATACTCAGTTACTCAACAATAATCAGTTACTTACAATACACAGGTTCTCAAAAATAATCAAACAATAATCAGTTACTAAATACTACTCAACAATTCATAGATACTCAACAAACTCAGTTACTCAACAATAATCAGTTACTCAACAATACATAGGTACTCAAAAATAATCAGTTACTCAGCAACGATAAGTTACTCCACAATACTCAATAATACTCAACAATAATCAGTTACTCAATAGTACTCAACAATACACAGGTACTCAACAATACACAGGTACTCAAAAATAATCAGTTACTCAGCAATAATAAGTTACTCCACAATACTCAACAATACACAGGTATTCAACAATACTCAGATACTCACAGTACTCAGTAGTACTCAGTTACTCACACTACCCCCTCCTCAGCCAGCGTCCCCACTACACACAGTCAGTCAGTCTTTTCTATATACTGTATGTCTCTCTGCTCCTACTCAGCCACCCCTGTGAACTGACACTTGTCACCAGCTTCTTTATCCCTCGGTCAGCCTGCCTCTCACTGCTCCCGCCAATTCCCTGTCACACTCCCCCTCTGGTCAAAAGTTTTCACTTACCCGCTGCCTCTCCCAGACACCTGTCAACCTGTCACCTCTCAGTCTCCCGATCCTGCTGTCACTCCCGTTCTGCCCTCTCGATGTTCCACGCCTGCTGCCGCACTTGGTCTCTGGGTCCCCTGCCACCGCTGTTGGTCCCCCGGGTCACCCACAGCCGCCTCTTACAGTCTCATTGGAGGGTCTCAGTGGGGGTCCATTCCGGTCCACCGCTCCCAACAAGCTCCACACCACACTGTCTCCACACCACGCTGTCTCAGCACTTCTGCTTCTCCCAAAAACGTAACAGCCTTTACCAAAAACGTAACAGCAGTAAAGTAGTAGTAAAGTCTCTTAGTAAAATAAACCTAAATAGGAGGAACACAGGATCACTGTGTTCATCTCTGACAGTGGTCTGCCTTGTTAACATAATGCATTATATGCATTAAAATGAAAAAAAAACCTTCTGTGTACAGCAGCCCCCCTAATACATACCTGAGCCTCATCTTTATCCAGCAATGTTAAAGGAGTGTCTCAGCTGCCCGGGACTCCCCTCCTCATTGGCTGAGCCAGCAGCACGGCGCCATTGGCTCCCACTGCTGTCAATCAAAGTCAGTCAGCCAATCAGGAAAGAGAGGGGGTAGGGCCGGATTGTGGCTCTGTGTCTGAATGGACACAGGGAGCTGTGACTTGGCTCGGGAGCCCCCATAGCAAGCTGCTTGCAGTGGGGGCACTCAACAGGAGGGAGGGGCCAGGAACATAGAAGAGGGACCCGAGAAGAGAAGGATCCAGGCTGCTCTGTGCAAAACCAACTGCGCAGAGGAGGTAAGTATAACATGTTTGGTTTTTACTTTTTTTTAACTGAGACTTTTCAATCACTTTAATTGAACAAACTGAAAGGAGTTGTAAAGTCAGAAGATTTTAAACCTGATGCATTCTATGTATTAAGATAAAAAGCCTTCTGTGTCCAGCACCACTAATACACACCTGAGCCCCCTCACTATCCAGTGAAGTGGAGAGAAAGGTGGCAGAGCCGAATAACAGCTCCATGTCTGAATGGACACACAGAGCTGCAGCTTGGCTCGGGTGCCCCCATAGCAAGCTGCTTGCTGTGGGGGCACTTGTCAGGAGGGAGGGGCCAGAAGCAGCAAAGAGGGACCTGAGAAGAGCAGGATCCGGGCTTCTCTGTGCAAAACCAACTGCACAGAGGAGATACTGTAAGTATAACATGTTTGTTTTTTTTTTGTTTTTTTTAAACGAGACTTTACAATCACTTTAATTGAACAAGCTGAAGTTAGAAGCTGATTGGCTACCATGCAGAGTTGCAACAGAATCTCAGTGCTCCATTTTAGTAAATCTCCCCTGTGTGAGCCAAGAAAGGTGCCTCTTTACATTTCAGGGCAGTTTCTGTATGTTTTATACCAGGTGTAATCCATTACATAATTACATTACTGTAGTGAAGGGCATAAACAGCTGAGTGGACAGCGGTGGGGTCAGAGATCAGCAGCATGGCCCAGTGCGTAGAATACAAACATTAGCAGCTGGAGTCTCTGCGGTGACTCAGCCATTCCTCAGCCCCACAGAGATCTGTGCAGTCATTACACCAACAGGCTGCAAGGCTTGCAGAATCCATCTCCCGTGTTATACCGTATGCAAATTTACCGACTACTGATATGGCTTCTCAGTCTCCACATACCATATTAACCATAACTCCGATTACTGGGAGATCCTATATCAAATCACCCCCCCTCCCACAGAGCAACCATTCCGCTATGTACTCATAATATTTCCACTTTTTCAGCATTCTCAGATAAAAATGATTTAGCTCCTATGTAGATTGTACATTTTGCGGTATAAGCCAGAATAAATGAATACTAGAAAGCGTACAAGGCAGGCGTAAATGAAACAAAAAAAATGCATCACTTGCCACCGTTCTCCAACAATTCCTTTTATTTCTACATACAGCAGGAAAAGTAAATCTTCAGGAAAGCTCTGACCAGCTTTGCAATCACCCATTTGTCCTGCTATGAATATTTCTGGGCCGTATTCTTTCTGATTTGTACACAGCATTTTATTTTTTATTTTTTTTTACTTGTTCTATTTTTCAATCCGTTGCAGACGGAATCAATATACAAGGAGTCTGAAATGTACAAGGCAAATCTCCTAGTAAATTTGTATTTCTGAAATTGCTACAAGCTCCCTCACAGCATAATGCTGATAGTGTCAGCCATCCCTCCAGTAACATGTGACAGTTTAATCAGAGTAGGTTTGCATCTTATCAGCACACAAACTAACGCAAAGCTATAACCCGAAGATACGGAAAATAAGGTTCACCTGAGATTCCAAGCAACCAAAAGTAACAAAATAATTGAATTACCAGCAAGAAAACCTCTCTGTAGCATAAGTTATTTTCCTATCATTTGTATTTTATGTACGTGATCATTTCAATTATACTTTACCCAATTGGCACATGTCATAGGGTGATTAAATCCTGTGGAGGATTCTGGGTAATTGTATGCAAATGTATCACGCTGAATTAAGCAGCTCGGTATACCATTTTTTTCCCCCAACGCGATTCTCCAGTGTGAGACTACCCGTCAGAACATTTTCCCGAGAGACGCTTATTCAGTTGTCAAAATGCCATAAAATGCAGAGGTAGTGTGCTTCATGGTGAGACAGCGTTATCCTTTTAAGGGAAATATAATTTGGTAGGTGCTTAAACGATCGACACACATTGGGTTTTCTATAAGAAGAAATTCTGTTTCAGACTTAAGATACATTTAGGAAAACTCATTTTCAAAATCTGAATTTGACAGGAGTGCCTTGAAACTGTGTCTACATTGACACTGCGGCTGTAAAAACAATAGCAAATCCGTCTGCGCATCATCACCAACAAATAACATCTTAGGATTCGCTTTGACTGTGTCAGTTCGCCGTGAGTTGCAATTTCAGACAGGTAAAGAATATGTAAACCCAACGTTTTTTTTATTCCTGATATGTGTCTGCTATACCATGTACTTGTATGAAAAAGGTTTCCTGTTCTCTTTGCATTGCTTCCTTTGTGTGAAATCCCTGGTTTTCCTGCCAGTCCCTCTGCTTTCTCATTAAACACTGACCACACTAAGCAGTGGTCAGTTCTCTAGCTGTCCTGAGAACTCAGCTTGCTTTCCTCCAATAATCAGACTTGTGCTGACACACCCCCCTCTTGCACAACCATTCACAGGGAAGATCTGTGTGCAGCTGGGAACAAAGGGTATGTGATCACTTATAAAAATGGGGATGAAAAAGTCTTTATAATATCTAAATTTATAATTTTATATTCATACACAAATGTTTGGCCTTTCGTTTATATTTTAAACTGAATGGGTTATTTTATAAGGTAAGGTTTTACATATACACTGCTCAAAAAAATGAAAGGAACACTTTTTAAATCAGAGTATAGCATCAAGTCAATTACACTCCTGAGATATTGATCTGGTCAGTAAAGTAGCAGAGGGGGTTGGTAATCAGTTTCAGCTGCTTTGGTGTTAATGAAATTAACAATCGGTGCACTAGATGGGAAACAATGAGACAACCTCCAAAACAGGAATAGTTTTACAGGTGCAGGTTGCTCATCTTTTCTGACTGTTTTTCACTAGTTTTGCATTTGGCTAGGGTCAGTGTCACTACTGGTAGCATTAGACAATACTTGGATCCTAGAGAGGTTGCACTGGCATTCCAACTTCTCCATGATGGCACATCAATACGTGCCATTGCCAGAAGGTTTGCAGTGTCCCAAGAGCATGGGAGAATATTCTAGGAGACAGGCAGTTACTCTAGGAGAGCTGGACAGGCCAGTAGAAGGTCCTTAACCCATCAGCAGGACCGGTATCTGCTCCTTTGTGCAAGGAGGAACAGGATGAGCACTGCCAGAGCCCTACAAAATGACCTCCAGCAAGCAAATGGTGTGAATGTCTCTGACCAAACAATCAGAAAAAGACTTTATGAGGGTGGTCTGAGGGCCCTACGTCCTCTAGTGGGCCCTGTACTTACTGCCTGGCCCCGTGGAGGTTGATTGGCATTTGCCATTGAACACCAGAATTGGCAGGTCCGCCACTGGCACCCTGTGCTTTTCACAGATCAGAGCAGGTTCACCCTGAGCACATGTGACAGACATGAAAGGGTCTGGAGAAGCCACGTAGAACGTTATGGTGCCCGTAACATCATTCAGCATGACCAGTTTGGTGGTGGGTCGGTGATGGTCTGAGGATGCATATCCATTAAGGGAAGCACAGACCTCTACAGGCTAGACAAGGGCACCCTGACTGCCATTAGGTATTTGGGTGAAATCTTTAGAACCATTGTTAGACCCTTTACTGATGCAATGGGTCCTGGGTTCCTCCTGGTGCACTACAATACCCAGGCCTCATGTGGCGAGAGTATGCAGCCAGTTCCTGGAGGATGAAGGAATTGATACCATTGAATGGCCTCCACGCTCGCCTGACCTAAATCCAATAGAACACATCTGGGACATTATGTTTTGGTGCATCTGACGCCACCAGGTTGTACCTCAGATTTTTCAGGAGCTCATTAATGCCCTGGTCCAGATCTGGGAGGAAATACCTCAGGACAGCATCCATAGTCTCAAAAGGAGCATGCCCCGACGTTGTCAGGCATGCATACAAGCACGTGAGCAAAATTTCAGCAAAATGCACTAGCCTGCTGCATAATTTTTTTACTTTAATTTTCGGGGTGTCTTTGAATTCAGCCCTCTGTAGGTTGATCATTTTAATTCCTATTAAACGATGTGGCATCCTTTCATTCCTAACACATTACCCAGTCCATATCTGTATAGATATCCAGCATGCTATGTATCGCCATTGAGATTTGATGTGTTTTTTGAGCAGTGTATTTTAAAACCCAACCCTGGGCAAATGTAAACCTCCAACTTTGCTACGGCACATTCACAAACTGTTTTTTAAAAAAAAAAAAAAAACCTTGGGCTCCATTCACATCTGTGTGCACACAACACATTTTTATTGTAGGTGCGCCTTGCTGATACACGTTTGTTGCAGCACACAACAATGCAAGGAACCTTATTACTAGGGTTGCACTGATACCGATACCAGTATCGGTGCCGATACTAGGCATTTGCATGGGTATCGGTACTCATGCAAATGTACCGGTACCCCAAACCGCTACCTTCTGGCTTCTTTTTTTGAAAATGTCAGTAGGATTTCCCCTCTAACAGCTGAAATGTAAAGAAAAGAATGCTGTCAATGATTGGTTGTTAAGGAGCGGAGCCACCGCGTCCTTAACAATCAGTGACATTTCCACCATCCGCCACAAGGGTGACACCATTAGGTAGCACTGTGGTCGGTTTGGCTCATAGATCGGTCGTACACTAACAGGCAGCAGAGAACTACAGCTCCCACCATGCAGTGCGGGCCTCACACTGTAAGCGAGCTTCCTAGTTATTGAGCAAGCAGGCGGGTGGCCCTGCTCGGAGCTCTGTCATTGCTGGCTATGACTGCTGTAGCGGGGCTATGAAAGTGAGCCTGGAGTGTGGACTGGAGTGAGGGCAGTGCTGGTAGAGATGGGGCAGGACAGGACAGCAATGTCTTTCCAGACTCTGGAGCTCCTCCAGCATCAAGCAGCACTGGAGCTATTGGTCTTCAACTTTTCTGCTCATCCTCACCATCTGGCTCTTCAGGCTTCTGCATGAGAGTGGAGAAGCTATGGTGTATGGCGAGTCCATGGGTCTGCACTGTAAGAGTTAAATGGGGTGGGGGGAGGGGGAGAGACAGATTACATAGACAGAAAAGAGAAGTCTTTTGCTGCATAGTCATCAACCCTGTGCTTCTTCAACCTCATCACTCCTGTGTTTCTTCATCTGCACATATTCCCCTACTCCCCCCCCATCCTGCCCTCAATTACCCTCCTACTCCCCCCCCCCACCCTGTCCTCACTTACTCCCCTACTCCCCCTCATGCTGCCCTCACCCCACCTTCACCCAACTCCTTAACTCCTCTGCCCCCCCCCCCACCCCCTACCAAACCACCCCTCTATCTACTATTCCTAGGCGATCCTAGGTATCGGCAATTGGTATCAGCGAATACAAAAGCGAAAAAAAAGTATCGGAACTCATACTCAGTGTTAAAAAATAGTACTGGTGCATCCCTACTTAGTACCATGCATTGTGGCCTGCTGCTTTTAAAAACACAGCAAGGACAGGAGCATATAAGCGGAAGTTTCTCTTTTGGGTGGAACTTCGCTTTAACCCCTTCCCGCCCGCCCTATAGGCAAATGACGACGGGAAGGTGGTTGCATTATCCTGACCGGACGTCATATGACCGCGATCGGTGCTGCGGTGTGTCACTCTAACACACCGCATCTCCAATATCGGTAAAAAGCCTACTGACGTAGGCTCTTTGCCATGTGACCAGCTGTGTCCAATCACAGCTGGTCACATAGTAAATAGGAAGAGCCGTTGATCGGCTTTCCTCAGTTCGTGCCTGACAGGTACGAGTAGAGGAGAGCTGATCTGTGGCTCTTCTGACAGGGGGGGGGGGGTCTGCACTGGTAATCAGAGCATTGATTACCAGTGCAGACCCTTAGGGGGGGTGCCACTAGAACCACCAGGGATGCCCACCCATGACCCCAGGGATGCCCGCCATGGTCACCAGGGATGGCAATCAGGGCTCAGGGAGCCTGCCAGTGCCCTCCCCATCTATTAGTGCCACCCACCAGTGCCCATCTATTAGTGCCACCCACCAGTGCCCATTATTGCCCACCAGTGCTGCCTATCAGTGCCCATTAGTGCCCATCAGTGCTGCCCATCAGTGCCGCCTATCAGTGCCCATCAGTGCCACCTATCAGTGCCCATCAGTGCAGCCTATCAGTGTCCATCAATTTCGCCTATCAGTACCCACCAATGCTGCATATCAATGCCACCTATCAGTGCCACATATCAGTGCCCATCAGTGCTGCATATCAGTGCTGCCTATCAGTGCTGCATATTAGTGCCACCCCATCAGTGCCACCCCATCAGTGCCTCCTCATCAGTGCCTGTCAGTGTGGCCTCATCAGTGCAGGAAAAAACGTATCTATTTACAAAATTGTATAACATAAACAAAAAAAACTTTTTTTTTTTCAAACTTTTTGGTCTTTTTTTATTTGTTTAGCAAAAAAGAAAAACCTTGCGGTTATCAAATACCACCAAAAGAAAGCTCTATTTGTGGGAAAAAATGACATAAATTTGGTTTAGGTACAGTGTTGCATGACCGCGCAATTGTCATTTTGCATGATCTGAAGTTGCTGACAACCCGGAAGTCTAGGAACAAATGTGCCAAAAAAAAAAGAAAAATCGGGCGAGAAAAAAGTCCAGCAGTTTACAACCACTTTACATGGGCTGAAAGGAAAAGCTGCAGTGCGGCTCTGTCAGGACATACTGTATTGTGTGTTGGGGTGCCATTTCATCACATTATTACCGCAATGTATCAGAGTTCCTTTTACAGGACCTCATTTTTAAAACCAATGTTGGAATTATCTATATAGATGTGTTTGTAAGGCTGTGACCAGCCAATGAGAACAGGAAAAAAATGGTAGCGGAAGCAAGTGATAGTATGCAGGATCCAGCCAGTTATCTGAAGGTGTGGGGTGGCTTTGTACCTATCTAGATATAGGTCAGATATAGTATATACATAGGTGTGACTGCATTACATCTCCATATTCACAAACTCAACTACATTCCGACAGGGTGAGATAGTATCTTATATATACAAGGATATGCATCAGAGGCAAAGCAATGCTGAACCATGGCTGTGGTTTGTGCATTCTACGATAGTCACCCACAAAGCCACAGGCAGAGACGTCTGGCACTATGTAGTGTTACTGTTCACTGAATGAGGCTTATGTGTGGGGAAGCTCAGGTTTCTAGGCATTAACTGCAGCTGTGATGTCTAGCTTGGGGGTGGGTAATAGGCACATCTAGAAAACGCAATATATATATATATATATATATATATATATATATATATATATATATATATATATATATATATATATATATATATATATATACTGAATATATATAATTTAATAATTTATCAGGTTGCTACGGTGATGTTGTAACTGGCAGTTGGTGTAAGATTACGTGGAAACCATGACATGTGAAGTGCACAGAAAATGTAAAAATTCTAGTGCACGGTGTATATCTCTGCTGCATGAAGTTAATGTCTGTATTGCATCTATTTTATATATAAATTTATTTTTATTTATCGCTTTTTCCATCTTTAGTGCAGACCAAGCTGTCCAGGAAAATTGACAGTGTTGGGAAGAACTATAACATGGAAGACAGAGAAACAACAGTATTGTTTTTCTGTTACTAAACCCAGGACCTGCATTCACTATATCTGGTCTCCCACAGTACACAGAACATGGGAATGCAATCATTTTAGTAAATATAAACTGCTACATACCTTTTCTCATCAGCAATTCCAGCAGTCGTGTGACTTCTATCAGTGTTTGGTTAAAGCTTGTAGGAGGAGTTTAGTTTTTATTCTCCCGTTATAGTACTATGAGGGTGCAGGACCCCTGATTCTCAGTTTGGACAGTGCTGATTGGCCCTGTGTTGATCACATGCACTCTCCCTCTAGCAATACACACTAAACTGAGCATGTGCAGCCTGTCCCCTAGCCTCTGTGCTATCTAGAGATGGATTGGGGACAGTAGAAGAAGGGGAGCATCAGAGAAGACAGGATCAAAAAGCTTTTTTACACAATGCAGAGGATTAACCCCTTAGGTTCCACAGTGAGTATAACAAGCATCAAGCCTGCATTACTGCATATACAGACTGATTTTACTGCTGTAAGTTTAGTAACACTTTAGGTTTCCAGCCTCCATTCACACTTGAGCATAATGTATGATGGTAATTTTTTAATCTTTTTGTGTGTTTCTGCCTGTTTTTTCCCCCAAATTTTACAGAGTAAAGTGTCGTAGGCGGAGCTTTATTTGGGAAAGGATCTTACAATTTTGGCTCATTGTCTTTTCATTATGGGAGCACATGGAAAATGCATGTAAAGTGCTTTTTCATGCACTTCTTTTGAAGTCAGTGGGGCCAGAAATGCCCCTTCTTATTCAGAAGTAGCTCATGTACCTTTTTGGGCTTCAGGAGCTCAACTACAGGTGGCTACGACTACGTGCTCATACGCAGATCAGCCATAACTTTATGACCACTGACAGGTAAAGTGAATAACATTGATTATCCTGTGAAAATGGCAGCTGAAAGTGGGTGGGATTAGGCAGCAAGTGAACATGTTGGCCCATGAAGTTGATGTGTTGAAAGCCGAAAGAATGGGTAAGAATTCAAGCATCTTTGAAAAGGGCCAACTTTATTGGAGCAACTCCAAAACTGCAGCTACTGTATTGTGGGATGTTCCCAGGCTGAAGTGGTCCAAGGTCCTACCAGAAGTGGTCCAAGGAAGGAAAACCAGCAAACCATTGACAGGGTCTGAGGAGGCCAAGGCTTAATGATGATGTATGTGGGGAGCAAAGGCTGGTCCGTGTATTTGGATTTAATAGAAGAGGTACTGTAGCTCAAATTGCTGAAAATCTTAAAGCTGGTTCCCATAGAAAGGTATCAGAACCCACAGTGTATTGCAGCTTGTTGTGTATGGGGCTGCGTAGTTGCATACTGGTCAGGGTGTCCATGCTGACCCGTGTCTACAGCCAAAAGCACCTACAATGGGCATGCAAGCAAGAGAACTGGACAACAAAGGAGATATCAAAAAAGTCGGCCTGTTCTGATAAATCCCTATTTATTTTCTACATCATGTGGATGGATGGGTGCGTGTGCAAGAGATTGCACTAGAATGCAGTATGGGAAGAAAGCTAGCATTCAGAGCCATTGTGATGCTTTGGGCAATGTTATACTGGAAAACCTTGGGTCCTGCCATTCATATGGATGTTATTTAAAACATACCACCTACCTAAACATTGTTGCTGACCATGTACACCCTGTCATGGAAATGTTATTCCCTGATGGCAGTGGCCTGTGTCAGCAGCATACTGCTTCTTGCCACACTGCAAAAATGGTTTAAGAATAGTTTGTGGAAAACAGCAACAAGTTCAAGATGTTGACTTGGCCTCCAAATTCTCCAGACCTCAGTCCAATCGAGCATCTGTGGGATGTTCTGGAAAAACTAGGCTGCTCCAAGGAGGCCCCACTTCACAACTTTCAGAATTTAAAGGATCTGCTACGGATGGCTTGGTGCCAGATGCCACAGCATACCTTCTGAGGTCTACTGTAGACCATGCCTAGATGGGTTACAATTCATTGTTGGCAAAAGGGGGGCCTACTCAATATTAGGTGGGTAGTCACAAGATTATGAATGATCGGTGTGAACAGGCACTATTTAAAAGCACTTTTTGTTCTCTAGACCCCCCAATGGGACACAGATGACATAAAAACCTGACAAGAATTTTAAACATCTAGGTATCCAAAAAAAGATATATTGATTTTAGATATGTATGTGAATAAAACAGTATGTGAATAAAAAGTGAATGGTGTAAATATCCCTGGTGGTGTTATAGTACACCACATCTCCTGTCATTCTACTTTATAAAATTATAAATATATGCATGTAAAATAAAAAGTGTTTTATATATATTTATATACAGATATCAAAATATTATTTAATGGTATTTAGTTTTTTTTTTTTACAAGACTGGGCCTTTAAATTATTTGTAGTTGTTAATAAACTAGTTGATAATTGAAGTAAGTAAATTGTAACATGCATGCCTCTCTGTCTCTGAATTACTGCACAAACATTTAGTCATTATTTGGCGAATGCAGGATAACATTTTGTTATGCTAGCTAAATACAATGTTTCATAATTGTGCTTTTTCTACAGTCAATGTATTCTTTTTTTTTAATAAAGTAGTAACAGGCAGAAGTTCAAAACAACAAGAGTAAAATTAAACCCAGTGGTTAAATTACTAAAGGCAAAAATACATTTTAATTTAAAGTGCAAATAATCTAAAAGTGAAAGTACCAGCGCGACTAAGTTTTTCACAAAAAAAATCTAAATAGTGTAATTATTAATGATCGTGGCAGCTATATCCAAGCATGTGAATCACGGCACATAAAAAGGATATATAAATAAAGTGATACAGCTCCACTGATATCAATAAGGTGCAACAACCAAAAATTATATGTGCAAATTGTGCAAATGGGTGCCCTATATACCATTGCAAATCAAAACCAAATATTGCTATATATACTTGTAAAGTGCTCACATCATTAATAGATGTATATCTAACATAAATGCAAAAAATATGTACAAAAACGCAGATATACTGAATTACCAAGTGTAAAGTGCTACTACAATATTAGTGTAAACTTTAGCGTGACGCATCAAATAAATGTGCAAATTGGCAAAAACAACACTTATTACATATAAGATCCGTGAAATAGGAAATGAGGTGCTCAGTGCTAGTCCAGTGGAGAAAGCATGGATAGTAGATCACACTGTGACCATAAATGCCAAAAAGTGGATGCCGTAGGTGCTCGTGATCCCACAACCAGGGCCTTTAGAGTCAAGGTAAGGGTCAAAGGTCAGGATCAGTATATTTTGGGTAGGATTTTTTTTTTTTTTTAAAAGAGCATTTTTAAAGTAGCATCAGTGTCAGTTTAGTGTCAGGATCAGTGTGTTTTATGTAGGATAAAAAAAATGCGCACCAAATGTGCTTCTACAGGTTTAACCACTTTACCACCGGAGGATTTTGCTGTCTTACGTCCAGGCCACTTTTTGCGATTCGCCGCTGTGCGACTTTAACTGACAATTGCGCGGTCGTGCGACGCCATACCCAAACGAAATTTACGTCCTTTTTTTCCCACAAACAGAGCTTTCTTTTGGTAGTATTTGATCACCAGTGCACTTTTTACTTTTTGTGCTATAAACAAAAAAAGAGAGTTTATTTTGAAAAAATAACAACATTTTTAACATTTTTTTATATGAAATTCCCCCCCAAAAAATGTAAAAATCAAATTTTTTTAAAATTTTTGGCCAATTTGTTTTCTGCTACCTATGTTTGGTAAAAAAAAATCACGATAAGCGTATTTTGATTGGTTTGCGCAAAATTTATTGCGTTTACAAACTACGGGAAAGATTTCTGTCATTTTTGGTGTTTTTTTTTTTAACGTGTAATGGCGGTGATCTGCGATTTTTTTTGCGGGACTGCGACATTGCGGCGGACAGATCGGACCCTTGACTGACATTTTTTACACTTTTGGGGGTACCAGTGACATTACTACAGTAATCAGCGCTATATATATGCACTGTTACTGTAAAAATGACACTGGCAGTGAAGGGGTTAATTTTATTGGAGAGGGAGGGGTTAATGTATGCCTGGTGCTTACTGACGTGTGGGGGGGAGGTGACTGAGTGACAGAAGGACAGATCGGATGTTCAGCTATGCTGAACACTCCGATCTGCCAGTCCCTGTCACTTAGGAGATCTGCCCGCTTTGTTTACATGTTTACACAGGCGGGCGGATCTCCTCACTCGATTCCCCGACGATCGGGGCAGAGCAGCGGCGATCGCCGCTGCTCCTCCCCTGGCCCGACTCCCGCTGTGAATGAAAACAGCGGGAGCGCGCCTACATGGGGAACGAGCCACTTTGCCGCAGTACGCTCCATGTGAGCGGTCGGCAAGTGGTTAAACAACAAAAACAATCTACATGGTATCGCTGCAATCCTCAGGAGCAGGAAAATGTATTTAGAGTTGTTTTTAGAGTATGGTAATACCAAGAAATGTACAGATAAATTTAAAAAGATATATTTTTTACAATTTTGGACCAGTTTTCCTTTGATAATTAAAAAAAATAAATCAGGAGATATCCATTACTTTTTACTAAAAAATGAAAGCCCAATTTATCTTGAGAAAAACAAGGATTTGTTTTACCCTCTGTCATGAAGGGGGTTAATAAAATGTTTAATAAGTAAAAAAAAAAAAAAAGTAAAGTGTTTGTATACATTGATGAGTGTTTAATAAAAATGCACGTGTCTGTATATATATCACACGCACGCATGTGTGTTTGAGCTTTGTGGTGTACACCCTAATGCAATAGACAGATATGCAAATACATATAATATATGTAGTCAAATACACAGATTGCACCAAACTTAAATGTGTATCTTTTTTTTTCTCAAACAAATAGAGCTTTCTTTTGGTAAAATGTATTCACCACTGGGTTTTTTATTGTTTGCTAAAAGAACAAAAAAAAGACTGAAAACTGGAAAAAAAAAAGTTTTTCTTTGTTTCTCTAATAAAATTTTGCAAATAAATAATCGTTCTTAATAAATTTAGGCCAAAATGTATTCTGCTACATTTCTTTGGTGAAAATAACCCAAATCAGTGTATATTATTATTAGTCTGTAGGGAAGTTATGGAGTCCACTATTTGTGGTATATACTGTATCTGAAAATTGATCAATCCTGATGTACTGACGGCCTATCTCATTTCTTGAGGCCCAAAAATATCAGGATAGTATAAATATCCCCCAAATTTCCCCTTTTTTGGAAAGCATACAGTCCAAGGTATTTAGTAATAGGCATGGCAAGTTTTTTGAAGCTGTAATTTTTTTTTGTCATAATTATTTTGAAAATTAAGAAATAAAAAAAAGTAAATTTTTTTTTAAATACTATCGCCAGTGCATTACAGCATCATGAAATTGGTGTGGCAGTGATTAGAGACACTGACTGGTGATAGTACAAAAAAAAAAATCAAAAACATTTTTAACAATTTTTTTTTGTTTTATTACATTTTTTTTTTCTTTTTTTATTTTTTATTTATTTTTTTTAACACACTATGACCAGAGCAATATAATGTTGCCATAGCAAAAGGAGTATAAACCAATGGTAAAATTGAGTGTATCTAACAAATGTCAATAATCCAAGACATGTATATAAAAAAGTAAAGTGCTAAGGTGCAGCAAATAAATGGTGTAAATATAAATATACTGACGGTACTGTAACTAAAGGGTATGTGAAACTCAGAACCCAAAAATAAAAAAAAAAACGGTGTGACAAAGTGCAAAAAGTGACATCTGTGCAAAAAATAGTAGTATAGAAATCTTAAAAAATATGGCCATATGAAAATAAATTATGCATAATCAAATCCCAAGGTTTAACCACTTTACCACCGGAGGATTTTGCTGTCTTACGTCTGGGCCACTTTTTGCGATTCGGCACTGTGCGACTTTAACTGACAATTGCGCGGTCATGCGATGCTGTACCCAAACAAAATTTACGTCCTTTTTTTCCCACAAACAGAGCTTTCTTTTGGTGGTATTTGATCACCTGTGCGATTTTAACTTTTTGCGCTATAATCAAAAAAAGAGCGTAAATTTTGAAAAAATAACAATATTTTTCACATTTTTTTATATGAAATTCCCCCAAAAAAATGTAAAAATCAAATTTTTTTTAAATTTTTGGCCAATTTGTTTTCTGCTACCTATGTTTGGTAAAAAAAATCACAATAAGCGTATTTTGATTGGTTTGCGCAAAAGTTATTGCGTTTACTAACTAAGGGAAAGATTTCTGTAATTTTTGGTGTTTTTTTTTAACAAGTAATGGCGGCGATCTGCGATTTTTTTTGCGGGACTGCGACATTGCGGCGGACAGATCGGACCCTTGACTGACATTTTTGACACTTTTGGGGGTACCAGTGACATTACTGCAGTAATCAGTGCTATATATATGCACTGTTACTGTAACAATGACACTGGCAGGGAAGGGGTTAATTTTATTGGAGAGGGAGGGGTTAATGTATGCCTGGTGCTTACTAACGTGTGTGGGGGGAAGGTGACTGAGTGACACAGGGACAGATCGCATGTTCAGCTATGCTGAACCCTGCAATCTGACCCTGCCTGTCACTTAGGAGATCCGCCCGCTTGTGTTTACACAAGCAGGCGGATCTCCACACTCGATTCCCTGACGATCGGGGAAGAGCAGCGGCGATCGCCGCTGCTCCTCCCCTGGCCCGACACCTGCTTTCCAAACAGGGAAGACCGCTCTAGGTGAGGCTGGAATCAGGTGCCGGTCGGATCCGCAATCCAGGATAGCTTCATACAAAAAAAGGAATGACCGCACTTCCGATGAGTTTCAAAAAGGAGTGTCTTTATTCCACATCAATCGGCAAATACAGATACACACTGTGAGTGCAGGACACACCGATTGTCCTGCACTCACAGTGTGTATCTGTATTTGCCGATTGATGTGGAATAAAGACACTCCTTTTTGAAACTCATCGGAAGTGCGGTCATTCCTTTTGTTGTATGAACCGACACCTGCTTTGACTGAATACAGTGGGAGCGAGCCTCCGGCGGCGCGCGCACGCCCCGAGAAAGGGGAGTGTCTGGCGACGTAGGTCTACGTCGCCAGACGATAACGAACCACTTTGCCGCAGTAGACCTCGAGTGAGCAGACGGCAAGTGGTTAAAGAATCTTCAATGGTGATTCGTGACTGTGAAAGCACGCATGCTCCCCCTCTCTCCCAGGACCGCACTCACCAGATGAACAAACCCCTACAGGGGTAACAAGCATCAATCGCAGTTAGGATGGCTCTTGTTTATATGCCCAGTATTGTAAACTTTAAATATATAAACCACGCATGCCAGTAGATTGGAAGTCCGTCTCAGTGGCCACGGATATATGGGAATGGAAATAACCTCATAGTGTCATTCCATAAATATAATGGGTTTATTGAAATAAAACATTTTTTCTCTTACGTCCTCCGACAGTCGCCGCCTCTTCATATTCGTCACATATGGGTATTAGACTTTGCTCCGAAGGAGTAGCTAGGCAACAGAATATGTTAACAATAAAGCTTTAACATATCCCACCCTCAAGGGGTGGTCCCCTCAGTCAATACCCTCCTACTTCCTGCAACCATATCTCAGTTTTAATGTCTAGCTTGTCAGGAGTGGCTGGCTCTCTCTGTGCTGGGACTTTTTGTCCCAGACTCTTTCTTCTTTTTAATATTTTGTTTGAGTTTTTTTCTCTACCTTTACTTAGCTGTTGTTTTGGTCAGCATTAGTTAGTTCTTCGGACGAAGAGGATCATGCGGACTGGGTCTCGGGCTGATCCCCCTGATCGCAGGTCGTGGGTCAGTGGCTTCCCAGTCTGCCATCGAGCGTTCAGCCAGGTAACGCTCCTGGCACGGTGAACGACCCATCCCTGTTCGGTGCAGGGATGATTGGTGAGGTGGCTACCTCACCGGACGCTGTGCGGTTTCTTAACCGCCATTGTGTGCGTCTTGAATTGCGACTCTCCCTGCCTCATGTGCAGCGGCTTGTTCGCCTGTGCGGGTTCCCCACGCCATGTGAGGTAAGTGTATCTATGTGGGGACCTGTCTGTCTGGGGGGGGTCTCAGTCTGGGACTGTGTAACCTGCCTTTATTCACACTGCTTGTCTCCCTATCTCTCGGCTGCATGCTGTGGGCTGCAAGGGGGGGGGGGAGCTGTGTGACACTGTGTGTGTCAGGCTGGGCAGTGTGGGAAGCTGTGTGCTGTGGGGCATGTTTTTATGGCATGTTGGGGCATATACAGCGATCGCTGCGGCGATCTAACATGTATCCATTTAATGGGATAAGCTTGTGTGTGTTTTTATGCACTATGGAGCGGCGATTTCGGCGCCAAACGACGCCGTTTTACCGGCGCCCGCTCCGGCCGCATGGTTTACATGCACGGCGGCCATTTTCTTGTAGCCTCCATAGGCTTACATAGAGCGCCCTGGCAGCATCACTTCCTTTTTCCTGGAACACCGATCGAGGCAGCAGCAGCAGCGGGGTCTCCTCAGGTTTTATCCTTCTATTCCTGTTTGCCATTGCCTGTATTCAGTCTGTATATTCCCTGTGGGGGTCTCATTGTGCCTGAGTGTGGTGCGGTGGGCTGCGCTTGCCGCGCTTGCTAAAAGGGGGCAGTTAACCCTTGGTTGTCTGGCATACAGGGGCAATGGATTCTCAGGAGGGCAAGTTTCCCACAGTATTGGCGGAAAGCCAGGGGACCGCTGTTTCCCCCCCAGGGGGGGATTTAGCCACTATTGTGGCTGGCCTTGCTGCCCAGGTGCAAATGCTGGTGGCTGCTCAATCTACTAAACGGCCCAGAGTTGCTCTGTCCTCTGATTCTGAGGGTGAAGGTGATGGGGCTGTTCTGGCAGGGACCCCCTTATCGGGGTCCCGCTCCTCTCTTGATCTAGTGGGGTCTGAGGTGGAGGCTGAAGTTGAGGGGGTCGATAATTCTCCCCCTGGCTCGCCTGAAGAGCTTGCAATCATGGATGAGTTGATTGCTTCCATTAAGCAAACGCTGCGTTTGCAGGACGAAGTGTGTCCTCCCGCTGCCTTGGCGGCTTATGGGATGCAGAGAAAACGCAGGACGCCGCAGGTTTTTCCCTGCAATGCTGATTTTCAGCGCGCTGTTAAGGATCAATGGCGCGATCTGCGCAAACCTTTTGCGGTACCGAGTAAATTCAAGCTGCGTTATCCTTTCTCGCCTGCCACTGATGAACGGTGGTGTGTGCCTCCACCAGTGGATCATGCTATTGCGGTTTTGAACAAAGCCACTGCGATTCCTGCAGAGGGTTCCCCTGTTTTCCGTGATGCCACGGATAGGAGACTGGAGTCTCTTGCCCGTCATACTTATTCTGTTACGGGTTCTATGCTTAAGGCTCTGTTTGCTTCTCTCATGGCGGCCCAGGCGATCGCAAGTTGGACGCAGATGCTTAGGCGCGTCCTAGTGGCCGATTCGGCCTCGCCGGCGACCCTGGATATGGTGGATCAGATCCACCAGGGTGTCATGTATCTGTGTGATGCGGACCTGGACCTGATTCCGTTGGCTGCACGTGTGCACAGCGTGGCGGTGTTGTCTCGCCGCCTGGTTTGGTTGAAATGTTGGTCGGTGGACCAATCTTCACGTAAAACCTTAGCCAATCTGCCTTATGATGGGTCTCGCCTTTTTGGGGAGTCCCTGGATGTGTTGATTAAGGGGATCACCGGGGGTAAGAGCACTCTCTTGCCCCATTTCCCCAAGGCTAAGGGGGCTTCTGGGAAGAAGCATGCGAATTTTCGGCCCCCTCAGGGGTCCTTTCGTGCCTTTCGGCCGCACTACAAGGGCAAACCGTTCAAAGGCCAAGGTTCTCAGAAGAAGCCCTGGTCTGGGAAACAGAAGTCCGGCCAATCCGGACCTGCGGCCCATAACAGTTCGGCCTGAAGGGGCGCCCTCACCCAGTTTTGGGGTGGGGGGACGCTTGCTCGGTTTTCTTCAGCCCTGGTTGGCCCGTGTGCGGGACAGATGGGTTCTGGAAATCGTTCGATCTGGTTACAAGATCGAGTTTCTCTCTCGGCCGGAGAGCAGATTTTTTCCCTCAAATCTACAACTGTCTCCAGAGCGCCTGCGGGATCTGCACCTGGCGGTGCGGGACCTGAGGGCTCAGGGTGTGGTGGTTCCGGTGCCTCATCGGGACAGATTTCGGGGGTTTTATTCCAATCTGTTCACCGTGCCCAGGAAGGAGGGCAAGGTTCGTCCGATTCTGGACTTGAAAGCTCTGAACCGCTCTGTGCGGGTTCGCAAGTTCCGCATGGAGTCCCTGCGCTCGGTGGTGGCTGCCCTGGTTCCGGGGGAATTCATGGCCTCCATCGATTTGAAGGATGCGTACCTTCACATCCCCATATTCGAGGGGCATCAGAGATACCTTCGATTTGCCATTGCGGAGGATCACTACCAGTTCGTGGCGTTGCCCTTTGGGCTCGCCTCGGCTCCGCGGGTCTTCACCAAGGTGCTTGCACCGGTTCTGGCATTCTTGAGGGCCCAGGGCATTTCTGTCCTGGGGTATCTGGACGACATTCTGATTCGGTCTGCGACCAGTCAGGGTCTGGAGAAGGACCTGTCTGTCACAATGCAAACTCTGCAGGAGTTTGGTTGGACGATAAATGTTCCAAAGTCGACACTGAGTCCGTCGGTTCGTCTTCCCTATCTGGGAATGATACTGGACTCGGTGCAGGCGAAGGTCTTCCTGCCGGAAGACAAGCTCAGGACTCTTCAGGAGGAAGTCAGGTCCCTCAGGGACGTTCCACACTCGTCTCTGCGGACGTGTATGAGATGTCTGGGATTGATGGTCTCGGCCTTCGAGGCGATTCCTTTCGCTCAGTTTCACACGCGGGGTCTCCAGGCGGAGATCCTGTCCAAGTGGGACGGGCGACCTCAATCTCTGGATCTTCAGATCTCGTTGAGTCATCGCACCAGGGTAAACCTTCTGTGGTGGCTCCAGTCCCCGTTGGTGTCCGGGGGCAAGTCGTTTCGTCCGATCTCGTGGACGATAATCACTACGGATGCCAGCCTGTCGGGCTGGGGTGGTGTTCTGGGCGTTCTGTCCGCCCAGGGGACCTGGTCGGAGGGGGAGTCTTCCCTCCCGATCAACATTCTGGAATTGCGTGCGATAAGGCTCTGTCTTCATCGCTGGACGGACCGGCTGCAGGGCTGCCCGGTTCGGGTGCAGACGGACAATGCCACGGCGGTGGCATACATCAACCACCAAGGGGGCACCAGGAGTGCCCGAGCGGCTCGAGAAGTGGCCGACATTCTGTCTTGGGCCGAGACTCATGTCCCGGCGATAACGGCGGTTCACATTCCGGGAGTGGAGAACTGGCAGGCGGACTATCTGAGTCGCCAGACCCTGGATCAGGGGGAATGGTCTCTCCATCCGGCTGTCTTCCAGATGTTGTGCGCGAAGTGGGGTCTTCCAGATGTGGACCTGTTCGCGTCTCGCCTCAACTACAAGGTGAAGAGGTTCGTGGCAAGGACGCGCGACCCTCGGGCAGACGCGTCGGACGCGTTAGTGGCCCCGTGGCATCAGTACAGGCTGATGTACGCTTTTCCACCGATTCAGTTGCTGTCCAGGTTCCTTCGCAGGTTACACTCGGAACGCACCACGGTGATTCTTGTGGCACCGGACTGGCCTCGCCGGTCCTGGTACGCAGACCTCGTGAATCTGGCGGTCGACGCCCCCTGGCGTCTGCCTCTTCGAGACAATCTACTGTCTCAAGGACCGATTTACCATCCTGCTTTACAGTCGCTGGCTTTGACGGCCTGGCTGTTGAGACCGAGGTCCTGAAGGAGAAGGGTCTCTCTCCAGAGGTCGTTCATACCTTGATCAACGCGAGGAAGTCTTCCTCGGGAAAGGTTTATTACCGTACTTGGAAGGCCTATTTTGCCTGGTGTGAGTCCAGGGGGTTTTCACCCCGCACGTACTCGGTTTCCCGTGTGCTGTCTTTCCTTCAGACGGGTGTCGATCAGCGTTTGGCGCTGGCCACGATAAAGGGTCAGGTGTCTGCGCTGGCCGTTCTGTTTCAACGTCCCGTGGCTTCCAACTCCTTGGTTGGCACTTTTATTCAGGGTGTGCGGCATCTGGTTCCTCCTAGGAGGGATCCTTTGCCCCCCTGGGACTTGAATCTAGTTCTTTCTGTGTTACAACGTGCTCCTTTTGAACAGATCAGGGAGATCTCGTTGTCTCTGTTGTCCAAAAAGGTCGCCTTTTTGGTGGCGATCACTTCGGCTCGCAGAGTGTCGGAACTGGCGGCTTTGTCCTGCAAGTCTCCGTACCTGGTTGTTCATTTGGATAAGGTGGTCTTGCGACCTAATCCTTCTTTTCTGCCGAAACGAGTTTCGGAATTCCATCTTAACGAGGATATTGTTTTGCCTTCGTTGTGCACGAAGCCTAAACATCCAAAGGAGGTGAGATTGCACTCTCTGGATGTTGTTCGGGCGATTAGGGTTTACCTTAAATCGACTGAGTCTTTTCGTAAGACGGACTCCTTGTTTGTTCTTCCAGAGGGTCCTCGGAAGGGCATGGCGGCTTCGGCCTCTACCATCGCCAAATGGATCAGGCAGACCATTGAACAGGCCTATGCCTTGCAGGGGAAGGTTCCCCCTGTGCCTGTGAAGGCGCACTCTATTAGATCACTGAGTACGTCTTGGGCCTGCCGTCATGGGGCTTCTGTAGCCCAGGTGTGTAAGGCGGCGACCTGGTCGACCGTGCACACTTTCACAAAATTCTACAAAGTAGATGTTCAGGCATCGGCGGATGCTTCCTTTGGCCGCAAGGTTCTTAGTGCGGCTGTTCCATAGGGTCCCTTGTTGGGGACTCCTGGCTGTTGGGATATCTTTGTATTCCCTGGTTTTTTGTCTTTTCCTGGGTTGTTGCTCCTGTTGAGCACTTATTTTTGCTGTTGCCCAGCTGGTTTCCTTCCTTTGGTAAGGTTCCTTTCTTTGATGTGGAGACTGCGTTGCCTTTCGGCGCGGATGCGTTTCCCACCCCTCATGTTTGCACTGCTTTGGGACGTCCCCATATGTGACGAATATGAAGAGGCGGCGACTGTCGGAGGACGTAAGAGAAAACGGAATTTTTGTAAAATCTTACCTGTAAAATTCCTTTCTCTGAGTCCTCCGACAGTCGCCGCCCCCGCCCCTCTTTTGGGGTTTGAATGTATACTCTACTGCTATTCCACTAAAACTGAGATATGGTTGCAGGAAGTAGGAGGGTATTGACTGAGGGGACCACCCCTTGAGGGTGGGATATGTTAAAGCTTTATTGTTAACATATTCTGTTGCCTAGCTACTCCTTCGGAGCAAAGTCTAATACCCATATGTGACGAATATGAAGAGGCGGCGACTGTCGGAGGACTCAGAGAAAGGAATTTTACAGGTAAGATTTTACAAAAATTCCGTTTTTACACTCACAAACAATAAGTAAAAACAAGCAGTAAACCGAGCTGTGCAAAGACGATACTTCCAGAACGCCGTGCGTTCCACGAGCCGGAAGTGAGTGACATAGTGACGCTCTTTTGACGCTCGTCTGAGTTTGTTTATCTGGTGAGTGCGGTCCTGGGAGAGAGGGAGCACGCGTTCTTTCACAGTCACGAATCACCATTGAAGATTCATTAAACTTTGGGATTTGATTATGCATTATTTATTTTCATATGGATATATTTTTTGGGATTTCTGTACTACAATTTTTTGCACAGATGTCACTTTTTGCACTTTGTCACTTTATTGATGTTTTTTCTTTTTTGGGTACTGAGTTTTCACGTACCGTCAGTACTGCTTCTTCTATTTATATTTACACTATTTATTTGCTGCACCTTAGCACTTTACTTTTTTATATACATGTCTTGGATTATTGACATTTGTTAGATACACTCAATTTTATCACTGGTTTATACTCCTTTTGGTATCAGGCAGTACCATTTACCTCTCCCCTTTATTCATCGGGATCCCTTTATTAGAATAACATATGAGGTAGGCTGCAGCCTGTTAGGTATACCGTAGCATGGAATTTTTACATACAATAATGTTACCATAGTAACATTGTAGTACTCTGGTAAAGTGATCAGTGTTTTTTTTTTTTGTTTACACATTATGTTCGCTCATATCAATGAATTTCATAGCTATAAGCAAGCATTTTACTGAATGAAATTGATTCATTCAGTTTGTTTTGTTGTGACAAAACAGCCAATCACATGGTACAGAGGGGCTGTGATGGGTTCAGTCTGTACCATGTGATTACTGTAACCAATCACAGCTAGCAACACAATTGTACACAATGAATGGCATGAAAGGAAGCCATCCATTGTTTACAATTGTCATGTGATCTGCTGTGATTGGGCACAGCAGTCACATGGTACCGGCAGTGGGCGGTACACTGATCAGTCATCGCCTGTGTCCGATGGACCAGTGGTTCTCAATTCCGGTCCTCGGGACCCACTAACAGGCCAGATTTTAAGTATTACCTTGGGGGATGCAGACTAGATTACTGCAATCACTGAGCAGCAAATGAGATCACCTGTGATGTAATTTAGTTATCTTGCAAACCTGGCCTGTTGGTGGGTCCCGAGGACCGGAATTGAGAACCACTGCGATGGACACAGGCGGCGACTGATTACTTTGCAGCGCGGCCCCCATGATCAGGAAATATCTCATATGATGTCCATCTGGATCATTGATAGTCCCACCCGCCAGTAGGGTTACTACCTCGTCCCTTTAAACTCAAACACATAATAATTACACAGGTTCTGTGGCTGATTAAGATGGTAATTAAACTCACTTAGTGCATTATGTGCATTCAATTAGCCACAGAATTGTAATTAATATGCGTTCGGGGTTAAAGTGATGAGGTGGCAACCCTACCCGGCTGTCATTTTGTAAATGGACGGGTGGGAACTGGTTAAGATGAGCTGATCCAATTTAAACTTTGGTTTATCTTTTTCACTAAGACCCTTCAACAAGTGGGGACCACATTCTCTAGGAAAAAGACAGTCCAAGCGCCAGATTTTTCTGACTGACTTGTAGTGAGTTTTATTTCAAAATGTCAACATAGGAATAAACAGAACAAAAGAGAAAGTCAATCCTTGCCATCCAGGTACTATCTATTCAGGACCGATTCCTCTCTGACAGGTGGTGGACTTTTCCCAGTCTCCAATAAAACAAGCTTATTGCAATTTTTTTTTCCTCTTACAGAGCGATTTTCACATATATCTCTCTCAGATGGGTTCCTGAGTCCCAGACCAGACCACCCTCTTGCTGCAGCCCTTTCATCTTTATCCCACCTGTTACTGATCAAAAGTGAGAAGCACAATACGGCTCAGATTCCACACCATCAAGGTGGCCTGGAAAACTGGGACCACATTCCACCTTAGTTACCCACACATTAAAGCATGCAAGGTAAAACATACCATCCCTCAACCACCTCACCTTTCAATAAGTCACACCAGTCAAAGTGCCTAAGTAGTCAGTAAGGACACTCTCAATGGATAAAGAAATGGCACTTGGTGGAGCTCAGTAACAAAATGAGAGACATAGAACGGCATATTCCCTGCAGTACAAATGTGGCGAATCTTGGCATCAAATGCCAACGACTGTATTTAAATTTGGCAGCACTATAATGCACCTTGTGTTTTATACCTAGTTCTTGCCAAACTGATATTTTTTTTAAAGCATAGTTGTGTCCTACTACTGATTCTTCCTCTTAATGAATGAGAGTTGTTTTGTAACTTTTCTTGTTTTGTAACTCTTTTTTTTGTTTACAACAAATTATAATTATACCTTGTTTTAGAAAGGTTTATGTTGTACAAAAAGGAGTAAAAATAGGAATAGATTAAAGATCCACGGGATGAGTCAAAGTGGAAGTCTGGCGCTCCACAAATACAAATTATTTATTATTATTATACAGGATTTATATAGCGCCAACAGTTTGCGCAGGGCTTTACAATGTGAAGGAAGACAATACAGTTACAATACAGTTCAAAACAGGAGGAACTAGAGGGCCCTGCTCATTAGAGCTTACAATCTAGAAGGGAGGGTCAAGTGAAACAAAAAGCAATAACCATGGGGGATGGGTTGATGGAGAAAAAGGAGGTACATTTGTTAGGGGTTGGTAGGATAGGCTTCTCTGAAGAGGAGGGTTTTCAGAGATCGCCTAAAAGCTAATAGAGTAAGAGATAATCGGACAGATAAGGGTAAGGAGTTCCATAGGATTGGAGAGGCTCTGGAAAAGTCCTGGAGGCGAGCATGGGAGGAGGTGATGAGGGAGCTAGAGAGCAGGAGGTTTTGAGAGGAACGAAGAGAGCGATTAGGTTGGTATTTTGAGATGAGGCTGGTGATGTAGCTGGGGGCTAGGCTGTGGATTGCTTTGTAAGATGTTGTAAGTATTTTGAATTTAATTTGTTGGGTGAGCGGAAGCCAGTGGAGGGCTTGACAGAGAGGAGCAGCGGACACTGAGCGATTGGTGAGGGGGATGAGTCTGGCGGCATTATTCATGATGGATTGAAGGGGGGGATAACAAATGTCTTTGGTCTCTGGACTGTATGTAAGGAACGTAGAGAAATTTGCTGAAGCTAGGCAGCCATCCTCAGAGTGTGACCAAAAGGCTCTGTAACACATGTAAAAAGGAAGGGAGGGAGGCGCCACTAAGTGTCGTATTAAAAAGTCAGTTTAATAAACAAGATTAGGAACACTTAAAGAAGTGTAGAATAAACTGGGCTCATCATATTGTGTAATGCAAGTGTCCATGGTGGTCCTATGGGAATAAATTGCCTCAAACCACTGGAGGTGAGTTGCTGAATGTCCTGGAATGTACATCCATGCTAGCAGTGTGGAACTCGGAAGCGGATATGATGTCACCGGTGCGGGGTCCAGAGCACTGGAAACACACACTAGATAGTAAGGGTAGGCTACACGCTCGGAGCTGATGGCTCCTTCTACTGGCCTACTGCTCCCTAGAGGAGAGTGGTTTAAATACAAGCAGGAAGACAGGTACTGCTGCCGTGGGACTACAACAGCCAGCAGACTGGCAAACCAGTCCATAATATAACATAGTATAACATAAAACATGGGAAACTCAATGAAACTGAATAAAACAAATTTAGTAAACTGGGCATTTTTTAAAAAAATACAGAGAATAAAAACAATATGCAATAAGATACAATATTGATGGAAATGCATATAGGGAAATATATCATTATAAAAGGTGCATGCAAAGCGAAAAAAAAAAAACGTAAATGACAGCTTGTTAAAAGTCACAGTATGCAAAATAATGTATTACAATCACATCTAAGATCATTATAAAAAAAATATCTAGAATACTATGACAAAGGTGACTTACTATAAAGTTGAAACCAACCACCACCCCCAACCAGAAGAGAGAAATACAATATCCAAAAATTATATGCAAATGACCGTAAGGGTCCATTGTAGAAAAATAAAAATATGTAAAAAATATGAAATCAAGGTAAATGATATGAAGTTTTACAATTATATGAAAGAATACACTTGTATAAGAAAAAAAAAAGTTGAAGTTGGAAGGATGTTTATAAGATATTAAAAATTACAGCTGACAGCGCACTTCAATTTCTTCATTGAGCCCTCCAGAACATATCCAATACGTCTCCTGTTGACATAGACATTTGAAACGTTCTGCAACAGAGAGGCTGCCAGGGACTGCCTCAATGACCCAAACCTGTAGGCTCTCTGTGGCTTTACGGTGTTTTTCTAGAAAATGTCTCGGCACACTGTGTTTGTCATTCCCTTTTTCAATGAGCCGTCTATGTTCCTCAAAACCCTTGTGCAAAGAACGGATGGTTCTGCCAACGTAAAACAGGGCACAAGGGCATGTCAGGCAGTATACCACATACTCACTAGAGCAATTGTAGAACTCTTTGATGGAATAGGCTTTCCCTTTAACCGTAAAGGATTTTTGGCCATGATGGATGAATTGCCAAGGGGAACACGTTTTTTTTACGGCATTGAAACATGCCAACTAACAAAACTTCTAATTTCAATTTTTTTTTCTCATACTTCATATAATTGTACAACTCCACATAATTTACCTTGATTTCATATATTTTACATATTTTTATTTCTCTACAGTGGACCCTTACGATCGTTTACATATCATTTTTGAAAATCGTATTTCCCTCTTCTGGTTGGGGGTGGTGGTTCCACTTTAACGTAAGTAATCTTTGTCATAGTGTTCTAGATATTTTTTATAATGATCTTAGATGTGATTTTAATACATTCATTTGCATGCTGTTCCTTTTAACAAGCTATGCTTTTTTGTTTCGCGTTGCATGCACCTTTTATAATGATATATTTCCTTATATGCATTTCCATCAATATTGTTTCCTATTGCATATCGTTACACATAATATGATGAACCCAGTTTATTCTACACTTCTGTAAGTGTTCTTAATCTTGTTTATTAAACGGACTTTTTAATACTACACTTAGTGGCGCCTCCCTCTCTTCCTTTTTTTTATAAGATCCACTGACTTTGGGCTGAATTACACACTAGCTGTGGACTGAATCACCCTTTGGCTATGGGCTGATTCATTCTCTGGCTGTGGGCTGTCACCTTTTGGCTGTACGCTGAGATGTCTTCTGTCTGTGCACTCACTGAGTTGTCCACTGACTATAGGCCAAGTCAACCTTTGTCTGTGGGCCAAGTCACCCTCTGGATGTGGGCTGAGTTACCCTGTGGCTCCGGGCTCTAACTGTCTGGCTGTAGGCTGTCACTCTCTTGCTGTGGACTGTAACCCTCTGGCTGTAAGCTGTCACCCTCTAACTGTGGACTGTCATCTTCTGGCTGTGGACTGTCACCCTCTGACTGTGGACTGTCACCCTCTGGCTGTAGCCTGTCACCCTCTGGCTGTGGACTGTCTTCCTCTGGCTGTAGGCTGTCACCCTCTGGCTGTGGACTGCCACCTTCTGGCTGTAGGCGGTTACCCTCTAGCTGTGGACTGTCTTCCTCTGGCTGTGGACTGTCACCCTCTGGCTGTAGGCTGTCACCCTCTAGCTGTGGACTGTCACCCTCTGGCTGTAGGCTGTCACCCTCTAGCAGTGGACTGTCATCCTCTGGCTGTGGACTGTCACCCTAGTGTGAAATCTTTCACAATGTGATTTCCTTGTTCTAATACTATTCCAGCCTACCTTGAAGTATTGGTTGTACACACTCTCCTTTGTGCATTCCATTTCCTCTAGTTGTTTTCACATTCAATATCTAAAATTGTACATTGAATAAAAAGTTAGAAAGCAGAAAAACAGAAAGCGTGGTGCCTCCATCTGTAGTCCTAGCAAGCATGCAGGCCTGAAAACAAGAACGGCCATCTTGGCAATAGAGCCCCCAATGGTATTATTAATATTATTATTATTATTATTATTATTATAATTATTATTATACAGGATTTATATACTGTAACACCAACAGTTTGTGCAGGACTTAAAAAAAATTAGAGACAATACAATTACAATATAATTTGATACAAGAGGGTTAGGAGGGCTCTGCACATCAGAGCTTACAATCTAAGTAACCATTAGATGGATAAACTTCTCAGCATCTACCCAAAATAAAAACTGCAATGGGTAGACTGCCTCTTTATGATTGAATTCGATTTTGACTACAGCTGACAATGCACTTTTAGTTTGCCCAGTAACTCACTAGCAAACTATTAATCTGTCATCTATAAATGACTGTAATGCTTGGAATGCTGGCTTTAATCACATGGGAGTTGCAGGTAATGTACATTGTGCCCACATTGCAGATCTGGTTTATTCCTATATCTGTATATCTATATTCAGTGACTGCCCTGGTGTGAAACTACTATAGCAAAATGTAACACAACATCAAGAACTGCAATGCTTCTGTGTTAGCAGAATCTTCCCCATGTTGGCGAATCAGGGCAGTGTGCGTGTCTGCTAAATGGCCTTTTCAAGTAACTTATTCTTGTTATTTTACTTACAGCTAAACTCCAGGCAGACGTAAAATCCCCTATGATTGCAGGTATGTACTGTAAAAAGTGTCATGTATTTTAAATATAACAAGTGTAAATACCTGAAGTGAACGGGTTTTACAGCCTCCTGTAATTCCATGTATAGCAGAGTTCAAAATGATTGAGGAAGGTGCAGCACACAGGACCAATCAGGTGTTCTACATGCACATGTGGCAACAAAGAACATGCTGACAGGAGAGGAGAATAGAGAGATGACCTCCTCAGCCTGTTTCTGCTCTACCTGTACAATCACAGGCTGGGAGAGGGGAGGTGACTTACTTGTGTGGCATAACTGCAGTCAAATAAAGTTACGTCACCAAGCTGGCTGTTCTGTCTGGCAGGACTGTGTAAACCTTGATGAACGGACAGAAATACAAATAGATGGCAGAGTGTACTTGCAACTATTAAGCAGAGTAAGGACGGACTGTAAGCAAGGACGCCAGTAAGCAAAGTAAGAACGGACTACTGGTAGAAATCTGATGTAAGGATGGCTCTAATGGGGACGCTGATGCAAAGAAGGCTCTTGTGACAACCTTGATGAAAGGCGGGACTCTGATGAAAGAGGGCACTGATGGGGACTTTGATGTAAGGGGACGTCCCTAAGCCAGACTCTGATGAAAGGGTTCTATTAAGGACCTTGATGTAAGGAGGGCTCTAATGGGAACCCTGATGTAAGGGGGGTTTTGATGTGGAACCCTGATGTAAGGGGGGCTCTGATGGGGACCCTGATGTAAGGGGGAAGCCTAATGTGGACTCTGAGGTAAAATGGGCCCTGATTAGGATCCTGATGTAAGGGGCTTTGATAAGGGACCCTGATGTAAGGAAGGCTCTGATGGGGTCTCTAATGGAAGAAGGATCTGATGGGGACCTTAAATTAAGAGAGGATATAGGAAGGGACTCCGAAGGGGATTCTGATGTAAGGGGAGACTTTACTTTGTTTTAATGAAGTTCTTTCTCTTTTGTACATGCTGATTCCAAAAAATATCTATGTAAAACATATTCATTCATTTATATACATTTATTTTTTTTTTTCTCTCGGCGAATATTTTGTAAAATATACAGTGTGGCCCTTGTAGTGAAAATGTGGAGACACCCATAATATACTGTAGTGTATAGGTGCAATGTTTACAGTGTTATATTGAAGCTGTTGATTAAGTTGGCCTGACCGAAGATTGGAAAGGCCTCCTGAGTGCTTTCTATAAAAGCCCTTCAGATTCAGACTTGAATACATAGCGCCTGGTATATATTTCTCCTCCTTGTCATTAGCGGCAGCAGTTGTGTCATGTCTCAAACATTGTCTACTTCTCTTGAAACATGCATTTTCTGGAATAAAAACACTCTGATTACAGCTAGTGCTGGTTCCCGTCCATTCGTCGTTTTCATTCTCTGTTTGTCTCGTAAATGGAAAATTGATGATTATTTGGCATGACAGTTGTATTTTTTCTTTGCCTCTGCAGTAGCTTCAATAATGTTTTCTGAGCTTTGTCAGGTAATTTAGGTCAGAGAATCTGTGTAGATTCAGGTAGAATACTTCTCAGCATTGACAGCTGAGCAAATGGAACATTAGCACCTGAGATAGGTGTACTCTGTACATGGAGAAGTGGTAAGAACCAATCAACAGCTGTGCCGTATGAATGCTGGAAAAAAAAAGGTTAAAGTATAACTAAAGACAAAACTTTTTTTTTTTTTCTACTTTAGATAGAGCATAGGGCAGACTCTCCCCTCCGCCCTGGACCACATCTGACCCTTTGGCTGTCCTTATCTGGCCCTCAATGTCCCTATCTCCACTATCAGCCTGGTAGCTTCCTCACTCAGAGAGGCACACTGACATATATCCGTTTTGAGAGCTGTAAGAACTGGAAGGAGAGAGCCTGAGGAGCTGATCGGTACTGTGGTACAGTTGGGATGGCTCGGTTCTGGTGGGAGAGTGTTGCCTAGAAAATGTCCCAAAGCTCTCCTGCCACCCTGCTACCTGGCAAGCTCTTTCTGTGTTAGCGCCTGAATGCTGAAAATCCCAGGAGCCGTGTACCCTTTCTTCACTCCAGCTCATGATCTGCAGAAATCTCCGCTATACCAATCTCTGGCTCTCTTTTCAGAGGACATTTGACATGTGGTGGGAAGGTGTTAGCTCTTCACCGCCTGATGTACCCTATAATGCCGCACTACTGCCCTGCAATTGCGTACATTGTATGCGGTTGTGGCACAGCCCTGTTGAACTCAATGGACTAGTTTGACAAGCAGTGTCACTTCACTTGTCAAACTCTGCACCCCCAGTTAAAAATGCTGTGGCTGTAAAGCAAAGTGACTAGTGCCAGGTGTTTGTTTTCTATAAGTGTTCATACTTAGGGACCTTATACAAGGTCCAAATTAAATCTTAAGCAGAATTATTTTCAGCCCTCCACAACAGTCACGGTTTCATATGTGGCCCCTTGGCAAAGTTAATTGCCCACCCCTGGCGTGCAGGGATGATAACAACTCTTTGGTTTTCAGTGCTGTCTGTGGCCCCATCAGGGAGATTCATTTTCTCTATTTTGTCTTCGGGGACCATTATCATCGAAAGTGAAAGAAAATTCCACATTTTGTGTGGTCAACAAAACAGGAATAGAGAGGAAAATCTTCGAATGTGGATTCTAATTCTTCCGACTCCGGTGACTACCAGGGGTTTTCCTCAATTTGGAGGGATTTCTTATCACTTCTTGTTGCAGTAATGGAAAAGAAAATCAAAAGAAATCTTCCCAATGGGGCACAGATGGCAACCCTTCCTTACTCTATCCGAAAAAAAAAAAAAGTTTTGAGTTTAGTTCTACTTTAACATCCTTTTGTTTGCCCATTGAACTAACCTTGGTAAATACTTCACTGACTGGGGAGCAGGTGATGAAGTACTTTCCTTAGGGCCGACTCACAGTATGTGTGGTGACCAACGTTTTACCGCATTGTAAAACAATTGTTTTCTGTGTGTCCTATTCACACTGCAACACAGTCTGGAGACACGATGCATTTTACCGCAGCGCACTATACAGAATCGCATGTCACTGTACAGCTGCTGTACAGTGACACGAATGAAGTGTACTTTTAAACACTTCAAATGAAAAGTTTAGGGTTAAAAAAAATGTAACTGTGTGATACACTGAATTTGTGCTCTGCGGCAGCTGTTTGTTCAGGGTGAACGAGCCTTTTGCGGTGACTGATCATTGAACTTTAGTTAAAGGAGTTGTAAAGGCAGAAGGTTTTTTATCTTAATGCATTCTATGCATTAAGATAAAAAGCCTTCTGTGTGTAGCAGCCACCCAAGCACCCCCTAATACTTGCCTGAGTCCCCTCTCTATCCAGCGATGTCCACGAGTCCCTCGGCCATCCAGTACTCTCCCTTCTGATTGGCTGAGACACAGCAGCGGTGCCATTTGCTCCCGCTGCTGTCAATCAAAGTCAGTTAGTTAATCAGAAGAGGGAGGGGCGGGGCCAAATGGCAGCTCCATGTCTAAATGGACACACAGAGCTGCAGCTCAGCTCGGGTGCCCCCATATCAAGTTGCTTGCTGTGGAGGCACTCAACAGGAGGGAGGGAGCAAAACCAACTGCACAGAGGAGGTAAGTATAATGTGTTTATTATTTAAAAAAAAAAAAAAAACACAAGACTTTACAATCACTTTAATTAGGTGTAGCTGTGTTCACTTCAAACAACCAGTCCTAACAAAGTCCTATTTTTTATTATACCTCCTACATGATTGGGCATTCAAAATGAACATGTGTCACCTTATTTCCCATTATTTATGAAAAAAAAAAATATTCTTCTAGCAAATCACCCCTAATGTCCTTTTCTACAGGAGCATATGTTGTCCTATGAAACACCATGCTTTGCAAGCACATACTTAATATTAAGGTATGCATTTTTTTCTAGTATTCTAAGGTCTTTTGGAAAAAAATTCCACCATCAGCAGAATTAAAGTTGTCTAAAAATGGAAAATTAAATAGTTACCTTTCAGTCATTTTCCTTTCCTGGTGCCTATCCATAGCAGCATATGCATACGCATGGTTGGTTGCTCCGCCCCCAGCCAACCCACAGGACAATTTTAATTCTATAAAAGAGAGAGACACCCCCATCATCCCAGTTTTGTAGCTAGACTCAATCCAGCTACAAGGATAAGAATGAGGGAGGGGAATATGCTGCCATGGATAGGCACCAGAAAAGGAAAATTATGGATAGGTAAGTATTCAATTCTCCATTTTCCTGGTGCCTTCATGATAGCATACACATGGTAAATAACTTACTACCAGGGAGGGAATACTGAAGAAAACTAATTTTTATTTGACTGTTACGAAACAGAAAATTGTAAGGTCTTCCTCCCAAAATCCCGGGAGGTGAGACTATCTGGATCTAGGCCGTAGTGAGCCATAAACATGGAGAACAAGGATCAGCTTTCTGCTTTGCAGGTCTCTGTTGAGACCTTTGCCAAGGCTGCCCATAAAGATGAATGCCAGCAGGACCTATTCCTGATTGAAGTGATATGTGGAAGGCACCTTAGGTACGAATTGATGGATAGGCTGAAGGACTACCCCTGTCTGGATAAAAACCATAGAGGGATCTCGATAGCCTAGGATTGGAGTTTCCAAGACTCTGCTTCCTGATGTACCAGCTACTAGGAGGGTCGTCTTAAGTGTGGTGTCTTCCAAAGAGCAGCCTTCTGTAGGTGCCAGTAGGACAAGGCAGGACGGCTGATGTGGGGACCAAATGGTGAGTCCCACATACACTGCCCCAAAAATATTCACAGAAAAACAGGCTCCCCCACTCCTCAGCACATTTAGCAGTTCAGGTGGCGGGACCTTATCTCAGGAAAGCACCTAACCTAAATGGCGGCACCACTTTTTTGGGTGAGGCAGGGGCTGGAGAATCCATGATCCTGTGTGGCCTTGAGGAAAGAAAAGAGAATGGGATGAGGGGGGCTGTGCGTCACTCTTTTTTAGAGCGTTATAATGTTCCTGTGGGTTGGCCAGGGGCAAAGCAACCAACCATGCGTATGCATATGCTTCCATGAAGGCACCAGGAAATCAAGTTCATCTATGGCTGGTTTCTGTTCAGATATATATAATGTGACAAAATGACTCTGTTTGAGAACTGAGCAGTGTCAAACATTTCTAAATACATTACTACCTGCCTGGAGCTTGCATGTTATCCCTGTGCCTGTGTGGGTTTCCTCCAGGTACTCCCACATTCCAAAAACATGCTGGTAGGTTAATTGCCTCCTGTCTAAATTGGCCCTAGTATGTGTATGTATGAATGTGAGACAGAAACCTTAGATTGTAAGCTCCTTGAGGGCAGGGATTGATGTGAATTTACAATATACTGTATATAAAAAACACTATGAAAATTGATTGTGCTATACAAATACCTGTAATAAACAATAAAATAAAATAAAACACCCAAGAATTGCACAGGCACCAAGATGTACAAGACTGTGCTATCGCTGTGCCAGCATCTTCGTCTAAGAAACAGACACTGACCTTGGATAATGACTGAACAAAGATGGCTCTGTCCTTCTGTAGGGAATTGTCTAACCTGAAGAAAGTTCTTAGCATGGTAATGCCTGAGTCAGTTCATGAACTGGTTTGTGAAGAGGAGAGCAGGAGTAAACCGATTTCCATGCTATGCATCAATGTGCCACTGAGCTTCAACAACAAGAAATGTTCATGGCTTTTGAACAACTACGGAATAACAAATAAAGAAAGCTGATGTGTAATTCTATGTATATCTTTACTTACTTTACTTTTTTTACTTTAGCTTTACTTATGTTTATCCGGTAAAATCTGTATGTCAGTGCTAATTTTATTCTTTAAGTATGGCTTGAAAAGAACATGGTATAAGCTGTGATTTAGGAGGCATCATTTTTGTTTACGTAAAGGGAAAAGGCGCTAACATGCAGCTAAATCTGTTGGGAAGCTGCTTCATGGTGTACAAATAATCACAGTGGAAAATCTCTCCCCTCCGTTTGATAAAGCTTCCACGTCTTGTAATCAATAACAGAGTTGTGAGCTGTGGCATTTAAAGAATCTGTCCGGCATTCACAAGTAAATTAGTCATTGGTTACTGGCACATTTTCCCCCCAGTAGTTACCCATGATTTTTGCAATGAATTGAATTTTCCATGTCGCAGTTCTCTTCAGCATATTCCATTCACTAAACTATAACTAATGTTGTTTAGGAACAGAAACATCAGGGTATTACAGAGGTGTTCCAGCTGGGGAAAAAAAAAAAATTAAAAGTCAGCAGCTACAAAAACTGTAGCTGCTGACTTCTAATCTAAAGACACTTACCTGGCCAGAGAGCCCGCGATGTCAGAAAAACCCTAGCCAATTTTCGGATCAGCTGCTGGGTGCTGCCGCCACTTTTCGTTCTAAGGGAAACTGGCAGTGAAGCGGGCTGCGCATTCTAATTGGCTCAGCGGCTGGGGAAAGAGGAGGGGGGCCGAACTTCTGAGGGACGGCGCCACGGCACTGTCTCCCTGAAGTGGAGAAGGGTACCTGTCAAAAAGAGGTACCCGTTCCCCCCTCCCCCCTGAAAGGTGCCAAATGTGGCACCGGAGGGGGGGATGAAGCAGATGAGTGGAAGTTCCACTTTTGGGTGGAACTCCGCTTTAACAAAATGATTGAACTGATATATATATATATATATATATATATATATATATATATATGGCTTTTTTCAGCGGGAGCGCGGGAAAGGGCACCTCCAGCACTGAATGTATATGCCAAGGGTGCTGGGATGGGCTGGGGGATCTATTGATAGAGAGTCTTGCTGCTGGAGAGTCTATTAATGCTGGATACTGGGAGATCTATTGTTGCTGAGGTGGATCTGTTGTTGCTGTGGGTATTTTTGTGGGGGATATATTGTTGCTGGGGAAAATATTGTTGCTGGGGGATCTATTGTTGCTGTGAGGGATCTATTGTTGCAGGCTGCAGGGGACCTATTTTACTGCCTTTCAATAACAAATTCAATAAAAACTACTTTGCACAAAAAAATTATACTTTTCTGTATTCTCTAGGTAAAGGGTTCAACCAAAGGACAGAGCTCGGGGGTGGGTAGGGGGCGGAGACAAGGGGCGACTCGGAAAGGGGGAGTACCTGCACCTATTCTCTAAGAAAAAAAGTCCTGTATACTGTAAATATATACTATAAGTATATATATATATATATATATATATATATATATGTATATATATATATATATATATATATATATATATATATATATATATATATACATACATACATACACACACAGTACTGTGCAAAAGTTTTAAACAGCTGTAAAGAAATGTTGTAAAGTATGAATGCTTTCAAAAATATATATTTTGATTGTTTATTTTTATCAATTTCACAAAATGCAATGTGAGCGAACAGAAGAAAACTCTAAATCAGATCAATATTGAGGTGACTATTCTTTGGCTTCAAAACAGCATCAATTCTTCTAGGCACACAATTTTTGAAGGAACTCGGCAGGTAGGTTGTTCCAAACATCTCGGAGAACTAGCCACAGATTTTCTCTGGATGCAGGCTGCCTCAAATCCTTCTGCCTCCTCCTGTAATCTCAGACAGACTAAATAATGTGGAGATCAGGGCTCTGCGGGGGCCAAACCATGACTTCCAGGACTCCTTGTTCTTCTTTATGTAGCACCACCCCTGCAGGAGCTGCTAGTATGTTTGCCTAGGTCTTCTCATTTTTTTCTCCGCATCCAGGCACAAGGTGGATTCACACAACCAGGTGCACATTCACTTCCCTCGTTACTCCAATGACCAGTCTAGGGGTTTTGCTTTTGATGTTTTATTGGAGAACTTGGATAGGGTAAGGGATATAGTGGGATACTTTCAAATTGAACTATTCACACCAAGGACTCTAACTTCCTTTCTTAGTGAAACTTGGCTGAAGTACTTGCAGTAGGGAGATAAAAACTTCTTCACAGCAACAGCACACTGATTGCAGAACTGAGCAATGTCCCTTAGTAAAGTAGTGGACAGTCCTGGACAAGGCTCTAAGAACACTAGCCAGTGTTCTCTTTGTGTGGACCCTCAGCTGACTTGGAGCACAAGAGGGGGATTAACTGTCTCAGGCTCCTTAGGATGTCTGTACTCTCAAGGCTCCTGAAGCACCACCGGCAGTCTTCTCTCTCCATGATACCAGACCAAATGCACTGTAGACTCTCCCTCTATCAGCTATGGTATGACCAAGGTAGGCCACACAAACTTCAGGCCCTGAGGTTATCCATCTGAGGCCACATGGCAGCAAGTGCCAGGGGAGGCAGCGCCTCTCCACCAGCCTGGTGCAATCCTCTGCTAGGAAAGACCCAGAGCCCATGTGCTCCTCAAAAAAAAAAAAATACAGGCCCCCAGCATGTATAGGGGCACCTTTCTTGTAATTGGCCAGGGCTGTATGTATATTTATTCATGATATGCTCCCACTTCCATATTTTCTGTCTATAATCCAGAACTTTCCATAGTTGCTAGGATACAGTGATACTCAAGACAGCATGAGCAGCACCAGAGCACACTAAGCAGGTTACACTAGCCGATCACAGCTCTCTGTTACACAGACAGCAATTCAATTTACCTAGCTGTTTCTCTGTTAAGCAGAGCAACCAAAAAACTATAATATAGTAGTCCTAGCACCTACGTAGGAGGGAACTACATTTAAGCTGAAGATAGTTCTTAATGGCATTGGCTGTATGTTGGGGTCGTTGTCCTGCTGCAGAATACATTTGGGGCAAATTACACACCTTCCTGATAGTATGGCATGATGGATAAGTATCTGTTTGTATTTCTCAGCATTGAGGACATCGGTATTTGGGAAATGTTGAGAATCGTAGACACAGTGGTCAACCAAGGACACTTATTGTAGCAGATGTGTGAGGAGGTGCAGCTTGGTGTGTGCGCAGTAAACACAGAGAGTCTGGTTGTAGAGAACAGAACCCGTATTAGTTCAGAATCCAGTAATTCACAACAAACCTGGCTGGAAGGCACCTGTCCTGGAACACTCACGACATGTAACAGTGATGTGTAGCAGAGCAGGTTCCAGCTGAAAGTGGCCTGGCTGGTCCAAATGAAATTGGGGAAGTGTCCAGAAGGATGGTGTGTCCCTATACTTTCCCTACTTGTTTGGAACCTCTCCCTGCCGCTAATCACTGTTCCTATCCCTATACTACTCATACACAAAATGCATGCCACACTTGGAATCCACGGCCTCTGCCTGACCAAGATGGCTGCACGAGTCACATTTGGTGGCAGCATCCAGTCGACAAAGTGACAGTGACAAAGGAAACCATAAAGGAACCATCTTCCTCTTGACTTCCTCTTCCCCTGCAATGTTGCTGCAGTTGATTGCCACCTACAGTGGAGAAAGTAGACTGCACCTGCTCAACACCAGAAGATGTCCATCAGCGCCATCAGCTCAGAACTGGCAAAAATCTGTGGGACCCAGGTACACCCATCTATTGTTCAGAGAAGTCTGCTCAGAAGTGGTCATCGTGGAAATATTGTGGCCAAAAAGCCATACTTCCGAGGTAGAAACAAGACTAAGTGACTCAACTAGCGACTAGACTGATTCAAAATTTGAAATATTTGGCTGTAGCACGAGGCAGTTTGTTTGCCGAAGGACTGGAGAGTGGTACAATAATAAGTGTCTTCAGGCAACAGTAAAGCATGGTGGAGGTTGCTTGCAAGTTTAAGTCTATATTTCTGCAAATGGAGATTTGGTCAGGATTAATGGTGTCTTCAATGCTAAGAAATACAGTCAGATATTCATTACTAATTTGATTCTATGAAAGTACAATGTCCAAATATAGTTCTGTCCAATGCTCATGCCCCAGGGACTATTAATCACACACAAAAAAAGTTCTTAAAAATTGTCATTTTTGATAGAGAGCCAATTATTGAAAAAATTATTGAAAAAAAAATGAGATTTCTTTGGATTTAGTGTCTGGGGGGGTCTAAAAAGTGTACCTGTGAAGTTTCAGCTCTGTAGCATGTCCAGAACCAGAAAAAAAAGTTTGTATTAGAATTGCAATAGAACAGGATAGTGGCTCCACTATTTTCACACCTTGCTGGTTTTGTAGCAGGCGTTTTTTTGGGGCATTTTTTGGGGGTCTTTGGAGGCAGGCATAACATCAGAACTTCTGTGTAGGGGTATATATACACACACACATGTATGTATATATACACATACACATATATAGGTGTGAAAGTAGCAGAAACCTATGTTTGCGCTAATTAAATAATTAACACCCATATGGCTTCTCTGCTATAACACCTATATATGTGTATGTGTATATATACATACATGTGTGTGTGTATATATACCCCTACACAGAAGTTCAGATGTCATGCCTGACTCCAAACATGTCCTCAAAAAAGCCCTATAAACGCCTGCAACAAAAAGCCGGGTGACAGGGGCGAAGCCACTATCCGGTTCTATAAGTGTTCTAAGAGAAACAATCTTTTCTCTATAGCGGTCACCCTGACATGGAAGGGTTTTGTCACCCTGCCATAGCAGTCAGAGTCAGTTAACCCTACACTACACTACGGTTCCCTTACACTTAACACTTTCCCTGCAAGAAACTAGATTATTAAATCTAACTATAGTGGAAGATAGTACCCTAACTACACTAGATATCCCGTTCCTCACACTAATAATTGCTAAATGACACTTTGAAGCAGAAGTAACAGAACTGCTTCCACTCTCTTCCACAGCCCTGTATTAAACTGGTAGAGATTTGGCAGGGCTATCTTATATACTGGGGGGCGTATTCACTAATGATTGGCCTCTGGACCCCCTAGTCACTCCAATCACATTCCTAGCATTCTCCTGCCCCCTCAATTGGCTTTTACTGATGGTTCTGGTCCAATCACAGGCTTTTAAAGCCCAGTTCCTGTCCCATTGCATTTTGGTCGGTTCTGGTTGCCGAATTCCAAACTTTTTCAGCAAAAAGTTCGGAATTCGGCCGAACCTCGAACAGTCAATGTTCTGGTCGAACCGATGGTCGACCCGAACCGTTCGATCATCCCTAGTCATAATATTAAACTGATTATAAAGTTATTCTTTTTTTTTAATAATAAACATGCAGAGACCAGCCCCAATACTCCTATTTTTGGGTCCCCTGACAGTTATCCTGCCTCTCTCTCTTCTCCGTGTGCCACCAAAGGAAGCTGCTTCCTATGGTGGCATACATACTGGCTTGATCCCGAGCCAAGCTGTGTGTGTCTACAGACACACATATTTCAGCGTGGCCCTCCCTCCTGCTTCCTTGTCACTTTTGATTGACTGGATAGCTCCAATAGCTCCTGCTGATCTCCAATGAGTAGTGAGAGAGGAGCCCCACTGCTCCTGGAGCACAGCACTGGATCGAGAATGGGCTCAAGTAAGTATTTAGAGGGGTGGGGTAGCTGAAAACAAAAGGTTTTTTAACCATAATACAGAGAATGCATTAACCTTTACAACCACTTTAAATATCATTTGTCAAAAAATGTTGTAATTTCCACATTTTACAATTAAAAAGCAGTTTCTTGAGCATCAGTCCAGCAGCTGCCCATGGTGAGATGATGTCAAAAGTCTACTTCAGGCAGAAGGGAGTATTTCCTCAGTCTCCTATCCCCAAATGGTCAGATTTAAACACTGTAAAGGGGGGTACACGCTGATCAATATTCGGCCAGCTCAACAGGAAATTTCGATTTATATGCGGCCCTCTGTGTTCAACAGAAGACACAACTTTTGCCAAACTTTAATTTGATCAACTGCTAATCAGCTGCAGCACTGATCAGTGTATTTTGACAGCGGAGGAGCCTCCGCTGTCAGAATAAAATAACACAGTAGGGAGTACTCCTTCATCCACTTCACTTGTGTGGATGGGGCAATCCAATCGTTTATTTTTTGGAACTTGTAGTCGCGAGGTGAGAGGTTAAAGCAGAGATTAATCTTTGTCAGATATTTGTGAACACAGCCAAACACATCTGCAGTTTTTTAAAGCACACAGCTTACAGAAAAGTGTAAACTCTCTGTATTTGCCAAGGGTTGTGCTTGGTGCTTAAGAGGAATTAAAGAAAGTGGGATTGGAGGCAACACAATGGTGAAAAGAGCAGAGGTGGAGGACAAACTCAGAAGTAAAGGCCGGTACACACGTACCGATTGTCGGCCGTAAAGATTCGGCCTGACGACCGATCGGCCGATTGTAGGCTGATGCTTCCGACAGCCGACAGCGCATTTTCGGCCGAACAGAATCTGTCGTGCAAGCATTAAAATTTTTGTTGGCCAACACCAGAACGGCCGATTGTTCGCCAGTCAGTACAGATTTCGGCCGACAGACAGCAGATTTGCAAGACTGGGCATGCTCAGAAAAGAAAAAAGACAAGGAAAGTTAACCATCACATGACATCACTTCTGCAGGCGGCTGTTGTTGGCCGAAAAAATTCGTGTGCAGTCTTTTGCACTTTTCAACAGACAAGACAGCCCTCGGACAAAAGACGGCCGATCGTTCGGCCGGCGATCGGTACGTGTGTACGGGGCTTAAGTTTCCACAACATGCACAAATGCTCTATTCGGGGGCGCTTGACAGATGGTGAGGAGGCTAAATGTTGCCTGTACTATCATGCTGCAACTGCGTGCGGGGGGGGAATATGACATGGCCCCAATCACTTGAATGGGTTGTATTCAGCAGGCGGCACTGAGAGGTTTCATTCTTGCCACTGCCACAAAGTGAGCCATTGCAGCCGTGGCATTTGTACACCACTGTCTGCTGCATTTGCAGCTTGAGGGGAGCCGTTGGGACTGTAAAAACGCAGCTCAACTGCATGTTTTTACACAATTCCCCAACCGCAGGTGTAAATGAGCCCTTAAATGCCCTTGACGTCTACAAAGAAAGATCACCCTTGCACAAGTCAGTCTACAATCAGTGTGATATAATTCCACACTGCAGATACTTGACTGCTTGACATTTATCTCTAGCTAAATTTCTCTGTGCCCCGATACAAAATGTGCTCCAGGGCCCCACATTTTCTCCCTCTAATTAATAATACCTACATTACCATGCACACAAATTCCTCACACTTCCAGGCATGAAAGTCTCTTCTAACAAATCACATTGATGTTATTAGTGCAATAAGGGAAAGAGTCACCCATTCTGAGTCGTCTGGCCTGCCTAGAGGCATGGACCTGTAGTGGATGCCACTTCTGATATCCTTCTTGCTATAGCCCTCTGTGTTCTGCCTTTACTGCTGTGCATGTGCAAGTACCCAGTCTTTATGTATATGTGTACAGTATGGGTCTGGTTTATACATCCTATTTAGTGCAATGTTTTTTTTCTTTTGTTCTTTTTTTTTTATACGTGATTTAGTAATACATAGCCGGAGAAATTGTAAAATAGGCTTTGTATGCAAATGGCTTATAGCAAGTCTGGGTAAATTAAACTTTATTAAAACATATCTCCTTAAAATGTGTTTGCTGTCGAAAGAGTAGAAAAAAGCTTCACTGACATTAGCCATCTGCTCCAGATATGTATTTATTTTATCATTTGCTACCAAGAGTATCTAATTATGAATTCCAATGGAATCATAAAACCGAAATGGTTTATTTTTTACAGCCCATAAAAATCTAATCTAAAATGCCATCCAGATTATTGATACCTGATTTTGGACCCAAATATAAAATTACCATTAAAAATATCAAAGGCAGAAAGCAGTTTCCTGTATGTTCTTTAATGCAGATTGGTGATGTCTGCAGTAAAGCAGAGTACACAAAAGATTCATTCATCTCTATAACAATAAAATAAAGATTTTGTCCTACGTTGCATTATAAGTGGACTATAAACATATGTGTGTCCTGACCCAAGAGCTTACAGCTTAATGTGCTTGCCTAAGGTAAAGAAAGAATTAATGACATTCTAAATTATAATAAAGAATGGTGTTATAAATATGATGGGAGTCATAAAACATATAATAAAGGCTAATTCCTAGTTGGAGCAATCAACATACTAGCTATAATGCAACATTGTTTTGGAGAAAACAATATTTGGATGAGGAGGGAAAGGAAAGCAGCACTAGAAATAAAAATAGCTCAAAGGTTGACTTTATAAATTGCAGTAATGTGCAGTGAAGTGCATGTTTTGTGCACTAGTCTGTGTCGTGCATTGCGTTTCCGTAAACTTAGAATGCCAACCCAACGCACAGTACAGTAGGTGCCATTGGGCCTACACTGCAGCACAACACCCATACTGTTTATTGACGTAGACTGCAATTATAAGAAAAGGCAAAAGGTAAAATTTTTGTTGCAGTGGTGTGTGTTGTATTTTAATGTAAAATGTAACTGTGCTGTGGAAGGGGCCTAGAAGCTCTGGCAACAAATTGCTAATGAAATTAATAACTGAAACCTTTCTGCTTTCATTGCATGTCATAATTTAGACCCCCTGACATCATAACTGGGTCTCTGTGTATAGCATCCTCTAGTGCAGGGGTGTCAAACTCAATTTAATCGAGGGCCGCATCAGCATTATGATTGCCCTCAAAAGGGCTGGTTGTATCTGTAAGACTAGATGTCAAGAGCATCCTCTACCCTTACATAAGATGTCAAGAGCCTCTCCACCATCAGAAGTTGAGTCCCCCACCCTCCCTTACATCACAGTACACCTCTATTACCTTGTGGTGCTGCTGGGAAGAAGCTGGAGGCATTGCTGGAAAGCAGAAAGTATAAGGTCTGGAGGAGGACTGGAGCTCTCCTGCAGCTACAGGAGAGGTGCGAGGGCCACATAAAATGGCCTGGAGGGCCAAATTCGGCCCGCAGGCCTTGTGTTTGACACCTGAGCTCTAGTGTGTGCTACTAGTATTAAAGAGTAGCTAAAAGCATATCTGGCCCAGGGATAAACCTAAGTCACTGAATCTGGATCAGGGTTATTAGAGGCCAGGGCTGGAGACTCATCTAGGCAGCTCTCTGGTGCCTCGCCCTGTTATTAGAATGTAGGAGAGTGTTTTGGAACAGGTGGGCAGATGTGAGGGGGAATTGCCTTGCATATTTAGGGGCCTTTAGCCAATCCCCATGTTGGGGGACTGGCAGGGAGCTAAACAGCCCATTAAATAGACATGGGCCATGCCAGGAGGGGAGCTGGGTGGAAGATGTAGAAGCAGTGCTGAGGAGAGGCTGTTGGTGGCCCTTGAGGGGCCCCTTACCAGGAAGGGGGGGGTGTTTTACCTTGGGCTGGAGGTCAAGAGGCTGGCCTGCAAGGATCCCACCACAGGAGGCAGTTGGAGGGATTCATGTCAGAGAGGCAGCAGGAGAAAGCAAGAAGAGACAGTGAGTAGATCAGCATGGTGCAGGGACAAGAAAAGGGGAGAGACTGTCAGATGTAACAGTGCTCTCTTAGAGACTACGTTGTGCCAAGTCTTCATCTAGCTTTGCAGTGGGGAATCTCCATGTGTGTGTGTGTCAGTCAAGAGGACTGGGAGAACCAAGCAGCCAGGTGGGCTGGTGGCAGCAAGGTGGGTTAGCGTTTCTGCAGTGGTAGAACTGGGCTCAGTGTCTACAGGTAAGCAGAAGGTTGTGAGAGATTCTTTACTAAAAAGGGACGGGAAGTTCCTAGCCTGTAATGGGCTATTGCTGAATTACCAAAGTGACTGTTAGTTCCACCAGGAGGAATTTGTAAATAGGGAGGAAGTTTTTAATTGTTCTGTTTTTTGGATGTTTTCAAGTTGGGCATCCCATGATCTCCTACCCCATCCAAGTTATCATCCCTAATAAAACAACAAAAGAAAGCCAAAGAAATTATTTCTGTGTCTGATGCAAGAAGGAAATGCTGTGTGACTGGCTGTACAGCAGTGGGGAAACCTGACTTCAGCAACTCCTACGGGGGTAGTGTTACATGTTCTTCTCTATACAATGCAGACAGATTATGGCTGTTGGGAGGGGCCAGTAGGGTTCTATACATAGCTTTCTTAAAACAGGACACCAGCCCTAATTCAAGTGGCCTGGCTTATGGGGGAGTTATATAAATATCAAAATGCCTTGATGGATGGACGCCAGTGGGGGGTTTCCTAGTAAGACTGTGTTAACATGCAGACTGCTCTAAGTAATGCCTACATAGATGCTGAACCTTCATGACTGAAAGAACTGAAACCCAATAAATAATAGGGGTGGGCCAGGAGCGGTAGGGCAGGAGAAAAAAAACTAAAGGATGTTGGATGTCCTCCAGCTAGGAAATGAGTTGGGCTCTATTAAACTTGCATCTAATGGACACTGTGAGAAACTTACAGTGTGCAGTAAAATCAAATTAAGCAATTTCAGTACAGTAGTAGTGCCTGTACAATTGTGCAAGATGGAAGGTAAGGCAAGAATATAGCTTTAAGTGCATGTCTAGGCCACCAAAGGTTTTTCTGCAACACAATGGTATGTCTAACACAGAACATGGGTGTTCTTCCTTAGCTTGCTACATTATTGTGCATCTATAGCCAAAACATTTTTTAGTTAGTGTGGAGAGATCCAAATTGGCTATTTGTCCTGTTAACCATTGTCACGGGACAATGGTTATCTGCTGTTTTTTTTTTATTTAAGGCAATAAAAAAACATGATAGGAGTTTATTCCATTGCTTACTATATACAAAACGAAAAATACATTTTTTGAATATAGATATATAGATGTCAGCATTTTGTATAAAATTGTATAAAAATTATGAGGTGTAAGACATTATTCATGACATACTAGCCCTTTTTAATTGATTAAGTTGCCCCATCTAAGGGAAGCAGTATGTTTCAGAAGATATGCATGTAGGCAGAGTAGAGGTAAAGGCGGGACTCTGCTTTTAGATGGAACATACTGCATTGTTACTGATTGCAGGTTGATAAATGGCCACAAGATGGCAGTGCGCTGCAGTTTATTTGGTACAGGAATCACTATAGCAATGCTAAGAATATTTGGACTTGCAGGCTGCAAGCAGGACTTCTTCATTCAGTTTAGGCACCAGAACTACAGATCCCAAGTGAGCCAGCATAAGGGTGGGAACTGATAAAAAGAAAAGCTTGGGAACTCTCGGGGGGAGAGAAGACCAAGAGAGAGAGGCAGGATGTGTGGAGAGCTGAGCGCTGATCCAAGAAACCACAGGCTGGATCAGATTGAGCTGGAGAGTAGAGAAGGGGATTTCCAGATCGCTAATCATACATAATAATGTGTTCATTAGAGGCAGAATAATCGACCGATTACACCTGCAGGAGGACATCGAGAAAGGCCCCCCCCTGGAGCAAGGCCCGGGTAAGAAGATTCTTAACCCATATCCCACTACCGCATGCTACAAGTTCACTTGTTGTTGTTTCCTGTTACTTAAACTGGAGTTCCGGCGTTTTTTTTTTTTTTTTTCTTAAACATGTTCATGTTGTTTCCAGAGAATCCTACATCAAAGGGCATTAATATAACATGTTGGTTTAGTAATAAACATTTGTTTCTAAAACTTACTTTGCCTCCCCCCCCCCCCCCCTGAGCGCACTCCTCTCTTTATTGTGGGCAGCTGAGGCCCACTATATCTAGTGCCAGTTAGGGCGCTGCTCCCAATCTCGCGCATGTGCATAAACAAAGCGCAGCAGGTTGCCATAGATGCATTGACTCCTGGGATTGATAACACTCATATCCCAGGAGCCAATGCGCATGACATACCTCACCAAAGCTAGGTACACAGGAAGATGACAATAATGGCACTAAAAACAAGGTAAATAGAATGAAAAAAAAAACTGTCAAAAAGTTTTTAGCCGGATAAAAAAAATTGCATGGGGCAAAGTTTGTAACTTGGGTGGAACCTCGCTTTAAGTTCAGGATTCTTATCACACAGACTGCCACATAGAGACCCAGATCGGTGCTGCAGTCTATCTACACTAGCAGCCCATTGAAGTACTACACACAGGATATCAGCCTTAATGCTTTCTGCTTGCCTGATAGGCAGGAAATGTAAAAGCAAATTACCGCAGGCATATTCGGAAACTTTTTACTTCTCCGTATAGATTCTATACGGAGAAGTAAAAAGTTTCCAGAAGCCAAGTTTTGAACTAAGGAACATACTTCTGCTAAATTCTGCTCCCACCTTTCCTCAGTTTGGATAACATTTATAATCTTCTAACGTCTTTAAAGTAAATTCCAAGCTTGTTGCCTTCAATAAAGGGGAACTCTGCTTGCTGTGTCACCATCTCTGAGGAAGTTTCTCATAAAAAGGGACTACACTTCCATTGTGCACCAACGTAAATAGCTTCTGTACCGGTTCACAGACTGGGGATCTCTGCGGCATGAGTCCACTCCCATAGCTATGGGAGACAGACAGCTCTTGAAGAGAGTGCCCACAACTCCCTCCTGCAAGAGGCTATCCCACTTGCCCCAGGCACATGCTTGATGAAAGGCTGTTTGGTCAACTTCTGTTACTACAAGTACCACTTTTATCTGCTCACTACATTAACTTTGGTACTGACGTCTTAATACCTCAATGTGTTCAGTGACCCTGGCTGTAAACCATATGTGCCAGATACTTGCATTACACCCCTTGAAAAACTTCAGACCAGGTGGGAACAAGGTTTGAAAGATTTACTTAGGGAAAAGCAAAAAAAAAAAAAAATCTTGAAATCCAACATGCAAGAACAATATTTCTCCTACAACCTTAATACTAACTCAGGTTATGTGCTGAGGGGTTCCATTAATTACATCTCTCAATGTTGGAACCTTCAGGAATGAGCCCCAGGTTCTGATGACCTTCTATATCATGGCAATAGCAAGCAACATTATTTTACTCCTCCCCGGTGTGGCTCTCTCTGTTCCTCTCCCTTATAGAGTTCTCTTACGGGCTCTGGGCCTCTCTGGTCAGGGGCTTTCAGTTCCGGACCACTGTCCCTCTTTTATATCATGGGACCAGTTGGTTGGACCCAAAGATAACCCGTCAAAATCAAAGAACTGGGAAAGGCATTAACCCTTACCCTCCTGTCCGGGGCAGAACCTAACTGACATAATTTCAACCCTCTTACATGCATCCCTCCCCAGCTACCAGTCGACCAACTACTTTGCTTCAGAGATGCATAATATGTTCACTGACCAATTTTCATTGCCTGTAGAGACAATGTTCTTTTCATGATGACATGAGTGTATGCCTAGGTAAAATAAGAAATACATGCATATTTCCCAAAGTTTTATAAGTATAAACAAAAAATGCAACAAAATTACATGTTGAACTTGAAATGCTCTCAGCTCCTAGGGCAAGCCATACATAATTATGTTTTTCTTTTTCGTTCAACCACATTAAATGTGTGGATGGGGGAATCTCTACTGATGAGCTAATGTATGCTGCCAGCGGGGAGCCTTCCCTGCTGGCAGAATACAATGATCAGTGTTGCCAGCTGAATCGGTCAAATTTTGTTCCACGTATGGCTGGCTTAAAGTGGTTCTAAAACCTGAAGGTTTTTTCCTTGCACCCCGTCCCCAGCCTTAACTAATACTTACTTTGGCCTGATCTTGATCCAGCAATATACACGAGAGCAGCAGCTCTCTTGACTCTCTCTTTCCTCATTAGACAAAGAGGCAGCAGCGGGAACCTTTTTCTCCTGCTGCTGTCAATCACAGTCATTGAGGAGGGAGCGGGGGTCTGAGCAACACACAGAGCTGGCTTCAGAGCAAACATGCACGAGTGCCCCAATAGCAAGCAGCTTCCTATGGGGGCACTCGGCAGGGGGGAGGAGCAGACGGCACCAGAGGGGGATCCCAGAAGAGGGGGAATGGGGATGCTCTGTTCAAAACCATTGCACAAAACAGGTAACAATACTCACCATCCGAATCCAGTTTCCCGACCTGGGCAGCAGAGGCAGTTGGGGGAATCTGGAACAGCTCGGTCAGGGCTGGGGGGGTAGGAGAGTCTCCAGTGGGGCATGGAACTGGCCTCTGCTCAGACACAGTTTACACCATCCATGCCAGGAGGGAGGCCTTCGCTCTGTCCTTGTCTTCATTCCTCACTCAGAAGGTCAGCTGTGATGACTTTTGACTTCTCTTCACCAGGAATCCTTTAGGCATGTCTGTGGCAGAAGCGGTGCAGCCTTTTCACAGGGCATTAGAGCAGAGATTTTGACCACTTGGTGTTTTTACACAACGACGGCGGCTTTTACACTCCGTAGATGCTATAACTAGTGCAAATTGTTAGTCTGCCTGCTAGTTGTCGCCGCCTTGGAGGCGGCCATGTTTTTGGTTACTAGCGGGCGGACTAACAATCTGCACTAATTATAGCATCTATTGGAGTGTAAAGGCTGCCTATGTTGTGTGAAAACACCAAGTGGTCGAAATCTCCAATTATTCCTGGTGTACACTCACTGGAAATAGCGTCGTTGGAGAGCTCGGCAAGTTGGAGTTTTTTCGGCAGAACACCGGCTCAAACACAAATGCTTCTGTACTGAGTTTACATTGGAAAGGATGTGAGGTCTTAGTGAGGTCACATCACTTCCTCTGAGTACAGAAGCTAAGACAGATCTGCCTCTGCTCCATCCAGCATATCACTGCAGCAACAGATCACTGCTATAGTGATCTATAGCTACAGTATCTGACTGCAGCCAGCCATAGCCCACTATTAGAAGCAATCTGTTGCTATACAACTGCATGGGGGATCTGAAAATGGTCCCCAATGACCAGATCCAGATTTCCCTCTAAATATAGTGAAAAACAAAAGTTTTAAAACTGTACAAATGAAATAAAAAATACATGAGGCTATATTTAAATGCTGTGTAAATGTCTCAATAAGGCTCTATTAAAATGCTGTGTAAGTGCCACAAGCATTTGCACAGCCATCACAATTATTCACTGTATTGTGTATAATATGTCAATTTTCCATGATCATCAGCTAGCGGTCATAATGTGGTATTTTCCTATTTGAGGTATTTCAGGAATATTTCTGCATTATTGTCACTAGATGGAGCTGATGATCATAGGAAATAAATGATAAATATTTGTGACAGCTGGGCTGTATGAAAGCTTGAGGCAATTACACAGCATTTTCTTTTATAAATAGACCCCATATTATATACAGTATATTCTAAAGAGTTATCATTTATTACAGGTACTTATATAGCAACATCACTTTACGCAGTGTTTTACATATATATATTGTACATTCTCATCAGTCCCTGCACTCAAGAGCTTGCAATCTAAAGTCCCTAACTCATATGCATACATATACTAGGGCCAATTTAAACAGGAACCAAATACCAGCATCTCTTTGGAGAGTGGGAGGAAACCAGAGTACCCAGAGGAAACCCACACAGGCACAGGGAGAACATACAAACTTCAGGCAGGTATGGCGCTTTTCCACTGCATGGAACCGAACGGTTCGGCTCGCTTTTTCCCTTTTCCACTGCTGGTACCGCATGGTACGGTGTACGAACGATTCGGTACGATACGGTACGGCGGCACTTTTCCACTGCATGGAACCGAACGGTACGGCTCTCAAAAACAGTACCACCTCGATTGTGGTTCCAAGAGGTACCATACCCGGTACCATATCCCACAATCCTTTGCATGCAGTCACTACTAGCCACTGATTGGTCAGAGAATCGTTGTTATCCCACCCACTTAACTTTAGTACTACTTTAGTGGAAAAGCAAACCATACCAAACCGTACCGAACCGTTCCAAGACCGTACCATGCGGTACCAGCAGTGGAAAAGCAAATTGGGCCAAGCAGGGCCAAGCAGGGCCGAGTAGAGCCGAGCCGGTACTTGCAGTGGAAAAGTGCCAGTAATGTCGTGGTTGGAATTGGAACCGACGATCCCAGTGCTGCTAGGCAGAAGTGCTAACCACCTAGTCATTGTGCTGCCTTTGGATAAAAAAAAGTTTTCTCTCCTGAACAAAATGTCATTCAATTTTTTGCAATCACAGACCAAAGAGTGGCCATTATGCTAATGTGTGTACTTGTCACTTCGACTTGATCTTATCTCAATGTTATATTAACATTTTACACAATCCGTTTTTTTCTCTTGTGTGCGTTACAATGCAGTGCTGAAAAAGGAATAAATCTCCCTTTAAGTAGATCTCATACGCTCACTTGGAGCTTTATCATTCCGCTATGTAACATAAAAGTCCCACTAATGTGATGTCATTTTATTCAGCAGACTTTGTTGATTTATTTTGGTGTAAATATACGGGAGTGAAGAAATTATGTAAAATTTAGGTTAGGGAAATTGTACCATTTGTTTCTAACAAAATACCAAGGATATAAAAATGTATGTATCCACATTTGCTACCAAATTAAAGCCCTATCTCTCCAAAAAAAGACATTAGGGTAGACTACAAACGCTAAAAAGTATAATATACAGAACCAAGACATCGATAAAAACTAAAAAAAAACAATCTGGGACTCAAGGGGGTTCAGGGAGAAAGAGGCCCGGGAATTCAAGTGGTTAAGTGCTCCATCACTTGATAAGCCCACTTCAATGGTGTAGCTGGTGGAGGTAAATGTGCAAACGTTAAATCTCACATTACTGGTGTCAGGATTGCTTGTATCTGCTTGGAATCTAATATCATTTTATTGGAAAATAACCTCAGAAAAAGCCGTGGCATGGGAGGTTGAAAGTGCACTGATGTACCTGGTATAATACAATGCATTTTTCTTGTTCTTTAATGCCGGCAATTTAGCCTGCATATAACCAATAGCGCTCTAATAGAACAAACACTGTGTCATTATGGAGTCCACTAGGAAAGAAATGAGATGCTCCATCTGACAAATAGGTGGTATCGACTGCATACAAATCTGAGTAATGCAGGAAATTGTTGCTTTATAATAGAGATAGCGCGAGCGGCAAAATAAATGTGTAAATATCTATTCCTGTATAAATAAATGTTCCAGGGAAACCTGTAACCTTCTTTTGACCCAGTCAGTGAATTAAAACCATATCAGAGAATAACGCTTCTATTCCCTAGAGATTAGGTAGCAGTAATAGAGAAATGCTTTACCAAACACAAGCTATAAATGCAGCAGTCCTTGGAAAAGTAAAGGTAAGCTTTATATTTCTTTGTCCCCTTTTCCTGCTCTCTTCGCTGGAAAGTGGCCAGACTGCTCCATGGTGTCACACCAACCCACCTGGTGTCTGGTTTTATGGGTCCAAGTCTCCCTAGGGCAGGGGTGTCAAATTCAATTTTATTGTGGGCCGCATCAGCATTATGGTTGCCATCAAAGGGCCGGTTGTGTCTGTAAAACTAGATGTCCAGAGCACTCCCCACCTCCCCCATTACATCAGATGTCAAGAGTCCCTCCCCACCATCAGAAGTCAAGAGTCCCCCACCCTCCCTTACATCATAGTGCCCCCCCCCACCCTCCCTTACATCATAGTGCACCCCCCCCCCCTTATCTTGTGCTGCTTTCAGGAAGAAGCTAGGCGTGAAGCTAGGAAGCAGAAAGTACAGGGTCTGGAGGAGGACCACAGTGACTGGAGTCAGTTGCTGGAGTCTGAATGCTGGGACCAGGGAAGATGGAGATCGAGGGGGTACTATAGCTGCACAGAGAGATGGAGGATCTGTAGGAGTTCTGTCCTCTTCTCTGCCAGTGATTGCTGGGATAGGGAGGGGGCAGAGACAAGCCTCTCCGCACCTGCACAGAAAAGTGCAGGACCTGGAGGAGTTCAGTCCTTCTTTCTGCCATCGACTGCTGAGACAAGGTAGGGGCAAAAACAAGGAGATTGCTGCAGCTGCAAGAGAGGTGTGAGGGCCACATGAAATAGCTGGGAGGGCCGGATTCGGCCCCCGGCCTTGTGTTTGACACCTGTGCCCTAGGGTATCCACCATCTGAAGCAGTGTTTCTCAACCTTTTTTCACCCTTTAAAATTATAGACAATCTCAAGACACCCTTTAAAGGTATGGACAGTCTTAAGGCACCCCATTCTAAAATGTAAAAAACTATTCTAATAGTATTACATAATGCAGCAGCATCAACACATGTAGGACACCCAACATTAGAGGTGATTTATTCTTCAAAAGCAAATACACTTTTGCACACTGGTACTGCTGACTAGTATTCCAATGTTTCTCTTCTCCCTCAGCTTCTCTCCATCAGTCAGCTAATGTCACCCCAGTGCTTGATCCACCTTCTGGCTTGTATACAATTTTTGATCCATTTTTCAGCATTTTGCCAAGGCACCCCTGAAAAATCATCAGGGCACCCCAGGGTGCCTGGGCACCCTGGTTGAACAAGGCTGATCTAAAGAACACACGGAGGATTGGAACCATACAGATCCTAAATACCTATGGATGACTAAGTGCATTTATTATGCCAATTTATATTACAGTGTTAAAAGACAGACGCAGAGAGAAAAATAAAACATTAACCAGTTCTGGACCGGAAGGATTTTCCCCCTTAATGACCAGGCCATTTTTAGGGAATCAGCACTGCGTTACTTTAACCAACAATTGCGCGGCCGTGCGACGCTGTACCTAAATAAAATCAATGTCCTTTTTTTCCCCACAGAGAGCTTTCGTTTGGTGGTATTTGATCACATGTGCATTTTTTTTTTTTTTTTTTTGCGCTATAAGCAAAAAAAGAGCGACAATTCTGAAAAAAAAACTATATTTTTCACTTTCTGCTATAAAACATTCCCCCCCAAAAAATTAAAAAATCAATTTTTTCATCCTTTTAGGCCAACATGTATTCTGTTACATATTTTTGGTAAAAAAAAATCACAATAAGCGTATTTTGGTTGGTTTGCGCAAAAGTTATTGCGTCTACAAACTTTATGTCATTTTTATTATTTTTTTTTTTTCTTGTAATGGCGGCGATCTGCGATTTTTAGCGGGACTGCGACATTGCGGCGGACAGATCGGATCCCTAACTGAAATCTTTGACACTTTTGGGGGGACCAGTGACATTACTACAGTAATCAGTGCTAAAAATATGCACTGTTACTGTAATAATGACACTGGGTTAACCTAGGGGTGATCAAAGGGTTAATTGTGAGCCTCGGGGAGTGTTTTCTAACTGTGGGGGGAGGGTCTTGTGAAATGATCACAGAGACCTATGATCCTATACAGAAGGATCACAGGCGCTCTGTGATCATTTCAGAGAGAAGAACGGTCAGCTGTGTTTACAACAGCTGACCGTCTTTCTCTCTCAGCGGGGAGTGATCGCGGGTGCCCAGCGGCAATCGGTGCCACCGGTCCCGTGGATCGGCATCCCTGCTGCCTAGTGGGGGTGGGAGCGTGCCACCAGCGGCGTGCGTTCGCCCTCAGGAGAGCTCCCGCAAATCGCCGCACGGGTATGGCGATTCACGCAGCCAAGCCAGCCCGCCGCAGTACATATGCGGTGGGCGGGCGGTCGGCAAGTGGTTAATTTAATTTAAATTTAATTATGAGAAGCCTTTCACGTTGACAACAATACATTTTGCAAAAAAGATGAAATTCTGATGACATTTCAGAAAATGAGTACTAATAAGTTTACGCATCCCTAATGCCTGTTAATAAATCTGAATCAAACTCCACACCTCAGGGAGTAATATTATATATTAAAATTAAAAAAATAGCAAAAAGTGTAAATTTTAATTTCTTCCAACTAAGAAATGAGGCCTGTGTAATTGAAATGGTAATCCTGGCACCAAGATTTCTTTTGAATGGCCAATAGTGGATTGGTAATCTGGAGGAGAATTCCCTCTCATATCAAATGGTAAGGAGGGATCCAGTCCTAGTTTCTCCTTTGTAGCAACGAGGATGGGGCAGGCTGGCTGTTGGTCCTTTCAGCAGGGAAATCTGACAGCGGAGAAGGGCAGAGCGCTGGACATCTGCAATGCAAAATCCTGTGTTGCAGGGGTGCACACACTAAGGTGAGGAGAGGGAGGGGCTTCCAGGTAATCCAATGCTGTGGCTGGCTGATAGATAGATAGATAGATAGATAGATAGATAGATAGATAGATAGATAGATAGATAGATAGATAGATAGATAGATAGATAGATAGATAGATAGATAGATAGATAGATAGATAGATAGATAGATAGATAGATAGATAGATAGATAGATAGAACTTTATTGTCATTGCATAGTACAGGTACACAGCATCTACCAGAAGTGCAAAATGTAGCAATCGTGCAAAAGTGCGGATAAATATCTAGCATATTTACAGTGCAGATAACCATCTAGCATAATTAAAAAATATATATACATTATATATATATATAAATACATACACATGCATTATATACACAAATGAATGGGAAATATTGGGCAAAATGTACAGTAATGATAAAGATACATACAGATATAAATAGTGCAGATGTACTGAGGAGTGAAAGATATACTATGTAGTATGTACATGTATAGTACAGAGGTTACATACAGACTTTGTTTGTGTTTGTTTGTAATGATTAGTGGTGTAATGTTGAGTTCAGTAATATGATGGTGGATGGAAAAAAACTGTCCCTGAACCTGCGGGTTCTAGTGCGCAAGTTTCTGTATCTCCTTCCTGACGGAAGGAGTTTAAACAGTTTATGACTGGGATGCGAAGAATCCTTGATGATGTTGTCAGCTCTGCGCAAACATCTGCTGTGGTGAAGGTGCTCAATGGCAGGTAATTGGGTGCCAGTGATGCGTTGAGCGGTTTTTACCACCCTTTGCAGTGCTTTACGTTCACTCACAGTGGAGCCTCCGTACCATACAGTGATGGAGTTGGTCAGGATGCTCTCAATGATGCAGCGGTAGAAGCTCGTTAAAATCCCCGGGGACAAATGAGATTTCTTGAGACTTCTCAAGAAATACAGACGTTGTTGTGCTTTTTTTACCAGAGCTGACGTGTTCTGCTGCCAGGACAGATCCTCAGAGATGTGAACTCCCAGGAACTTAAAACTGGAGACTCGCTCTACCTCGGTTCCATTGATGTTGACTGGTAGATGTCTCCCGCTGTTGGATTTCCGGAAGTCCACAATGAGCTCTTTGGTCTTTGTGGCATTGAGAGTCAGGTTATTGGTGGCACACCATACTGCCAGATTACAGATCTCTTCCCTGTAGGCCGATTCGTCATTGTTTTAAATCTGGCCGACCACGGTGGTGTCATCCGCATACTTGATAAAGATGTTGGATTTATACAGAGGAGCACAATCGTGGGTGAACAGGGAGTAGAGCAGTGGGCTCAGAACACAGCCCTGCGGTATGCCAGTGTTCAGAATGAGGGTTGAGGATACCTGGTTTCCCAACCTGCCAGATTGAGGTCTGTTGGTGAGAAAGTCCAGAATCCATCTGCAAATGGAGGTGCAGATACCCAGTTCCCTGAGCTTAGTGATCAGTACAGTGGGGAGGACTGTATTGAACGCAGAGCTAAAATCAATGAACAGCATTCTAATGTATGTATTGCTCTTAATCAGGTGGGTGAGAGCAGAATGAAGAGCTGTGGAAACTGCATCCTCAGTTGACCCATTCGGATTCGGGCGATAGGCATACTGGTGTGGGTCCAGTGTAGGTGGTAGGCCCGCAGTAAGGTGATTCAGGACCAGTTTCTCAAAGCATTTCATAACAATAGGGGTGAGTGCGACTGGGCGAAAGTCGTTCAGGTATTCAGCAGCTGAGTGCTTAGGCACTGGTATAATAGTAGTGGTCTTCAGGCATGTTGGTACTGTGGCTTGAGCCAGTGAAAGATTGAAAATGACAGAAAAAACATGTGCCAGTTGTCCAGCGCATGCTCTGAGAACACGTCCCGGTATGCCATCTGGGCCAGCTGCCTTACGTGCATCCACTCTGCTAAACACTGAATAGACGTCCGTTGTAGAGAATGAAAGTGAGCTGTAAGCAAAAGCAGAGTCCATGGTTGGTGTAAAATGTCCTGTGCATTGGTCAAAACGAGCAAAAAAGTGATTAAGTTAGTTCGGTTGAAAGGCACTGCTGGTTGATTGAGCTGTAGGTTTGTAGTCTGTGATTGACTGGATGCCTTTCCACATGCGTCTGGGGTCAGAGTTGTGGAAGTGCTCTTCTATGTGTAATTTGAATATGAGCTTTGCTTTCCTGATGCCCCTTTTCAGGTTGGACCTGGCTCTGTTATAGTCCTCTACACCGCCAGATTTAAAGGCAGCATCTCTTGCTTTCAACAGGAGACGGACTTCAAAGTTCATCCACGGCTTCTGATTAGGAAAACATTTCACGTGTTTGATGGTAGTGACATTGTCAATACACGTGTTAATATAGTCCAAAACAGATGATGTGTAAGTGTCCATGTCTGTATGAGAGTCCAGTGTAGCCTGTGAGGCAAACATGTTCCAGTCAGTATCCTGAAACTGCTGTTGTAAAGAAGAAATGGCCCCCTCTGGCCATACCTTTACTGTCCGCAGAGCTGGTTTCACACGTTTGATCAATGGTGTGTATTTGGGTAGCATGAACAAGGAGAGATGATCAGACTGACCCAAGTGGGGGAGGGGAATGGCTGTGTATGCCCCAGGTATGTTTGTATACACCTGGTCCAGTGTTTTATCCCCTCTGGTAGAGCAGGAGACATTGCGGTGAAATTTTGGTAAAACAGATTTCAGATTGGAGTGATTGAAATCTCCAGCAACAATGATAGCTCCTTCAGGATGTGCAGACTGCTGTTTGCTGATAGCTGCATGCAGTTCCTCCATAGCTAGTTTAGCATTAGCATCCGGTGGAATGTACACTGCAGTCACAACAATGGCTGAGAATTAGGCAATGCGTTTCAAGCCTGAACAATCATATAAGCCAAAGGCTCCATTTTCCTTTTGGAATAGGGTTCCTAATTTAAAATGGTTTTGTCTTGTGCCAGTATTGTACTTGTAAAATAAATAGGGCTTGATGCACTAAAGTTCATAAAAGTAGAAGTCTACCCAATTTCTTTCTTTGTATTCAGAAGAGAAACATTACAATATTTGGCGTTCTTTTTTTAGAGGGTGTTTTTTTTTTCTGAAGGGGTATATTTAGGATAGTATAGTTTATTTAATTTAGATGGCTCATATATAATGGAGAGCTGATATCACTACACACACTGTGGTCCATACCATTCATAAACCATACACCATTCAGGTCATGGTGTATAGCTAGCCAAGCCTAATGGAGTTACAGTGGGTACGGAAAGTATTCAGACCCCCTTCAATTTTTCACTCTTTGTTATATTGCAGCCATTTGCTAAAATCATTTAAGTTCATTCTTCTTCCTCATGAATGTACACACAGCTCCCCATACTGACAGAAAATCACAGAATTGTTGACATTGTTGCAGATTTATTAAAAAAGAAAAACTGAAATATCACATGGTCCTAAGTATTCAGACCCTTTGCTGTGACACTCGTATATTTAACTCAGGTGCTTTCCATTTCTTCTGATCATCCTTGAGATGGTTCTACACCTTCATTTGAGTCCAGCTGTGTTTGATTATACTGATTGGACTTGATTAGGAAAGCCACACACCTGTCTATATAAGACCTTCCAGATCACAATGCATGTCAGAGCAAATGAGAATCATGAGGTCAAAGGAACTGCCTGAAGAGCTCAGAGACAGAATTGTGGCAAGGCACAGATCTGGCCAAGGTTACAAAAAGATTTCTGCTGCACTTAAGGTTCCTAAGAGCACAGTGGCCTCCATAATCCTCAAATGGAAGACGTTTGGGACGACCAGAACCCTTCCTAGAGCTGGCCATCCGGCCAAACTGAGCTATCGGGGGAGAAGAGCCTTGGTGAGAGAGGTAAAGAAGAACCCAAAGATCACTGTGGCTGAGCTCCAGAGATGCAGTCAGGAGATGGGAGAAAGTTGTAGAAAGTCAACCATCACTGCAGCCCTCCACCAGTCGGGGCTTTATGGCAGAGTGGCCCGACGGAAGCCTCTCCTCAGTGTAAGACACATGAAAGCCTGCATGGAGTTTGCTAAAAAACACCTAAAGGACTCCAAGATGGTGAGAAATAAGATTCTCTGGTCTGATGAGACCAAAATAGAACTTTTTGGCCTTAATTCTAAGCGGTATGTGTGGAGAAAACCAGGCACTGCTCATCACCTGTCCAATACAGTCCCAACAGTGAAGCATGGTGGTGGCAGCATCATGCTGTGGGGGTGTTTTTCAGCTGCAGGGACAGGACGACTGGTTGCAATCGAGGGAAAGATGAATGCGGCCAAGTACAGGGATATCCTGAACAAAAACCTTCTCCAGAGTGCTCTGGACCTCAGACTGGGCCGAAGGTTTACCTTCCAACAAGACAATGACCCTAAGCACACAGCTAAAATAACGAAGGAGTGGCTTCACAACAACTCCGTGACTGTTCTTGAATGGCCCAGCCAGAGCCCTGACTTAAACCCAATTGAGCATCTCTGGAGAGACCTAAAAATGGCTGTCCACCAACGTTTACCATCCAACCTGACAGAACTGGAGAGGATCTGCAAGGAGGAGTGGCAGAGGATCCCCAAATCCAGGTGTGAAAGACTTGTTGCATCTTTCCCAAAAAGACTCCTGGCTGTATTAGATCAAAAGGGGGCTTCTACTAAATACTGAGCAAAGTGTCTGAATACTTAGGTCCATGTGATATTTCAGTTTTTCTTTTTTAATAAATCTGCAACAATGTCAACAATTCTGTGTTTTTCTGTCAGTATGGGGTGCTATGTGTACATTCATGAGGAAGAAGAATGAACCTAAATGATTTTAGCAAATGGCTGCAATATAACAAAGAGTGAAAAATTTAAGGGGGTCTGAATACTTTCCATACCCACTGTATCTGTGCTTAAGGGAGCAAGGAGAGCCAGTCATGGGATGTTGACGGGTCACATGATTGGGCTTTCCTCACAGTTTTTTTAAGTTCAATCTGATTTTATTAAGTTTCAAGATAGTGCAACAAGATGAAAATTACAATATTTGTACAATCGCATCATACTATACACTGGAGATTATCATTTACAATTCTCAATGACACAAATAAGCATGGAAAGTATAAAGGGACATGAACACCAACAGTATCTAAAATACTCATTGCTTTCAGTTAGTATCTGTAAGTCAAGTGTTCTTATGATGATATCAGACCAAGGTTCGATGAAAAGTCAATCTCAGAAAAAAAATGACCAGTGTCACCAAATATTTGTCCAACCAGGTAAAAGGAGAAGAAGAGGACAGGGATATAAAAGTTGTAAAAGAGTTTAGGTAACTAGTTAGTGTAAAGGTTAAAGGAATCGAAGAAAGGGGCAGGTAGGATGTATAATAGAAAAAGATTCTAGGGGAGTGGTTGGAAAGTAGGGTAAAATTCCACCTCTCCGCCATGACCAAGACGATGGGCAATAGTATTCAAGGAGATGCAATATTTTGAAATTCCTGTTTTTTTTGCCATGGAAATAACTACCCTTCATTTTTATTGCACTCCACCAACTTCAGAGTCCCGAAGTCTCTGGAGAGGAAAGCCCGTGTGTAAGGACCCTAAAACAGACATATCAGTGTTGCCCTTACTGTGTGTGTATTTTTTTCCTTTTCGGTGTATTTGATTGTTGTTTGTGTAGTGTTACATTTTTTATACAATTTTATTCCTGTATGTGTTTTTTTCTTTCTGCAGTAAAAATGTAAAATAATCAGGCTAATGAGGAGCTATTTCTATGGCTCAAGAACAGGTCCAGGTCAGTTGATTGAAGCTTCCATAAGCCATTTAAAGTCCATTGCACCCTTAAAAAACAGCAAAAACACAATAATTTATTACCCTCACTGAAGCAAAATTGGAATTACTATTTCACAGGAAAATATGTTGGCAAAAAAAATAAATTACGTGTTATACATAGAAAATTAGGAGAAAAAAAAACCTCAACAGAAAACAAGTAAGGCTTTTGTAGGCATATTAAGAGAAGTAAGGGATTAGAAAAAACCATACTTACCTAGATGGATGAAGCATCAATCCCAGCTGTAGCTGCCCCCTAGCTGCCTCTAAGACCAAGAACTGAGTGATCACACACTCCTAATTGCACAGCTCTTGGTCTTCAGCCTACAGGGAGTCGACGACTGTTATCCGCCAGGTCTCCGCTCTGGCCCTCCAGTGCTCAATGGAGTGCAGGGCTTTGCAGGGGGGGGGGGGGGGGGAGCTGGCTCAGGCTCTCAGCAGTTTGTTGAGAGGCTGAGCCAGCTGCCGGTCCAAGCTTCTGGGCAGATCCTGACTTTATGGTCAGAATTCTTTCAGAGCCTGGATTGGGTCTCTGACCTCAGCCTAACTGCACTCCTGTGATCCAGGGGAGAAGTACAGCCAAAATTATAGCTCTCGCTATACTTCTCCTGTACAATGCAACAGGTACTGATTTTTTATACAGGCATACCCCGTTTTAAGTACACTCACTTTACATATACTCGCGAGTACAGACACAGCCTGGTCAGCTTGGCTTGGCACTACTCCTGGTTTTTAACATTGGCATCTATGGGAAATCTTGGTCAGATTGACATGTCACTACTCCCAAACCATAAGTGACAGGGTTACCAAACTTAGGGAGCACCGTGCGGGGACCCAGGACTACAATATATCATATTTGTGGCTGGCCAGCTTGCCTAGGTAATCTACCATGTCATGGTCCTGGATCCCCTTAACATGCTCCCCAAGCTTGGTGTCCTTGTCACTCATGATTTGGGAGCAGTGCCATGTCAAGCTGACCAAGATTTCCTATGGAGCTAGTGTATTTATATGCACTGAGAAATGAAAAAAGGTATTGCTTCACTTTAAGTACATTTTCGTTTTACATACATGCTCTGGTCCCATTGTGTACTTAAAAGTGGGGTATGCCTGCACACAACTACTTTGACCTAATAAAAGAGTGGAAGCCTGGAAAGTTTGTCCGGTAAAATGAAATCTTAGGTCAAACAAACAAGGCCATATACAATATTCAACAGAAAAATACAAATCTCAGTGAAAAAATCCAAAATTTGTCATTTGTAGCGCAATAATCAAAAGTGAAAGTCAATTCATCTGGGCGCCTATGTATAAAGAAAATCTTTCCTTGGACCCTGACCTCTTTATACTTGTACCAGTGACATCATTATGCCCCATTACTGACTTTTGGGAGAGCACCAAAATGTTCTCCAGAATGTGCTTCTGCACTGTGCTGGAGAACACATTGGCGCAGGATTTTGGGTAGTCTGGAGCTATCTCTCTATAGTACAGTACAATGGGCGAGCGTTCTCATACTATAGCAGGAAAGGTGTGGCTGGCAGGATCACCAGGTGAAAATAAAGGGAAACAGCGTTTGGACTAGTAAGCTGCAATATACTGTATATACATATTTTGTTCTTATGTTTGGATATGCTTTAATGGGAGGCTCATAGATATGCCTTTATAGCATTTTCACATGACATTCAGGCGGTTCAGGGACTAACATGTCCAGGAGTATCAATCTCCAATTCCCCGCTTTGCTCCTTGGTTTCTCCCGCCAACCACAACTTCATTACTGTGCTGTTTAGGGAAGCAGTGGTTGTAGGAGGAACCACTGAACATAGCTGAGGACCAGAGGTCTAGACCAGTGGTCCTCAACTCCGGTCCTCTGGGACCACTAGCAGGCCAGGTTTGCAAGATAACTATATTACATCCCAGGTGATCTCATTTGCTGCTCAGTGATTGCAGTATTCTAGTCTGCATCTCCCCAAGGTAATACTTAAAATCTGGCCTGTTAGTGGGCCCCGAGGACCGGAGTTGAGGACCATTGGTCTAGAGGACTAGAAGTGTTTGTTTCTGAACAGCGGACAATTCCTTTTGAAAAGAGCAGCATTTGGCAGTGTGGGCAGCAGTAGGGGTAAGTAAGTATTTACACTCCTCTTTCGCAGGCGCAGCTTTTTGGGCAATTTAAAGTGTTACTAAACCCACAACTGTAAAATCAGTCTGTATATGCAGTCACAAGACTACTATATATGTGGCTGATGAGAAAAGGTATTTAGCCGTTAATATTTACTAAATAATTGCATTTTCTCTTTCTGAGTACTGTGGGAGACCAGATATAGTTAATACAGGCTCCTGGGTTTAGTAACACTTTACATTTTGCAACTGTGTTACTTTGAATATCAGGTCATAAGAAACCAAAAATACTTTGTTTCTTATTTGGTACTTTTATCTTTAAAGTGTAACTAAAGGCAAAACTTTTTTTAGTTTTGGGTAGAGCGGAGAGGGATCAGAACCTCTGTCAGTTTTTATTGCTGTCTGTGCCCCCATTAGGGAGAGTCGCCCTCTCCCTAATGGGGGCACAGAAAAAGAAAATCCCAAATTTTGGGGTTGTCCCCAGAAAAGTAATAGAGGAGAAATCTTCCAATGGCATAGCTCCAAACTGTACTGATTTCAAGGTAGTGTCCCTGATTTGGAACAAAGTCCCCCTGTTCCTCTTTCATGCTTATTTGTCCCACATTTTGGTCTGATGTATATAAAATGCACTTTTTATCTTTCAAAAAATGTTTCCAAGTGTTAAATCTTTCATCCGATTTCTAAATTGCAGCATTTGTAAATTTCAAAAGCCAGTATAAAGGAATAGTAGTGGTAAAAAAGCACTTTTGGGTTTAACCAATCATTTTTTTATATATAATTCTCCTTTAAGAGGGCATGGAAGGGGGAGTGTCCTGTGCCTACATACTTTTGCTAATACGTGTCCCTCGTTCCCATCTCAAAAAGTTGGGAGGTATGCAATGGGGACACTAGTTCTGGTGACCTGGGGGTCCCCAAGGAACTCCCTTAATTTGCAGGGATTTCCTCCCACTTCCTGTTTGGCTATGGGACAGGAAGTGAAGAGAAATCTTTGCAATGGGAAACAGATGGCAAAAAAAATCTGACAGGGGTTATAACCCTCCCTAATTCTATCCAAAATTGAAAAAAAATGCCTATAGTTCTACTTTAATATTATGCTTGGGTTTCAGATTTGTTACATAAGATGTAAAAGTTAGTCTGGATTCACACCATTCACCACCAGGGTCCATTCACCACCGTTGCCTTGCAATAACATGCCTTGTGCTGCGCTTCATTGAAAGAAAGGTACAGGTGTGTTTTTCTGCCTTATGGGCTGCCTTAACACAATGCTCGTAAATGAAATGCGACATAACTCGCGTTAACGAGTATGTGTGAATGCAACGCACCAGAGCAGACAGGTGTGAATGGGCCCTTGCACATTTTCAGTCTACTTATCAGGAATTATTTGAAAAATGTCTAACCATATTTAGTTGCTAAGGTTTACTGTATATAAAATAATGCAAGTGATATATTGGCTTTTTTCATAGTACATTAAAATATTCAGTTTATAGTAGTTCTATTGTCTCCTGTATTAAAAAGGATCTTCCCAATCTACAGTATCTAATATACAATACATTACAAATATCCAACCATACATATTACTGTATGCATGAAAGCACAGGCTTGAAAGTTTTATTTGCAAAGGATGGAAATTTTCTTAGCATTTTAATGATTCTGAAGATGATGGCTGCTAAACAGAGCTGCTGTTAGCACGGTGCCCCATACAGCCTACCTGACAGGGCCCACCTATTTAAAAATGACTGAGGACATCGATTTATCAGTCCATTTCACTGCAGCCCCAGCTGCACAGATAAATAAAATGGAAGTGCTGTGAGGCTTCTTGCTCATTCACAAACTGAAGCACAGTAAACACCGTTTACTATGCTTCAGTGATAAATAGACACAGGAGTGAATGGTACCAATCACTCACTGTGTTCATTTAGGAAAGGAAAGGGCCAATAAATTATATATTTACCAGCCCCTTTCCCTGCTTTCCATCCTGAAACATCCCCCTATGTGCCCACAGCAGCTGTCGGCAGGAGAGGAGAGGAGGAAAGCCGGAAGCGCTGCGGGGGAAGGGGGCACACAGGGGGGCCCGGACAGGAGATTGAAGGGGTGCATGTGTTAGGACCAATCCCCCTGCAGTGAAACCAGGGGGAGAAAGAGGAGGAGAAGCTGGCAGTGCTGCAGGGGGAGACAGAATTGGTGTCTGCAATAAGACAGTACAGCTGACTTCCAGCTCAGCAGGTGCCTGGGCCCCCCTTTTGTAACTTATGCGGCCTGGGCCCAGGACAGGTGGGCTGGCTGTACTGGTGCCTGGGCCCCCTCTTTTGAACTGATGGGTCCTGGGCCCAGGACAGGAGGGCTGGCTGTACTGGTGCTTGGGCCCCCCCTTTTGAACTGATGGGTCCTGGGCCCAGGAAAGGAGGGCTGGCTGTACTACCTTATCAGCGGCCCTGCTGCTAAACAACAGGGAGGTGCTGCAGTTCCTGAGACTATAATACCATCAGCATTGTCAGCACAAGAAACTACAGCACAACAATCAGCTTATAGACATAACACATAATAAGATATATGATGATGGTCATGAACATGAAAGTTGTGAATTAATACTGACTCGGGGGACACAGCCTGCCTTCAGAGAGAGTCAAAAATGAATCTTAGCATTCATCTTGTACAGCTGTCTACCGCTCTAGGTAAACACTTATGGTTGGTGGTATTATGCCTTTCTGAATGGCTGACAAATACGAGGGTTAGTGTTTTTACTGGTGCTGAATCTTCCTCACTCTGAGCTCAGTGCAGGCTTGTTAAAGAGGAAGCAAAGTCTAAAGAATAATTTGTACCTATAGGTAGTGTAAATATCTCCTAAACATGTACAGTTTAGGAGATATTTACATTGCATTCAGCCGATGACGTCATCGGCGCATGCGCTCTGAAGGAACGGTCAGAATACTTACCTGAGCTCATCTTTACCCAGCGATGTTGCAGGAGTGCCTAAGCTGCCTGGGACTCCCCTCATCATTGGCTGAGACAGCAGCACGGTGCAATTGGCTCCCGCTGCTGTCAATCAAAATCATTCAGCCAATCAGGAGAGAGAAGGGATGGGGCAGGTCGGGCCTCCGTGTCTGAATGGACACAGGGAGCTGTCTCTCGGCTCGGGTGCCCCCATAGCAAGCTGCTTTCTGGGTGAGGGATCATAAAGCCTTTTATGGAGAAGACTAAAGCTATTAAACAAAGTCTCCCCCAAGTACCAAGAAAACAAGCAAGGGATTGTAGGATACTGCAGGAGGATTGTGCCTAACTTTGTTATTGTGGCAGCTCCACTCAACATTATTGTGTTAACCAGATCAACCAGATAAATGTCATAGCTGCCAACAGTCCCTATTTTCCCGGGACAGTCCCGGTTTTCAGACCCATGTCCCGGTTTGTCCGTGTCCCGGAACAAATCCTGGGAAATTGGCTTTATCCTGGGATAGCCGAAGTTTCCGGCTGTGAAAACATGGCTGCGGGATCTCCCTCCAGGTAGCAGGTCACTTCTTGTGTACAGTGGAGAGGGGAGGGGCCTCTGACCCGAGCAGCTAATCAGCTTCTCTCTTCAGTGTACAAGCAAATCAATTCACTTGTACACTGAAGCCGATTAGCTGCCCAGGTCAGAGGCCCCTCCCCTCTCCACTGTACACATGGAAGACACCTGCTAGCCGGAGGGAGATCCCGCACAGGCACCACAGAGCTGCCAAGAAACAACACAAAAGAAGTTGCAAAAAATTGGCTCAAACACAGGTATTTGAAGCCTCTTTGAGGTTCGCCATTGCAGACATCTACTTCACAGCCCTGCGGGATGCCTCTCTATTGTAAGCATTGGAAAAGGGCAACTACTGTTATACAAAGACACTCAAGCATGCACCTGTAAACTGGCCTCTCTTCATCGCTTTCGTTACTGGTAAGGGACATTTTTTCAAATCCTTTATTCAAGTCATCCCAGATATGCTCACTTTACCAGGAGATCATCTGGACTGTGCATTTGTTTACTCTGGCCAAAGTGACTGTTGACCACTTCTATCTACCACCAGTACTTTGTGATGATTGAAATGCTGAGGTCGTTATACTGTTAGGTTTGCATGCTTGAAGTAACAGTTTGAAGTTCCTTGGAAACATTAAAGCTTACTAGTCATATTTCTCCTATCATCTGGCTGTGTATGGCGTCATGCTGCCTTTATTCCATCATTACTGCCAAGTATCGTGGTGATCGATATTCATCTACAAGTTGCAATAACAAGTTTTATAATATAATATACAATTTCACCTGTACCCTTATCAACATATTCATTTGGGAATCAGGAATTGTCTTTTTGCACTATAGGATATCGATCTGTGGCCTCTATTCCCCCTGGATTTTTGAACTTTTTCCCTCAAATTCCACCTCCTTCAACATTTCCTGATACACCTCATCTCTCCTCCACAAATCCAATCCATTGGAATCTTCATACTTCATTTGCCATCCAATTGTTTGAGGGTTGTGCTGGGGTATTATTACTTTTCATTTTATATTCATTTTTTGTATGATGTGATTATATTGTCTTCACCTCAATAAAGTACCTTTTCTACTTTTATCAAATACCTGTGTTTGAGCCGATTTTTTGCAACTTCTTTTGTGTTGTTTCTCAGTATATTGTTTCAGTTGCCTGGCTCACCAGTTATACTACCGTAAGGTATTCAAATTATGGTGTCATATCTCTGCCAGTCTTGATACTGGGCGGTGATTCTTTTCCCAGGGATTCATTATTTTCCCTTCCCCCTTCCCTCCAATCTTTCACCACAGAGCTGCCACCTGCCCCCCTCTCAATTATGGGCTGACGCACCAGCCCACCTCTGTCTGAGCTCCATGGCCCCAGGATGGTCCGCTTCCTTCTGCTGCTTTTGCTGCTTCCATGTGCCAGTAAGTAGCCCACAAGGCCATAGAGAATGGTGCATTATGAATGTGCAGAGCTTTGGACATCAGTGGGTACAGAGAGCACTGGCACTGAACTCTGACACATACAGGAGTGAAGAATGCAATCCCAGCACAGTATGCACCAAAACAGAATACACGGAATACAAGCAGTGTGTGACTCATTGTGTACAGGATATAGTGTGTGGTTCGATGTGTACAGGTTATTCTGTGTGTATAGCATACAGCGTGTGGCTTTGTGTGTATAGCATACAGTGTGTGGCTCAATGTGTTCAAACTACAGCATGTGGCTTGCTGGGTAAAGTATGCAGTTAGTTAGTGGCTCAAAGTGTACAGCATGAAGTGGGTGGCTCAGTATATACAAAACACTGTATGTAGGTACTAGGTGTGACCATACAAAAATGTAATATGTAAATATCAATAAGGCTCCATTCACACCTGGGCGTTTTTGTTTCAGGCGTTTTTTCAGGCGTTTTTATGTGCGTTTTACAGGCGTTTTTTGTGCAGGCGTTTTTAGATTGACTAGAGACCAATGTAATCTGCCCAAAAAGAAGCTTATGTACTTTTTTGAGCGTTGGGCGTTTTGCTTCAGGCGTTTAAACTCTCAGATGTGAACAGGGGCCATTTAAATGAATGGGATTTTACTTGTTGGGCGTTTTGGAAACGTTTCTTTTGAGCGTTTTTGGAGCTGAAAACGCCCAGGTGTGAATGGAGCCTGTGCAAGGTGTAAATAAGTACGATAAAACCTAATTATACCAGATAGTATAATCGTACTTATTTACACCTTGTACTTTATTTATATTTCCATATTACATTTTTTTTATGGTTACACCTGAGCACATTTGACACTTTAGGATTGCAGGGAATTGTGATGAGAATTTTAAACTTTAGACAGAAATAGTGCAACTGAATGGGAGAATTATTCCAACTCTGTTACTTTGGCCTTAAGTTTGAAATTCCTTTTTCAATTTCCTGTAATTCTCTCTTTATTGAGTAGACCCTATAATCTGATGATAAGTAGGTGGATATTAATTATGCAGAGTGGGCGGAGCTTCAGGGAAGTGGGTGTGGTAAGTAATTGATAGCTGTGCTGCAAAGTGTCCCTGGAAATTGTTGGCAACTATGTAAATGTTAACCACTCCTGACTTTAGTCAAGTATTTCTTTGGGAAACAGATGCGGCCAATGTTGACCAGGGAGCAGACTTTTAAAAAAAAATAATGAAGAAGAACATTCAATAGCATACCTTAGCTGGAAACTATGATGGAAGTGGAAAGGGAGTGCCTGGCCATAAATTGGCACTAAAGTCATTGTAGTATTACCTTTGGCAGACAGTTTCAATTGATTACTACTATGCATGGCCCTCTGATTCCTCCTGTATTGAATTGTATTGTAACTGTATTGTCTGCCCTCATGTTGTAAAACGCTGTGCAAACTGTTGGTCCTATATAAATTCTGTATAATAATAATAATAATTCTCCTCTACAGTGGACGGCTCAGAAAAAAGGGAACAATCAGAGTTGTATAAAGTACTCAAAACCCATACTTGAGTAAAAGTACAAGTGCTCGATCAAAAAGTGACTTGAGTAGAAGTGGAAGTGCTCGATCAAAAAGTGACTTGAGTAGAAGTACTAAAGTATTCAACATTTTTTGTACTTAAGTATTGCAAATTTTTAGTAAAAGTACCAGTAGTTTTGAAAAAAAAATTGCTACTCAAGTACTGAAAGTAAAAGTACAAGTACTGTGTTATGTCGTTATTAAAGAAAGAAGTCAAAAGTTTGAACATCATATTTCAAATGCAGCTTTTATTTATACATACAGTAGCATTTATTTTCGTATGCGCTGATAATACACATGTTTTGAGCTTCATGAAACCTGCCATCTACTGTTCTGGCAGTGGTAATTTTTATAATAGTAACGAGTAACTATGCAGCACAAAAAAAAAAATATTGGAGTAGAAGTATTGAAATCATTGAAAAAATGTAGTGAAGTAAAAGTGGAAGTAGGAGAAAAAAATTCTACTCTAGGAAAGTACAGATACCGCCTTTCGGTACTTAAGTACAGTAGTGAAGTAGTTACTATACATCTATACATCTCTGGGAACAATGCAAGGTTTACAAATTGATTTCTGCCTCTGCATGACTTTAAATTTTATGTAGATTACAGGCCAATGACCCAGAAAAAAAATGCTGGTGGACCGTCACACTTAAACAGAGATGTATAGTAACTAAGTAGAACTACTTCACTACTGTACTTAAGTCCTGAAAGGCGGTATCTGTACTTTCCTAGAGTAGAATTTTTTTCTCTTACTTCCACTTTTACTTCACTACATTTTTTCGATGATTTCAATACTTCTACTCCGATATTTTTTTTTTTTGTGTTGCATAGTTACTCGTTACAATTATAAAAATTACCACTGCCAGAACAGTAGATGGCAGGTTTCATGAATTTCAAAAAATTGTGGTGGAAGTCTGCACCTATTATTTGGAATAGCACCTGTTTGATTCCTGCACCGTTGAAAATATATTCATCTTGTTTTGTCACACATATATATATATATATATATATATATAGTTGAAGATTCACAATATTTTGGACTTTTTATTGACTTTGATTTCATACACTCTTCCTTTATTTCATTATTGGAATATATTGTTGTATATCACATTGGTTTATATATGATTTTGCACACCAATAAGCTGTGGAGAAAAAAAACATGCAGGGAAGAGAAGGAGGGATGCTTTAAAGGGAAAAGGGAGGGACATACTTTATCTGTTTTTGTTTACAAAAAGTTACAGCCAAAGGAATTGTGATTGTCCTTTAGGTTAATCATTTGAAATAATAAAAAACAACATGATGTTCAAACTTTTGACTTCTTTCTTTAATAACTACATAACACAGTACTCGTACTTTTACTTTCAGTACTTGAGTAGCAAAATTTAAAAAAAAAAACTACTTGCAATACTTAAGCACAAAAAATGTTGAATACTTTAGTTCTTCTACTCAAGTCACTTTTTGATAGAGCACTTCCACTTCTACTCAAGTCACTTTTTGATTGAGCACTTGTACTTTTACTCAAGTATGGGTTTCGAGTACTTTATACAACTCTGCACTTAAACTATATGTTGGCAAAATGTGCTCCTTCCCATAGGTTTCAACAGAAGGAGAAGATATGTGAAGCACTGGCTAGCAGAATTGTGGATGGGTTTTAGAGTTCATTGCTGATTTAAAGGCAACAACTTATTGTTTTCTCAAAATTTTAATATGTTCTGTTCTGGTTCCTGGAACCTAAGTCTTTGTAGTGATTTTGGTGGAAATAGCCACATCATACCTGGTAGCCAGACCTCATTACTCGTCTCGGCTTTCCATAGGTCTTTATATATGTGATTTGCCTGATACTCAGGGCTTTCCCACTCTCTGCTATGATAGTCTGCTGCTGGGTGAAGAAGCTGAATGCTGACAGAACACTAAAAAGATACAAGTGGTGCCAGTTTGTTTTTGGAAGCCCATTACGGGGCACCCGGCTGGTCAAAAACACACCTGAATTTAGTTGGCAGCATGGACAAGCAGATGTTTCATTTGTTTTACATCGGGGACTTGTTATACATCGCTCTCCTGCATTGAAACTGTGTTTGTTTGCTGGGTTGAATAAAGTGCAGTATAGACCTGCTTTAACCGGTTCCCGACCAGCTGGCGCAGATATACTGCGGCAGGCTGGATCCTACAGGCAAATCGCCGTACATGTACGGCGCTTGCTTGAAGGCCGCTAGGGGCGAGTGCGCGCTGCCGCCGGTGCGCTCCTGTCCCTGCTCGTTCACGGGGAAGCCGGCGGGTGTGTCAGGCGGCTCTGATTGCCGCCTGACACCGGCGATCTCTCCCCGCTGAGTTAAAAGGACGGGTTGGCTGATGTAAACACAGCCGTCCGTCCTTCTCCCTGCAAAGATCACAGAGACTATGTGATCCTGCTATATAGGATCGCATGTCTCTGTGATCATGTCACAAGCCCAACCCCCCCACAGTTAGAATCACTCCCCTAGGCTTACATTTAACCCCTTGATCACCAACAGTATTAACCCCTTCCCTGCCAGTGTATTATTACAGTAACAGTGCATATTTTTAGCACTGATTACTGTAGTAATGTCACTGGTACCCCCAAAAGTGTCAAAAATGTCAGTTAGGGGTCCGATCTGTCCTCCGCAATGTCGCAGTCCCACTAAAAAATTGCCCCCATTACTAGTAAAAAAAAAAATAAATAAAAATGACATAAATATTTCCCACAGTTAGTAGACGCAATAACTTTTGCGCAAACCAATCACAATACGCTTATTGCAATTTTTTTTTTTTTTACCAAAAATATGTAGCAGAAAACAAATTGGCCTAAAATGTTAAAAAGTTTTTCAAAATTGTCACTCTTTTTTTTGTTTATAGCGCAAAAAATATAAATTAGAGAGGTGATCAAATACCACCAAAAGAAAGCTCTATTTGCGGGAATCAATTTAGTTTGGGTACAGCATCGCATGACCGCGCAATTGTCCGTTAAAATATCGCAGTGCCAAATCGCAAAATAGGGCCTGACCATGAAGTGCGCAAATCCTTCCGGGGCTAAAGTGGTTAACTGTTGCCGGGTTTCCTTGTCTCACGTATGATTTACAGCTGCCAATACCAGATGAGCCTCCCCTCAATATACTTTATACTGTACATTCTGCACTCAACTATAATTGCTATCTACAGAGAAGGTTGTGTCTACATTTTTTGCACAAGTTATATCATTCAGATCCCATGCTATTCAGTAACAGTGATTTACAGAGCAGTAAAAAATATTAGATATGCGTGCCATGATTTTTGTTTCTGCCATACTGGACTGGGAGCAAATGGCAGACCTGGCATGAAAAGCTCACAATTTTTAAAACCTAATAGTATAATAATAACTATCTAGCAGCACCACTGCTGACATATCGGGGTGAGACAGGGCAAGTGCAAAGAGACTCCAGTCTGTTTTCTTTTACTGTCACAAAAGTATTTTCTAGGTACAGCTTGGAAGTCTTAACATAGCTCACCTAATTCTGCATGGATAGTTGACATACCTTCTCTTTTGCTTGACCTAGGAGGTGGTGGGGTTATTTGACTTACACATGCCAAAAAAATATGTTTGGTCGGACAGATCAAGCAGAGTTTTAAGCCCCGTACACACGCACAGATTGTTGTCCGTAAATTGTCGGCCAACATCTGATCGGCCGATTGTCGGCTTGTTAGTATGATGCTTCCGACAACCAACTGCGACTTTTCGGCCGAAAAAAATCTGGCGTGCATGCTATAAAATTTTTGTTGGCCAACAACAGAACGGCCGATTGTTCCTCAGTCAGTACAGATTTCGGCAGACAAAAATCAGATGAGCAAGACTGGGCATGCTCAGAGAAGAAAAAACACACGGAAAGTCAACCATCACATGATATCACTTCTGAAGTTGGTTTTTGTTGGCCAACAAAAGTCCAGTGCAGGTCTAGAGCACATTTCAACCAACAAACAACACTGGACAAAAGACGGCCGATCGGTCGGCCAACAATCTGTGCGTGTGTACGGGGCTTTAGCCCAATCAGAATGTAACTTAGGTCTGCGTGTGACTCTGTAATGGCGGGAGATATGCCTTTCCTTCCCCTTATCGCATATCATTTATTGTTCCAGCATGGTTAGCAAGAATAATAAATACACTGAAGGGGCAAGGGATGAGTTGGCAAAGGGCCAATCCCACCATGACAAAGAAGAGCCAATCCTAAGCGCATAAGGAGCACTAGTGCTAAACAGGGATACATAAATCCCAACAAAAGAAATGAGGGTGAGTGCCCACTCTCAGTCGGATAGCATAATAAATAATAATAAAATAAATAATCTAAGTTTTAAAAAAAGGAGCAGTGAAAATGGGTGTGGCATAGATGAAATGACCAGGGTTAAAGTATAACTAAAGACAAAATATTTTTCTTTTTTTAGTTTTGGATAGAGTGTAGAGGGGTTAGAACACCGGTCACATTTTTAATGCTGTCTGTGCCCCTGGTAGGAAGTCCATCCTCTCTATTTGTCTTGCTTACTGTTTTAAATCAGAATGAAAATCCCAAATTCTTGGTTGTCGCCAGAACAGTAATAGAGGGGAAATCTTTCAATGGGGACACTAGTTCTGATGACCATGGTGACAACCAGACATTCCCTAATTTTGGAGGGATTTCTTTTCACTTCCTGTTTTGGCTATAAGGCAGGATGTGAAGGGAAATCTCCGCTGCTATTAAAAAATAAAACTATGTCATATTTCTCCTCCATGAGGCTGGAAGGGTTGAGTTCACATTGCCACGGCTGCAATGCTTCGCTTCACGGTGGAGCAATTTTAGCTTGGCATGTCACACTTAACAGGTGGCACCTCCGATTAAACTTGCCTATTGAGTCAATGTCAATGGGACCTGACTAGAACCATGTCAAATACAGCTATGGAAATTTTGGTGTGAGCTCAATGTAAAATTCCCAGTGAGAGAAGAAATCCCTTGGGGATCAAAAAAACAGACAAGGAGGGGTAGGCAGTATGGCTCCTGAATGCTGTAAACTGCCTGTCAACCATGATCTGAAAAGCAAACCACTGCAGAACCCTTTTCAGAGGGCAGAAAAGTCTGCCACCCATGTCAAAGAGGCCTAAAGGGGTATTTCTGCTTCTGGGGCATTCCCACAGTAAAACAGAACTGGCCAGTTCATGTCACTTGTTTTCTATTTAATGGGATCTGTGCATAGAATCATGTGTGAAGATAATATAACATTGATTACTGGATTTGTGTGTATTTAATATAAATATAAATATAAATTTAATATAAATACAATTAGAAAAAAAAATGTTTGATAACATTTTCTTTGTGCTTAATGTAAAGTAAATGAGATTTATTTATTTGAGACAAATACATGGTTGATGTTGAGTACAGTACTATACACTTTGTTGTTTGCCTGAGGATCATTTTGCACCAGGGGTCTCCAAACTTTCTAAATAAAGGGCCAGATTGCTGTCCTTTAGATTTTAGGGGGGCCGGACTGTGGCCAGCAGGAATATACATTTTTTTCTGGCTTAAGTGGGAATAAACTGTGCACCATCTTTGGTATTTGGGAGAGGAATAGTGCCCCATTGTTGGTGTCAGTGGGAGAAATGACACACCCTTGTTGATGTCAGTGGCAGGATTTATGTTGCATTGTTGATGTCAGTGGCAGGAATTTTGCTCCATTGTTGATGTCAGTGGCAGGAATTTTGCTCCATTGTTGATGTCAGTGGCAGGAATTATGTTCCATTGTTATTGTCAGTGGCAGGAATTATGTTCCATTGTTGATGCCAGTGGCAGGAATTATGCTGCATTGCTGATGTCAGTGGCAGGAATTATGCTCCAATGTTGATGTCAATGGCAGGAATTATGCTCCATTGTAGATGCCAGTGGCAGGAATTATGCTCCAATGTTGATGTCAGTGGCAGGAATTATGCTCCATTGTAGATGCCAGTGGCAGGAATTATGCTCCATTGTTGATGTCAGTGGCAGGAATTATGCTCCATTGTTGATGTCAGTGGCAGGAATTATGCTCCATTGTTGATGTCGGTGGCAGGAATTATGCTCCATTGTTGATGTCAGTGGCAGGAATTATGCTCCATTGTTGATGTCAGTGGCAGGAATTATGCTCCATTGTTGATGTCGGTGGCAGGAATTATGCTCCATTGTAGATGCCAGTGGCAGGAATTATGCTTCATTGCTGATGTCAGTGGCAGGAATTATGCTCCATTGTTGGTGTCAGTGGGAGGAATTATGCTCCATGTCAGTGGCAGGAATTTTGCTCCATTGTTGATGTCAGTGGCAGGAATTATGCTCCATTGTTGGTGTCAGTGGGAGGAATTATGCTCCATGTCAGTGGCAGGAATTTTGCTCCATTGTTGATGTCAGTGGGAAGAATAGTGTCTCGTTTCAGTTGGATGAATAGTGCCCAAAGGGCCAGAGAAAGTTGAGCAAAGGGCCACAGTTTGGAGACCCCTGTTTTACACCATACTGCACATACAAATTAACTGCAATACATCAGAAAAGCATATGCATTGATGTGCATTTAAAATGTTTGAGAACCTCTGAAATGAAAAATTAACAAAGCATATCCTTCTACAGTGTTTTCCTTGCCTCAATCCAAAAATACCAAGTGTGATTTCTGGATACTCTCTCATTCTCTTCTATTTGCATGAGTCATTTCTAACAGTCTATGCTGACACCAGACAATCCCAGGAGATGGCTTGGGAGGTAATTGACTTCAGCTCTGCCTCTGCATGTTTCCCTATGAGACTATGTAGATGGTGGTGTGTCCATACCCTCCACTCAGGTCTCAGATTAAACTCAGCTGTCTGCCTTGTGCTCTATGCTATGCAGTATGTCACATCAAATCCCTATCCCCTGCCTCCTGGAGCTAAAAAAAATCTGTTTAAACTTTGCATTTTAAACGATTGTAGAGAAGAGAGGGCTGCAGATAAACGAGTACAACTTTTGTGGGAGGATTTGTTTCATCTCTGTGTATCAACTGAGATCAGACATTTCCCTGGGTATATGTAAAGGTTTATTATCACTTTAAAATGCATTTTATGTGCACTGCATTGTACTGCGTTTTTATGCACATTGGCATATCATCTGTTGTAAAGTGACAGGTTCCTGGAAGGGTCAAAATCCTAATCCCAATCTTTGCTTTCAGTTGCAATGTATTTAAATATATTCATGTGTGTTTTGATGTATTAAAATGTAAACAGGTTCAGTTTTAACGCAGGCGACATGTACATGACATTGCAGTGTGGAAAAGGCACATAGAAAACAATGGTGTGAACAAGGCACAGAGAAGACCGTGGTTTTCTATGTGACCTGTGCGGTGACCTGTGTTGATCTGGCCAGGAAAAAAGCAGGCATTACACATGGTGTGAATGAGCCCTTATTGAATACTTGTATGTAATAATATCCTGAGTGATTAACTACTTCCTCCCCGCCCACCGCACATTTACTGCAGCAGTCAGGCGCTCCTGGGCAAAGTGACGTAGTACTACGTCGCTCGCTCAGAAGAGTCTAAGGGGCGACCGCTCGTTAGCTGAGGAGCCAGCGCGTGTGACCGGCGGCTCCGATGGCCGTCGGCCACTCGCAATCTCCTGCAGCAGAGAGAGAAGGACAGACGGCTGATGTAAACACAGCCGTCTGTCATTCTCCCTGAAGTGATCACAGATGCTATGTGATCCTGCTATATAGGATCGCATTTCTCTGTGATTACTTCAGAAGCCACGCCCCCTGACCGTTAGATTCACGCCCCTAGGGACACATTTAACCCCTTGATCACCTATACTGTTAGCCCCTTCCCTGCCAGTGTCATTTTTACAGTAACAGTGCATATTTTTAGCAATGGTTATTGTAGTAATGTCACTGGTACCCCCAAAAATGTCAAAAATGTCAGTTATTGGTCCGATCTGTCCGCCGCAATGTCGCAGTCCCGCAAAAAAAATCGCAGATCGCTGCCATTACTAGTAAAATAAATAAAAATGACATAAATCTTTCCCGTAGTTAGTAAACGCAATAACTTTTGCGGAAACGAATCAAAATACCAGAGGCGTAACTAGATTTCTCAGGGCCCCGGTGCAAGAAATCATGAAGGGCCCCCTCCCCCCGAAAAAGCATGTTTTTGACCCTTTTTTTTTTTTGCAATATAACAAAGTAAAACATTTATGTTTCTGGTTTCTGGTGAGGGGTGTGGGATCAGGGGCAGTAATGGTGGTGGGGAGGGGTGTGGGATCAGGGGCGGTAATGGTGGTGAGGGGTGTGGGATCAGGGGCGGTAATGGTGGTTAGGGGTGTGGGATCAGGGGCAGTAATGGTGGGGAGGGGTGTGGGATCAGGGGCAGTAATGGTGGTGGGGAGGGGTGTGGGATCGGGGACGGTAATGGTGGTGGGGAGGGGTGTGGGATCAGGGGCAGTAATGGTGGTGGTGAGGGGTGTGGGATCGGGGACGGTAATGGTGGTGGGGAGGGGTGTGCGATCGGGGACGGTAATGGTGGTGGGGAGGGGTGTGGGATCAGGGGCAGTAATGGTGGTGGGGAGGGGTGTGGGATCGGGGACGGTAATGGTGGTGGGGAGGGGTGTGGGATCGGGGACGGTAATGGTGGTGGGGAGGGGTGTGGGATCAGGGGCAGTAATGGTGGTGGTGAGGGGTGTGGGATCGGGGACGGTAATGGTGGTGGGGAGGGGTGTGCGATCGGGGACGGTAATGGTGGTGGGGAGGGGTGTGGGATCAGGGGCAGTAATGGTGGTGGGGAGGGGTGTGGGATCGGGGACGGTAATGGTGGTGGGGAGGGGTGTGCGATCGGGGACGGTAATGGTGGTGGGGAGGGGTGTGGGATCGGGGACGGTAATGGTGGTGAGGGGTGTGGGATCAGGGGCGGTAATGGTGGTGGGGAGGGGTGTGGGATCAGGGGCGGTAATGGTGGTGGGGAGGGGTGTGGGATCAGGGGCGGTAATGGTGGTGGGGAGGGGTGTGGGATCAGGGGCGGCGGTGGTGGTGAGGGGTGTGGGATCAGGGGCGGTAATGGTGGTGGTGAGGGGTGTGGGATCAGGGGCAGTAATGGTGGTGGTGAGGGGTGTGGGATCAGGGGCGGCGGTGGTGGGGAGGGGTGTGGGATCAGAGGTGGTGATGGTGGTGAAGGGGGGGTGAGATTAGTGGCGGCGATGGTGAGGGGGTGGGTGGATATTGGGGTGGGATCAATGGTGGTTATGAGAGGGGGTGATGGATTGGAGGGGGTGGGATCAATGGCAGTGGTGAAGGGTTGATGGTAGAGAGGGATCAGTGGGGGCAATGGTGGGGGGGTGGAGGAGGGGTGGGATGTGGTGTCACCACTACCTCTGTCTTACTGATCCCATCCCCCCACCACCGCAGATCTCATCCCTACACCCCCAAAAGCTCTGTTGTAGAGGATGAGATCTGTTCTGTGCCAGGCATGGGATGGGATCATTAAGAGGCAGTAAGCCAGCAAGGGTGGAGTTTGGGAAGGCAAGTTGAAGTTCACTTACGATTATCAGTCAGTCACTCATGCTCAGGCAACTCCAGCCAGGCAGACACAGCATGGAGTCCCTTCACACTCGTGTGGCAGAGGGGAGAACTCCTCCTCCCCCTGCACTCTATTGGTGTCAGCTGGTCAGCTGACTTTCAGTGACTGTCCACCCCTGCTGCCTCACTGCCTCAGCCATCTCTCGGATTGGAGGATCGACAGGGCTGAGGGCGGTGCAGGCAGCACAGCAGCAGGATGCACAGAATGCAGGTACTCGTAGATTGCTTTACAGTACACTGACTGCACACATGACATGCCTGTACCTCTCCTCTCCGCCCCCCCCCCCCCCGCACAACGATCGGGGAAGGCGGCATCCAGCCTAGTCTCTCACTCACTCAGCTCAGCCACCAGTAGCGAACAGTCATCGGACGGACGGGCCCCCTCACGCCGCGGCCGCTGTAAGAAAACAGGGGCTGGCGGGCCCCCCCTCAGGTAGCGGAACTCCAGGGCCCGGTCGCAACCGCGACCGCTGCGACCCTGATAGTTCCGCTACTGCAAAATACGCTTATTGCAATTTTTTTTTTACCAAAAATATATAGCAGAAAACAAATTGGCCTAGAATTTTTAAAAATTTTGATTTTTACATTTTTTTTGAGAATTTCGTACATAAAAATTTGAAAAATATTGTTATTTTTTCAAAATTGACACTCTTTTTTTGTTTATAGCGCAAAAAATAAAAATCGCACAGGTGATCATATACCACCAAAAGAAAGCTCTGTTTGTTGGAAAAAAAGGATCTCAATGTCGTTTGGGTACAGCGTCACACGACTGTGCAATTGTCAGTTAAAATCACACAGTGCCGAATCGCAAAATAGGGCCTGGTCATTGAGCAGCCAAATCCTCCGGGGCTAATGTGGTTAAGGGCTTGTTTACACTGCATGCATGCTAAATGCTCAGTTTTAGCATGGATTTAGCATGGACCCATGGATGCAGCTGTTAGTTTTTGAGTCGCGGTGAGGAAGTAATGTGATGAGCATTTCAGCGCATCACACTGTTTAATTTATCTTAATTTTTAGGCTCCATGCACACAGGGCGTCATAAAAACGTGCTCCAAAGCTGTTTACATAACGCCGGGAAACAGCAGCTGTAAAAACGTGCTTTCAGTAGCTTTTTCTACTAGCGTTATTGCACGTTTGGCCACAGTAGCTGTTAGCAGCGTTTTTTCTGCCTCCATTCAAAATCAATGGTTCCCTATGGGAGCCTATTGATTTGAATGGAAGTCGCACCGTAGGTCGGATCAGGGTGATCCGACTTGCGGCGCGACTTGCGCTGTGAGAATCTTGAGGGGGAACTCCACGCCAAAATGGGGAAGAAAAAAAAACGGCGTGGGGTTCCCCCCCCAGGTTCCAAACCAGGCCCTTCGGGTCTGGTATGGAATTTGAGGGTAGCCCCACGCCGAAAAAACGGCGTGGGGTCCCCCCCAAAATCCATACCAGACCCTTAATCCAAGCATGCAGCCCGGCATACCAGGAAAGGGGAGGGGACGTCGTCGGAGGAGGAGGACCGGAGGAAGAAGGACAGCCGACAGCAAAAGAGCAGAAGACCGGAGAGGAGAAGACAAGACGATTGGACAGCAGAAGGGCGGACAGCAAAAGAGCAGAAGACCCTCGGAGAGGAGAAGACAGTAGAAGACCCCCGGAGAGGAGAAGACAAGAAGGGCGGACAGCAAAAGCGCAGAAGACCCCCGGAGAGGACAAGAGCCGGATGAAGATTTTTGATAAATTTTCCAAAACGTCTCCTTTCGTTATTTCCATACACTGCATTTTATGGGGTGAATGAGTAGGGGTACAGTGTACCCCATACCCATTCACATAGGGAGGGGGTCCGGGATCTGGGGGGGCCCCCTTGTTAAAGGGGGCTTCCAGATTCCGATGAGCCCCCTGCCCGCAGACCCCCACAACCACCGGCCAGGGTTGTGGGGATGAGGCCCTTGTCCTCATCAACATGGGGGCAAGGTGCTTTGAGGTGCAGGGTGCAGAGCCCCCCCTGCCCCAAAGCACCCACACCCCCCTCATGTTGAGGGCGTGTGGCCTGGTATGATCCAGGGGGGGTGGGGCCGCTCGCTCGTCCCCTCCCCTTTCCTGGCATGCCGGGCTGCATGCTCGGATAAGGGTCTGGTATGGATTTTGGGGGGGACCCCACACCGTTTTTTCGGCGTGGGGCTACCCTCAAATTCCATACCAGACCCGAAGGGCCTGGTTTGGAACCTGGGGGGGGGGGACCCCACGCCGTTTTTTTCCCCATTTTGGCGTGGAGTTCCCCCTCAAGATTCTCACAGTGCAGGTCGCACCACAAGTCGGATCACCCTGATCCGACCTGCGGTGTGACTTCCATTCAAATCAATAGGCTCCCATAGCGAGCCATTGATTTTGAATGGAAGAAAAAAACGTATAACGTGGCTTAACGCACGTTAAGCAACGTTATGGAGCCTTTAGCAGCGTCAGACGTTTTTTGCAGCTTGACGCTGGAGCTCCTGAACCCACAGTTCCTGAGTTTTTTTTGGAGCTGTAAAACGCCTATGCCACTTGGAGCTCCTAAAAGCTCTATGTGTGCATGAGGCCATAGAATAACATGGATGGGCGTTCTGCAGCTGCAAAAAAAAACGTCTGACGCTGCTAACAGCAGCTGTAAAAACGTCCAGTGTGCATGAGGCCTCAAAGCTATATTCCAGGAATTCAGCTCCTTTCTAAAAATTGAAGGCACACTATACGTTAACTCCAGCGAGGTGCATGACAGCTCCTCGGCATAGCGCTATTATTTATACACTATATTGTCAAAATTATTGGGACGCCTGCCTTTACATGCATATGAACTATTAATATTAATATTAAGTTGGCCCACCCTTTGCAGCTATAACAGCTTCAACTCTTCTGGGAAGGCTGTCCACAAATTTTAGGAGTGTGTCAATGGGAATGTCTGACCATTCTTCCTTAAGAGCATTTGTGAGGTCAGGCATTGATGTTTGGCGAGAAGGTCTGGCTTGCAGTCTCCGCTCTAATTCATCCTAAAGATGCTCTATCGGGTTGAGGTCAGGACTCCGTTCAAGGCCAGTCAAGTTCCTCCACCCCAAACTCACTCATCCATGTCTTTATGGACCTTGCTTTGTGCACTGGTCTAAATCATTTGGTGGAGGGGGGGTTATGGTTTTGAGTTTAGGGTTTGGGCTTGGCCCCTTAGTTCCAGTAAAGGGAACTCTTAAAGAGTCAGCATACCAAGACATTTTGGACAATTTCATGGTCCCAACTTTGTGGGAACAGTTTGGGGATGGCCCCTACCTCTTCCAACATGACTGCACACCAGTGCACAAAGCAAGATTCATAAAGGCATGGATGATGAGTTTGGGGTGGAGGAACTTGACTGCATAGAGTCTTGACCTCAATTCTATAAAGTACCTTTGGGATATATCAAAGTAGAGACTTCGAGCCAGGTCTTCTCATGCAACATCAGTGCTTGTCCTCACAAATGAGCTTCTGGAAGACGAAGACTGGCCAAACATTCCCATAGACACACTCCTAAACCTTGTGGACAGACTTCCCAGAAGAGTTGAAGCTGTTATAGATGCAAAGGGTGGGCCAACTTAATTTTGAACCCTACAGACTAAGACTGGGATGCCATTAAAATTCATGTGGTTGTAAAGGCAGGCATCCCAATACTTTTAACATATATATCTGACAGCTTTATTCTACTCCTGGAAGACAGCTTTCGCTGTAGTTATGGGAGATCTAAGCTGATCCTTCTGAGCTCTGCATCTTGAACAGTAGAGTCGCTGCAGTTGTTATGCTTGTGCCTCTCCTTCTCCTGCCCAATCACAGACGCTTTGGTATTATGCGAACACATTCACAATATACAAAGGCTTCTCTGAATGGGCATCAGAAGGGTTGGGTGGGCATAGCTTGTGCAGTTTTTCCTCTCTCACAGCCCCCAGTGTCTTGAGTGTATTTACCGGCAGAAATAATAAACCTGTCAGAGATAAATATTAGCGATAAGCCCAGGCGATGTCATGCAGCTCCTTGGACTTACAGTAACTCATAGTGTGCCTTCACTTTTTACACAGTGGCTGAATTCCTAAAATCCAGCTTTAGACTTTGAAGTGCACAAAGTAACACTTCACTCATGTCTCTGCACAGCAGCACGTTGCATTGTGTTTCTGGGCCGTGATGCGCGGTGCCTACCTGTGTGGTAAAATGCAGCATGTCTGCAATTTACTGCAAGTCGGTGAACTGCACTTTTGGACTATATTGCAGTGCGAATGGGGCCCATAGAAAGCGACTGTTTTCTATGTGTCCTAGCAGTGGCTGGTGCTCATGCAGTGCAGAAAAATGTGTAAATGAGCCAAAAATCTGATCACGTTAAAGGGTCTTTCCAATTACTACAAGTATAAGGTTGTATGTTTATCAAGTCAGGATCCTCACACAATCCCTATTGCCATCATTTGTTGCAGGAATGGTAATAATTGTCAAATGTTGACCATTACAAGTAAGCTTGACAAATACTTCCACAGCATATAGGGAGCATTTATAGAGTTATTTGCTGGACCTAGCTCTATATTGTCATCTTTCAGCAATATTTAAAACATTTTTATTATTTTTTTTTGATACAGTGGTCCCTTGTGTTCTAAGTGCCCTCGGCTATTGCCCCAGATGCCCATCGCTAGGACCAGGTTTGTCGAGAAAGCTATTTCTAAAGATGCTTTTCAAAGCAAAACTCAATCAGTGTGAAAGATGAGCGTACATCATACCGGTGCTGGGCTCGATGTGCCATAATTACAGCTGAGTAAGTACATGTGCAATGTTTAAAGGTTTTCCTGTGGCCACTAGAGGTAAAAGCTCCCCGCGGTTGATCTCTGTGTTCAGCAGCTCAAAAGAACTTGTTTTTTGTTTTCTTCAGAACCTAAATAAGACCCCACATCCTGCAGCAAGACTTTGAACTAGCACGCTGGCAGTTTTGAGGAACATACGCCAATTCCTGTATCTGATGACAAGCTTTTCTAAATGTGTCGGAGCACCTGCAAAACATTTTCATCTCAGTTGTAGTTTTCTTTAAGATGTATCTCTGAAGGCAGAGCTTGATCTAAGGAGTCAATGCACCTTCCTGTCTCTAAACTTCTTAGTCTGGTCTAATCACATCTCAGCTACCTGCCCCGGTTTTTCTTCAACACTGAATTTACTAAATTATATACTACATGCCCTCTATAGTCTCAATTATCTTCAGCCATAATTGTTTATGTGAATGGGAACAATAAATAATCCTATTAAGGCAGAATCAGGTTTTAAAAGTACTGCTTTGATCATGGATTGAAATTTGACGTTTTACGTGGAGGCTGTTATATTTGCTGTTATACACACTATATTGTCAAAAGTATTGGAACACCTGCCTTTACACACACATGAACATTAACCACTTAAGCCCTGGAAGATTTTACCCCCTTCCTGACCAGGGCCTATTTTGCGATTCGGCACTGCGTGAATTTAACGGACAATTGCGCGGTTGGCGGACGCTGTACCCAAATGAATTTGACGTCCTTTTTTTCCCACAAACAGAGCTTTCTTTTGGTGGTATTTGATCACCTGTGCGATTTTTGGCCAACTCAATATTAGATGTCCCAATACTTTTGGACAATATAGTGTACATGTTACACTTCATTTTTTAATGGATCTTCTAACCTTTAGTGGGTCAAATCGGAAATTCGGAGGATGGAACAATTTTCTCAGATTAACAAATGTCTAACAGTAAATGTGTTTTTTGTTTGAAAAAGTCCATCTGCTCTGTAACCAAATGTTACAAAGCAATGACATTTAAAGTACTTATGGAAGATATTCTTCAAGACATTGAATGTACTGAGATTTGTCAATAAAAAGTTTACTAGCGTACAGCCAGACTTACACATGATTTACAATGCCCGCATTTTAACGCAGATACATGTTAGCTATTGACTAAATTGGTGCTAGTTTATTTCAAGTATTTATATGGCACTAAAAATGTATGCAATGCTTTACATACTATACATATTTTATATTCACATTCAGTTTCTGCTCTCAAGAAGCTTAAAATCTTAAGTACCTAACTCCCATTTATACATACTAGGGCCACACATGTAAACTCCATGTAGGTCAAGTGTCATTGTTGGGGTTTGCCACCCATAAAGTCTGATACACACATTAACTTTTTTTTGTTCAACCCAGGGGTTTAAAGAACATTGTACTAACTATGCAATGTTAGTACAGCAATCCCCCTGCTGTGCTATTGTGTTCTGACAGGAAGACCAGATGCCGATCAGCTGCTGGTTTTCCAGCATGCTCATTCGACAAAATTTGCTTCTGAGATCGGCTTCTGTCAGACAAGGAGCTGTACACACAGGCCGAATGTCAGCTAGTTTTGACTGTACCGGCTGATTTTGGCTAATATTCGGCCCGCGTGTACTTGGCTTAAGACTACCAGAGAGAAGTGCTAACCACTAACGCACAGTGCAGAAAGGTCCTGTATTTGCAATGTGTTGATGTGCATTTTGCATTTTTTGATTGATGTATATTAGACATAGGACCTAATAATGGCAATGGCAGCACATGAAAAGTATGGCTGTTGATCGTTGATGTTAAAATGCAATAATGTAACACATATGTGGCTGCACTTTTGCACTTTGGGCTAAAAACAACTTTATTGTTCAAGTTCCAGCATGAACCAGCATGTGACAGCAGAGCAGAGTGCAGCTTCATGTGTGCTACATGAGTCTGCAGGGGAGTGGCAGATCCTGGAGATACCTGCACCTGTAGTGGCATTCAAACTAGGGTGGCACCAATACCATTTTTTAATGGGTTAATGGGTGAGCACAAGTACAGATACTTTCGGTCAAGTCCTGGCCGATACCCAGTACCAATACTTTGCGATGTGATTTGTGTCAATAGAAAATAAATGGGCGAAAATCACACTGCAAAGAATTGCATTCGATTTGAACAGGAATGAGGTGCGATTCCTGTCCGAATCACATGGGATTTCCCCCACTGCTCCTGTGTGTATGTATGTGTATGTGTATAGAAAGGGAAGCAATATCTAGTTGCCAGTTTATTAAAAAAAATGTTAGAACTCATTATAAGAACATATCTGGTCAAATGCAAAATCTGCATAGTGTCCCGGTCCCACCAATGATAGAAAATCAGGGCTGCTGGAGGTGCTTACAGGGCTGGAGGAGAAGTTTTGTGACCCCTGTATAGGGTATGGGGCTAAAGTGATGTCAGCTTGTGGGTGGACTGCCTCTACATCTCCTCCAGCCATGTATTCACCTCCAGCTGCTGTGATTTTCTATCATTGGCAAGACCGGGACACCTACGTATGCAGATTTTGCATTTGAACTGTACTTAAAGCGGAGTTCGCCCCCCCCCCCCACGAAAAAAATTAAAAGTACATCTACAAACACTGCTAACTTTTATTATTAGGACACTTACCTGTCCAGGGGTCCCAGACTTTTTTCGGATCGGCTCTTGGGTGCTGTCGCCGTCATTCATTTTTTTTTTTTTTCAATATTTTTTTTATTCATTCAAGAAAGAGAAAAACAAAAACAAAAAGAAACTGACATTTCACATCAAAGTAATTACATCAATACATAGTCATCAACAATCAGTCATGTCTCTCTCAGAAACAAAAACAGAAGATAGGCATATAAACGCTCAATAACAGTATATCTATATCAGCAGGATACTAAGATATTGTCCTTCATTATGCAGTCTGACATAATAAAATAAGCTATATAATTCCTGCATTGATAATATTGTTCATTATGCCTTCCTTTTTCTCTCCTCTTTTTTTCTTTTTCTTTCTTCCCCTCTCTCCCCTCCTCCTCCCTCCCCCCCCCCCCCCCATCCTCCCCTCCCCTCCCCCCCCATCCTCCCCTCCCCTTTATAATAGAAAAAAAAAAAAAAAAGGAGACACCCCGAACCCCATTTAATGGGGAAGGGGGTTATAGATATGCAAATTGTTATTCTCCCATGCACCTGCCTGTAGATTTCAGACTTGAGCCTTCCCCTGACTAAGCATGTTTCGTCCTCTCTCTGAGAGGATGAAGGAGTTCCAAGAGCCCCAAGTCTTCTCATACATTCCTTTTTTATGTAGTCTTGTGAATCGTAAATCTTCCATTTTGTTAGTATCTTCAATTTTACATATACAGTCCCTAATAGTAGGTGGTGACTGAGATTTCCATCTCAGTGGAATGCATGATTTGGCTGCATTTAATATATGATATACAACTGACGTTTTATATTCTCTCATAGGGGTATCCGAAACATGCAATAGAAACAGAGCTGGGTCCATTGGAATCTCAAAGTCTGTAAATTCATGTGCCAGTTCTCGGACAGCCTCCCAAAATTCTCTTAGTTTGGGGCAAGTCCAAAAAATATGTAGGCCGCCATTCATTTTAAGGGAAACTGGCAATGAAGCCTTTCGGCGGCGGAGGAGGGGGGCCATGGCCGGTTCTCACGGAAGTAGGGACAGGTACCTGTCAAAAACAGGTGCCCGTTCCCCCCCTCCTCTTTGAAAGGTGCCAAATGCGACACCAGAGTGGGGGAGGAAGCAGATAAGCGGAGCTTCCACCTTTTACTGGAACTCCGTTTTAATGTGAGTTCTAACATTCTTAATAAACTGCCCACCAGATGGCACTTTTCCCTTTCTACACACACACAGGTGCGGTGGGGGAAAACGCATGTGATTCGGACAGGCGTCTCAACGCATTTCTGTTCAAATCGCTTGCCATTCTTTGCCGTGCGATTTGCACCCATTCTTTTTATATTGACCCAAATCACACTGCAAAGCATCGGTTTTGGTATCGGAAGCATTTGCGCGAGCACCATTACTCCATCCGCATCGGTGCATCCCTAACAAAAACTGTAGTTAAACTAGTTAAAATGCATCCAAATGCTTACATAAAGGTGTGAATCCTGTTGAAATCTCATTGCTACTGCTTGGTAGCAGTTGCCTCATTAGTATTCATTGATTTTGATGTACTCCAAATGGGATGACTGCCAATAAATGGTTAAAGTTCTCAGTAGTAAAGAAGTTTACCGCTTGCCTACCAGGTCATTTTTTACATTTTTCACATACATATCATCGTTTTTTTCCTAGAAAATTACTTACAATCCCCAAACATTATATATTTTCCTAAAGCAGAGGCCCCGAAACAACCTTTCTCAACCAGTGTTCCTTCAGAGGTTTCTAGAGGTTCCTTAAGCAATAAGCAACTTCTTTCTCTCAGGTAAGTTATTATTGACAACAATTACCTTTTAAGCTATTTGTAAGGGGCTACTCTTCCCAATGGCCACCAATGTAAGGGGCATACTTCCACCTGACCACCAAGCTGATGTACGGGGAGCTGTGGATATAGAAATTATTGGCAGGTGTTCCATGAGACCTGAAAGTTATTTCAAAGGTCCCTCCATGCATCCATGCATAAAAAACCTGAGAAAGGCTGCCCTGGAGAATAAAATGGTGGCTGTTGAAATTTTTTTCATATGATATTTGCTCAGCTATTTATCAAACGCAAATTTTCAGAAAAATACACATAAATGAATTTTAGTGTTTACAAACACAATATAATACATATAAATAGATACCAAACATGTCAAGAGTAGTGTTGAGCGAACACGGACTGTATTATTCGTGTTCGTACCGAATAATTGGATTTTTGTTACCCGAACACGAACACGGACACTTTACTGTATATTCGGGTAAAAATCCGTGTTCGGTCGTTTTATTTCCGGGTTTTGCATGCTTTGGCGCTCTTTTCATGGCGGGCTTTCAACAGCCAATCAACAATCGTTTAACTGGTGTGCCTTAAGCCATCCCAGCCATGCCTGCAAATGTCTCAGTAGCTGTGATTGGCCGTCTGAAGCATGTGACCAAGTCTTTATAAGTTCGAGGCAGCCGCAGCGGCGTCATTATGCTGCTTAGATCAGGGACAGAGCACACATCAACGTGCTGGCTGCTGATTAGGGAAAGATAGGCAGGAAAAAACCATTTGTGTCCGGATAGAATTGAGGGACAGGTCGGAGTGTTTAGGCAGGGCGAGTTTTAGACATTTTAGGGATAGAGTCTGCTGAATTATAGGGTCAGTGTCTTCTGCAAACTACAATCGATATTGCTGTGTGGGGGGTGGGGTCTGCACTCAATCCTGATCTACGATCTCTTCTCAATCCTGTTAGGGAGAGGCTGCTGCTGAATTTTAGGGTCAGAGTGTTCTACAAACTACAATCGATATTGCTGTGTGGGGTGGGGTCTGCACTTAGTTCTCCTGATCTACGATCTCTTCTCAATCCTGTTAGGGACAGAGTCTGCTGAATTTTAGGGAAACTGTGTTCTACAAACTACAATCGATATTGCTGTGTGGTGTGGGATAGGAGATAGGCAGGTGTCAGTGATCCACATCCATTTTTCTGTGTGTGGGCTGCAGTGAACACAATCTTTTTGGGGTGCAGTGAACACAATCCTTTTGGAGTGCAGTGAACAAAATCTTTGTGGGGTGCAGTGAACAAAACCTTTGTGGGGGTACAGTGAACACAATCTTTGTGGGGTGCAGTGAAGACAATCCTTGTGGGGTGCAGTGAAGACAATCCTTGTGGGGTGCAGTGAACAAAATCTTTGGGGGGTACAGTGAACACAATCTTTGTGGGGTGCAGAGAAGACAATCCTTGTGGGGTGCAGTGAACAAAATCTTTGGGGGGGTACAGTGAACACAATCTTTGTGGGGTGCAGTGAACAAAACCTTTGTGGGGTGCAGTGAACACAATCTTTGTGGGGTGCAGTGAAGACAATCCTTGTGGGGTGCAGTGAAGACAATCCTTGTGGGGTGCAGTGAACAAAATCTTTGGGGGGTACAGTGAACACAATCTTTGTGGGGTGCAGTAAACAAAACCTTTGTGGGGTACAGTGAACACAATCTTTGTGGGGTGCAGTGAACAAAACCTTTGTGGGGTACAGTGAACACAATCTTTGTGGGGTGCAGTGAAGACAATCCTTTTGGAGTGCAGTGAACACAATCTTTGTGGGGTACAGTGAACACAATCTTTGTGGGGTGCAGTGAACAAAACCTTTGTGGGGTACAGTGAACACAATCTTTGTGGGGTGCAGTGAACACAATCTTTGTGGGGTGCAGTGAACAAAACCTTTGTGGGGTGCAGTGAACACAACCTTTGTGGGGTACAGTGAACACAATCTTTGTGGGGTGCAGTGAACAAAACCTTTGTGGGGTACAGTGAACACAATCTTTGTGGGGTACAGTGAACACAATCTTTGTGGGGTGCAGTGAACAAAACCTTTGTGGGGTACAGTGAACACAATCTTTGTGGGGTGCAGTGAACACAATCTTTGTGGGGTGCAGTGAACAAAACCTTTGTGGGGTGCAGTGAACACAACCTTTGTGGGGTACAGTGAACACAATCTTTGTGGGGTGCAGTGAACAAAACCTTTGTGGGGTACAGTGAACACAATCTTTGTGGGGTACAGTGAACACAATATTTGTGGGGTGCAGTGAACAAAACCTTTGTGGGGTACAGTGAACACAATCTTTGTGGGGTGCAGTAAACAAAACCTTTGTGGGGTACAGTGAACACAATCTTTGTGGGGTGCAGTGAAGACAATCCTTTTGGAGTGCAGTGAACAAAATCTTTGTGGGGTACAGTGAACACAATCTTTGTGGGGTGCAGTGAACAAAATCTTTGTGGGGTACAGTGAACACAATCTTTGTGGGGTGCAGTGAAGACAATCCTTGTGGGGTGCAGTGAAGACAATCCTTGTGGGGTGCAGTGAACAAAACCTTTGTGGGGTACAGTGAACACAATCTTTGTGGGGTACAGTGAACACAATCTTTGTGGGGTGCAGTGAACAAAACCTTTGTGGGGTACAGTGAACACAATCTTTGTGGGGTGCAGTGAACAAAACCTTTATGGGGTACAGTGAAGACAATCTTTGTGGGGTGCAGTGAAGACAATCCTTTTGGAGTGCAGTGAACAAAATCGTTGTGGGGTACAGTGAACACAATCTTTGTGGGGTGCAGTGAACAAAATCTTTGTGGGGTACAGTGAACACAATCTTTGTGGGGTGCAGTGAAGACAATCCTTGTGGGGTGCAGTGAAGACAATCCTTGTGGGGTGCAGTGAACAAAATCTTTGGGGGGTACAGTGAACACAATCTTTGTGGGGTGCAGTGAACAAAACCTTTGTGGGGTACAGTGAACACAATCTTTGTGGGGTGCAGTGAACAAAACCTTTGTGGGGTACAGTGAACAAAACCTTTGTGGGGTGCAGTGAACAAAACCTTTGTGGGGTGCAGTGAACACAACCTTTGTGGGGTACAGTGAACACAATCTTTGTGGGGTGCAGTGAACAAAACCTTTGTGGGGTACAGTGAACACAATCTTTGTGGGGTACAGTGAACACAATCTTTGTGGGGTGCAGTGAACAAAACCTTTGTGGGGTACAGTGAACACAATCTTTGTGGGGTGCAGTGAACAAAACCTTTGTGGGGTACAGGGAACACAATCTTTGTGGGGTGCAGTGAAGACAATCCTTTTGGAGTGCAGTGAACAAAATCTTTGTGGGGTACAGTGAACACAATCTTTGTGGGTTGCAGTGAACAAAATCTTTGTGGGGTACAGTGAACACAATCTTTGTGGGGTGCAGTGAAGACAATCCTTTTGGAGTGCAGTGAACACAATCTTTGTGGGGTAAAGTGAACACAATCTTTGTGGGGTGCAGTGAACAAAACCTTTGTGGGGTACAGTGAACACAATCTTTGTGGGGTGCAGTGAACACAATCTTTGTGGGGTGCAGTGAACAAAACCTTTGTGGGGTGCAGTGAACACAACCTTTGTGGGGTACAGTGAACACAATCTTTGTGGGGTGCAGTGAACAAAACCTTTGTGGGGTACAGTGAACACAATCTTTGTGGGGTACAGTGAACACAATCTTTGTGGGGTGCAGTGAACAAAACCTTTGTGGGGTGCAGTGAACACAATCTTTGTGGGGTGCAGTGAACAAAACCTTTGTGGGGTGCAGTGAACACAACCTTTGTGGGGTACAGTGAACACAATCTTTGTGAGGTGCAGTGAAGACAATCCTTGTGGGGTGCAGTGAAGACAATCCTTGTGGGGTGCAGTGAACAAAATCTTTGGGGGGTACAGTGAACACAATTTTTGTGGGGTGCAGTGAACAAAACCTTTGTGGGGTACAGTGAACACAATCTTTGTGGGGTGCAGTGAACAAAACCTTTGTGGGGTACAGTGAACACAATCTTTGTGGGGTGCAGTGAAGACAATCCTTTTGGAGTGCAGTGAACAAAATCTTTGTGGGGTACAGTGAACACAATCTTTGTGGGGTGCAGTGAAGACAATCCTTGTGGGGTGCAGTGAACAAAATCTTTGGGGGGTACAGTGAACACAATCTTTGTGGGGTGCAGTGAACAAAACCTTTGTGGGGTACAGTGAACACAATCTTTGTGGGGTGCAGTGAACAAAACCTTTGTGGGGTACAGTGAACACAATCTTTGTGGGGTGCAGTGAAGACAATCCTTTTGGAGTGCAGTGAACAAAACCTTTGTGGGGTACAGTGAACACAATCTTTGTGGGGTACAGTGAACACAATCTTTGTGGGGTACAGTGAATACAATCTCATACTTCTGAAGCTTTGAGGGTGCTGCCTGTTCTATACTCCTCCTCCTCCTCCTCCTCATCCATCCTTTTAGGTGTACAAACAATAGTAATTGGAGCCTAGTGTGCTTCTGTACGTGTGAAAAACATACACTTTTTTTTGATCATATTTCCTATTCCGCTATTCTATAAAAACCTTTGGGGCTCAATTAAATTGCGGAATAGTCTGTGTCGGTACGTGTGAGATCCACCTTTCCAAGTTTTTGGGGTTCATCTCATACTTCTGAAGCTTTGAGGGTGCTGCCTATTCTATACTCCTCCTCCTCCTCCTCCTCATCCATCCTTTTAGGTGTACAAACAATAGTAATTGGGGCCTAGTGTGCTTCTGTACGTGTGAAAAACATACACTTTTTTTTGATCATATTTCCTATTCCGCTATTCTATAAAAACCTTTGGGGCTCAATTAAATTGCGGAATAGTCTGTGTCGGTACATGTGAGATCCACCTTTCCAAGTTTTTGGGGTTCATCTCATACTTCTGAAGCTTTGAGGGTGCTGCCTGTTCTATACTCCTCCTCCTCCTCCTCCTCCTCATCCATCCTTTTAGGTGTACAAACAATAGTAATTGGGGCCTAGTGTGCTTCTGTACGTGTGAAAAACATACACTTTTTTTTGATCATATTTCCTATTCCGCTATTCAATAAAAACCTTTGGGGCTCAATTAAATTGCGGAATAGTCTGTGTCGGTACGTGTGAGATCCACCTTTCCAAGTTTTTGGGGTTCATCTCATACTTCTGAAGCTTTGAGGGTGCTGCCTGTTCTATACTCCTCCTCCTCCTCTTCCTCATCCATCCTTTTAGGTGTACAAACAATAGTAATTGGGGCCTAGTGTGCTTCTGTACGTGTGAAAAACATACACTTTTTTTTGATCATATTTCCTATTCCGCTATTCTATAAAAACCTTTGGGGCTCAATAAAATTGCGGAATAGTCTGTGTCGGTACGTGTGAGATCCACCTTTCCAAGTTTTTGGGGTTCATCTCATACTTCTGAAGCTTTGAGGGTGCTGCCTGTTCTATACTCCTCCTCCTCCTCTTCCTCATCCATCCTTTTAGGTGTACAAACAATAGTAATTGGGGCCTAGTGTGCTTCTGTACGTGTGAAAAACATACACTTTTTTTTGATCATATTTCCTATTCCGCTATTCAATAAAAACCTTTGGGGCTCAATTAAATTGCGGAATAGTCTGTGTCGGTACGTGTGAGATCCACCTTTCCAAGTTTTTGGGGTTCATCTCATACTTCTGAAGCTTTGAGGGTGCTGCCTGTTCTATACTCCTCCTCCTCCTCCTCCTCATCCATCCTTTTAGGTGTACAAACAATAGTAATTGGGGCCTAGTGTGCTTCTGTACGTGTGAAAAACATACACTTTTTTTTTATCATATTTCCTATTCCGCTATTCAATAAAAACCTTTGGGGCTCAATTAAATTGCGGAATAGTCTGTGTCGGTACGTGTGAGATCCACCTTTCCAAGTTTTTGGGGTTCATCTCATACTTCTGAAGCTTTGAGGGTGCTGCCTGTTCTATACTCCTCCTCTTCCTCCTCCTCATCCATCCTTTTAGGTGTACAAACAATAGTAATTGGGGCCTAGTGTGCTTCTGTACGTGTGAAAAACATACACTTTTTTTTGATCATATTTCCTATTCCGCTATTCAATAAAAACCTTTGGGGCTCAATTAAATTGCGGAATAGTCTGTGTCGGTACGTGTGAGATCCACCTTTCCAAGTTTTTGGGGTTCATCTCATACTTCTGAAGCTTTGAGGGTGCTGCCTGTTCTATACTCCTCCTCCTCCTCTTCCTCATCCATCCTTTTAGGTGTACAAACAATAGTAATTGGGGCCTAGTGTGCTTCTGTACGTGTGAAAAACATACACTTTTTTTTGATCATATTTCCTATTCCGCTATTCTATAAAAACCTTTGGGGCTCAATTAAATTGCAGAATAGTCTGTGTCGGTACGTGTGAGATCCACCTTTCCAAGTTTTTGGGGTTCATCTCATACTTCTGAAGCTTTGAGGGTGCTGCCTGTTCTATACTCCTCCTCCTCCTCCTCCTCATCCATCCTTTTAGGTGTACAAACAATAGTAATTGGGGCCTAGTGTGCTTCTGTACGTGTGAAAAACATACACTTTTTTTGATCATATTTCCTATTCCGCTATTCAATAAAAACCTTTGGGGCTCAATTAAATTGCGGAATAGTCTGTGTCGGTACGTGTGAGATCCACCTTTCCAAGTTTTTGGGGTTCATCTCATACTTCTGAAGCTTTGAGGGTGCTGCCTGTTCTACACTCCTCCTCCTCCTCCTCATCCATCCTTTTAGGTGTACAAACAATAGTAATTGGGGCCTAGTGTGCTTCTGTACGTGTGAAAAACATACACTTTTTTTTGATCATATTTCCTATTCCGCTATTCAATAAAAACCTTTGGGGCTCAATTAAATTGCGGAATAGTCTGTGTCGGTACGTGTGAGATCCACCTTTCCAAGTTTTTGGGGTTCATCTCATACTTCTGAAGATTTGAGGGTGCTGCCTGTTCCATACTCCTCTTCCTCATCCTCCCTTTAGGGTAGGAAAAAATTTAATCGGGCCTAGTCTGTGTTTGTACGTGTGAGATACACAGTTTTTTATCCTATTCCGCTATTCAATACACACCCTTTTGGTGTAAAAAACATTAAATTGCGGCATAGTTTGCATATTTGACTGTGAGATACACCCGTGCGATACTGTTGTTCTTTTGTTCCGCTATTCAATAAAGACCTTTCTAGGGCAAGATCTTAAATTTCAGAAATATGAGGAGAGCGTCAAATAGGGGCCGTGGCCTGGGTCATGGTGGTGCTGCTGCTAGAGCTCCTGTTGCAAGGAGAGGACGTGGTCGATCTGTGCCAGCTACACGCACAAGTGAAACACCTTCCTCAAGTGTGAGTAGGCGACAGAACCTGCATCAGTATTTGGTAGGGCATCATACGCCCCTAGAAGTGATGAGGCCAGAACAAGTGGAGGCGATAGTAGATTGGTTTGCTGCTGACAGTGCCTCCAGTTCCTTCACATTGTCTCCCACCCAGTCTACTGCAGAAAGGTCACAGTTGGCACCTGCAGCCGATGTCCAACCGTCTTTCACCTCACCCCCTTGCAAATCAGGCAAGCAGTCTGAGCCCCAAGCCATACAGCAGTCTCTTCTTCTTTTTGATGACTCTGTCAGCAGGGTTTCCCAGGGCCATCCACCTAGCCCTGCCCCAGAAGTGGAAGAGATTTAGTGCAGCGATGCCCAACCACTTATTTCTCAAGATGAGTACATGCAAGGATCATCGCAGCACGTCTCTGATGATGACGAAACGCAGGTGCCAACTGCTGCGGCGTTCAGCATTGTGGAGACCGACAAGGAGGGCAGGGGTGAAGACTGGGTGGAAGATGATGTGGAGGACGATGAGGTCCTCGACCCCACATGGAATGAACGTCATGCAGGTGACCTGAGTAGTTTGGAGGAAGAGGCGGTGGTCGCACAGAGCCACCAGCACAGCAGAAGAGGGAGCAGGGTGCAGAAGCGGAGCGGCCGTGCCCTAGACACTACGCCCGCTACTGCCCAACGCAGCAAGGGAACGAGCGCACCAAAGTCAGCTCAAAGGAGTTCTCTAGCGTGGAAGTTCTTTAGAAAATGTGCTGATGACAGGACACGAGTGGTTTGCACCCTGTGCAATCAGAGCTTGAAGCGAGGCATAAACCTTCTCAACCTGAGCACAACCTGCATGATCAGGCATCTAAGTGCAAAGCACGAGCTGCAGTGGAGTACACACCTTCAAAACCAAGAAACGTCTCTGGCTCATCCTGCTTCCTCTTCTGCTGCAGTCTCGGCCGCTCCAGCCACATCTGTAGTGATACCGGCACCTGCCACCCCGCAAACAGACGATCTGTCAGCAACACCACCACCTGGGTCACCAACAACCATCTCCACAATGTCCCGTGGAAGCGTTCAGATTTCCATCTCCCAAACACTTGAGAGGAAGAGGAAGTACCCCCCTACCCACCCGCGATCCCTGGCCCTGAATGCCAGCATTTCAAAATTATTGGCCTTTGAAATGCTGTCATTCCGTCTGGTGGAGACGCACAGTTTTAAAAACCTTATGTCGGTGGCTGTCCCACAGTACGTCGTGCCCAGCCGCCACTACTTTTCCAGGCAAGCCATCCCTTCCCTACACAACCAAGTGGGGGAAAAAATCAGGTGTGCACTGCGCAACGCCATCTGTGCCAAGGTCCACCTAACTACCGATACGTGGACCAGTAAGCACGGTCAGGGGCGTTATATCTCCCTAACGGCACACTGGGTAAATGCAGTGGCGGATGGGCCTGAGGCGGATAGCAATTTGGCGCATGTCCTTCCACTACCGAGGATTGCAGGGCGCTTCAGTTTGCCTCCTGTTCCTAACTCCTCCTACTCCGCTTCCTCATCCTCTACCGCCTCCTCATCCGGACAGCGTAACACCTTCACCACCAACTTCAGCACGGCCAGGGGGAAACGACAGCAGGCAGTTTTACAACTTGCCTGTTTGGGGGACAAACCACACACCGCGCAGGAGTTGTGGAGGAGCATGGAACAGCAAACAAATGAGTGGTTGCTGCCAGCGAGCCTCAAGCCCGGCCTGGTGGTGTGCGATAACGGGAGAAATCTCATAGCAGCTCTGGGCCTAGCCGGTTTGACGCACATCCCTTGCCTGGCGCATGTGCTGAATTTGGTGGTGCAGAGGTTCCTTAAAAACTACCCCGATATGTCAGAGCTGCTGCAGAAAGTGCGGGCCGTTTGTGCGCACTTTCGGCGTTCTCACCCTGCTGCTGCTCGCCTGGCAGCGCTGCAGCGTAACTTCGGCCTTCCCGCTCACCGCCTCATATGTGACGTGCCCACAAGGTGGAACTCCACCTTGCACATGCTGAAAAGACTGTGCGAGCAGCAGCAGGCCATAGTGGAGTTTCAGCTGCAGCACGCACGCGTGAGTCGCTCTGCGGAACAGCACCACTTCACCACCAATAACTGGGCCTCCATGCGAGACCTGTGTGCCTTGTTGCGCTGTTTTGAGTACTCCACCAACATGGCCAGTGGCAATGACGCCGTTCTCAGCTTAACTATCCCACTTCTATGCCTTTCTTGAAAAAACAATTCGGGTGATGATGGAAGAGGATGTGGCACAGGATGAGGAGGAGGAGGATGAAGAGGTAACATTTCAAAGGCTTTCAGGGCAGTCATTCGCAAGGGGCTCCGAGGGTGGGTTCCTGCACACACAAACGCCAGGGACACAATTGTCCAGCAGGGGCACAGTTCTGGAGGATGAGGAGGATGAGGAGGAGGAGGAGCTGGAGGAGGAGATGGAACCATGTTCACAGCAGGGTGGCACCCAGGCCAGCTCATGGCCATCACTGGTGCGTGGCTGGGGGGATACAGAGGACACGGACGATACACCTCCCACAGAGGACAGCCTTTCGTCGCCTCTGGGCAGCCTGGCACACATGAGCGATTACATGCTGCAGTGTCTCCACAACGACCGCCGAGTTGCCCACATTCTAACTTGTGCTGATTACTGGGTGGCCACGCTGCTGGATCCCCGTTACAAGGACAACGTACCGTCCTTAATTCACTCACTGGAGCGCGATCGCAAGATGCGCGAGTACAAGCGCACGCTGGTAGACGCGATGCTGCTGGCATTCCCATCTGACAGCGGGGCCACAGTGGAAGCACAAGAGGAGGAGGAGGTCGCCAACTCAACCAGGGCACCGCCAGCACCTCAGAAGGCAGGGTTAGCATGGCCGAAATGTGGAAAAGCTTTGTCAGCACGCCACAACAAACAGCAGCACCAGCAGCTCAGATGGAACGTCTTAGCAGGAGGCAGCATTTTACCAACATGGTGGAGCAGTATGTGTGCACACGCCTACATGTAGTGAATGAGGGGTCTGCCCCCTTCAACTTCTGGGTCTCCAAATTGGGCACATGGCCTGAGCTTGCCCTTTACCCCTTGGAGGTGCTGGCGTGCCCTGCAGCCAGTGTATTATCTGAACGGGTATTTAGCACGGCTGGGGGTGTTATAACAGACAAGCGCAGCCGCCTGTCCAGAGACAATGTGGACAAGCTCACGTTCATTAAAATGAACCAGGCATGGATCCCACGGGACTTTTCCGTACCTTGTGCAGAATAGCAATGGATACCGACCTTACCCAGCCATTGTTCCATTTTTGCTCTTTCTCACTCTTTTGGGGTGTACCCTCATTTAAAATTTGTGAAAAGAAGCAGTGTTGGCTACCTCGTCCTCCTCCTCAGGGCCAGATTAACGTAGGGGCTATTGGAGCTGCAGCACCATGCAGGCCCCTACCTTTTATATAGGCCCCGGGTTGGCCATATTCACTGTGACCGCTCTTCTGTCACTTGTAAACACAGAAGTCTGGCTTCTATGCTCGCTTCCCCAGGCAGCACCCTCAGAACCTCCCCACACAGCGCGAAGGCCGGACAAGGAGGGACAGTTGCCGATGCATGGATGTGTTTATGGGCTTCAGAGACAGCATCCCATGTTGAATTAGGCATGCATGGCGGCACCCTTCCTCCTCTGGGTGCATGCCAAGGCACGGCCCTTAAGGCCCTTCAAAATCCTCAGCACCAAGACCATGATGCTCTTAATCCGGCCCTGGTCCTCCTCCACCGCCGCTTCCACCTACACCGCCCATAGGTGTTGGCAGCCTATTGCATTAGGGTGTGCACCCCAAAGTTGAAATACACATGCATGTGTTTGCCTACATGTACATGGCCCCGATACATTACTCTCCCTGCTGGCAAAGAGAAATAGAGCAGAGCAGGTGCGAGGGAGATCTTTCCCATCTCCTCACTGGCAAACAGAGCGATAATGCTATGTGCCCTAGGTGATTAGGGTGTGCCCAGGTACACCAGGCACACCCTGTGCGCACGCCTATGACACCGCCACATCCACCACCACCTCAACCTCCCTCCTACTCCTTATGGGCCTCGTCCTTCAGAGATGAAGAACATTGTTTTATTTTTCTGTTTTTTTTTTGTTGTTTTAAGTTATTTCCCTATCCACATTTGTTTGCAGAGCACTTGCCATGCTCTTAACTACGTTTTGCTGCCATTTGCAGCACTCTAGCCCTTTCCATTGGTGTTTTAGAGCCATTTTAGTGCCTTAAAGTTCAGGTCCCCATTGATTTCAATGGGGTTCGGTGTCCGGGAAAAGTTCGGTAAAAGTCCGGGACACGGACCCGGACTTTTTTTTAAAGTTCGGCCGAACCCGTCGAACACGGACATCTAGGTGTCCGCTCAACCCTAGTCAAGAGTTTACGCCTGTGAATGGGGAACAGACTATAGTACCTAAAACTGCCCATAGGCAACACTTTAAAAGCTTTTATTAGTTTAGAGTTAAATGTGAGCTATGGCACTAGAATTATCGCTCTCACTCTGACATTGGCAGCTATACCTCGCAAGTGTGATGCAATTACCGTATACAAATGTGTGCCGCACCTACGCGCATTTGCATTTGCGCGTAAACACAGGGAGACAGAGGTTCTTTAATATTTTTTTCTGTTTATTTATTTATTTATTTAAAAAATGTCTTTTTAAAACAATTTTTATTTTTTGTTAAATTTTATTGTTATCACAAGGGGGGGGAACAAGACCTGTTGTGATAGCTGTGGGCAATGACAGGTACTCTCTATTGAGACATCAGGGATTTATTACACCCTTGATGTCTCCCATTCCTTTCAAAACATCTGATTATACATCTTGTTTTATTAGGTGCTTCCCTGACTGTACCACCCAGGGAAAAACAGCTCTGAAACCGGAAGTGAAAATATCCTTGTCATTTCCTGGCTTCAATCATCACAGAGGAGATTGGGGAATGGATGTGTAGCACTGTCCCCGTAGGGCTTGCTGTGTTTTGACTTCTTGGGTCTCCCACTGATTACCTGCAGACAGTTGCTGGCAGTTTTCCACATATCCCTCCTTACTCCCGTTCTGCTCGTTACACAATAAACAGTCCAGGAATATTTGGTTTTTATATTTTTTGTGGAACTTGGATTGGAGAAGGGAATAGTAGGATACTCCAACTGAACTATTCACAGCAAATAAGGAAAACTCTCACATGGCCTCACCGGATTGCTTGTGGAAGCAGACACACTGCTTTTACCATACTGCCACTTGTATGGAAGAATTAATTCTTCTTGCTCTCTCTAGCAGCAGACTACTGACTTTTCCACTGAAGAGATGGCCCTCACATGACAGACTCCATGACACAAATCTGTACTCACTGTAGGCTGAATCAGATCATCTCTAGTGTCTTCCTTCCAGTCAGCTCTGCAGGACATCTGGGTTCAGCTCCTCTCTGACTTTCAGACCCTCAGGTTGACTACCCAAGGCCACATGGCAGCTTCTACAGAGGAGGGGTAGGCCACCCCCTCCCTCCCGGACTTGCTCTCCAGCAGAAGACCCTGAGCACATCTAACCTTAGCAATCATACAGTCACCCAGCATGCACTGAGGCACTTTCTTCTGCCAATCACCAGGGCTGTAACAATGCCTGTGCCCTCATTTGTCAGTTTTCCTCCCACTGTCCAATATGCTTCCCGATTGGAACAGTGTGAAACATTCAGACAAGCTGAGCTGCACCTGAACACCATCAGCAGACCTTACCAATGTATCCTGCTCTCTGGTGGGCAGAGAGTAATATACATTTACCTGGCAATCTCTTTGGTAAACAGAAAGACCCAGAAACTATAATCTCTTCTAACACCTACCTAGGAGGGTGCTACAGATGTTCCTCCATCTCTTCTGTGAACAGCCAGCCCAATTGCTTACAGTGGTCCCAGGCTCCCCTGTGGAACAGAAGAGCCTAGGAACTGCGACGGGAGGGGGTAAAAGGGATCAGAGGGCTATAAAGCTGCAGATCACTTTTGCACTTTTGCTACATACACTACTCAAAAAATTAAATAAAAACTTTTTTAATCAGAGTATAGCATCAAGTCAATTACATTTCTTGGATATTGATCTGGTCAGTTAAGTAGCAGAGGGGTTTGTTAATCATCTTCAGCTGCTTTGATGTTAATGAAATGAACAACAGGAGCACTAGATGGGCAACAAGAAGACAACCTCCAAAATAGAATGGTTTTACATGTAGAGGCCACTGAAATTTATTTCCCTATTCATCTTTTTTTGACTGTTTTTCACTCGTTTTTGCATTTGGCTTGGGTCAGTGTCACTACTGGTAGCATGAGGTGATACCTGGACCCTATAGAGGTTGCACAGGCATTCCAACTCCTCAAGGATGGCACATCAATACGGGCCATTGCCAGAAGGTTTGCTGTGACTCCCATCACAGTCTCAAGATCATGGAGGAGATTCTAGGAGACAGGTAGTTACTCTAGGAGAGCTGAACAGGGCCAAAGAAAGTACTTAAACCATCAGCAGGTATCTGCTTCTTTGTGTAAGGATGAACAGGATGAGCACTGCCAGAGCCCAACAAAATGACCTCCAGCAGGCCACTGGTGTGAATGTTTTCTGACCAAACAATCAGAAACAGACTTCATAAGGGTTCCTGAGGGCCCAGCGTCCTCTAGCGGAACCTGTGCTGACTGCCCGACACCGTGGAGCTCGATTGGCATTTGCCATTAAACACTAGAATTGACAGGTCCTCCACTGGCGCCCTGTGCTTTTTACAGATGAGAGCAGGTTCACCCTGAGCACATGTGACAGACATGAAAGGGTCTGGAGAAGCCGTGGAGAACATTATGCTGCCTGTAACATTGTTCAGCATGACCGGTTTGTTGGTGGGTCAGTGATGGTCTGGAGAGGCATATCCATGGAGGGACGCACAGACCTCTACAGGCTAGACAATGGCACCCTGACTGCCATTAGGTATTGGGATGAAATATTTGGACCCATTGTCAGATCTTATACTGGTGCAGTGGGTTCTTCCTGGTGCACAACAATGCTCGGCCTCATGTGGTGATAGTATACAGCCAGTTCTTGGAGGATGAAGGAATTTATACCATTGAATGGCCCTCATGCTCGCCTGACCTAAATCCAATAGAACTCTTCTGGGGCATTATGTTTTGGTGCATCTGACACCACCAGGTTGCACCTCAGTCTCTTCAGGAGCTCAGTGATGCTCTGGTCCAGCTCTGGGAGGAAATACCCCAGGACACCATCCATCGTCTCAAAAGGAATATGCCCTGACATTGTCAGTCATGCATACAAGCACGTGGGGCCTTATGTGGGGATGTCTTTGAATTCAGCCCTCTGTAGGTTGATAATTTTCATTTCCATTAAACAATGTGGCATGCTTTCCTTCCTAACTCATTACCCAGTCCATATCAGTATAGATATCCCATAATATATTTTTATCAATTGAGATCTGATGTGTTTTTAAAGTGTTCCTTTAATTTGTTTGAGCAGTGTACATACATATTGCTGCTGGGCAGCAACTGGTTGAAGTGCATTAAAATCAAATCACTTAATTCTCATTTATCCTTTAAAAGAGAAGTGTGGGGATGTAAAAAAAAACAAACATACATGCTCACCTAGATGGCTGCAGCATCGATCCAATGCTGCAGCTGTCTCCCGCTTGCTCTACGCAGAGAACTGAACGATCAAAGACCGCTGATCGGGTTGAAAAGAGCTGGGAGCAGCTGAAAGGCTGAACCAGCTGATGGTCAGGCATCTGGGTGGATCCCAACATTAAAGTCGTGATCTCTCCAGAGCCTGGACTGAGTGACTTCAGCTAATTGCGGACTTTAGCCCACTGTCGGCTGAATCTGGGTCACAGAAGTGTAGAACTTAAGTGATCTTCCATTAACCACAAAATAATAGCTGATGATCCTGTTATTAAGGACCTTCTTCGTGCACTATCAGTTATAGGGTGACAACGTTCTTTCCCTGTCCCCAAATTGCCATCAGACACCGTCTCCCTGTTACTTTGCTTCCTGTCCTGGAGACAGCACTGGAAATGAGAAGAAATGTTTCCAGACTGAAGAGAAATTCTGACAATTCAGAAAGACACTGCAGTCTTTACACATTCAAAATTTACCAAGCAAAGACTGTGAGTGCTTGTGGGTAACACACATTGGGGTTGATTTACTAAATGCAAAAAAGGCTGTTCACTTTGAATGAAAGAAGAGTCAGAACCCAATGTATCATCTAACTCAGGTGTCTCCAAAGTTTCTAAACAAAAGGCCAGTTTACTGTCTTTTAAACCTTAGGGGGGCCGCACTGTGGCCACTGGGAGAAGAAAATGTCCTGGCATCAGTGGGAATAAACAATGCTCCATGATTGGTCTTAAGGGGAGTAACAGTGATCCATCATTGGCATCAATGGGACGAATAGTGCCCCATCATTGGTGTCAATGGGATGAATAGTGCCCCATCATTGGTGTCAATGGGATGAATAGTGCCCCATCATTGGTGTCAATGGGAGATTAGTGCCCCATCTTTGGTGTCAATGGGAGGAATGGTGCACCATCATTTGTGTTAGTGGGAGGAATAGTGCCCCATCATTGGCATCAATGGGATGAATAGTGCCCCATCATTGGAGTCAATGGGATGAATAGTGCACCATCATTGGTGTCAATGGGAGGAATAGTGCACCATCATTTGTGTTAGTGGGAGGAATAGTGCACCATTGTTGGAGTCAGTGGTAGGAACTATGTCAGCATCAACAGTGAGGGAATATTGTCCCAAAGGCCAGATAAAAGCAATCAAAGGGCTGCAGTTTGGAGACCACTGATTTACCTAATGATTCAGGTAAGAATTTAGACCATATAGTTTATTATTTTTTTGTTTACTGAGGTGATTAACTGGAGTGTGTTGGGGTAAAAGTTGGTATTGTTTTGTTCCTGGAGCTCAGATTTATAAAAATGTGTTTACCTCTTCTGTTTTGATGCGCAGAGTCATTGATTTCACACCTTTTCTGACTCATTTATATCAGTGCAAACGCTCCAGCTTATGATGTTTTTGTAGCTAAATATACAAAATAAAATTTTCTAAGACAAAAGTATCAACTCATATGCTGGCTTTATAAAAAAGATCTAATAAAGTGAATTTTCATTTAGATCTGTTTTATTTTTAAATTTCACAATTGCCTTTGTTTCACACGCTAATAGTTCTCATTGATCTTGTGCTCTAGACCATGCAGAATAGTAGTCTGTTCTCCCAAATTGAATAATTAACGCTGCAGCTTTGATTTACTGGAATTTACCAGAAAATAAGAAAACAGAGCATAATGCAAGACTGCATACAATTTAATCAACTCAGAAAAGCATTAAGGTCATATTCCAGAGTCGCATCCAGCAAAACTAGGAGGACAAATGGAACACTTTTTTAAAGGATCATATAAAAGTATTGTTGCTAGCACAGACCTGAAGAGAATAAATGTTCTAGAAATGAAAGAGTCTATGAGGTTGATTTGCTGAATGCAAATAGCCTTTTTAGTTTGCAAAAAAATTTTCCCTGATCTTAGTGAATTTGGTAAAATTTCACTTTTCAAAGAATACCTAATCACGTGAAATGAAAAGAAAAAAAAAATAATATTTTTGCTTGCACATAACTGGATGATGGAAGTCATCACAGCTTTCCCACATTCACTAAGCTAAGGGAAAATTCCCTTGCAAAGTGCAAATTCCTATGCAAAGGGGGAAGCCAGTTTTTACTAAAGAAAACCCTATGCGTTTACATTAAAGTACAGTATACAGTATCTGAATTTTGTTGATTTCATACATTAGGATCTAGAGTAGGTAACCTTTGTTCTAGTGATACGAATTCCAGACCTAAAATTTCCTAATAAAAACCTTTTTATTTAGGATTTTTTTTAGCTGTGATTTGATCAATAGCCTGCTCTCATCCTTTCTCTGTAGCATGGGCTGTGGATGGAACATGTGGATGCGTAAAGTCCCTGACAGCTTCCTTGACCAATCAAACAACTTCGGGGCAGGCTGACAACATGCTGTTCTATGCACAACATCCTGTAGTCCCAGCCTGGGGATGTGTTCGTGATTCTGACAATGCTGCCACAGGATTAGGAACCTGGGGTTAGTGTTAACACCTGGGCAGAAAAAGCAGGAAAAATGCCAAGTACTAGAAGGATCAGCAGGTAATTTTTTATTTTTCTTGCACTTATAAAATAGCTATTGCAAAAAACTTGCAATTCCATATCAAAAACACTTTGGGTTTACATAGACGGTAAAGAGTATTAAGGAAAAATAACTGGTAAAGTTATTAAACTGTTAATCACTGTTTAAATTCTTAAAAATAAAATGATGAGAACATTTTAAAAAGTTATTGAGAAAATAATGTAAAATTAAAGTTGGGATGTTAAAGATGATCTGAACCTAAAAGGATCTACAGGTCAATAATAATTATAAATCACCCTCTTAGTAAGGTTGCTAAGAGATAGCAAAATGTAGTTTTTGGCTAAGAGGTAGCCGGACCAGTTTGATTTGTATAGGTGTGCATTTGGTTTCTCCCTAATCTCAGTGGGGTGGTGGTCTCTCACTGTTGCCAGTATGAGTTGCTGCACCACGGGCTATAGTATAAAGGTTTCCTGCCAGGCTGAGTTATGTATATTCATATTTTTCCCAGCTATCCCAGTAGGAGGTTCAAGCCACTGGGGCATGATGGGGAAGAGTATAAATATTTGGGAAAGCCATGTGCTTGCTCTCTTGCCTCAGGCTGAGGCTTGAGAGATTGTTACTGGGCTGTCTAAGTTGCTGGGCACAGGAGCCTGATTAGGACCTAGCGCGCAGTTTATGTACAATTCTACATGGTTGGCCTAGGGGGTTCAAACGTTGGGTAAGCTGCCATCCGAAAAGGCCTAGCTGCTGATCTTTTTTGCTGTTAATTAGGGGTTCTGGCTATGGCAGAGCCAGGGGACCCATTCTTGCCACTACAAAGACACCCTTGAGATTTCACCCTCAAGAATCCAGTTTAATTTCGCTTCACTAGAAGGCATTAGAAAGCTAAGTCTGGGCAGCTAGTCCCTGACCTCATGAGTTAAAAGACAGTTTTCTGAACCAGGCGATGTTTGGTGCTGCAAGGATATAAGAGCCAGTGTAGCTTTACAGGCTGGGGCATGATGGGGAAGAGTATAAATATTTGGGAAAGCCATGTGCTTGCTCTCTTGCCTCAGGCTGAGGCTTGAGAGATTGTTACTTATCTGTCTAAATTGCTGGACACAGGAGCCTGATTAAGACCTAGCACGCAGTTTATGTACAATTCTACATGGTTGGCCTAGGGGGTTCAAGCGTTGGGTAAGCTGCCATCCGAAAAGGCCTAGCTGCTGATCTTTTTTGCTGTTAATTAGGGGTTCTGGCTATGGCAGAGCCAGGGGACCCATTCTTGCCACTACAAAGACACCCTTGAGATTTCACCCTCAAGAATCCAGTTTAATTTCACTTCACTAGAAGGCATTAGAAAGCTAAGTCTGGGCAGCTAGTCCCTGACCTCATGAGTTAAAAGACAGTTTGCTGAACCAGGCGAAGTTTGGTGCTGCAAGGATATAAGAGCCAGTGTAGCTTTACAGGCTGCAGCTCACACAGTGTCCTCAAACAGAAGAACTCCGGTCATCATCATCATCATCTGGTGACCGCATTTTTTATCACATTCTATCATCATCAATCAGTGGCCCCTATAGGATACCACTCAGTGGCGGCCGGTCTATTGAGGGCGCAGGGGTGCCGCCCCCATCCATGCGTCCGGCCCCCTAATCTGCATGCAGGGGCGCTGGACGCATGGAGCTTAATGTTTTTTTTTTAATCACCTGATGAGAGCCAGAGGCTCTAATAGGGTGATGCAAAGGGTGGAGCTGGGGCGCAGAGCAGTGCACCCTGAGCCCACCCATTGTGTGATAATTGTGTGACAATAGCGAATGAAAATTCGCTATTGCCACACCAATCCTCCTCCTGGCCAATCAGGAAGCGCGTCCGATACGCGCTTCCCGATTGGCCGCAAGGCAAACCCCATGCCATTGGCCGAGGAGGAGGCGGACACTGATGAGGAGCCGCCCGACGCCGCTGCTGCTCCAGGTAAGTAAGGGGGCACACACGCTGATCTCTGTATTGGGGGAATGTATGCTGGTCACTGCATTGGGGGCACGCACGCTGATCTCTGCATTGGAGCATGTATGCTGGTCACTGCATTGGGGGCACGCACGCTGATCTCTGCATTGGGGGCATGTATGCTGGTCACTGCATTGAAGGGGGCAAGCACGCTGATCTCTGCATTGGGGGCATGTATGCTGGTCACTGCATTGAAGGGGACACGCACGCTGATCTCTGCATTGGGGGCATGTATGCTGGTCACTGCATTGGGGGCATGTATGCTGGTCACTGCATTGGGGGCACGCACGCTAATCTCTGCATTGGGGGCATGTACGCTGGTCACTGCATTGAAGGGGGCACGCACGCTGATCTCTGCATTGGGGGCATGTATGATGGTCACTGCATTGGGGGCATGTACGCTGGTCACTGCATTGAAGGGGGCATCTACGCTGGTCACTGCATTGGGGGCATATACGCTGGTCACTTCATTGAAAGGGGGCATGTATGCTGGTCACTGCATTGAAAGGGGCACGCATGCTGATCTCTGCATTGAGGGAATGTATGCTGGTCACTGCATTGAAAGGGAGCATGTACGCTGGTCACTGCATTGAAAGGGGGCATGTATTTTGGTAACTGCATTGAAGGGGGCACGCACGCTGATCTCTGCATTGGGGGCATGTATGCTGGTCACTGCATTGGGGGTATGTACGCTGGTCACTGCATTGAAGGGGGCATGTACGCTGGTCACTGCATTGAAAGGGGACATGTATGCTGGTCACTGCATTGAAAGGGGCATGTACGCTGGTCACTGTATTGAAAGGGGGCATGTACGCTGGTCACTGCATTGAAGGGGGCATGTACGCTGGTCACTGCATTGAAAGGGGGCATGTATGCTGGTCACTGCATTGAAAGGGGGCACGCTGGTCACTGTGCATTGAAAGGGGGCACGCTGGTCACTGTGCATTGAAAGGAGGCACGCTGGTCTCTCTGCATTGAAAGGGGGCACACTATACCTTATTTACTGAAGGCCCCTTTCACACTTTTGCGACCTCAAAGTCACGCAATTTTTTACAGCGTTTTTTGCCGCAAAGCAATGCCTATTACATTTTTTTGTTTGCGCCCCCCCCAAAAAAAAATTTTGAGCACCAGCCGCCACTGATACCACTACAATTAATACAACAAAATCGACACTAACAGACAAGTAGAAATTCATCACAACTAAAGCACATGTGCATTAGTAACCAATGAGCTTCTATCTTTCATTTTCAAAGCTTAATTGAACAAGTTTGTGCTATAAGTTGATTGGTTGCCATGTACGACTGCTCCTGATTCTTTTTGCTCCATTTCTGATAAATATCCCCTGGTGTCTGTAAGGAAATGATGATTGCAATTCACCTTTTATAGATTGCCCCTTATTTCTGTTGAAAGTCTGCCAACTCTGTGTTCCATGCAGTCCTGATGGACCAGGTGTACTGCTTCCAGGCATGTTCACGTGCCATCTGCTGGCTTAACCACTTAAGGACCAGCCCTATTTCTTACATTTGTTGTTTACAAGTTAAAATCTGTATTTTTTGCTGGGAAATTACTTGAAACCCCCAAACATTATATACAGTATATATATTTTTTGTCAGAGACCTTAGAAAATAAAATGGAGATTGTTGCAATATTTTATGTTACACCGTATTTGCGCAGCAGTCTTACAAATGCAATATTTTGGGGGAAAAATACACTTACTTCTAGTAACAAAAAATAAAATAATAATAATGTGAAAGATGATGTTACGCCGAATAGAATCCTAATTTGTCATGCTTTAAAGTTGCGTACGCTCGTGGAATGGGAACAAACTATGGTACTTAAAAATCTCCATAGGTGACGCTTTAAATTTTTTTTTTACAGCTTACCAGTTTAGAGTTGCAGAGGAGGTCTAGTGCTAAAATTATTGCTCTTGCTCTAACAGTGGTGGTGGTGATACCTCACGTGTGGTTTGAACACTGTTTACATATGTGGGCGCTACTTACGTATGCCATTAATAGAAATAAGCATGACAGGGCCTCCCTTATTGTGAGATCTGGGGTCAAAAAGACTTCAGATCTCACATTTACACTTAAAAGCAAAAAAAAAAAATAATCTCTTTAAGGTCTGGAATGCTCCATTGCTCTGTTCCTCCAAGGCCATGGACCCGAGTGGGTGCTATCTCGCCCTCACTCGGCTTCCTGCCCAGCCACGAGGAGGATCAGATCGGCTCCCGGCTAACCGAAGAGTCCAGTAAGTGGCGGGAGGGGGGGGGGGGAGCACCTCTCCCACTGCGTCTAAAAGGGATCATGTGGCGAATCCACCACCAAGGTCACTTTTATGTGAAAGAGAATTGCTCACTGTTTAGAAAAACACTGGGGTTATGGCAGCTAGCTGCTACCATACCCACGGTATTTAACATCAAACTAATTACGTATATATACAGTGGGCGGTCCGGAAGTAGTTTGTCCATAGAATTACCTAACAGCAGATAAATATTTTGCTTAGTCTGACTTACACTCAGTGCTGGGACAAGGTCATCTAGTGCCCAGGGCAAGGATGCCAAACTACTCCCCCCCTTCACTTAGGTTTAGGGTCAAGGCGCCCCCCCCCCCACACTTGTGCAATAAACCATTGCGCTCAGGGCAACTGCCCCTCCGGCCCTGCTTACACTACTTCAGCAAAATGTTTCCTGTTTTTTTTTTCTAGCTCCTCTGTATTCTATAACCTCAGCCTGTGGCACACTGACCTGTTGTGAGGGGCTCCAAGCTATGGAGCTGATGTGGAGAAAACAAACTTTTTTGTTTTCCCAGAATCTTAATAAATCTTGTTCTGGATCCTGGAGGCTTTGTAGAGCTTTGGGTGGGACAAAGCCTCCACTTCTTTGATTGCAGGGAGTATTCTAAACTCCGAGGAGAAATCATTAGCCAGACTTGGGGTTACCATGGCTGTCCAAGTGCAACATGTGTTCATGTAGGAAAATGACTCTGGTCATCCTGCAAGCTCCCAGATGTATTATTTGCTCCACATTGCAAACAAATGGCTGCAATGGGAGGTGCTCACACCTGGGTCTGCAACCATTAAAGCCTTGCTGGTTACGATACAGCAGTGCATTAATCAAGAAATAATACGATATACAACAGTGCATTAATCAAGAAATAATGAAATAATAGTATATATAGGCGATATACTACTACTGAGAACTATTGCTGGCATCTGCCTACCATGCCAGTAAACACTGGAAAAAGAAGAACATCATCCTAAAGTAAAACTGTTCCGCTTTACCAAAGGGATAAACAAGTTGTTAAGGTGGGGTAAGACATCCATAGATGCCAGATATGAATGGCCTACTACTCCCAAAGAAGTTTTTTCCTTGGAAGAGGCAGGACCTATTAGTTGCTAGTGGGGTCAAGGACTGAAACATGTGGCCAATTGCCCCTGTAGCGCTTGCTGTGTTATGACTTCTTGGGCCTTCTCTGATTACCTGCAGTCACTTAGGGACAGTTCACACATCCATTCTTACTCCCAGTGGCTCGTTACTCAATAAACAGCCCAGGGGTTTTGGTTTTATATTTATTGTGGAACTTGGATGGGAGAAGGGAATAGTGAGATACTCCAACTGGAACTATTTACAGTTGATAAGGACAACTCTCACTTGGTCTCACCAGGTTATTTGTGGAAGCAGACATACTGCTTTAACCATACTGCCACTTGTATGGAAAAATTAGGTCTTCTTGCTCTCTCTAGCAGCAGGATTGTTGCAACTACTTTATCTTCAGGACACTCCCTAGCATCCCCTTGACTGACACCCATTCACTGACTCTTCCTCAGAAGGGGTGGCCCTGTCAGAACAGACCCCATGACACAGATCTGTACTCACTTTAGACAGAACAGATCCTTTCCAGTGTTTCCCTTCCAGTCAGCTCTGCAGGACATCTGGGTTCAGCTCCTCTCTGACTCTCCAGCCTTCAGGTCGACCATCTGAGGCCACATGGCAGCTTCTATAGAGGAGGGGCAGCCACCCCCTCCCTCCAAGACCCCGTTTTCCAGCTGAAAGACCCCGAGCACATGTGCTCTTGGCACTTATATAGTAACCCAACATGCACTGAGGCATATTCCTCTGCTAATCACCAGGGCTGTACTAAATGCCTGGGCACTCATTGGTCAGGTTTCCTCCCACTGTCCAATATGCCTCCCTTTTGGACCAGTGTGAAACACTTCACACCAACTGAGCTACACCTAAGCACCATGAGCAGACCTCACTAGCAGATCTTGCTCCTCTGGTAGGCAGAGAGCAATATAAATTTACCTGGCAATCTCTCTGGTAAGCAAAGAGATCCAAAAACTATTTTCTCTCTTATAGCACCTGCCTAGGAGGGTGCTACGTCCCATATTACATAAACTTATGGATTGTGACCTGGGAGGTGAATGTCACTATTTCTCAAGCCTGCTGTGAATAACATAAAGGATCTGAGAGTGGAAGACATGTTTGGGCTATTACACTGGAACAGGGGTCTCCAAGCTTTTGAAACAAAGGTCCAGTTTATTGTCCTTCACACTTTTTCGATCCAGATGTTGCTGACGATCACGTCTTCTGGCTTGACCTCTCTATTCTTCCCATACAGATCTTCAGACACTCCTGAGCAGAGCCTTCCCCCTATTTATTTACAGTACAGGGAGGAGGGCAGACACAGGCAGGCTCACACAGCTGACTGACATTCATTTAACCCACACATATAAAGGCCTGTGGGCTATTAGGATTATTCATGAAGACTGGTTATCGGGTAAGATGTGGAGGTACGAATGGAACGTCAGGAACATCATGCCAAGCCATCAAGAAGAACCTGCCAGCTGTAAGGATCATATATATAAACATGTACTTGTTTGCAGGTATAGAGGCCTAACTAGAGGTGCAATATTGCACACATGTACACACATTAGAATAGATGTATTTATAGACATGTCCACCACAGATAATGGCACCCAGCAGGCTATTTAGGGCCTTTCACTTATGAATGGACAGCTGCCACACAGTAAATGGCAGTGGTTCACTGTGTGGGAGCTGACTGTTCCAGATGCAGTGAGCACAGGTCTCTGTGCTGTGATTGGCATCAGCCGATCAGCAGGTATACAGCCAAAATTATTGGCTGTAACCTGCAGACAAACTCGTGTTCTGTCCAGTCAGAGCACAGGTCAGCAGGGGGCATTGCTCTAATCCAGGAAGTTCATTGTGATGTACGGGTACGTCCATGTGCCTGGGTTTCAGCCTGTCAGCAGTAAATTTACTGCTGGCGGTCAGCAAGTGGTTAAGGGCTCATTTACTCATTTACACCAGAAGCAGTCAGGTGTGTTTTTAAACACAGTAAAAACACAGAACAAATGCATATGTAAGAAAAATGAATGTATGACAGCCAGTCTAACTTACACTATTGCAGTGCTTTTATGTGCATTTAAAACAAGTACAGCATGCTGCACTTTTCTGCACCGCAAATGCACGTAAACCTTTGTGAACGCACTGCAAAGGCGCATGAATGCATGCAAATGTGTGAAAATTAAAAAAAAAAATTAAATACATAGAAAACAAACCAAACGCACTGCAAACACATGTAAATGTATTGCAAATGCACTGAAAATGTCCATGCAGAAATATACAGTGAACACAGAGATTGAGGTGTAAATGAACCCTAAAGGGTTGGTTGATTTTTACCAAAAAAACTGCCTATGCAGGTAAAGGATGACTATAGATTAACCGGTTGCCGACCACCACAAGTACATATACTGCGGCGGTCAGCCCCAGCCAGGCAAAGTGACGTATATATACGTCACTAGCCTGTGACTGGCTTGTGAGCCAATAGCGCCAATAGTGAGCCAATAGCACAGGCTCGTTCACAGACAAGTGAGTGCGTGTGACCGGCGGACCCGATGTCCGCCGGTCACTCGCGATCGTTCAGCGGGAAGGGAGAAAGGCAGGCGGCTAATGTAAACAAGCCGCCTGTCATTCTCCCCTGTGTAAAAATGGAGATGAGACGTTTCTACTATGTAGGACCGTTGATCTCTGTTTTTACACCAGTAGCCATGTCCCATCACAGTTAGAAGCACGCCCCTAGGACACACTTAACCCCTCCCTCTCCAATACAGTTAACCCCTTCCCTGCCAGTGTCATTTTTACAGTAACAGTGCATATGTATAGCACTGATTACTGTAGTAATGTCACTGGTAACCCCAAAAGTGTCAAAAATGTCAGTCAAGGGTCCGATCTGTCCGCCGCAATGTCGCAGTCCCGCAAAAAAAATCACAGATTGCCGCCATTACTCGTTAAAAAAAAAAAACACCAAAAATGACAAAAATCTTTCCCTTTGTTAGTAAATGCGATAACTTTTGCACAAACCAATCAAAATACGCTTTTTGCGATTTTTTTTACCAAACATAGGTAGCATAAAACAAATTGGCTGAAAATGTTAAAAAATTTTGATTTTTACATTTTTTTGGGGAATTTCATATAAAAAAATGTGAAAAATATTGTTATTTTTGCAAAATTGACGCTCTTTTTTTGTTTATAGCGCATGATCAAAAAATCGCACAGGTAATCAAATACCATCAAAAGAAAGCTCTGTTTGTGGGAAAAAAAGGACGTCAATTTCATTTGGGTACAGCGTTGCACGACCGCGCAATTGTCCGTTAAAATCACGCAGTAAAAAATCGCAAAAAAAAACCCTGGTCAGGAAGGGGGTAAAATCTTCCGGGGCTTAAGTGGTTAATAAAAACTTTTCAGCTTTCACTGAGGTTTAATAATGCCCTTGCTATAGGTTTAGGCTATTTATGCATCTCCTGAAGCCTGGCTAACAAACCCCTAGAGATGGCATCATCCTGTCCTGCCTTGTTGCTTAGATGTTGCTAAGACACTGCCAGCCTCTTACCCCTTGGCACAACCTCTCCCTCCTCTGTTGCAAGCTCTGAGTTCAGCAATGTTTGGGCAGAGGAGGTAATCATTGGAGCACATATGAGTGAAGTTTGGGAGATAACTCCTGTGATGGTGGGGCTGAGCAGTAATTGCTGGCAGTGTCTTAGCAAACTCCTAGCAACAAGCAGGATTGAATGATGCCATCTCTGGGAGTTTTCAGTCAGGCTTTGGGAGGTACATAGATGGCCTACACCTATATCAAGGGCAATATCCAGCTTTGGTCAAAGCTACACAGTTTGTTTTTATCTACAAGTGCCCCTTATCTGCATAGGCAGTTTTTTTTGGTAAAGGTGAATTAACCCTTTGTGTGGTTGCTTGATGACTAGTTGTCACTGGCAATAGGATGTCTTGTGTGACTTCACCACAGGTTCTCTGGCAGGTATGAGCATTCTGGAGGGCATATATGTTACATACTTGGTACATTCTTAAAGTGTTGCAGGATTTATTGGAGATATAGAAATAAATGAATGCACATTCCATCAAAGACTGGATCAGGTGACAGGTTCATGTTTGATCTGAGACGATTCAGGAGTCCCTAAGCAGTGGGGAGGGGGTGTGCACACTGGGTGTCAGCACTGACAGGGTTAAATCTGAACTTCATTTCAAGCAAATATTGTGGAAACACAAGAGACGCGTGTTATACTTGAATCTTGGCGCGATTTGTGTATTTCTTCCAGCTCTGTACAGTAATCGAGTGCAAAGCTTTACTTCCTGTAATAATAGACTGGCCAATGCTGCTCTCTCTTCGTGCTCAGAGTGACTGGTCTTGTTTCCACCCCCCTCCTGTAGTTTTCTACAGGTAGCCTGTAGTAGGTGGAGCCTGCTGGGCCCCTCCCACAGCTCTGCTCTCTGCACAGAACAGTGATGATGTCACCACTACTTTTCCAAAATAGTTATGGAGTTTGCAAAGGCATTTGGTGCACACACAGTGGATGTATATACTTTATGGTGCGTCAGTAATTCTGTATATTTCAATGAAAGTTTTTCTGCCTGGAGTTCAGCTTTAAATGGGAGTGGGTGCGGGGTAGGGGGGTGCACACACTGGGTGTCAGCAGTGACAGGTTCAATGGGAGGGGGAGGGGTGCGCACACACTGGGTATCAGCAGTGACAGGGTTAATCTGTTGAGGGGAGGGGGGTGCACACACTGGGTGTTGGCAGTGACAGGGTTAATGGGAGGGGGTGCACACACTGGGTGTTGGCAGTGACAGGGTTAATGGGAGGGGATGTACTCACATTGGGTGTCAGCAGTGACAGGGTTAATTTGTTGGGGATGTGTGCAAACACTGGGTGTCAGCGGTAACAGGGTTAATAGGAGGGGAAAGGGGGGGTGCACACACTGGGTGCCAGCAGTGACAGGGTTAATCTGTTGCGGGTGGGCACAAACTGGGTGTCAGTGGTGACAGAGTTAATAGTAGGGGAAAAGGGGGAGTGCACACACTGGGTGTCAGCAGTGACAGGGTTAATGTGGGAGGAGGTGTGCAAACACCGGGTGTCACATTGGGAGGGGAGTGCAGACATTGGGTGTCAGCAGTGACAGGGTTAATGTGGGTGGGGGAGGGGAGGGCAGACATTGGGTGTCAGCAGTGACAGGGTTAATGGGAGGGGGTGCACACACTAGGTGTTAGCAGTGACAGGGTTAATGTGGGAGGGGTGGGGGAGGGAAGGGCAGACATTGAGTGTTAGCAGTGACAGGGTTAATGTGGGAGGGGTGGGGGAGGGAAGGGCAGACATTAGGTGTTAGCAGTGACAGGGTTAATGTGGGAGGGGTGGGAGGGGGAAGGGCAGACATTGGGTGTTAGCAGTGACAGGGTTAATGTGGGAGGGTTGTAGGTGGGGGAGGGGAGGGCAGACCTTGGCTCTCGCACACTTCCTGACTCTGCCACATTTCTTTTGTTTTGAAAAAGGTCGTGACGTCACTGCCAGCTTCCAGCACGGGGGCTCCTCGCCAGTCGAGGTCACAAGGTTCAGGCGGCCACGCCCACACCTCTGGCCACGCCTTCCCGCAGCGCTTTCCCGTCAGGAGGCGCGCCGCCCCTGTCACGTCCGACTTCAAAGGCCTCGGGAGAACTTCAAAAGAGAGGCCGTCCTCCTCGTTATCCCGCCCGCCCTCTTCTCTCTCACGCTGGCGTCACCTCCCCTCCCTCCACATTCCTGCTCATTTTCCCAGCCTAGGTAGTGGCTCCCGAGCTCATTAGCCTAGGACCGCCCCCTCCTCTGCGTGACGTCTCGCTGTGAAGTTTTATTTTCAATTCTGGTTCACTCGCCTGATGAACTCGAGACTGGGCGGGGAAAGGGAGGAGCGGGGCGCGGCTAGTGTGAGAAATGGGCGTCACGTGTTTTTTCACCTCCTGGTCTCAGGACTGGTGAACTCTGGGGTTGGGCGGAGCTGGCGCGGAAGTGGGCGTGGCGAGTGTGAGAAATTATCCTTCTCCACGTACAAGTGGGCGTTTGTTTATGGCTCGGAGGGCGTTCGAGGGGGCGGTCCCGTGTGTCGCTGAGTGAACGCTGAGCTCGCCCTTCCTCCCCCCCAGTTTATAATGTGCGGCCACTTCCGCTGGCGGCTCAGAAGCGGTGCGATCATGGCGGAGCGCGGTCAGCAGCCTCCCGCTAAGCGCCTCTGCTGCAGACCAGGCTTCGGCTCGGCGTGCAGGCCGGGGCAGCGGGCAGGAGGAGGAGCCCCTGGCAGCTCCGCTCACGGCCTGTCCGGAAAGACACAGAACCCGGAGTCCCTGCTGGACATCGCGGCCCGGAAGGTGGCGGAGAAGTGGCCCTTCCAGCGGGTGGAGGAGCGCTTCGAGAGGATCCCGGAGCCCGTACAGCGCCGCATCGTCTACTGGTCCTTCCCGCGGAGCGAGCGGGAGATCTGCATGTACTCGTCCTTTAACACGGGCGGAGAGGACGGCGGGGCCCCCTCAGGGGGGGTGCCGGGGGCCACTGCCGGGGGGACGGCGGGGGGAGGAGGAGGAGGAAGTGCCGCCTCAGGAGCGCCCACAGCGGCCGGCCCGGTGTCATCATCATCGTCCGGGGACAACGGCGACGAGAACCGCCTGCCCTTCCGCCGGGGCATCGCTCTGCTGGAGTCCGGCTGTGTGGATAACGTCCTGCAAGTGGGTGAGTCACTCAGCACCGGGGAGGGGGGGCGTCATCCTACCAACCCAACCAACCCTGGACTGGGGGGTCATCCTACCAACCCTGGACTGGGGGGTCATCCTACCAACCCTGGACTGGGGGGTCATCCTACCAACCCTGGACTGGGGGGTCATCCTACCAACCCTGGACTGGGGGGGTCATTCTACCAACCCAGGACTGGGGGGGTCATCCTACCAACCCAACCAACCCAGGACTGGGGGGGTCATCCTACCAACCCAACCAACCCTGGACTGTGGGGGGTCATCCTACCAACCCTGGACTGTGGGGGGTCATCCAACCAACCCTGGACTGTGGGGGGTCATCCTCCCAACCAACCAACCCTGGACTGTGGGGGGTCATCCTCCCAACCCAACCAACCCTGGACTGTGGGGGGTCATCCTTCCAACCAACCAACCCTGGACTGGGGGGGTCATCCTCCCAACCAACCAACCCTGGACTGGGGGGGTCATCCTCCCAACCAACCAACCCTGGACTGGGGGGGTCATCCTACCAACCCTGGACTGTGGGGGTCCTCACCCCCAATATGTGAGCCAGGATTGGGGGGGTCCTCATTCCACCCCCCCAATATGTGAGAGCCGGGACCGGGGGATCCTCATCCCCAATATGTGAGAGCCAGGATTGGGGGGTCCTCACCCCCCCCAATGTGTGAGAGCTTGGACTGGGGGGGGGGTCCTCACCCCCCCCCAATGTGTGAGAGCTTGGACTGGGGGGGGGTCCTCACCCCCCCCAATGTGTGAGAGCTGGGACTGGGGGGGGGGTCCTCACCCCCCAATGTGTGAGCCGGGACTGGGGGGCCCTCACCCCCCCAATGTGTGAGAGCCGGGACTGGGGGGGGGGGGGGTCCTCACCCCCCCCAATGTGAGAGCTGGGACTAGGGGGGTCCTCAGGCCAGGACTGGTGGGACATAACCCCCAACATATGAGAGCCGGGACTGGATGATTCAGGGGTATCCATTTGACACAGGATTTGGGGGAAAATCATTCCTCCGCCCCTAATACAGAGCCAGAACTGAGGGATGACATAGGACTGGGCAAGGGCGGTATCGTTCCATCACTCTCAACACGAGAGCCACGACTGGAGGGATAATAGGGTGTTATATGGCACATAGCTGGGTTAGGGGGGCATCGCTCCATCACTCCAAACACATGAGAGCCACTGGAAGACAGAGAGCCAGGACCATATGATTCAAGAATGTTACATGCGGCCCTATACCCCCAACACACGAGAGCCAGGACCATATGATTCAAGAATGTTACATGTGGCCTTATACCCCCAACACACGAGAGCCAGGACCATATGATTCAAGAATGTTACATGCGGCCCTGTACCCCCAACACACGAGAGCCAGGACCATATGATTCAAGAATGTTACATGTGGCCTTATACCCCCAACACACGAGAGCCAGGACCATATGATTCAAGAATGTTACATGCGGCCCTGTACCCCCAACACACGAGAGCCAGGACCATATGATTCAAGAATGTTACATGTGGCCCTATACCCCCAACACACGAGAGCCAGGACCATATGATTCAAGAATGTTACATGTGGCCCTATACCCCCAACACACGAGAGCCAGGAGCATATGATTCAAGAATGTTACATGTGGCCCTATACCCCCAACACACAAGAGCCAGGACCATTTGATTCAAGAATGTAGCCCTCCAGCCCCCCCCCACCCATGAGAACTATGATTGTATGATTAAGAGGGAATCAAATTTCCATCTCTCCAACACGGGACACAGAGTACACAGATTCAGGGGTGTCATGTCCTTCAGCCCACGCTCATAAGAGCCAGGACTGTATGATTGGGGGTGGGGAAGGGGATCATTATCATCCTATTCCAGCCTGAGAGTTGTGAATGGGGGAGCTGTGCTATGTGGCCCAGAAGGTGTTATCATTATTGTCCTCAACACATGGCTTGGGTGTACTATGCCCCTACCTCCCAAACACATGAGAACCAGGACACTGATACATAGTTATGTCCCTCTCCTCCCAACATGAGGGTCAGGATGGGGGGGGGCCGTCCTGTGCTGTATGTGATGAAGTGTTCTCATTTCCTCCTAAACACACAAGTCAGGAATGTATGATTCAGGGGTCTTCTATGCCCCCCCACCTCTAAACACATGAGAACTAGGACACTGATTCAGAGTGGTTGCGCCCCTCGCCCCCTTACACTCAAGAGCCAGGAGTGTGGGACCTGTGCTATGCATGACGAGAGTTCTTCTCCTCATTGTATCTTCAGCATTAGTCAGGATTGTATGTTTCAGAGGGTGTGCTCTACCCCCATCACCCCCAAACATATGAGAAGCCAGGATTGTATGACACACAAGTCATATGCCCCCCCCCCCCCCTCCAACAGCAACATATGTGAGCCAGGACTGTTTAATTTAGGGATATTCTATGCCAAATTCCCCAGACATCCCAGAACTTTATAATGTCCTCCCTCTCCAAAACCGATTGGGGCCACACATTCTAGCACATCCTAAAACCTGCTTTTCCAGATGTGAGCTGTATGCCCTGGGGGGTGTCCTACGCCCCCCCTTCCCCCTAGTAGATGAGCGCCAGGGCTGTATGGTAGGGATATCCCATGTCCACCCCTCACCTCCCAACACATGAGCTGAGTCTATTATTATTATTCAGTGTTTTATATAGTGCCAACTATTTACGCAATGCTTTACACCATAAAAAATTATGGGGTGTCAAAGCTCTCACCCCCAACACATGAGAGCCAGGACTGGGGGCACCTTAATTCTCCCACCCCAGTAGGATTTTGTGATTGGCGGGTATCCTGATCACCCCCTAACAGATGACACGCATACTGTGAGCCTAGGGATGTCTCTTCTCCCTCCCATCCCCCCCTGTTATGGATGGTAGATAGAGCTGTGTGACTCTCAGGTGACAGCGGGGGGGGGTTGTGTGTGTGTGTGTGATCAGGGGGGGGGGGGGGGGGGGTTGTGTGTGATCTGGGTGTGGGGGGGTTGTGTGTGATCTGGGGTTGTCGTCCTGATCACCACTTCTCCTGTAGATGACAGCTAGGATCAGATGACCTGGAAGGTGGGTGGGGTACTGGTTCCCATTTACTTATTGCCCTCTTCCTATCAATTCCACAACTGGGTGACCCAACATTGTTCCCATTACCCCCTGTCCCACAGATACCAGTGAGGATTGTGTGACCCAGCATGTTCTCATAACCCTCCTGACGGCACTATGATCACAGGATGGGGGAGGGGGTTTCACAGCCTCTCCTTCCTAAAACTGGGATTATGTGCCCCTGGGGGGGTTCTCATTTCCCATTATTCCACGTGACGGCTAGGACTGTATCTGAGGTTGTCCTGATCACCCTCCACCCCCCAATGACCGCTCAGTCCTGTGATATGTGACAAGGCAACCCATCCCCCCCATAATGATCACAATTGTGTGTAACCCAGGTGTCTCTGCTTAACACTCATTACTCTGTTGGTATCTGTGAGTGTAATATGATTTCTGAACTGGGGTGTCCTGACCACCCTCCCTACCCCCGACCATCTGCATAGCATGCTCTGTGACCTGGTTGGAGTCTCCTATCCTGGGCAGCCAGAAATGTGTGCAATGAATCTGACAGCTGCTAATGCATGTGTGACCCTGGGGGTCCTCAGTAGGCAGTAGATGACCTTTATGGACAGCATGTAGTGAATGTATAACAAGGAGATGGGAGTCCTAGGCTGCCTTGTTTATATTTGTATTGTGGAGAATCCATCGGATCCCAGAACCCTCCTTTTTTTTCTTTTCTTTCCATTTCCAGATGGGAATGTTGTGCACCTGACATGTATTGTGTTCTCTGAGATTGTATGTTGTGTGATCTGGGGGGGGGGGGGGGGTACAACCAAACATGTCTGCTTAATTGTTAGTCATGGTTGATTTTTGTAGGTCAGCAGCTCTTTCCTTGAAGGAAAAACAAGGAACTTGCATTAATTATGAGCCTCCCATGTAGGATCTCAGCACAGACACCTCGGCTCCAATATTCCTTCATTCCAGGAACGTAGGGAAATGCAGACCTGAGGTGTCGATTTAATGTAAACAAGGGGGTATCCCTGTTATTTAAGGACAGTTGTCAACCTTGTGTGTCACCCACCGAGGGATCCGTGTCCCCCCTCCCCCCCCGTACAGAAGAGGGGAGAAATGTAGGCTGAGAACAAAGCGGAATTTAAAGGGCAGAACGCAAGGAGGTGGTTTAAATCTGCAGACACACAATGCACTGCATACCCAAGTGTGTGTGTGTGTGTTTCCTGTTTGTTGATGAGCTGGTTTTCTGGTTGTGTTGGCTCCTGTCGGTGCAGGGTAGAGCCTGGTGTCTGTCAGCAGATCCATATTATTTGTCTTGTTTCCTATTCCATGATTATGAAGAATACACATCCTCCCCTCCTCCTCCTCCTGTATATGAGCGAGGATTGTGATCTTTTCTTTCTTGGAGGTTGTCTTGTCTCAGGACTGTTCTCACTAATTGCCTGGAGGTGTCTTTTGGATTTGGGTGTCTGGGAGAAAGGAGAGGTCACACCTCCTGGTGGGCTGAGCTGTATGATTGCTCGGAGGTGCTTGACAGAATTGTGTGTGAAAGAGGACGGTAGAGAGGGGGGTGGGAGGCTTGATCACACACCCCTGGGCTGTGCTGCATTGTGCCAGCCTGAGCAGAATGGAGCCGTTTCTTGTCAGGACAAGGGAGTGGAGTGAAAACAATACCCACCTTTCATGTCACCCCCCCCCCCTTCTCTTTATTTGTATTGCCCCATCTTATAGAGGTATTAGCAACCCCCCCCCCCCTCCTCCTGTCAACTTTTGTCTTGGCTTTAGACAAGCACACACTACTGTCCAAACCTGTCTTGTGTGTAGATTGCTCTGTGCCTACCTTTAGGGGGGGATACATAGTGCACTTTTTTTTTTTTAACCCTTTACATTTAGATGAGTTCTCACAATGGCTGCAATGAGAATAAAACAAATTGCATATTCTAAAATATGAAAAGAGGGTTTTATATTTGCAAGTCTCAGCCTCCCCTACCCTCCTCGTCTTTGCCAATCGTTGAATAGCCGTCAGGCATTCAGGACGTGTTCTCATTTTCATGTTTATTTGCGTCTCTTCAGTTTGTGTCTCTGTCACCCCTCAAAAAAAAGAAGGCAAACAAAGACGGCTTTTATTTCTTTTCAATGCCTCTTAAATAGAACAGAGCTTACAAAGGCAGCCAATGCTGATGGCTTAAAGCTACAGTACCGAGAGGTAGATGATTGCCTTCTCGGCTCATGTTACTTGTTTTATGATGAAATGTACAGAATGGTGGTGGCTTTTTTTCTTTGTCCTTGCTTTCACTTTATACCCTTGCATGTGTTTTTCTCCTTTTTGTTTTAGTTTGATCTGCCTGTGCTTTGGTTCCAGATGTAGTCTGCAAATGTGATTTTCTGCATGATCCATTTTTTTCCCCCTTTTTAATGACTTAATAACCCTGGATCGGACACAGCCTACTTTTCCTTCATCTGGGCTTGGTGCTCTTGACGTCTGCCTAGAGGGGCCTTCATCGCTGGCAGGAAGCAGCCTTCCCTTACCCTCTCTTTATCCAATTATATGTCTTTCTATGGCTTTCGTTTCTGCCGGCTGAAAAGATCCCGAGGTGTATTTGTGGTGACTGTCAGCTACCCACCTCTTCTAGTTGGCATTGACGAAGGGTTTTTGTCTGTGCTTGACTTTGCATGCAAGCAATGAGGGATGACAGCAGAGAGAGGGATCTTTGGCTGATTGCATTTAAGCCAAGAATCCATTGTAAAAATAAAGCTGTGGGGCAATAAATAAAAATGCAATCTTTTTGGAGACAGACATACAAGCCAAGGATTCGTTGGCTTCCAGGGAGGGGAGGAGAGGGCCTGTCTGCACACTATATAAACCAGACTTTTCTTTTCTCTGTTCTGGTGACTGACTTTCCGGATGGTATATAAAGTCTTTCACATTCTGAATGTTTTGGAGTAGGCCCTCAGATCTGCTTGTGTTTTTTTTTTTTTTTTATATGGATACATTAACCACTTAAGCCCCGGAAGATTTTACCCCCTTCCTGACCAGGGGGTATTTTGTGATTCGGCACTGCGTGACTTTAACAGACAATTGCGCGGTCGTGCGACGCTGTACCTAAACGAATTTGATGTCCTTTTTTTCCCCACAAACAGAGCTTTCTTTTGGTGGTATTTGATCACCTGTGCGATTTCTACTTCTTGCGCTAAAAACAAAAGGGTACATTTTGCAAAAACTATTTTTCACATTTTTTTTTATATGAAATTCCCCCCCAAAAAAATGAAAAAATCAACAAAATTTTTTAACTTTTTTTGGCCAATTTGTTTTCTGCTACACATGTTTGGTAAAAAAAAATCGCAAAAAGCGTATTTTGATTGGTTTGCGCTAAAGTTATTGCGTTTAATAACTAAAGGAAAGATTTTTGTCATTTTTGGTGTTTTTTTTTTTTAATGCGTAATGGCGGCGATCTGCAATTTTTTTTTTTTTTGCGGTACTGCGACATTGCGGCAGACAGATCGGACCCTTGACTGACATTTTTGACACTTTTGGGGGTACCAGTGACATTACTGCAGTAATCAGTGCTATACATATGCACTGTTACTGCAAAATGACACTGGTAGTGAAGGGGTTAACTTTATTTGAGGGACGGGTGGTGTGTGTCCCTAGGGGCGTGATTCTTACTGTGATTGGCTGTGGCTTGAAGCGTAGGAACAGTGATCAATGGTCCTACATAGTAGAACCATATGATCAGTGTTTCTACACCAGTGAGAATGACAGGCGGCTTGTTTACATTAGCAGCCTGACTTTCTCCCTCTGCACCGACGATCGGAGAGTGACCGGCGGACATCGGGTCCGCCGGTCACACGCATGGACTTGCTGGGGAACGAGGCAGGGCGGGAGCGTGCCTCAGCTGGCGCGCGCTCGCCTGCTATTGGCTCCCAAGCAAGTGACAGGCTAGTGATGTATATATACGTCACTTTGCCTGGCCGGGGCTGACTGCCGACGTATATCGTCGTGCGGCAGTCGGCAACCGGTTAAAATATGAATAACGTGTAATCACAGAATATTCCCTAACAGCTTTTCATTCTTATTTTTACTGGTACGTGTGTGTGTGTGTGTGTGTGTGTGTGTGTGTGTGTGTGTATATATAAAATGTTTATGAATATATTATGTTCACATCAGTCCCTGCCTTAAGGGAGCTTACAATCTAAAGCTGGAGTCAAAAGACAAAAATGGCGCATACAATTGTGCCATCAATTGTTCCGTTTTTCTAAACCAAATCCATCATGTTGGATCAGTCACTTTTGATCATAGCACAGAAATCGAGTGTTACAGCTGGCACACTAATGTGAGAAAAACTGAATGATAAAGGTCCCTGATTCACATATTAGGGCCAATTTAGACTGGAGCTAAATAACTTACCAGCATGTCTTTGCAGGGTGGGAGGAAACCGGAGTACCTGGAGGAAAGCCATGCAGGCAAAAGGAGAACATGCTAACTAGCAGTACTAGGGTTGTCGTCCTTACTTTTTTTTTATATATTTTTTTTTTTTTACATTTAAGCCACATGATGTGCTAGATGTCCTTTTTTTATTTTTATGGAACTTGTTTATTTTCCATTGATGACACAAATGGCAGCTGACTTGTTTTTACTTCCATGCATTCTAACCAAGGGCAATGCTATGTCCATGTTTATGCAGCTAAAGCTTTATCTGATTTGAATTCAAGCAGTGGCCACCCCCCCCCCCCCCCACAAACCTGGTTATAAATCCAGAAACCAGTCATGTTTTGGAAGATTCTTAATTTACTATCAAAATAATTTGCTTAAAAGTTGGACTATGTTTGCAGATTGTGTATCTGGAGTTATCAGAATAACGTTCAAGCGGGACTTCACTCAACCAATATTAACTATTTTTAATTCTTATGCTGCTAGCATTAGTAAATAGATAGGGAAGTGTCCTATTTACTTGTGTTTTAACCTTTTTTGTGTTGTATGTTATTTTTTTTTTTGCCTACTTTCAGTTACTGCCTAGGCAAATGGAGACTTCAGGAGGCAGGGAGGGGTTTTCTTAGCTGAGCACACCCTCCTGTGTGCATGCCTGGGCTAAGGGCAGATGGATCCCAGGAAGTAAATGCTACACAAATCATCTGCCCTTACTCAAGATGGCCACAGCCTGAAATGCTGGAGGGGTTTTTTTTCAAAGTGAATTCTCAGCAAAAAAAATAGCATGGAGACCTAGGATGGATGAGTTTTGCTTTTGACTATTTAAAATATTTGAAATAGCGTTTTGGTTTGTGGTGCTGGGATGCAGTGTAGTTTATGTACACATGGTAAAGATGATGGTTGCACATGACTGCTTTGTGAATGAACTCCAATTTAGAGGATCCCTAGAGGTGGCCTTTGTAAGTTCTCTTGTTTGAACTGTTTGCAACAGATGACAGTTTTGGTTTGTGAAAGCTTCTATTTTTGTATGTAAACAGAGGTTGGTTTACTAAAACTAGAGTGTGCAAATCCTGGTGCAGCTCTGCATAGAAAACAATTGACTTCCAGGATTTTATTTTTTGTCATTGCCTAATTGAACAAACTGAAGTTAGAAGCTGATTGGATTCTATACAGAGCTGCACCAGATTTTGCACACTCCAGTTTTAGTAAATCTATTTTGCTTCTTAATGTTACTGAAAAGCTTTCTGCAGAAATCCTCCTCCTTTCTGCATAATAGGAGTTTTGTTTGGATTATTTGTATTCTAAGACGCAATGGGTTTCCAGGGTTTGCACACCTGCTGCAGACATTGTGGGGGTTTCTTCCTCCTGTTGGGGGGGGGGGGGGGTTGTTACAGGTATGGCAGCAGGAGGAGCTGGAACCCTGTATGTTTTGGGCTTTCCTACCCACCTTCCAAATTCAGAGTGAATTATTATGGCAGAGATATTTCACAGTTGAGGCACCCTAGTTCTGGGGCCCATTCAAACCAACAGGCATGTGTATATGGCTCCCTCCCCTTTTTTTTAAATTAAATAAAAAATTCCATGAACAGCGGCATGCTGCTGTGTGAAGGCGTTAGAACATGTATGGAAAAATTACATTATGTCCTTCCTTATCAGTGCAGACCAACACAGCTATCAATGTTTTTATCTACTGAGCAACCAATAAAATGCTTGGGATTTGAGGCCCAAATGCCAGATATGCATGTTAGGATTTTTTAGATGTGATCATTTCTTTAGGAAATGCTCTGATCTTTACATTTTTGCACGCATGAATGTTTTTTCCTTCAAGGGGGAAGAGATGAATGATTTCCCCTTAACATCTGCGTGTAAAAGGGCGTTCACTATCTACAAGATGCAACACACGTGTAGAACAATTGGAATGGCCGATTAGAGTAGGATAACGCCACAAGCGGGGCAATCGGATTGTTCACTTTCTGCCAAGTTTTAATTTTTCCACGAATGATCCCAGGAGTCTCATTTAGCCATTGTGCTGTAAATGGCCAAACTCCACAATAAGCATGACATGCCGTTAGATGGAGAAGTCGTCGGCATTGGTGGCTTGTCAGGTCAGAGGCTGGCAGGGAAGGGGCTGCTGCGTTTTTTGTTCCTTTGCTGTATATTTAGGCGGCTGACTTTGGAAGGGAATATGTGGAGCTTCATAAAGCTGCTGTCTTTGTTCTGTACACAGGCTGATTTGTGGCTGCTTGTTATGCAGTAAGGACATGCTTGGGTGCACTTGGCTAAGCCAATTTCCTTTCCCTTCAAACATTCAGTAATATAAGGGGCAGCGCCAGGATCTGGTAACCTAAATTATTTTGACTTTAAATGCAGTGACAGGTGAGTGTGTGCCCCCCCCATGAGCGGAGCCAATAATTCAGCGTAGCCCTTACCACTGCAAGCATTGTTTGCTTGCTTTTGTTGCCATAAATTGCTGTGGCATTACATAGACTTCTTTCTGTTGGACTGGGTTCGTATCTTTGCAATGCCACCATGTAGATGTATTGATGCATGATCTTTATCCAAGGTGCCTCGTTTTAGGGCAGCCCCATTAACTTGAATAGGCTGTACTAGAGCTGCACGATTAATCGTATGAAAATCGCGATCTCGATTCACCCCCCCTGACGATCTAAACCTGACATATTCTCGATTCTTTGCATAGCTAAGGGAGCAGAGAAAACAGCTGTGGAAAACTCCCAGTAACTATAAACAAAATTATTACATTGTATCTTTCCTCCTGCAAACACCTATCAGCATTAAGTCTCCCAGTAAATATAAACAAAATGATTACATTTGTATCTTTTCCTTCCCTCTGCTAGGGAGAAAGGAAGTTTAACCTCTTAAAGACTAGACCTTTCTCTGACACTTGTTGCTTGCAAGTTAAAATCATTTTTTTTTTTGCTAGAAAAGTACTTAGAACCCCCAAACATTTTATATATTTTTTTTAGCAGAGACCCTACAGAATAAAATGGCGATTGTTGTAATATTTTATCTCACACTATATTTGCGCAGCAGTCTTTCAAACGCAATTAATAAACTTTAATGAATAAAAAAAAAAAACGTAACAGTAAAGTTATCCCAATTTTTTTTGTTACACAGAGAATCGTGAGAGAATCGTGATCTTTATTCCAAGCTAAAAAATCGTGATTCTCATTTTGGCCAGAATCGTGCAGCTCTAGGCTGTACCATGTGTTTAAACAGTAACTCACCCTAGCTCCACCTCACTGTGGGAAGATAAAGAGCTAAAGCCTCGTACACAGGCAACGATTATCGGCCGACCGATCGTCCGACTTTTGTCCAGAGTTGTTTTGTTTGGAATGTGCCTAGACTGCACACTAATTTTCTCGGCCAACAAAAACCAACTTCAGAAGTGATGTCATGTTCTGGTTTACTTTCTGTGTGTTTTTTCTTCTCTGAGCATGCCCAGTCTTGCTCATCAGATTTTTGTCTGCCGAAATCTACTGACTGACGGAAAATCGGCCGTTGTGTTGACGGCCAACAAATTTTATAGTCTGCACACCAGATTTTATTTGGCCGTAAAGTCGGAGTCGGTTGTCGAAAGCATCATACTAACAAGCCGAAAATCGGCCGATCGGACGTTGGCCGAAAATTCCCGGCCAACAATCGATGCGTGTGTACGAGGCATTAGTGTCGGTGCTCAGGCTGAACGTCCAAACCAAATGATGTGAATAAAGCCAGCACACGAAAAGTCTTCCAAGTAAAATTACTTTATTCCAACATGGATAGCGGGGACATGACAAATGCTGACGCGTTTCGGCTTTACGCCTTCCTCATAGCAACCATGTGTTTGTTTTATATAAACAAAGTACACTACAACACATGGTAACCTGGTAATAAGTTTGCCATGTGTTGTGGGGTACCAATGCTTAACGACACTGCAACAGACCTACAATAAAAATTGACATATTTTTGCATTCTGTGGGCAGATGTGAATGCAGCTCTAAGGACATATAAAACATGCATTTGTGTTTTAAGTTTTAGAAACCATGTACGTTTTTACTTTCAAACTGTTCTGTAAAGATTGAGTAGGAGCAGTAACATTGATTATTGAAAAGAGCCTGGAATACCTTGCTGATGCATTTTAGGGTGTTCCTCCTACATACTGTATAATGCAAGCAGTACAAGTGCCTGAATTTAAATTGTATTGACCTCTTGAAGTCCCTGTACAGCAAAGTTCAAATTGCAGGTGGGCGAGGAGAAGCAGCATAAAGATCCAATTAGTTGTGCTGTAGTGGAAGGAGCATGCTGATGAGAGAAGAGAGCAGAATGACACATGAGCTCATAGGTCTGCTGCTTTTGCTGTTCCATTTGCAGGGTGGAGGAACAAGACCTGTCAGTGTAGAAGTGGATCAGATACTCGCCCATCCAGTGGATCCAGTGTTGTCCTGCTAAACCTCTCATGCCTAGCTACAGCTCTGTCCTGCGCCACCATGTTCTTTCTGATGTCATCGAGGGGGCCTGATGGCTTCTACTGGTCCAGTGAGCTTGCCGATAGACCCTCCCCATCCTCCTTTCCTGAATGAAAGGCTATGCCTCCTGGGATGTATAACATGCAAATCCTGGGGGGGCACAGTGGGCTGTGTGCACGTCATTTACCTAAGGCAGTGATGGCGATCCTTGGCACCCCACATGGAACTACATTTCCCATGATTCTCATGCACTATGCAGTGTAGTTGAGCATCATGGGGAAATGTGGTGCCAAGGTTCACCATCACTGGCCTAAGGCAACTCCTGTGCATGGGGAGGCAGGGTCAGACCTTTAGTAGAGGTCTGCTTTAACTATAGCAGAAAAAAAATTGGGTCTTCTCCCCTGCCAGACCTGCATGGACAGAAATACAAATCCTTTGGCAGGTAGAACAGCTCTTCCCTCTGTATTTGGCAGTTCACATGAAGTTCAACTTTAAGGTTGTGAGGTAGGATGGGGATTGTGGTAGTTGGGATACCTGATGGAAACGGTTGGAGCAGCTGCACTGAAGCCTTATTACAGGTGGAAGAAAGATTAAACAAATAAGAAGCAGTGCTCATATTCTTATCTGCTCTAACCTTGGATTCCTTCTATCAGTACTGCACAGTGGAGGCGCACCCATGTACTTCATCTATCCTGTCCACTTGTGTCAGTATGTAGGAAATATTACTGAAAAAAATTAATGTCTTTATCCAGTTTCCTTGTCTGATACCTGTATATTGAACATTCTATTGGGTTCAAAATTGTAAGGGTCTATAGGTGGTTGCATCTGGAAAACGTGCATTCAGCATGGAGCAGGGACCACAGGTTGCAGGAAAGAAATTTCCACAATTCCCCCATCAATCCAGACATTGCTGGCGGGAATCCCAGGGAAATTTCTGTGTGTGTGTGTTTGTGTGTGGGCAGTGATTATTGCTAGCGGCTATAGCTGCCACTTGTGATCGCAAGCAAGTCCGGCAGGCTGCTTGTACCCAAGTTGATGGATTGCCTTGATGCATTCAGCCTGTCCATGAACGGTTCAACCCTTGGCCGATTCGACTGTCTCTGGCTGACCTTAGGGTATTTCATGACAAAGAAACCCATCTGGTAGATGGTGTGTGTTCATCTTTCCAGACTGATGGTGTTCAAAGCCCTCAATTCTTTGTATGTATGTGTATTTCTCTCTTCTGGATGAAGATTGCATTTTCGTATTCTAAAGCCTCTTACACACGCGTCAATCGGCAGGGAATTTTCGTCCGACCGATCTGCCGATTTTCGGCTTGTTAGTATGATGCTTCCGACAACCGACTCCTACTTTTCGGCCAGAAAAAAATCTGGTGTGCAGGTTATAAAATTTTTGTCCGCTGTCAAAACACGGCCGATTTTCATGCAGTCAGTACAGATTTCGACAGGGAAAAATCTAATGAGCGACTGGGCATGCTCAGAAGAAAACACAAAGAAAACACAAAGAAAACAAACCAACACATGACATCACTTCTGAAGTAGAATTTTGTCGGGTGAGAAAATTTGTGTGCAGTCTAGGCACATTCCAACCAACAAAAGACGGACGATCGGTCAGCCGATAATCGTTGCGTGTGTACTAGGCTTTAGGCTAGGATCGCACTGTGCTCTGCAAACTGTTGCAGGTGTCAATATAAAGTATATGATGCCCCCAAATATGTTCCCAGAATGCAGTGCGAACTGTGGAATCAGATCATATGGGTCTGGTCACTCGTGCAATCAAGATTCCAGTACGGACAAAAAAAGGTCCTGCACCTTTTTGGTGCGGATCCAGTATGAATTGAGCCATGCATAATGTATGGCTCAGTTCACACCGCACTGAATTCGCATGTAATTTGTACATGAATCAGGTGCGATTCCTGTACAAATGACATGCGGTGCTGATGTGTGAACCCAGCCTTAGGCCCCATTCGTCAACGCGTCCTAGAAATGCGCATGACGCTTGATGTGCCGTTGTTTCCTTAGAACACCCCAAATGTGGCTCATTTCTGGTGCGGTTATCACCGGGGGGAAGTGAGGTCATGGGCAGCAAAAAAAATTTTCATGCGTATATTTTATCTATCAGAAACCTAAAAAACTGAAGGTCAGGCATTGGAGATTTGGTGTTTTTGTTTAGAGGGCAAAGGGGCTGTGAAGGGGTTAATTGCAGGCATGCTTTAGGTGATTGTTGTGTGACAGAGCTTACTATCTATACTCTGGCTGCTGAACCGACTACGTGTTGAAATGTTGACAAACTTTGCAGTGATTGCATATTTGGATGTTTCCATTCAGTTACCTTTCCCAGGCTTTGAGAATAAAGCCTTTTCCAGTGCACTTCCAGTGACCTTTTTGTAAATATAAGCTCTGCTGGCTGGAATACAGCGTTATCTTCAACCTTGAGAGGTCCTGGCTATAGGCTGGAGATCAATGCATGACTTCAAGGCCTGGTGATTAATGGCCGCACTATGGAGGCTCTTGGCTCCATTATGGCTGTGTTCTGCATACTTGTGACTTGGGCACTGTTTTTACCAACTGCACTTAAGGTTTTCTTTTTATCACAAGTAGACTCCCTTTTTCCGAGGCAGTTAACGGTCAGCCCTTTCTGTAAACTGTAGGTGTTTATGACTAAGGGCGCGCCATCGCTCTCCTTGTAAACTAGTTTCACAAAAGTATAACAATGTACCTAACACTATTCTCACCAATGATTATTTGGGTCAGATTGTAGTTGCATGCGTGAGTGCTTTCATTTCATTAGTCAAAACCCTGGAGTGGGAGGTTGTTTTTGTAACCTTTAAAGAAAAACTAACCATGTTCACAATGGGGGGGGGGGGGGGGGGTTGGGGAGAAGAGGGTTGCAATGCTGTGTAATCCTGTATGTGTGTGCGTGTAATTAAAAAAATAAATTGGAGAGATAGAGATGCGCAATTCTGGATGAAATGAGAATCAAAATTTTTTTTTTTTTTCTTTTTTACTTTAGAATAAAAGATCACAATTCTCTCCCGATCCTCGGCATAACCTTTCACATTATCCCAAAAAATTGGGCTAACTTTACTGTTTTAGTTAGTGTTTTTTTTTTTTTTTATAAATTGAAGTGTGTATTTTTTTCCAGAAATTGCTTTTGAAAATAGTGTGAAATAAAATTTTGCAACAACTATTTTATTCGCTAGGGTCTCTGTTTAAAAATAAATAAATAAATAAAAAATGGGGATTCTAAAGTAATTTTCAAGCAAAAATATGGATATTAACTTGTAACCAACAAATGAATCGAGTGTGGTATGTATATGTGTATATAATTATAACCCACTGCAACCCACACAGGTGTGAACATAGCTTAAAGCGGTTGTAAACCCTAAAAAAAAAAAAAAAAAAACCTGCAAGACAAAGGCATAATGAGCTAGTATGCATCGCATACTAGCCCATTATGTGTAACTTACCTTAGAACGAAGCCCCGGCACGGACCCCCGGACATCGCTGCGGGCGCTGCCATGATCCCTCGCCGCCTCATCCGGGTTCGGCGGCTCCAGCGCGGTGATTGGCCGGAAGAGACGGCTCTGGCCCGATGATTGGCCGGAGCCGCGATGACGTCACTCCCAGCAAACAAATTGGGACCTTCAGAGCTCATGCGCCGCTCGCGCGAGCGGCTGCATGCACTGTAAATATCTCCTAAACCATGCCGGTTTAGGAGATATTATTTGTACCTACAGGTAAGCCTTATTATAGGCTTACCTGTAGGTAAAAGTGTCAAAAAGCGGGATACTACCGCTTTATGAAACCAAGATTTGCTTTATTTCTACTTCTGGTGGTCACATCACTCACCGTATAGATGAACTAGTTTGCAGCCCTGAGAAAATGACGCCTTCCATCTGAAGTGTCTCAGAGTTTTTTTTTTTTTTTTTTTTTAAGGTCTTCTATTGTCCCAGCAAATATGGACAGGCTAGTACTCCTTTGGGTAGTAGGGACTCCTCCTGGGTTTTGTTTGAATGCACCCTGTACACCTCTACAGCAGTGTGTCCTGCATGGTATACACACATACATGGCGTCCAGAATATAAAAAGTTTTATGTATCGCATTAAGAATCGCGTACATACCGTATGTATACATCACAGTCCTTATGGAGTAGATCTGTAAAGGGTGTTTTATGTTTGCCAGGTAAATATACTGCCTCCTAAAAGCAGCGACCACATGTCACAGAAGACTTGGGCTAATTATGCTCTTCACCTCTTCTAGCCGCAAGACACAAACATTCCTAACGCACAACATTGTGTCTACTCCGTTTTTTTAAATGGCTTTGGTTCAGCTGTGCTGATGGGGACCGGAGCTTCCTGGATCATTTTTAGCTTTTGAACCCTCTCAGTTGCTCAATTTGCTGTTGTAAAAGATCTCTTGGGAAACGAAGAAACTACATTTTGGTTCTTTTGTCAGTCTGTCAGCAGCCAGCTTCCTGTCATGCTCATGTGGCTCACATCCTATTATCTTAGGGAAGCAGGATCCCATGTGACCTTCTACTTCCTCATAGTGCCACATCCTGCCAGATTGCAGAATCCTATGTTGTAATATATGGGCTTTGTTGTAGCCTTCCTGGCTTGCACAATAAATTGCCAAATAAAATAACCAAGCTACCCCCCTGAAGGGTGTTAGAACTGGGCATGGTACTGAACAAAGGGCAGCAGACTAATGCACCTCTTACTCTTTATATTTCAAACCATTTGCCAAGTTTCTTGTAGTTGGGATTGTCCTCCTCCATAGAGTTTTTTTTGGCTGTGCATTTTATTAGAGCTACTCATTTATCCTAAGGAAAATTAAGGACTCATTATGCACTAACCTGTTTAATATTGTGGCAATACTTTGTCACAGATCCAGAACTGTACAGATACAGAAAGTCAGACATTCATTCTTATCTGCATACTGGTTCTTGGTTAATGACTTAAACCAGCCATAGACTGTTTGAATCTTGGCCAGGAACTGGCTGAGATTCGAACCATGTATAGGCTGGCTGAATCAAAGTTGATTGATCAGCTTGGGTACAACCAGCCTGCCAGATTTTACATGCGATTTATTGCTAGAGGCTATTATAGCCTCTAGCAATGATCGTTGTGTTCTCCCAGCAGGGATGGCTCAACCCCCCCTGCGAGAATACAATGGTTCTGCAGAGGGATTCCCCCATCAACAGACGGTCTGTGGCCCGCCTTATTAAAGCCAGTGTCAGAATGACTGACCATCAGGCAACTTCACGTTTTTAGAGAACGTTGGCCATGGCAGCCTCCATGTTTCTTGGGGAAAGGTTTCCTTTAAGCAGTGATTTCTAGATGTGTGCAAACCTGCAACAGAACAGTCTTTTTCACGGAAGATCTTTCTATATTTTTATAACAATCCTGTCCACTGCAACAATTGCTTGAGCGCAACGTTAGTCAGAAAAGTTTTATTAACCGCTTTACGACCGCCCGCCGCAGTTATACCTCGGCAGGCAAGCTGTGCCTGCGTGAACCGCCGTAACTATACATCGGTCGCGTGCCACCGGCAGCGCGCTCCCACCCCCGCTTGTCAGCAGGGAAGCTGATGCAGCGGGCAGGCAGCTCTTATTGCCGCCTGACACCCGCGATCGTTCCCCGCTGAGAGAGAACGGTCAGCTGTTGTAAATACAGCTTACCGTTCTTCTCCCTGGAATGATTATAGAGCCCATGTGATTCTTCTACATAGGAACACAGGTCTCTATGTATGGTCATTTCACAAGCCACGCCCCCTACAGTTATAATCACTTCCATAGGCTCACATTTAACACCTTGATCACCCACAATGTTAACCCCTTCCCTGCCAGTGTCATTATTACAGTAACAGTGCATATTTTTTAGCACTGATGTAGTAATGTCACTGGTCCCCCCCAAAAGTGTCATGTCAGGGGTCCAATCTGTCCACTGCAATTTCGTAGTCCCGCAAAAAAATCACAGATCACTACCCATTACTAGTAAAAAAAATACATCTTTCCCGTAGTTAGTAGACGCAATGACTTTTGCGCAAACCAATCAAAATATGCTTATTGCGATTCCCCCCCCCCCCCCAAAAAAAAAAAAAAAAAAAATATATAGCAAAAACAAATTGGCCTAAAATGTTAAATTGTGATTTTTTTTTTTTTTTTTTTTTGTTTATAGCGCAAAAAATAAAAATCGCACAGGTGATCAAATACCACCAAAAGAAAGCTCTATTTATTGGGAAAAAAGGGCGTAAATTTTTTGTCTGGGTACAGCATTGCATGACCGGGCAATTGCCAGTTAGTCACTTAATGCCAAGTTGAAGAAAGTGGCCTGGTCATTAAGGGGGCAAATCCTTCTGGTCTTAAAGTGGTCAAAGGCTTTTTATTTATTTTTTTTTAATTTTATCTTGGCTAATCATTTGACTTGAAATTTGCCAGTTTCTTGCAGCTGCTTCGAATATCAACCAATTGCCTTGATCTTATTGGATATAAACTTGATGCATCACATAACTCCAATGTTATTTCAGAAATACAATCATGTCAAGTCAGCCATGTGGAGGCAATCTTGGAGGAGAGAACATGTAAAGCCTGGCTCCTGCTGACCCCCAGCATTCGTCACTCTGGGTTTCTGGTTTCAAAGATCATATGGTTTAGTTATTGTCAAACCAATGCATAATTTAATCATCTAAGCTGGGTGTCCAACCTTTTGGCTTCTCTGGGCCACATTGAGTGTAGAGAAATTTTCTCGGGCCGCATATAAAATATATACTATAGTTTAAGGTATATAAGTAATAAAACGGTGCTGTGCCCTTCCCGCGCTGCCGCCCCCCCCCCCCCCCCAGCACTAATTTAACACAACTAGTGGATGATCCTCTCCGAGGCAGCCTCCAGTTGGAAACCTCTGTGGCCATGCCCCCGACTCAACTTCCTTCCTCCCCAGCAAAAAAAAAAAAAAATTGTCGGGGCAGTGGGCCGCATTGCCCGTGGTTCCGGGCCGCAGGTTGGACATGCCTGATCTAAGGTTTTAGAGCAACCTTCATTTGTCAGTGATGAACTTCTAAACAAGACACCACCCCAGTACATACACCAGTCTGACTCCAGAGGCCAATCTCATTGGGTACAGCCATCTTGTCTCACACACAATGTATATGAGGCAAACATTGGACCCCGCTGCCTGTCCTATGACAGTCCTCACTGCTGTCTCTATATTAGTCACCAGAAGCTATTGGCAGAGTTGGAGATTAGGTGTAGTGAAGTCAGTTTGCCCAGTGGTAATGGCACGGTTTAGTTAGCTTGGGCTGCATATTTAGGAAGAAGGTGTGTTTGTAACATCTGATGGAGTGTGTTATGAAGGTACCTCTGTTTTAAATGCTTGGGGAATGGAATGATCCTCCTATATAATTCTTTATCAAAATAGTGTTAAACAGTTTTGGGTGAAACAGGAACTTGACGGAGGAGAACGATAATGTTCATTTTATAGAACAGGAATTTGTTCCCTCAAACCCTTCCATAAATGAAGCCCACTGTGGTTTGGGCTCGGGTTCAACGTCTCGTTTCTCAAGAAACAGAAGCTTGAGGTCCCTTTTTGCTCAGAAAAGGCAGTCGTGTCTTCATGAATATTCATTCCTTTCACAAAATGGCCTCTTGTGTGTGGCAAGTTGATGGGTGCACTTTAAATGTAGAATGATGTAGTCACGGGTTCTAGATTTCACGAAACTGGAGCCTGACCACTTGTGAAAGTCCTTGTTTTCTGTTCTTTTCCTTAAGATGTATTCTTTAGGAGGTCACCTCAAGCTCTCAGCCTCTTGGCACATGTCGTGTCTACATGATCCAGGAAACATTCATGGGCTGCTGGCATGTGAAAGCTTTATTTGATGAATGGTGGCTTTTAGAGTGCGCAGCTTTCTAATCCTTAAAGCAGCAGAGCCTATTGCATGAAAGAATCACTGCCAACTCGTATACAACAGTGGGCTTTTTGTGAGTGCCTTGCAGAACAGTCCTGCATAATGTATTTGTTAATAATTCAAGAAGAGCGCAGAGTAAACAAAATCATAATCAAGGCCTTCTTTGTGTCTCTTCCCTTATTTCCACTGGAGAAACTGATTAATTCTGCATCCTGGAAAACCCACACATACACTCAGAGCTTCCAATAAATGTTTTAATATAGAAATTGTAGCGAAGGGTGATGCATGTTCATTCTTATTTAATCAAATGTTTAAATTCTGGGCCTAAAATCGCAAGAATTCAGGTTTAGAAAAGCCAGAATGTAAATGGTTACCCACAATACTTGTGACGCTTGTTTTCTTCAAATTTGATTTGCTGGGTCTGTATCATATTATCTTAAATTATTCCATGGTGCTGAATTTTCTGGATAAAAGGATTTACAGATGCAGGTTTTCAGCTTATGTGCTGGTTATTATTATACTATATATGTATGGGATTGTGATATCTGTATATATCTATCCAAAATGAAGGGGGTGGTGGGGGGGGGGGGGGCATTATATATAAATTAAATGTGGATAGATGACCTCATGTCGTTTGTTGCTGTCCCCACTGACGACCATTGTCACCGAGATGATGGGGCCGTGCATATGTTTTTTGCACCTATTTACACTTGGTATGGGTGTGGCCAGGCAGTTTTGTGCATTTGTACAAGCAACTTGTAGTACATGAGCAGAATTGTGTGTTTTTGGCCCAAAAAGACCTTTTTAAATGGGAGTGCATGGAAAACACACGTAAATGCAATTTTTCAGACACTCAAATTCAATATATTGGGGTTCAAAACATGCAATTCTGGCAAATGGGCTTAATAAGAACAATTTGTTCTTTATCTTGAGAATTGTCTCAATTTAGGAATCAGATTTAGCTATAAATAGGGGCTCAAAGGAGAAGTAGGGCCAAAGCTTTCTTGGCCCTACTTCTATGGATCACAGGAGTGATGTTTGTTCCACACTCCTGTAACCTGCTTTTGGCTGACAGCGGGCGTCACTCAGCTGGCCCAGGCTGGGAAAAGATCCTGACTTTACAGTTGGGATCAACACAGATGCCTGGACAGGCAGCTGGCTCAGCCTCTCAGCTGCATCGCTGGGGAGACTGAGCTAGCTGCTCCCTCCCCAGCGAGCACTGCTGGGGCAGAGCAGAGAGTCAATTGACAGTACCAGCTGTTTGCTCAGAGCGGAGGGTAGAACTGAGCGATCAGTGTGTTTTGATCGGTCAGTTCTCAGTACAGAGGCGGCAGTGTGGATAGATGCAGCATAAGATTGATGTGTTTTCATCACATCAAGGATTTTGTTACCACTTCACTGATGGATTTTCTCGCTCTTTATGGACACGTTTTTTAGCGCAACATATCTATCTTCTGTTTGAGCCTCTTTTTCAGACCCTTTTTATTTGTACGTATTTTCGTGCATATGCAGTCAAGCAAATGCGTGAAAATGTGTAATTGCAAATTTGTTCTGTACAGTATTTAAATGGGCATTTGTGCACAATTGCATGTGTTTGTGTGCATTAAGGTGTAAATTACTGACCAAAAATGCAGTATTTTTCTTTTCTGAACGCATGGCGCTTATTTTTGCATCTGTGTGAATTGGCACATTACAATTAATGGACTGTATTTTAGCTCCATAAAAAAAAAAAAAAAAGCTATACTGAGTTTTTTCAAGCTGCAGTGTGCAAGTATCTCATACTTAACTCGCCATCACAGCGAAAGGTGAGGACGATTCCTTCCAATGGACACCTGTTTTGTAACAAATCTACCCAGTGGGCCAAGACACAACTGTGCATAGAACTGTTTGTGACCAGTATTAAGATATTGTATGCAAACAGGTAATTTTATATAAAGGTTGGCATCAAGCTCTTGTTTGCAGCTCAAGTGTGACCCATCAAGCATTGGAGTAAGGCCCCTTTCACGCTATCCGTCCGTCGGACAGATTCTGTTTTTCTCAGCGGGGGATTGAGCTGCCGATCCCCCGCTGAGCAGCAGGAGGACAGCTGTGTCTCCGTGCTGTGTGCGGAGACACAGCTGTCAGTTCCCCATGCATCTCTATGGGGGAAATCGGATGGGAACGGACCGTCGGTCCGTTATCATCCGATCTGCTGGACGGATGGAAAATAGGGTTTCCATCCATCCAGATTTGACGGATCGGATGTCAGCGGACATGTCTCCGCTGACATCCGATGCCCCATAGAGATGCATGGGGGGACCGTTCAGATCCGCCAAAAAAAACGGGCAGGCGGATCTGAACGGTCCGCCTGTGTGAAAGGGGCCTAAAGTGCTTGATGTGTATATGGGCTCAGAAGGCTGCAGCTTCCTCTGGTCAGCTACAATTTTTGTGCTGTGTTCTATCTATATGTACGTTTTAAGAGCTCTACTCCAATAGTCTGAAGCTTTCATTGCTAGATGGAACTCCAACCTTGAAGGGCACATGGTGCTTCTTAGATGAGTCAACCCACCCTCCCTCCCGTTATGGTATTAAAGCCTAGTATACATGGGCTGAATGTCAGGGGGCTTGGCCAGTGCCATAGAAACCAGCTGACAATCTGCCCATGTGTACTGGAGTTGGTCTGACAGAAGCAGACTGTTTGGCTGGGTTCTGTCGAAGGGGCATGACTAAAGGTCTGCCAATCAGCCCCTAACAAAGTGTTCTGGGTGGGAAGAGAGCAGTAGGGAGAACGTTGTACGAATGTCGGATAGTTTGTACAGCAACTCCTACTGAGCTGTCAGTTTTTTTTCGGTTCAGCCCTGCTGGGATGAATGAAAAAAAAACTACTAGTGTGTACGAGGCTTAACAAGCGTTGGGAAGGTTTCCTCTTGTTTCATTGCATTGTTGTGCATTCTACAAGTGTGTTAGCACATTCACATGACCTCAGATGACTCTTTATTGTACTCCTCCCTGGGAACATGGGCATTGGCAGAGCTTGTCTGCAATCATAATGAGTATTTGAGCAGGACAGCTATAGAAGTAAGTGCAAACAGAGAAAGTTATAAAGTGCTGCATGCAGCAGTTCTTAGGTGGGAACAAACCTAAATAAAAATAAGCAATGTCATGCATTCAGGCATGCAGCAAAATCCTTGATACCACTTGTATGAATGAGGTATTGGTTTTAAACTGTGGGTGTGGAAAGATGCTTGGTATAGAGGGGGGCGCTAGGCTGTTTGGGTCAGCAGTCAGTTGGAAGATAAACAGTCTAGCTATGAAGAACTCCAGTGTTTTGTAGACCAGTTCTCAACCAGTTCAATGTATGCACTTATAGATATCTGGTGCCTGTTTTTGGGAATATTCATGACTATTAAAGTACATTTTTATGAAATTAGGGGGTACTGCTAACCATCATGCAATCTTTTGAGAGCAACTTGGATCATAACGATGGGTTTGTTTTTGAGCTATTTGGGACTGGTAGAGGGTCATCTGTGGACATCTAAGGGAGCTATACATAACCTGTTCTGCTATAGGAGATGGTCCGATGGAAATTGAGATGCTACATAGTGAACTGACTGGGGATATGTTACATGGGACTGCTAGAGACCTCTGCCATTGCTGTCAATCAATGCTTCTGTTCTCACTGACTGCAGAGGTTCATAGTTGTACCAATGGGGGGCATGTTGAACAGCAGGGGCACTAGATGAAATTTTAACTGGGGCTACTTGGTAGACATGGTATAAATCAGTTTTACAGCAGCCACGGAGAAATGCTGCTCTGCAGGATGAAGGCAAGACTCCAGGACTTTCCACACCTTTTTGAGGGGTAGGTAGGTCATTGGAGTATGGGGCTTTTTACATAAACATTTCAAAGTTCTTGTAATGAAAACAATATCTTGCATAGTTGGATGGGGAATGTTTGTCTTTGCTTACTGCCTTGGGCAAGTTCTGCAAGTTTTTTGTGTTTGGCAGAATTTGGGAAGGAAAGATGTGTATGTAATACTTGTCACTCATGGCTTCCTCTTCTGGGAACTTTAAGGCCACATACACACAGGAGTTTAGCAACAGAAACATTTGGTAAACTGTTTGCATGCATATTTGTGTGCTCTGATGTTTTTTTATGCTTGAAAGCTTCTCTCCTGACAGGGACTAGTGGGGTTTTCCCTTCTTCCCTGCCTCCTGAACACCTGTAATTTCCTATAGTGTGTATGGACAATGGGAAACTTACAAAAGCGGGCAATGTTTTTTAGTACGCTTGTCCGCTTTTAAAATTAAATACCACTTTACAAGTTCAGATCTTCATCAGCATTCCCTGGAATTAATCTATGGTTGAGAAGCCTGATTCTAGTAGAACTATACAGGAAGAGGAACTGTCTGTGTGGGTGGTCTCAACTAGAGCCCTGCGTCAGACTGTTTTTTTTTTAAACCCGCACCTGCTAAATTTATGACCAGGACTGCCCGCCCCTGCGATGTCTGTGTTCAGCCCTGCCCCTGCGATGTCTGTGTTCAGCCCTGCCCCTGCGATGTCTGTGTTCAGCCCTGCCCCTGCGATGTCTGTGTTCAGCCCTGCCCCTGCGATGTCTGTGTTCAGCCCTGCCCCTGCGATGTCTGTGTTCAGCCCTGCCCCTGCGATGTCTGTGTTCAGCCCCGCCCCTGCGATGTCTGTGTTCAGCCCCGCCCCTGCGATGTCTGTGTTCAGCCCCGCCCCTGCGATGTCTGTGTTCAGCCCCGCCCGCACCCCCAATGTTTATACACTTTTGTACATTTATCGCAACTCCATCACGTCCCTATTAAAAAATTTTAGCCTGCTGTCACTGTCTACTGTCACTTCTGCTACATACAGAACTTCTGTATTATTATTTTAGCCTGCTGGATGTGTATACAGTAAGCTTCAGCTACTTACTGAACATCCCTGTGCTGTAATACTCTATGTACCACGCTGAGCCAATCGTGGCAAGTGGTGTATTCTATTAATGCATACAAAGCCTGCTTGGATTGGCAAAGGTTGTATAAGCCCGCCTCAGCCGATCCGAGCAGGCTTTGTATGCATTAATGGAATACACCGCTTACCGTGATTGGCTCAGCGCGGTACATAGAGTATTACAGCACAGGGATGTTCTGTAAGTTGCCGAAGGCACTGTATACACATCCAGTGGGCTAAAATATTAGTAAGGATGTTCTGTAAGTAGCTGAATAAGATGCCAAGGGTATTTTTTTTTATAATAAAAAGGGTATCCTATACACCGGAAAATACAGTACACCAAATCACACCGTTCCCTGCGGGTCTCCCGCAAAATTTTGCAACCGCCCACCACGCCCGCAGCAGAGGTAAAACCGCCTGCTCTTGCGAGATTTGCGTTGGGTCTCGCGGGAGCCCAAACCCAATGCAGCCCTCTAGTCTCAACTAAATACTAGTTGGGTTTAGTAAAGCACTGCTGTTTTATTCTCTAAATTTGAATTGTTTTTAATATTCGAAAACCTCATGCCTGCCTGACCTATATTGGGGCTATTATTATTGCTGACCCTACTCTAACGATTGCAGCTGCCTGGCAGTTTACCTTCTGCATTCAGTATGTTGAATTGCTACGCCCTATGTGTGCCTTAGCAGTGCAGAAAAATGCAGGTCCTTGCATATGGTGTAAATGGGGTGAAAAAAATACAAAATTCTTTACTGATATGACATGGATAATAAAAGCACTGGTTTCTTTGCATGTTTATCAGGCTTTGACCTTTCCGCCTGGAGTGATGAGGCCCAATTTACCAATGTATTAGTTTGGGTGTGGTTGAGTGTGCTCACCTGTAAAGAGAAGGTCTGTACTGACTGCGGATATAGTGTTTACTGCAGATTACTTTGACTCATATGTACCAGTTTACTGGAAGATCATCAGGAAGTTGTTCTACAATCTTGCACACACCTCTGGGGACTGATGCATCAGAAAACTCCAATTGTAAGATTCCTATGAACCTTGACCCTGTCACTGGGGGCCTCGGAACAGACCTGACCATTCTCAATAAAATGGCCACCTCTGTTGTGTATTTGTAAGATGTCTACTGGACCATGTGCACACAAACCATTCAAACAAGACTTAAGCCCCGTACACACGCAACGATTATCGGCCGACCGATCGTCCGACTTTTGTCCTGAGTGGTGTTGTGTTGGTTGGAATCTGCCTAGACTGCACACAAATTTTCTCGCCCGACAAAATTCTACTTCAGAAGTGATGTCATGTGTTGGTTTGTTTTCTTTGTGTTTTTTCTTCTCTGAGCATGCCCAATCTTGCTCATTTAGATATTTCCCTGTCAATCTGTACTGACTGCACGAAAATCGGCCGTGTTTTGACGGAGGACAAAAATTTTATAGCCTGCACACCAGATTTTCTTCGGCCGAAAAGTCGGGAGTCGGTTGTCGGAAGTATCATACTAACAAGCCGAAAATCGTCAGATCGGACGTTGGCCGAAAATTCCCTGCCAATTTTCAACACGTGTGTACGGGGCTTTACTCTGAGGGTTTCTTTCTTCAGCTTTCAAAGAAAACAGACCTATAGTGCCTACATTAGTCAAAACAAGGCAAACCCAGATAAACACATGCTATGTCGACAGACCCAGGTACAGAAAAACCAGAGAACAGATGTTCAGCCAAGTCAGTGGGCAAGTGGGAATTAATTCAGACTCCATTATGTCATGAGCACTACATTTTCATGAGCCAGGTTAGGTATACATCTTAACAAGCCTGGCTAGCCGAGGGGGGAAGTGTTGCCAAGAGGGTGAAACCTGTACAATCCTAACAATGAACAAGTGCGGGTTTGTTGATAGAGATGGGAAAAAAAACTCAAATCTGGAGATTTAGGCCTGGTGGAAGTGAAGACATTACACGAATAGCAGTTTTGATTTTTCTATAAAAACGGGTTGTGACTTGGGCAGAAAGTAGGTTATAAACAGGTCACACTTAGCACTGTACAGGCAACAGAAATGGCTACCACGCCATTCCACTATAGACATTTATTTCTCCAAAATCTAAAATGCTAAACTCCTAGCACAGTTTTTTTTTTTTTTTTTCTCTTCTGTAGATTGGGGGTCAGCAACTGATAGATTGAGGTCTCTGCTTGCTGACCCACCATCCCAGAGCATCGATCAAAGTGCAATGCAGAGGGACTACTTCTAAAGTTGGGAGCAAGAACCACATAGGCCGATGGCTGCTCAGTAGTGCTGGCTCCTGTCCGATGGGGATTGATACCAACTGCACTCCACCTCTTATCCCAGCTAGCTGTCTCCAGAGTGGTGCCAGCAGCAGGAAAAATCTTCAGGTCAGCGTGAAGCAATACACGGGGCATAATGGTATAGGGCTATTTTCACACACCGTGGGTGCAGTAATGCAGGAGTTTTGGGGTGCTTTCAGAAAGTGCACCACAGCTGCAGGATATAATAAAAGTGTACGGCAAAGCGCAGCTAACCCATGAAAGTTGCAGATGCACAATGCTGCACCCACAGTGCAGGTAAACCACAGAACATCAGTGTGAATGCAGCCTTAAAAGGGGACTCACATGTTGTAGATGCAGCAGGAGTTATATGCTCTATCCCAGTGTTTCTCAACCTTTTTCCAGTCGAGGCAGACCCCAGAAATTATGGACAGTCTTGAGGCACCCTTTAAAATTATGGACAGTCTTGAGGCACCCCATCCTAAAATGTAAAAACAATTCTAATAGTTTTACATAATGCAGCAACACTCACTCACTCACTCTCACTGGTACAAGTTGGTACTGACTAGTATGCCAGTGTTTCACTTCTTCCTCAGTTTTCTCCATCACTCATCTAATAGGACCCCAAAACTTATGGAGAGAAGCAGGGGAGAGTCAAACAAGCATGCTACGCAGGAGACTGACATTGTCCTTATCAACTGATGATGTCATAGGTCATTAGCAGGTTGGCAGCTAGAGGGTTGTAATGGTGCACAACGAAAACCTGTGACTTTGTGTAACGTAAAAGGCAGGCTTCATTCACCCGCTGCCTTGTATACAAATTTTGGTAATTTTTTTTGGGCATTTTGCTGAGGCACCCCTGAAGAAACCTCAAGGCACACCAGGGTGCCTGGGCACCCTGGTTGAAAAAGGCTGCTTTATCCTGATTGGTTGAGTGTAGCACCTGCCAAGCATGACCCATTCAAGTGAATGAGGCTGCTCGGCATGTCCCCTGCAATCCTGCAAAACAAGGGGTTAAAGCAGGCAGCATTGTGTTGCTTTCTCACCACCTACTTTAACCTCTTAACCACCAAAAGCAAGAGGGGGCTTAATTCCTGCTGTGGCATGTGTATATCTTTGGCTGCTGGGGGGGGGTTATATAACTGCAAGTAAAGTGCAGGTTAATGAGTGTTGCCCCCTCCCCCGGGCTCATTCAGAAGTGCAAGCACTGCTGCTCCCCTGAAATGTGCATTTGACAGGTGGTGAGGAGGTGACAACGCATGTGTTTGCGACATGATAGTATAGATAGAGGTTTTATTCAGGTATAGGGAGATGACACTGCCTGGTGATCTTTGGCTTCTACCATGATGTTCAGGTAGACCCCCCCCCCCCACCTCTTTAAGGGTGCCTAACCCTTGTATAGATTTACCTTTGTGGTATGCCCCCCCCCCCCCCCTCCAGGTTTCGCTTGGTGAATGGAACGGGGAGACGACACAAAGCATGTGATGGTGTTGGCAGAAGCAGTAACTGGAGAAATTAAAGAGGAAGTAAACCCTCCTCTACAACTTGTACCTATAGGTAAGCCTATGATAAGGCTTACCTATAGGTACTGTAAATATCTCCTAAACATGTACCGTTTAGGAGATATTTACCTTACATGTTGCCAGTGACGTCACTGGCGCATGCGCTCTGAAGGAACGGCCGATCGTGCCGTTCCTTCAGAGCCCCGTGCCGTGACTGTCGGCTCTAGCGCGCGTGCGCGGGAGTGACGTCACCGCGGCTCCGGCCAATCAGATGGCCGGATGCCGCGATCCCGGAAGACGGGCGACTAGACATGTCGCCCGTCATAGAGGTGAGTGAGCGGCACGGCGGGGGCTCGTTCTGAGGTAAGTATTGCATAATGAGCTAATATGCAATGCATACTAGCTCATTATGTCTTTCTTTTGCAGGGTGTAAAAAAAAAAAAAAAAAAACTCAAACGAGTTTACAACCTCTTTAAGGCCTATGTTGGCCGGGAAAGGAAAACAAAAGATACATTGCAGAGGTAAATAACACTTCTACACACACACACACACACACACACACACACACACACACACACACACACACACACACACACACCTCTTCCACCAAATTCAGCTGTAAAGTCGCTATGCCTGTTATCTAAAAAAAAAAAAAAAATAGTCTCTGCTCTCTAACATGCACATGTGGATGAAATAAAATAAGGTATTGCTTGTGTGTGGCGGCCACTCCTACTTGGCATGCTCATTGTCCATGTGGGAAGGCAGATTTCTGCACTATAGTTTAGGGTGGAGCTCCAGAGAAATATTCCCAATGCCAACATTCCTGAAAAAAAGGCGTTGGTGAAGTTGGTGCTGCAGTGACCATCGGCTGGGGACCAGAAACACTCAGAGCGAAGGATTTGTCTTCAGCACACCATAGATCTCTAAAAAGGATCCAATGCTTTACTTGACAATCCCATCACAGCAAAAAACTGCAATGTTTCAGGACCATGCAGCACCCCTTCATCAGACATGTTGGAGCTCCCAAACACGGTGACTTTAAAGCCCCTTTCACACTTTTGTGTGACTTGTCCTGCTATTTGGAACTGCAAAGTCGCATGACAAGTCGTACTCCATGATTTCCAATGAGTACCGTTCATATCTGTGCAACTTCAAGTTGCAACGACTTTTAAAGTAGTCCCTGCACTACTTTGGTCCGACTGATGTGTTTTGAGGTCCATAGGCATTGCTTCAAGCCCAGTCAAAATTTGTGGCAAATCTGGCATTAAAAAAAAAAAAAGCTATGCAAAAACTGGAACACTCAGAATCTGGGGCAGCTGTGCATGGTAGCCAATCAGCTTGTAACTTCAGCTTGTTCAATTAAGCTTTGACATAAAGCCTGGAAGCTGATTGGTTTCTATGCAGAGCTGCACCAGATTCTGTGCACTCCAGTTTTAGTAAATTTCCCCCATTTATCTTCTTAGATTTTGGTGTCGAACATATATTTCTTCCAGATCTTTTTAGTAATCCAGCAGGAAAACACTGCTCATTGCCGCCTATCATAAAGGCTGGTCATTGCCGCCTATCATAAACGCTGGTCATTGCTGACTATAAAAGAAGTTTGGGATTGTAAAAAAATGAATATTTCTATTCCCCTTGGTGGATGCAGCATTGTTTCAATGCTACACCTGTCCCTCACCATCACTGCAATAAGAACTGTGTGATCAAACACCGCTCCTCTGTTCTCCACTTCTGCTCTTAGTGATGAACCATGACTGTCAACAGCTCTCTGCTCTCTCCTCCAGTGCTCATTGGAGTGCTGGGCTGTGGAGGGGGTGGGAGGTGTTGGGTCAGGTTCTCAGAGGTATGGTTCGGCTCGCTTTTGTGCTTTTCCACTGCTGGTACCGCATGGTATGGTGTAGGAACGGTTCGGTACGGTACAGCGGCGCTTTTCCACTGCATGGAACCGAACGGTACGGCTCTCAAAAACCGTACAACCTCGATTGTGGTTCCAAGAGGTACCATATCCCACAATCCTTTGCATGTCACTACTAGCCACTGATTGGTCAGAGAATCACACCCACCCCGTTGTTATCCCACCCACTTAACTTTAGTGGAAAAGCAAACGGTACCGAACCGTTCCAACACCGTATCATGTGGTACCAGCAGTGGAAAAGCAAACCGGGCCGAGTGGAAAAGTGCCATTAGAGGCTGAGCCAGGTGCAGGTCCAGACATTGTTCTCCAAAAAAATACTTCAGTGCAAAACCGAGGGGGAATCTTCAATCTCGCTTCCTTTCACAATGTCCATCATGGGTGCAGCCCTCCACAAATTTGGAAGTCTTCCAAACAAACTATAAAAAAACCACACAGGAGGGCACAACCACCTCGTGTTGTGCATTACCATTGATAAGTTTATTGAACCCACAAAGGTGAATGGATTCTCACATGCTGATCAGAAACATCGAGCAAAACTGCTCTGCTCCCAACTTGGACGCAGTGAAACTCATCCTAGGAACAAATGTTTGGCAGGCTGATGAGTTTCAGGGATCATGCCTCTTTCCTCCGAGCTAAGATCTGGGTTGATCCTGGCCATATAATGCTTTGAAACAAAGCAGTTTTAGTGTGTAGGTTATGAAACGAACAGGCCTCTAAAGGATTTGTATAGATATAACCCGAACTTACCCCAAATCTCTTCCCCTCTAGAGTAAAGGCCCGTACACACGTAGCGATTGTCGGCCGTAAATATTCGGCCAACGTCCAATCGGCCGGTTGTCGGCTTGTTAGTATGATGCTTCCGACAACCGACTGCGACTTTTCGGCCGAACAGAATCGGGTGTGCAGGCTTTAAAATTTTTGTTGGCCAACACCAGAACGGCTGATTGTTCCTCAGTACAGGATTCGGCCGACAAACAGCAGATGAGCAAGACTGGGCATGCTCAGAGAAGAAAAAACACACGGAAAGTTAACCATCACATGACATCACTTCTGCAGTCGGCTGTTGTTGGCCGACAAAATTTGTGTGCAGTCTTTAGCACTTTTCAACCGACAGGACAGCACCGGACAAAGACGGCCGATCATTCGGCCGACAATCGCTACGTGTGTACGGGGCTTAAGTCCCAGCATTTTTTTTTTTTTTTTTTTTTTTTCTTGTACATCTTTCCTGTAGAAAAGCCACATTTTTGTTGTTGCGCCCGTCCTCACCAGGTAAAAGTAGTTCCTGGGAGCTCGGGTTATATTCAATCACATCCCCCTCCCCCAGAACTACATCCCCAAGAGCTTTTCCCCTACACAGATATAAATTGAGCTGCGACTCATGCACCTGGAATCTCAGGTGGCCAACCATCTTGCAGGTCCGTGATAGATCTAGCACCTCGCTGCTCTGCAACACAATTGATAAATGTCCCCTAGTATGTGGATGGGTCTCCTGTGAGAGCTAGGAAAGAAATCAATGTATGCATGTGGAAAGGGTCAGGGATAGGTTGAGTTTTATAGTCCATTAAGCGTAACTATATCTCGGCTCCAGCGATGCAGTGTCCCCGAGCTCCCTGCCCGGTCGCTGACATCCTCGGGTGGCTGGTGTCTGGGTATTGATCACCGGCCACTTTCATTGGGGATGACTCCACTCAAGGAGTTTAGTCAGATTCGGCATTGCTGAATCTGTACAGTGAGCTGCGCGAGCGTGGCTCATTGTACAAGGGTGGACAGGTAAGTACGGTAAGTTTAATACAAAGAGACAAAGCATGTATCTTCTGTATTACAATTCCTGCCTGTTCGCCCATTTTCAATTTTGGCCTAAAGTTCCTCTTTAGGTGTAGACTGCCAACACTGCTTGGGAATTCAGTGCAACAGAAGCAGTGTTGTCAACCAAAGGAGGTTAGGAGCTCACTGGAGTTGTCAGGATCACCTGGTGTTCAGTACTTGTTGCATTTTAAAGGAATAAAACAGGGGTACTCGTATATTGCAGGCATTAATGCATATGTGGGGTTTTCTTTGTCTTCTGGTCTTGGTGATCTCATGGACCATATGCTTGCCTGGGCTTGCTTTGGGTTTGCAGGCTTCATTGAGCAATGTTCAATGTTACTTGCTCAGCAAGATTCAACATTTCAGTTTTGTTTCTTTATGCATGTATGTCTGTAGTACTGTGTGTAGGATACATAATCCCCCCACCCCCCCTTTTTTTTTTTTCTTTCCTCATTTGATTGAAATGTTTATGATTTTTTTTTTAATTTATAGAGTAAAATAGGGTCATATCCCTTGTCAGTTTATTTTTTGCCATCTGTGTCCTATCGGGGAGATCCTTCACTTCCTGTTATATAGCCAAAACCGGAAGTGTGGAAATCGTTCCCAATTAAGGGAATCCCTTGGGGACCCCCAGGTCACCAAATTAGTGTCCCCATTGGAAGATTTCCTCTTACTTTTCTCAGGACAACCCAGAATTTGGGATTTTCTTTTTATACTTTTATTCTTAATTGCACATGAGCGCACAATGCTACAAATGTATGTGATCACTCCTGCATAACGTACGACTGTAGGGAGCCATTTTTATTTTTATCCATAGCGATTGATTGTAACTGTTGGTAGTTATGGTAGAGTGATTTTACTTCTAAAATATGGAGGACACCCAAAATATGGACGGTTCAGCAGGGACCAACCAATTTCAGTGTGGCCGCACCCTGATCAACAGAAGATCAATGCCAATCAATCCCCAAATGTTTCTATCAAAAACAACTAAACCTTTTGTCAGAAGCTTACCCTGATTGACTGCATAACGATTTGTGACCACCGCTCTTTTATCTCTGTGTGACATGTTCAAGGCCATTTAAATGGAGAATGACCTGGATGAGCCTTTAGAGGAGTAGACAAACCCTGAACCCTGCTGAAGCATATTCCAACATGAAATATCTGTGTTGGACTAATGGTCCATTCCAAGGGCAGACACTGGATGTATCCCAGATGAGCTTGATCCATTCCTTCTAGAAGGTGCAATTGTTGGTAGTATTATCTATATCATGTTGCGTTTGAACAATCCATATATCTACAATAGAGCTTGACTGTAATTATCTTCCTGATGTAGCGGGCTATTGACCCATGAAACGCGTTAGTCACAGCAAGCAACCCATCACCTAAATCTGGCACAGATGAGGAAAGTAATATATGATATGAAATATGTGATTGTGTTTTCTACTAATTTAGATTTTTTAATACCATCACATTGTTTTAACATTTTATATAGATAAAAACTTGAGATTTTTCTTTACTCGTTTTTGATACCGCTAAAGTCCTTTAGTTTTTTTTTTTTTTTTTTGTGTGTATTCTCATTATAGGATGTGATATTAGACACCAATGGTGTCGTAAATAAATATTAAAGGTTCCCATTTGGGATTTCTTCCTCCCGAATATTTAATACTCATTGATTGCTTTTAAGCTCAGTTCACACCTAGGCGATTCGAAACACTGCGATTCTGCCTGTGATTCCAGAATTGAGGCAAACCAGGTGACGTGTTTTGTGATTCTATTATTTATTGCACCCTAAGAGCCGGTTCACATTAGCGCGACACGACTCCTTACTACTTCGGGGGCGACTTGTGCAATACATTGCACCACGACTTCGGAGCGACTTGCAGGGACTTCACATAATGGAAGTCTATGCAAGTCGCTCCGAGGTCGCCCCGAAATAGTACAGGACCCTTTTTCTAAGTCGGAGCGACTTGTGTCGCTCCTATTAGAATGGGTCCTGTAGCGGTCAATGGACCGCGAGGGGGCGCGACTTGTCAGGCTGACAAGTCGCGCTAGTGTGAATGGGCTCTAAATGTGGTGCGATTGTTGAGCAAAAAAACAAACTAGTTACAATCACGGCAAAAATCGCAACGCCAAGCGCTCCTGGCTCTGTGCCAAGATTTGGTAAATGAGCTTTTTTGGAGTGGAGGGAGGCCCATTAAAATGAATGGTGCTGCTCCAAAACCAAAAAAACGCTCCACTAAATAAAACAAAAACACTTAAAAAAAAAAAAAAAAAAATCAAATAAACGCACTGCAGCAGCTGTCGCAGCGTTACTCCGGTGTGAATGGAGTCTTAGGCCCCTTTCATGCATGCTGTCCGTTTTTCATCCCTCCATTAATGGATAAAAAACAGACATCAGTGCATCTCTATGGAAAAAATGGATGTAAACGAATGATCATCTATTTACATCAGTTTACATCCGCTTCCGCCAACATCCGTTTTTTAACTGATCAAAGCTCTATGGCCAATGGCACCGCTGCTGTGTCTCAGCCAATCAGGAGGGAGAGTCTCGGATGGCCCAGACACTCATGGACATCGCTGGAAAGAGATGGGGCTCAGTTAAGGAATAGGGGGTGCTGGGGAGGCTGCTACACCCAGAAGGCTTTTTATCTTTATGCATGAAGATAAAAAAACCTTCTGACTTTACAACTCCTTTAGGGTTAGAATGTGTCTGGGAATAGCTGTGTGTATGGGCGGCATTGCTGTTGGGTGTTTCATGTTGCTGTGTAGTATAGATTGTGTGCACTCAGCAGTGAATGAAGTGTCAGCTGCTGTTGCAGTTGGGTTGTTGCTTTTCCCTGTGATGGTTTGTAACACATTCTCACTGCTGGCATGCAGGTGGCCTCTTCTGTATGTTAAGGCCATTCATTCCAGTCCAGCTTGGGTAGTATTATGGGTGGAATGCCTATTACGTTAACAGATGTAGTATAGGGTGACAAACAAATGTTCCCAGAAGTCATTGCACACCTGCTCCGGTTCACACAGGCAGCAAGCTGGAGGATGGATTTGTTTCATGGTAATATCGGGTGCATACCTTTTTGGAAATAAAGGCTGTTTGTTGTCTTGACTACAATTGATCCCTTTCATAGAAAGACTTTCTCTCACCATGGTTTTGGCCTTTAATAAAGCTATATTTAAATCATCCACATGTGGTTCTAAACATCAAAGAATCAAGAGGCAAGGGCTTTAGTCAAGGTATGATTGCCAAACTGCTATGTATTAGTCCTAAAACAATTGGAGCCATTCACTGCAAGTATGTGGGGTTGAATCGGTTTCTTTGATGAAAATTGGACGTGTTCCCTTTTTGATATTTTAAATAATGGTTGGCCAGGTGAAGAATCCCCAGGCCCTGGTGAGATATCGGTGCTAGAAGCAGGGACAAGCTCATAGAGGTTGGGATTTAATGGGACCTTGACCCCTAATTAACTACTTGAAGACCAGGCCTATTCTGACACTAATCTCCTCCATGTAAAAATCTGTTTTTTTTTTTCTTGCTAGAAAATGACCTAGAACCCCCAAACACGTGTGTGTGTGTGTGTTAGCAGAGGCCTTAGAGAATAAAATGGTGGGTGTTGCTGTTTATGCATTTGCGCAGCTGTTTTTAAAACATAATTTTTTTGGAAGAAATGCAATGCATTTTAATGCAGGAAACAGAATATAGTACCCAGGTGTTTGAAAAAATAAAAAAATATATAAAGGATGTTACACCACGTAAATAGATACCAAACATGTTACGCTTTAAAATTGCACATGCCTGTGGAACAGCGACAAGCTATGTAAATTATCCATGGGCGACACTTTAAAAGCCTTCACGTTATCACTTTATCTTTACACAGGAGGTCTGGTGCTAGAATTATTGCTTTCAATCTGACGTTCATAGTGATACCTAATGTTTGGTGCGATTGCTGTTTACATACCGACGCATGCATTCACCTTTGCACAGTGGAACGGGGTGCTCAGAATTTTTTTTTGTCTAAGAAATGTAAACATCCCTTGTGATAGCAATAGGCAGCGACAGGTCCTCTTTACTGAAACATCTGGGGTCTATTAAACCCCAGATGTCTCCTCTGCCTTTAAAAGCTTCGGATCATACCAAGATCAGTATGATCCGATTTCTTTTTACAAATGGATAATGGTTTGTTTAAAAGCAGCGAAACAGGAAGTGACAAAATACTTGTCGCTTATGGTTTCTTAGACCGTAGAGATGATCAGGGCCCTTTTGATCCCCCCGATCAGCTCTATGGTCAGCCGGCAGAAATGCTGGTTGAAATCTGGGGTTCCCCATGGGACAGGAGAGCCCGGGGGGGGGGGGGGCTTCCGCCGCTTGTAAAAGCAATCCAGTGGCTATTTAGCAGCTAGAATTGCTTTTACAAAGAAGTTCTCTACCAGCTATAAAAAAAAAAATATAATATATACAGTGGGTACGGAAAGTATTCAGACCCCCTTAAATTTTTCACTCTTTGTTATATTGCAGCCATTTGCTAAAAGCATTTAAGTTCATTCTTCTTCCTCATGAATGTACACATAGCACCCCATACTGACAGAAAAACACAGAATTGTTGACATTGTTGCAGATTTATTAAAAAAGAAAAACTGAAATATCACATGGTCCTAAGTATTCAGACCCTTTGCTGTGACACTCATATATTTAACTCAGGTGCTTTCCATTTCTTCTGATCATCCTTGAGATGGTTCTACACCTTCATTTGAGTCCAGCTGTGTTTGATTATACTGATTGGACTTGATTAGGAAAGCCACACACCTGTCTATATAAGACCTTCCAGATCACAATGCATGTCAGAGCAAATGAGAATCATGAGGTCAAAGGAACTGCCTGAAGAGCTCAGAGACAGAATTGTGGCAAGGCACAGATCTGGCCATGGTTACAAAAAGATTTCTGCTGCACTTAAGGTTCCTAAGAGCACAGTGGCCTCCATAATCCTCAAATGGAAGATGTTTGGGACGACCAGAACCCTTCCTAGAGCTGGCCGTCCGGCCAAACTGAGCTATCGGGGGAGAAGAGCCTTGGTGAGAGAGGTAAAGAAGAACCCAAAGATCACTGTGGCTGAGCTCCAGAGATGCAGTCAGGAGATGGGAGAAAGTTGTAGAAAGTCAACCATCACTGCAGCCCTCCACCAGTTGGGGCTTTATGGCAGAGTGGCCCGACGGAAGCCTCTCCTCAGTGTAAGACACATGAAAGCCTGCATGGAGTTTGCTAAAAAACACCTGAAGGACTCCAAGATGGTGAGAAATAAGATTCTCTGGTCTGATGAGACCAAAATAGAACTTTGTGGCCTTTATTCTAAGCGGTATGTGTGGAGAAAACCAGGCACTGCTCATCACCTGTCCAATACAGTCCCAACAGTGAAGCATGGTGGTGGCAGCATCATGCTGTGGGGGTGTTTTTCAGCTGCAGGGACAGGACGACTGGTTGCAATCGAGGGAAAGATGAATGCGGCCAAGTACAGGGATATCCTGGACAAAAACCTTCTCCAGAGTGCTCTGGACCTCAGACTGGGCCGAAGTTTTACCTTCCAACAAGACAATGACCCTAAGCACACAGCTAAAATAACGAAGGAGTGGCTTCACAACAACTCCGTGACTGTTCTTGAATGGCCCAGCCAGAGCCCTGACTTAAACCCAATTGAGCATCTCTGGAGAGACCTAAAAATGGCTGTCCACCAACATTTACCATCCGACCTGACAGAACTGGAGAGGATCTGCAAGGAGGAATGGCAGAGGATCCCCAAATCCAGGTGTGAAAGACTTGTTGCATCTTTCCCAAAAAGACTCCTGGCTGTATTAGATCAAAAGGGGGCTTCTACTAAATACTGAGCAAAGGGTCTGAATACTTAGGACCATGTGATATTTCAGTTTTTCTTTTTTAATAAATCTGCAACAATGTCAACAATTCTGTGTTTTTCTGTCAGTATGGGGTGCTATGTGTACATTCATGAGGAAGAAGAATGAACTTAAATGATTTTAGCAAATGGCTGCAATATAACAAAGAGTGAAAAATTTAAGGGGGTCTGAATACTTTCCGTACCCACTGTATATTAGTATAACCTCCTCATAGTCTTATGACCTGCCGGTACAGTGCCTGGCATTGAGTAGTTAAACTAAAGCTAGTCACACACAATAGGGGCTCATGTACACCGGGCGGTTGAAAACCTTTTTTGAAAACTGGAAATTTGACAACTGGAAACCGACTATGAAAAACTTCCGTTTTACAGCTTTTCCTTACCGAGTTTCTGTGAGTTTAGCAGCAGTTATGAGCATTAGAAGTTAAAAGCGTTTTTAAAGATGACCTCAGAGACCCTCCCAAATGCCAACAATGCATGAAAAACAGTAATCTATTAACTATTTCAGCCATTCTATGAGAGGAGAGCAGCAAAGAGCAGTGTGATTGTAGATAGCTATGTATTGTGTTTTCACTATGGAGGATCCCATCATGAGCAATGTGTGAGGAAATGCTCCTGATGTTGCTGAGTTTCCGAAGATGTAGACAATTGCGTACGAGGCCCAGAGTTCTTTGCTACTGGACTCATCCATTGATGCAGGCAGCAGCATGCGGTGAATTTTTTTTTTTTCTCAATATTTTTATATGTTCAAAATGATCCGAAATGTTTTCCCCATTTTAAAAATACAACCGCGCATAAACATGGTTTACCGTGGTTGCAAGCATTTAGCGTTTGAAATGCGGGTAAACTACAGTCCTCAACGCAATCCTTTTTTTTTTTTCTGCTTTAAAAAATTGCCTGAGGCCGAAGACTTCCTTTTATTCAGCCCTATGCGCTGAACAAGTGAAATCAATGGTGCTATAATAATTTACCTGTAATAACTCAATAAATCAGTCAGCTGACCCCCCCCCCCCCCCATGCTAATCAGTGTTGATACATCTGCAGTTGCCCAAAAGCGCACCTAACTCGCACGAAAACTGTGGGTGCGCTGTGCTGCGGCCATAGTGCAGTGGATCTGTGTGAAGCTGCCTAATATACAATTTTATTTAGTAAAATGTTTTCCTTATTATGAAATACAGAATCCCATAGCAACCTTTTTAGAAAAAAATTGCCTGCGGCCGTAGACTTCCCTTATTCAGCCCCATGGGCTGAACAAGACAAACCAATGGTGCTATAATAATTACCTATAATAAAATCAATAAATCAATCAGCTGATTCTCCCCCACCATGCTTAACAGTGTTGATAGATACATCTGCAGGTGCCTGAAAGCGCACCTAATTCGCACGAAACCTGCGTGCGCTGTGCTGCGGCCATAGTGCAGTGGATCCATGTGAAGCTGCCCTAATATACAGTTTTATTTAGTAAAATGTGTTCCTTATTATGAAATCCAGAATCCAATAGCAACCTTTTTAGAAAAAAATTGCCTGCGGCCTAAGACTTCCTTTATTCAGCCCCTTTCCTATAGGAAGAACACAAGGCCGTTTCTTGCTAGTTGCTATTGAGGGGCTGACGTTCAGTGGATTAGCTCTTTGCATGGTAAGACATAGACAAGTACAAAGCATTCCACGGCCATTTAGGAGCAGTGTGCATTTGTCCAATGTGCTTTCAGCACTAGAATCCATCAATTACTGAATTATCCAGCAAGCCGTGACTTGAAGGGTTAATAAAATGCCTGTTAGGGGGGAGATTTGCCATGGATCAGATTTATGGGAATTATGTGGCTTGCAGCTGTTGGAGCTTGCTGCCAAAGCCCCACAAGGTAAACTCAATATAAAATTGATCTTTGAAGTAAGGTTATTCATTTCTAGGCATTGATGTGTTTTGACAGGCTGCGTTGGACTTTCTTGATTTTCCAGTGTTATTATTCTCTCTTCTGTGTCTTGTGTTCTTAGTGCTAGTCAAGCTATTTCACTTTGGTAGAGTCTGACTAGAGCAGCAATGGTCTGGCATGCTGGGCTTTCTGTATCTTCAGAACCACCTTTATCACAAGTCCTAGAAATCGATGCAGAGATCGTGAACATTATTCTTACTTTCATAATGATGGTAGTGTCAAGGCAGAGATCATTGTGTATAGCATTGTGATCTATAGCAAACAGAAGTAGAGAGTCTGAGTTACAGCACATCACCACTTTCTGCACTGCAGTCTGTGCTTGAGCCTATTGTGTTTTCTTTTGGGAATAATTGTCTGAAAGTTTAGTGGCCTGCAGTTTTGGACTTGGTGGTTGTAAACCTTTAGGCCCCTTCACACGGGCTTTCCGATCAGGTCCACCTGTGCGATTTTTAGGGGGACCTGATCCATGCTCCATGCACCTCTATGGGTCACCGGATGTCAGTGGATCCTTGGCCACTGTCACTCGCACTCTCCGATTCGATCCTATCCGTGAAATCTGGATGGATGGAAACCCTATTTTCCATCTGATCAGATGAAAACGGACAGGTGGTGGTGTTTTCATCCGATCTCCCATAGAAGAGAGCGGGGATCTGACAGGAGCTGTCATCTGCCTGCTCAGCAGGGATTGGTGGGATTGGTCCCTGCTGAGGAAAAACTGAGTCTGCCGAGCGCACCGCTCGTGTGAAAGGACCCTTACATATATCCACTGAAGTCAGTGGCCAGAGATGAAAAATCCTCCTATGTAAGTTGTACCTGTTTATCTGAAGTCTTCTCTTCTACATTCTTCAAAGTCCAGAATTTATAACGCTTGTCTGAGCTGTCAGATAAAAGGGGGCAGAGAGCTGAAGTTACACACTGCAGAGCTCAGTGAGGAGAGCTCTGAGAGCTGATGGGAGGGAAGGGACACGCCCACCTTTACACAGGAACAGAGCTGGAGGTCCCTCCCTTGTCACCATTTCTCTTGGTGTCCGATGTAATTTATGCAGAAAGAGGAAGGAAGCATGGACAGAAAATGGGCAGTAATTCTAGCACCAGACCTCCTGTGTAAATCTAAAAGTGGTAACCTGTAAAGTGGTCTATGGATGGTAAAATTTACGCTGCTTTTCGCTGTTGCACAGTTTTACAGGGTGGCATGTTTGGTTTCTATTTATGCGGCGTAAGAGCATGTTTTATATTTTACTAAAAAATTGGGTTATGTTTTTTTGTGTTTTTTTTTTTTAATTTTAATGCAAAAATAAAAATTGCTTTTTCCCCAAAAAATTGCATTTCAAAAACACCTGCGCAAATACTGCGTGACATGACATAAACTGCAAAACCCTAAAAAAAAAAAAAAATTCTTGGGCCCCTGCTTAAAAAAAAAGTATGTGTGTATATATGTGTGTGTGTGTGTGTGTGTGTGTGTATGTATGTATGTATGTATATGTATATGTATATGTATATATATATGTATATATATGTATATATATGTATATATATATATATATATATATATATATATATATATATATATATATATATATATATATATATATATAACACATACACAGGTCGCTGTGCTGATCTAAACAGAAGTTCCCTTTCCCCCGCAGCCCTCTGGGATGCATCACCGGTCCCAGAAGGCTGTGGGACCAATCACAAGGTAGATCCAGGGAAAGGTAAGTGCTCTTATATTTGTCAGCAGCTGCAGTATTTCTAGGTGCTGACTTGTTGTTTTTCAGGAAACTTCATTAAGCAAATCGGAAAATGAAAACAGTCTTGCTGGTGTATTGGCCTCTGACCCACTCTCTAATATTGGCCCATTGGTTTATGACCTTTTTTTCACTCAGACCGAGGCTTGTGCCACTTTTTAATGGTCTGGATGATTGGTTTGTTTATATGGTTTGCTTTTACATGCTGATCCTGTATCCTTCGCAGTGAAGGTAGAACTACATTTTAGCACTGAAAATAGAACTTAGCTTGCTGTTGGTAAAACTTTCTAACTGCTATTGCAGGTGTTCTCTGCATTTAATGAGCTCCGCTATGAAGACTCCGGCACATTACAATAAATATCCAATGAACACCAACTTTCCAAAGTCATTTTAGAAAAGCTGCAGCCAAGAAAGGGTCCATGTGATGGCTATTATGTACCTGGAATGTGTCCCTGTGCAGCCAGTCCTTAACTTTAATGCAAATGACCCCTTCCCCATGTAGCCTCAGGCTTCGGTCACACCAGGTGCACTGATAGCACAAGGGTACATACAAAACAATTGTTTATGCCACACGTATGCGGTGGTGTGCGTCATGTAAAACTTATAGCATTTTATTTATTTTTTTATTTATTTTTTTTTTAATTTCCTTGCAATTCTTTCCAGTTTCAGAATCCAGTGCAAAGAATAATTGTCAGACTTGTTCAGGAGAAAATAGTGCGATGGTAACAGGAAGGAATGCTAACTGCTGTACAATCAGACACATCTTTGTACTGGTCTGACTTACATAAAAATTCCAGGAGGTTTCTTTTGCTGCAGTTTGTCAGATAAGGCCCAGGACATTTTAAATGCAAAAAATCCAAACATAGAATTTATAAAGCAGAACCCGGACAGAGACATTGTTAAATTCTTTTTGGGAAAGGACATCCGGTGGGGTGCTAATAAATATGCAGGTTGTTTACTATTCATTCGGATATGTCAGATATGACAGCCGGTGTAATTTATCCTCTCCTTCTCTCCCCTCTACCATTCACACAATGCCTTGTATTTTATTCATAGAGTACTAGGTGTTTTGTGAATGGCCAAGGGGAGAGGAGGGGGTGGATATACAACACTAGCGTTTTCTGTGTAGCTCTTCCAAGGGTCAGATGTATAGCATAATATATTAAATTGTACAGTTAACAACCAATCTGCATACAGGCGGTCCCTGGGTTACAAACAAGATAGGGACTGTAGGTTTGTTCTTTAGTTTGTAAGTTGGAACAGGTATATTTTTTGTGTAGCTCCAGCCAAAAGAATAATTTTTAGGTTTTTTTGGCTAGCATAGGGACGAGTTAACACCTCTGTAATGTTTAATTTGGCAGTCTGTGCCCCTGTTCAGAAGATGTCACCTCACTTTCTGTCCCTGTGACAATTGGATTTTGAAAATTTTTGGGTTGTTGTGGAAACCAGGATTGGTGATAAAGCTTCAGTGGAGACACCTTTTTCCCATGAGAACTCTTCCAGGAGTGAATTTCCCTTCCTAGGGGGAGATTTCTCCTCCCTTCCTGTTGTCTCCGTCCGTTTGTAAGTAGGAGTCGTTTTGTAAGTCGGACGTTTGTAACCCGGGGACTGCCTGTATCTAACACAGGACAGGAGGACGAAGCTGTCAGGTCCCCACTGTTCTCTATGGGGGAATCGGATGAGAACGGACCGCCTGTCCGTTCTAATCCGATCCGCTGGACGGATGGAAAATAGGGTTTCCATCCATCCAGATTTGACGGATTGGATCGGATGTCAGCGGACATGTCTCCGCTGACATACGATGCCCCATAGAGATGCATGGGGCATCCGTTCAGATCCGCCTGAAAAACGGACAGGCGGATCTGAACAGTCCACCTGTGTGAAAGGGGCCTAAGACAGAAGGTGTGTTAATGGTATGATTGTCAGATGGAAATGAAAAGAAAACAAATGCAGTCACCACATTGAAGGACTGCTAAGTGGTAATACTATCAATCTTTGTTCTTGGGTTTAGATCCACTTTATTGTGGGTCAGTTTCTAGGACTGGGATTTTACTTTCCACCAGACTATAATATTAGAGCCGTCCTGTATATTTAGTACAATTGGCATAGTTTTCTTCTGCAGGAAGAAGTGAGTCGTTTTTTCCAGGCCACCTTTCACTTTGTCTAAGTATAATTGTGTGCTGATTGTCTGGCAGGCTGCCCAGTAGTGGAACTATAAAAGATGCGGCGCTCACACCCTTGCTATCTTTAGCCGTATGTCCACAGCGATTGCCTTTTCCTGAGTCAGGACATTGAAGTTGTGCTGGAAGCGGGTCTCCTACAGCCAGCCCAAGTTCTGCTAATCCGCCAGCTAGCATTTCCACAATTCGAGCCGGTTCACATGTATGCGATGACAGACATCACATGTGACTGCTCTGCAAATCGCATGCGACATCTGTGCAATGTGAATTCAGCCATACAGATTGTATGGCTGAATTCACATCGGATTTGGACACAACTCACACAGGACCCTTTTTTGAGTCCGCACCAGAATCGGATTCTATGTGTGTTCACACCAATGCGATCCAATTCATGTCCGAACTGACAGTTCGCACTGCAATATGCAAACTGATCTGGGAGTGTTGTTACATTTTTGTATTGACACCCCCAGAGATTTGCATATGACAGTGTGAACTGCCTGCGAGTTTAATGCGATGCGGGAACCCGCAGTGGATTCGCAGGGTCCCGCATCGCATAGTGTGAACCGGGACTTAGTGTCAGAAGTTCATTTGTGATTACGTGTTTATCGAACATGCCTCGCTTTATATGACCTGCTTGACCAATCCACTGGACTTTCTCCAGTCTTTATACTGTGTTTTCATCTAAAGTTGAATAAACCCAACATTAAGAGCCGGTTCACACTACCACGACCAGAAAGTCGCCCCGTGACTTGTGAGGAGACTTGTGAGGAGACTTGTGAGGAGACTTGTGAGGAGACTTGTGAGGAGACTTGTGAGGAGACTTGTGAGGAGACTTGTGAGGAGACTTGTGAGGAGACTTGTGAAGAGACAGGCGACTTTGTCTGTGGGGAATGCCTGGCTAATCTCTTTCTTCTTCCTGCAAAGTCTGATCACAGTCGTGTCAATTAAGATAAGGAGGCGACTCCCATTGAAGTCTATGGGACAGTCGGATCACAGGTCGCCTCAAAGTAGTACAGGACCCTTTTCTGAAGTCGGAGCGACTTCAGTAGTGCCAATTAAGACGGCACTGATTGATTAACATTGCTTTTGTTATGTCAAGTGACCTGGGGTTACACAAGTCGCCTCACAAGTCGCGCTAGTGTGAATGGGCTCTGAAGGTCCAAGGACGATTACTATAGAAAATATTGTATTCTGATGTTTGTGGCTATTACATGTTGGTATAATGGTTTCTAAATTAAATATTTTCTAATTTTTTTTTTTTTTTTTATTAGTCTACATGTAAATGTGGACATAAGTTTATCCAACAAAAGTGATCTGGTTGGGATACTAGAAACAAGCAGGAAATAAAGGGTGTGTATATACAGTATACAAGGCATGCAAATCAAACTGACTTTATCAGTTTATTAAACAAAGCAATATTTTTAATATCAAAATCCCCTCTCCATAGATAAAAGGACAAGGCAACAGTTAATAACTTGACAACGCTGTCAAATACACTCCTTGTGCATAGGAATAGTGTTTGTGATATGCTGATATTTATATCTACAAGATCTATTGTACAACACTTCAAGAGTTTCACAACTCCATTAACAAAGATTTGTTGGAGAAAGGACTTTACCATCAAGTGTGTACTGGATGAGGCCATGTTAAAGCGGAGTTCCGGCCACAAAATCGACATATCGATTTTGTGGCCATCCGCTTCCTTTTTGTCACCTGAAAAAGAAATGGATGGTTACGATTTTTTTTTTTTTTTACTTGCCTTGTTATTGTAGAAAATTTTACTCGCCTTTCTTCCACTTCCTCCCTCTGCGCCGCAGCCCGGGCCGTCTCTTTCCGGCTTGCAATGACCCCTGGGAGCTGAACGTCATTGCTCCCTGGAATCAATGCACCGGCCCAGCTCGTCCCTTCGTCGGAAGTGACGAGCGGGGCCGGTGCAGTGCATCATGGGACGGAAGAGGACGGAGAAGAGGATCGCGCTGGCTTCAGCTGCCCACACCGGAGATGGCAGCGCTGGAGAATAAATCTTAAAGGTAAGTAATTCTTGCAAGTAAGTGCGACCCGGGACAGTACAGAGGCTATCCATTGTGGAATATACTAGCCCTGACTGTTCCGGGGGGTATTTTTATTGAGAAAATTTTTCCGTGGCCGGAACTCCGCTTTAATGTAGAACTCCTCAAAGCAGACCATATGGGTTTAATTACAACTCTGATATGAAAAGACATCTTGTCTAACCCACCATTCAACAAGAAACGTCGAGACTATACCAAGGAGATTCAAGGGCCACTACTTGGGGTCCTTTCACACGAACAATCTGATCAGTTTTTCAGACGGACCTGATCGGATGCTCCATGCATCCCTATGAAGCAGCAGATGTCAGCAGAGATATCTCCGCTGCTATCCACTTCTGATCCTGTCCATGAAATCCGGACGGATGAAAACCCTATTTTCCATCCGTCTGGAGGATCAGATCAGATGGCATCAGATGAGAACGGACAGGCAGTCTGTTCTCATCCAATCTCCCCATAGAGGATAGCGGGGATCTGACAACTGTCTCTGCACACAGAGCGGAGATGGAGCTGTCCTCTGCCTGCTCAGCGGGGATCGGCGGATCAATCCCCGCTGAGCAGAATGGACTCCGTTGGCGGATGCAGACCGCGTGAAAGGACCCTTAATCATTTCTACCTTTCTTAGTTAAAGCGGACCTTTTACCCATAACAGTTTGATAAAAAAAATAATGTTCTTTAGCAAGGAAAATACGTTTCACATAAAAAACGCTGCAAAAATGAGTGTGTGCTGAGAATTGCCTCCAGCATTGTTCCTGTCTTTTTGCTGGAGGCTACCATTTTGCTGAAGCTTAGAGCCCCCCCTGAGCAGCAGTAAATCTTTATACTGCAGATCAGTCTATTTTTTGGCACAGTGCTGAAAATGTATAGAGGGGAACTGAGCATGGTTGAGTCAGTGCTCTACTGTGGTGGGAAGGAAGAACCAAAGAAAACAAAAAAATTATATTTAAAGTGTGTGTTCTTGACACAAAATGGTCCCTATTGTTGCTCTTTGTCTCCTTCAAATCTCAAAGTTCCCTTTTTTTTTTTTAACTTTTTGTGATCCAAATCCCTGAGTTTGGGCACATTCTGAGATGGACCATGGAATTTGTAATGTACATAGAGCAGTGCCCATGACCACAACTAACTCATTTCAAACAAATTAAGGGGGGTGAAGAGAGATTTGAGAGCTTATGGAGGATGTTACAAAGACACAAGAGTACAAAACAATTTCTTGAAAATAAACATTATAAGTGTACACGTGTACGGCGTTTTATTATTTGGGGTTTATAGAAAGGACGCTCTAATATTGGCCTCTGGTATCTCTACTTACTTTGTATTGATGGCTTGGCTTCCTCGTGTGTATAAATCCCGTTCATTAGGTAACAAAACAAATGATACATGTGCTATTCATTGTCTTTTGTGGAAGGTCAGCTACATGGAATACGCAGAACTGAGTGAAGCAAGATGGTGTATAGTGTGTACTCCAGTGTTATCCCGTATATCCAGTGTTATCCCGTATATCCATTACCAGGTCTGACACTGGAGAGATGATCTATTACCAGGTCTGACACTGGAGAGATGATCCATTACCAGGTCTGACACTGGAGAGATGATCCATTACCAGGTCTGACACTGGATACATGAGCTTATTCACATTATTGGTAGGAATTCTAAATCTGCATTTGGGAACCACCTTCTTGTGTATCGTAAACCCATTATTTATTTTTTTTTACCTTTTTTTTTTTTTTTAATAAGGTGAACTCCTTCTGGATGGATAATTCTCGGAGGGTGTGTGGGGTTTTTTTTTTTTTTGTCCAACATTGTCACTTTTTAACTTCCGCCTTTGGTGTATCTTGCCCTTTGATCTATGGGTGAAGGACTTTTGGTATCAATTTTTAATCTTTGTAATGAAATGGACAAGCACAGTTTGTTTTGTATGGCTTTTGTGTGTGTATGTGTGTATACTGCTTTATTTTGTACTTGTGTTGATTGGTACAGTTGTGACATATGAGATGCCCAATCCTGGATCCATGTGGTGATCTTTGTTTCAATATAGTTGGGAGAAATTGGAACATTTCGGGAGGTTGGGTTGTTAGGGGTGATTGCCTTTTATTAACCTTTTTAGTGCCGGTTCACACTTCTGCGGCTGCGGACATCACATGTAATTGGGAGCGCACTGCTTCTTCATTACATGCGATCTCATGTGCGGTGCGAATTTCAGCCATACACTTTGTATGGCTGAATTCGCACTGCATCCACACCAAAGACGCACAGGAGGCATTTTTTGAGCCGCATCAAAATCGGATCACACAGTGGTTCACAATAGTGCGATCTGATTCTGTGCGAACTGTCAGATCGCACTGCGATATGCAATCAAACTGGGGGTGTCTAACTTTTAATTGACACCACCTGCGTATCGCATATGGCAGTGTGAACTGCCAGATGTGCGGATGCGATGCGGGAACACGCTGCATATTCGCAGCCTTCCCGCATCGCACAAGTGTGAACCGAGCCTTAATGTTATGTTGCAACTGATTAAGCATCTCTGACACTCGAAGGATGGTGTCAGTCTGTCAGGTGACTGTGGCACTTTCAGGATCACTAAGAGGCTTCCTGATTGCCCCTAATGAATTCACTTCTTTTGTAGCCGAGGTAGCAAGATGTCACTCCTATTGCTAGCAGTCAAGATTCAGCAGCATCTGTGCCAGCAACTAAGTGACCTTTTGCTGCATCTGGCTACAGAGGGATCTGTACCATAGAGACCAACAGGCAGCCTTTTTGGTTGGTTCTTTTATTAATAATAATAAAAATATTATACAGTATTTATATAGCGCCAACAGCTTGCGCAGCGCTTTACAAAATGAGGGCAGACAGTACGCTTACAATACAGCAATTCAGGCGGAATCAGAGGGCCCTGCTCATTGGAGCTTACAATCTAGGAATTGTTCTGCCACTAAAGATAAATCACCAGCCACAGGATCACTATCTAACATCAGCCTTCTAGTTTGTCCTAACCCCGATTACTATCTTTGCTGCACAGCTCCATGTAAATGAGGAGAAAAATGTAAATAAACATGTAAAATAAGTATTAACCACTTAATGCTTTTTTTTTTTTTAAAATGCAGTGTTTTGGTGTTGGTGGTCTTTTTCTTGGTCCTTTAATTGTTGATGCCCCCATCTTGAGCTTCAGTTTGTCAGGGTGTTCAGTGAATTGAACCACCAACTGGCATGCACTGGGTTGGCGGACAGGTGCTGGAAATGAACGGCCGTCCCCACCGGGAAAAGACAGTAATTATTGCTAGCGGCTATAGCAACTGCTAGCGCCAATCGCAGGTAAAACTCAACATGCTAGTTGTACCCAAGTTGATTGACATTCAGCCTGCTGAACCATCTCAGATTCGAACAGTGTATGGCCCGCCTTACAATGAAATGTGCCCCGACAGTTTAAACAAAGCTCAATGTATCTACAATGTACAATTAATTGCATACCTGTATGCCAAGTGGGTCTTCTGCAAAGCCTTACCAAAAAAATAACATTCTGAGTGATTGGCATGTTCCTCCATATAAGGATGATGGGTGCACCCCCCATCACATGGAACGAGCGCTGCCCCTCATCCACACACTGTGGACTCTCCCTTCACTATCACAGTGCTGAGTGGAGGGAGCCGAGAGCTGCGGGTGCACATGTGTGGGTTTGTGGACTAAGAGTACTTGTCCCATGCTTGCTACGGTGATGATGGGGTGCGATCCTCAGACCCCCAGTTCTAGCTTACACAGGATGTCATGGATTGCTCAGAATGTTACTTTGTTTATGGGGGCTTTGCAGACGCTGGCCTACAGGTATGTAATTTAAAGGATGATGAATTCATCTACAATGCACAATGATTTGGAAATCACTGGACAGCACTGCAAACTAGGTACACTAACGCTGGAAGGAGGTGTGACCTTCCTCATCTGCTTATTTGTAAGTGCTGTGTCATCCTAACAGCCAGGAAACTGGCATTTTTAGAAGGTGAACAATTGCAGTCCCTGTATATCCATCATTGATTAGAAGTAGTCCAGCTGCAAATGTTTCATCCATTGAAGATGAGTAGATCCATCACCGGAGTGATTGAGATGCAGTATAAGGCTTCCCCAGACCTTCATAAATGACATTTGGGAAAATGAAAATTCAGAACCCGTCTCTAATTTCACTCTAATCCTTTCAGAATTCTTTCTATAACCATGTCAATTCCTAATGGTTGTCTTCCAAGGAATGGATTTTGAGTTGGTTTAGTTCTAACCACTTACTGTTGCTGGATATAAAACTGCCCCCTCCTTAGGTAGGACGGCATGGGGGGTTTTGGTTTATATTTTCCTCCCCGGGAGCCGTGTGCGGAGAAGGGGTTAAAGGTGGATTGGCGGAGGCATTATGCAAGCTGTTAAGTAAAAAGGAAGTGCATTACAAAATGCTGAGCTCAGTAGTCTGGCTTCCAGCCAAGCCTTTTGCTTTCTTCACTACAGCTGAGGGCTTTCTAAGCTTCCCACAAGTGGGTTTGTCTGAACTGTTTAGGAATGCTGCCTCAGTCGCCAGCTGACGTCAGCGCTCGCAGTTCAGCTGAGGGCCAGGCTGGGCTGACAGGCCGGCGGGGAGGGGCCTGCTGGGGGTGTTGTGTGGAAGGGAGCGAGCCTTCCTCGTACTGATCACTTTTCTTCTTTGCTACGTAGGATTTTATTTTTTCTTTCATAGTGGACCCGGGCATATGACGTGACACAAGTTTTATGAGGCTCGCAGTTTACGTCATTGTAAAAGGCATTACAGGCCTGGCTGACATGCACGGAAGAGGCAGCCATTTTGTGGGGCTATTGTATCCTCTCTTCCCAGCCAGGAGAATCCATGAACAGTTGCACGTAGTCCTGAACACCGCCTGGTCCTGCAGTTCATGGACTTCCAGCTGCTGATTAATGAAGGCCTTAATACACGCTGGCACTCCTATACCTGGCAGTTCTATTCATTTAGAGTAGCCTTTTTATAGGCATAGAAACACGTTGAATGATTTTGGAATGGTGTCCTTCAAATTGCGTGTTTGTCCATGTATAGGTGCGGTCAGTTTAGCTGCGTTTAGAAAAAATAGCATTTGGGATCTGAATAGAACCTCTAAATGGAGCTAGACCCACGTTAAGCCCCAGTTCACACTTATGCAAATTCCATATGGATCAGATGCAATCTGAAAAGCATAGATTTGCTTGCCTTGTAAAGCATTATTTCCAATAAAGGCTGTTCACATACAAGTGCATAAAATAAAAAAAAAAATTTTTTGATGATATTCTATTTCAGTAATTCAATAAAAAAAGTGAAACTCCTATATAATATAGATTCATTACACACAGTGATTTTTATTTCAACTATTTCTTTCTTTTAATTTTGATGATTATGGCTTACAGCTAGTGAAAACCCCAAATTAGCTAAAAAAAAAAAAATGAAAGTTCCATATTGTAGACTCATGGTGTCACTCTAATCAGCCGCAGGGGTGTCAAACTGGCGGCCCTCCAGTTGCGGAACTGCAAGTCCTATCATGCCTCTGCCTATGAGAGTCATGTTTGTAACTGTCAGCCTTGCAATGCATCATGGGACCTGTCGTTTCGCAACAGCTGGAGGACCGCCAGTTTGACACCTGCGCCCGGGGTCTCTTATTCTGGTTCAGTAGGTTACACAATCATGGGGAAGACTGCTGACTTGACAGTTGTCCAGAAGACATTGACAAGGAGGGTAACTCACAAAAGGTCATTGCTAAAGAAGCTGGCTGTTCAGAGTGCCGTATCCAAGCATATTAATGGAAAGTTGAGTGGATGGAAAGGGTGTGGTAGAAAAAGGTGCACTTGAAAGGCTAAGGAGTGGACTATGGCTGTTAGTACTTCACGAGCCACCACACAGACGTATCCAGGACATGGCTACAACTGTCACATTCCTTGTGACAAGCCACTCCTGAACCAGAGACGATGTCAGAAGCGTCTTACCTGGGCTAAGGAGAAAAGACTGGACTGTTGCCCAGTGGTCCAAAGTCCTCTTTTCGGATGAAAGTAAATTCTGCATTTTATTTGGAAATCAAGGCCCCAGAGTCTAGAGGAAGTGTGAAAAGGCATAGAATCCAAGTTGCATGAGGTCCATTGTGAAGTTTCCACAGTTAGTGATAATTTGGGGAACCATGTCATCTGCTGGTGTTGGTCCACTGTGTTTTATCAAATCCAAAGTCAGCGCAGCCCTCTACTAGGCAATTCTAGAGCACTTCATACTTCCCTCTGCTGACCAGATTTATGGAGATGCTGATTTCATTTTCCAGCAGGACTTGGTACCTGCATTCTCTGGCAATAGTACAAATACCTGGTTTAAGGATCATGGTATCACTGTGCTTTGATTGGCCAGCAAACTCACCTGACCTAAACCCCATAGAGAATCTGTGAGGTATTGTCAAGAGGAAGATGACACCAGACCCAACAACGCAGATGAGCTAAAGGCCACTATCAAAGCAACCCGGGCTTCCATAACATCAGCACTGCCACAGGCTGATCGCCCTCCATGCCACAAAAATAAAATCGCAGATGTGATCACTTCCCTCCACAAATTCTTATTAAATTTGCATGGAAACTGCACATGCTACGTAGAATTTGCATTGCGATGTAAAAAAAAATCCGAATGTGAATTTGCTTTAAATTCTCACCCAACTTGTACTGCATCAGTGTGAAGTGGGGCTAAAGTTGGAAAACCTAAATGCTGGAAAAAGTGATGTCGGAGGCATGAAGGTTGTCCCACCCAGATAACGTTCCTGCATCTAGAAAAGAGGAGCCCAAATGCTTTTCTGTACCAAGTACAGTTGTCATGAGATTAGCCAACTTCTGAAAACGCTAGTTGCCTGGCTATTATTGCAATCCACTGACTTTAATAATATGACTAAAACTAACAAAGTTTTATTTAGTTATTTTTTTCCAAATAGGCATTAGGTCCTGGATTTTTTTTTCGGCATTGGAGATTTATATATTCTATTCTACCTCTTGTAAATAATGCACCCCTATTGGGAAATAGAAAGTGCCCATTTATTTGCATTGGAGCCTGCAAAGCATTGCAACTTCAATTAGTGGATCACGTGTACAATTTATAGGCTTCTACAGACTATTCCTGCAGCCCCAGGTATGTCTGGAGGTACTGACGACCTATTCTAGGACTGGAGGAAGTAAACAATGGACAGTGAGTGCAGTCCTGTTACAGCACTTGTGCTCCACTGGGAACTAAAGCTGGCCATACACTAATTGAAATTCAGCTTGTGAAGCGGGGATTGGGCAAATTTCGATCATTGTGTGTGTGGCAGTCCTCGCTCAACAGATGCTTGACTGACTTTTGTTGGAAATCCTTTTGGAATTCAGTGTCCCAAGGTAAATGTGGGTAAATATGGTGTAAAGAGTGGGCTTGGCCTTTAGCATACATCATGGGTGAGGCAAAGGGTGCAATTCCGGTCTTTGGCGGTCAGTGCAGAATTGCCCTCGCATGTCTGACTATCTGATGACCCTGTCAGGTCTCCAAACATTTTTTTTCTGCAGTAATAGCTGGTATATCCCCTGTTCAGATGTACCCGCTATTTGCTGTGCTCCTTCCTCTGACCTCTGTTTCTGCCATTCTTTCATATATAGACAAGGGCAACCAGAGGGGTGAGTTCTACCTCTTCGATTGCAAGAAACTGCCATCTTGATCTGTTTGGGACATGACAGGGTCTCTTTAATATCAGCATGCGGTCTTTTCAGTGTGATTTAAACTGGATACAGAAAGTGGAGTTTCCTGTTACATATCTTACCTCGGAGCTTAAAGAGGAACCCCAGGCACCTGTAAAAAAAAGTCAGCAGCCACAAAAAGTGTAGCTGCTGACTTTTAAAAAAAAAAAGTCACTCCTTTCCCACAGAAAGGGAATCGAAGTGGGAGCAGGTGTCTGTCACAATCGGTTACCTGTTCCCCCCCCCCCCCCCCTGCCACCGAGCAAAAGTGCCAATTGTGCAAGAGGAGTCCTTAAGGCAGAACTTCCCCTTTTGGGTAAAGTTCCGCTTTAAATAGACTTCCTTATGTTGAGCTTGGGCTCCTTCTGTCTGCTGGACTTCACTGGAAAGAGTCGTCGGGTACCCGCCCTGACCTGTGCTGAAACAAAAGGGTTTCAAGGGTTTCGTCGCTCTTTTGGTTTCAAAGTGAAGAGGAAACTTGTACTGATAGATTTTTGAGGTTTGCCGTTGTTGACCTCACTTTCTGAAAACATGGCTTTTAGGGCTCGTTTACACTAGTGGTGCTTTTAGGGCTCGGATTGCTCATCAGAAAGCATTTGACAAGCAGTGAGGAGGTGTTACATTATTCAGAATTTCTGACTTGACGTGCTCCATGTCCCTTCTGTGTCTATATCTTGTAGTATTAAAGCCAAAGAGGGCAGAGTAAGCAGCAGTGGTAACCCTTTAGAAACCTGACCTGGTTTCCATAATTTTTCCTTGTAATCAAATAGGCCTGCTAGTTGTGTACAATAGATTGAGGTGTGAAGGATCAAAGGTAACATCTTCAGGGGTCAACTGCAGAAAAATCCGGCCGCCCGTACTGCATTAACTAGCATGCATACATCTGGTATAAGGCCGTTTGTAGTCCTGGATTGCAGAGATTTGTGTTTTTACTGTCTGCAAGAAAATCCGTGCAGTTTCCTCTTTGTGGGCCTCAGATTTCGTGTTGCTAAGAGGAGAACCATGGAACTGCTCTTCACTCTAGTGGCTTAATTGGAAGAAGCAGGAAAAAAGGGTGTTCTGTGTAGGTTTTTTTTCCTTCCTCTTGGCCTTGCGTTCAGCACTGAGGCTTCTGGGAGTGGTTTTATGCTTCATAATCAAGAGGATCCTGGATCTTTCTCTTTCAGGCCGATTGCCAGAGAGCACAGGAAGGAAGTCTGCACCCCAGATGTTCATGCCGATGCTGAGCTCTTTAACTACCCCTGCATTACAAGAATAGACACTTAAAAGGGCACAGCGAAGCCGATCAGATCCTGTATAATTAAGGCGTTCCATTTTACCGACCCACAAAGATGCTTAGTGGTGTGTGTGTACACCTCCCCGGTTATCTGCTTTGCAGTATGTGCTCCTCTGTGCAGCTGTGGATCCTCAAGGCACATTATGCCGAGCAAAGCAGAGGTCAATGGCACTTTTCACTGCTGAACAAAAACTGCCAGCACGTCCCTGCAGTCTGTTACATGCCGGGATATTCCGTTATGTATTAGAAATCTGTCCATATGTCCTACATTTTATCTGAGTATATTACATGTAAAGGCATGCTGGTGGTTTTCTATGAACGTGATCTTTGTCAAGTTATGGTAAAGACACAAAATATCTAAGTTTAGCTATATCCCAAAACTTTTTTTTTTTTCCCCCACATTTTGGATATTGGGAAGGGTTAGAGCCCTTGTCAGGTTTTAATACTATTCAGAAGTCCCTTAGATTTTGATTTCTGTGTTTTTGGCCTGGGAGTAAAGTTTAACCAGACATGAAGTGAGGGGAAATCTGTAACTGGAAAAGGGACAAAGATAAAAAGCTGAGCGGGGTTCCCTGCTTATATACAGGTATTATGTACTTATGAGGGGTCTTCAAAAGTTTTCCCCTTCCACCGCATGTAAATCTGATCCAGTGACTTTATAGCCGTTCAGATCGCTTTTACATTATTCGGCATCACTGGCTGAAAAAAGATACCAGGGTCATGACTGCAGCTATGCCCCTGGCATACCCACTGAAACTCGTGGACGTACAGGAATGTCCTATGGGTGGGAAGTGGTTAAAGCGGTAGTAAACCTCTGCTGGTTAAAAAAGCGCACACCTGTAAGACAATTGCATAACGTGCTACTGTGCATCGCATACTACTAGCACTTTGTGAAATACCTTGGAACGAACCCTTCCAGCGGCGTGCTGTCACCGCTAAGAGGGCTGACCTCTTCCCCCGGTCTGTCTCCTGGATTTGCGTGGTGCTCCAGCTACCGTGACTGGCCAGAGCCGTGATGACGTCACTCACACATAGAGCCCTTGGTTCTGGCACCAGTCTCTGAAGGTCCAGCAAGGTATGCCGGACCTTCAGAGCGCATGTGCTGGTAACAACACCGGCTGCATCCAGGGTGAATCTCTCCTAATGTACGTTTAGGAAATGTTCGTTTTACCTACAGGTAAGTTTTTATAGGCTTACCTGTAGGTAAAAATCACAAAGAGGATTTTACCACCGCTTAAAAGTGTATTTACTTCTGCATTGCTGTTGGATAGTCTCCTGCACTTCATGTGAAAAGGTTGTCCCTGGTACAGTGCATAAGGTGACCTCTCTGTAACCGAGACGTACAGCCTGACAGGGTCACTTTACATTCATAGACATGGCACTTCACCACAACCCAAAACTAAAACTTTGGAGATACGTAAACCTTAAACCAAAATTGACGATCATGCCTGATGCCTTGGGAAGGCAGAGTTCTCACATTCTATAGTAAATGTAATCTGGGCTTTCAGCTTTTTGCTATGTTGGTAGATTGCAGTTTGCTTAAAGTGGCATTAAATAAAACATAAAATGTATTATATTGCAGCTTACCAATCCTTAGTTGGGATGGCTGCATTTTTTTTTTCACCTGTTGACCTGTCCAGAAACACACCTCCACTCTGGATGAAGGAGCACATAGACAGCAGAATTGTCATTCTGGGGGAGGGGAGTGCTAGATGTACTAGTAGATTTAGATACACTAACCAATTGAAGCCAAACTTTAGCTCATGCTGCAGTAAAGTAGGTAGCCCTTACCATATGCACTCTTTTTTTTTTTTTTTTTTTTTTTTTTTGTCCCCCGTTGAACCAGTGGGTTGAGAAAATGCCTCGATGCCCCCATCCACACATTCAATGTGGATGGGGCAATGCTCTCCCTGCTGTGGTATTGAATTCTGACAGCTGGAAACCTTCCCACCCCCAGAATACAATGAATAGTATTGCTGGCAGCACTGGTCGTTTGGGGAAAAACCGAAGATAGATTGACTTGTGTACAACCTGCCTACCCATACATGGATCAAAATTCCTCCTGTTACTGCTGAACTGGCCGACTTTTGATCCATGGCTGGCTTTACACAAGCAGTTATAGCAATGTTTTTTTTTTTTTTGTTCTTTTGATATAAAGGTTTTTTATTTTATTTCCCCAGGTGGGATAAAGTTTTTGCATAAGTAAAAGCTGATCACCGTATGCACCCCTATCAGGGGTAAATGGTTTCTTCACATGCTACATTTGCAGGAGAGCTGGTTTTGTTAAAACAGACTTGGCCCCTGTTCATTCCAGTGCAGCTTTGAACTCGCACTACTTCAGCGTGATTTTCAAAGCTGCAGATCAGTGCGATTTGCCTAAGTCTATGCAAGTTGTGATGAATTCTGAAAAAAATAGTGCAGGAACATTTTTTAAAGTCTCTGCCACATGAGTCACAGTATTTTGGACGGTTCAATTGCCAGCAATGGGGTGTGACTTGTCATGTGAACGGGAACTGTCAAATCGCACCGGTGTGAACGAAGTTTCGCCGGCAGGATCATCAGGGGAAAAATAAAATAAAGAAAACTACTGCAGCCATCACATCTAAGAATGTGTAAACTGCAATATAATGTTTGCTTTTTGGTTTATTACCGCTTTAACAAGTGTTAGAATCCCATAGTCTTGGGAAGTGTCCCTTTGACTACCTGTTGAGCAGGAAAATCCTGGGAGAACTGTGATACAATATATAGGAAAGTATGAGTCACATGACCAGTCTGGAACAGGTGTCGGGAGCAGAAGCATTGGAAACCTCTTGCACCAATAAGCCGTGCCTAAAGTATCTTTGATCCACATATTTGTCTGCTAAGTTAATTTTGGGTGCAGGCAGGGGGTTAATGTGCGTGTCTCTTGTGTATACAGCAATGATGTACAGCTGTCTACGCAGACCTCATTGAGAAGGGTCCTGTCCTGGGCCCACATAAAGGAAGAACGTTCCTCTTGCTGCTTGTTTTGCTTGAGGGAAGCAGGCTGGGTTTCTTCTCATAGACCACACACTTCATGTCGACAAGGTCATGTTTTCTCATCTGTTGATCATTCAGAAACCATTGATTGTGTTACACAGACAAAACGATGTGGCTGTGGATACTCTATATAGGCATGATTACATCTACCCTCATTTTATACATGAATGTGTCCTCCCCCTCCATCTTATGGATTGTTTAGGTTAATGGAAAGAATAGTCTGTGCTCCACATTTGCCATTAAAATTCAGTTTCTAATTGTGTAAAATTGTGTAACTTTCCTAGCTAATGGTTACCTTCCATTGGTTGCTATTAATTATAAAAATATAAATTTTGCCATAATGCATAGTTACCATTTTCTGTTTTTTCACGGCCTTTTTGGAGATCTTGTTTGAAGTAGTTACCAGGTGTGTGTGGTGTTGTTGTTTATAAGAGTTTGACAAATTGTTCCAGGCTTTATGGTTCTCCTACCTACAAGAGTAGCCTGAACAATTCAGTGATTTTCAAGATGTTTTAAAGAATATGTAAACCCAACATTTCATATTCCTGATGTCTGTTGTATCACGTACTTGTTTGAAAAAGTATCCTGATCTCTGATTGCTTCCTTTGTGTAAAATACCTGGTGTTCCTGCCAGTCCCTCTGCTTAAAAATTGACCACAGTAGGCATGAGAGCACAGCATGGTCAGTTTCCTTGCTGTGCTGGGAACACTGCCTGCTCTCCTCCAATGATCAGACTTGTATTGACACCCCACCCCCCCCCCCTGCACAGCCCATCACTGGGAAGACCAGTGTACTGCTGTTTTTTCCTCCCCCCAGCTCTCTGAGCTCCTTATACAGCTGGAAACAGTGGGCATGTTATCACTTAAAAAAAAAAAAGGGGGGGGTGGGGGGAGGTATGTTTGTTTATATCTATGCACAAATGGCTTAATTTCTTCACTCGGTCCGCATTCCGTTGCGGACCTTGCTCTGCTCAGCAGGGATTGAGCCGGCGGATGACAGCTCCGTCTCCGCACTGTGTGCGGAGAGAGAGGTGTCAGAACCCCGCTGCTCTCTATGGGGAATCGGATGAGAACGGACCGCCTGTCCGCTCTCATCCGATCCGATCCCCAGGACGGATGGAAAATGGGTTTTCCATCCATCCAGATTTCATGGATCGGATGCGGATGGCAGGGGGTGTCAGCGGACATGTCACCGCTGACATCAGCTGCTCCATAGGGCTGAATGGGGCATCTGATCGGATCTGCCTAAAAAACTGACAGGCGGATCTGATCGGAACGCCCGTGTGAAAGCCCTATTTTAAGATGAATGGTTATTTTACAAGTTGAGGGTGCAGTGTACAGCTTAACCTGAATGTCTGTACACCGCTGTGCTCGTGTGGCCAGCGGTCATATACACAAGTTTGATTGGGCAAATACAAAAAGACATTAGACCACATCCTCCCACTTTCAGTCGGATTGGACTGTTGTAATCGAACATCTGCACTGCCAGCAGACCCCACTGGATGGGGCTCATAGAAGGAATAGCAGTCAGACTGAAAACCTTGTTTCTTTGTTCTGAAACAAGATAAGAAGTCTGTTCCCAAAGTAATGACTTCTCAACTCTTTTTGTAAACTTTGCATTAAAATAAAAATTCAGAAAAGTGTTCAACAACTATAAAAACACAAAAGGTTGAAAAGAGACCCGAAGACCATCTAGTCCACATTAGCCAAACACTATTTTTTTTTTTTTTTTTTGTCTGACCAGCAATTCTGTCTAGCAAGCGTGTGTCAAAGCAATGAGTCATTCTAATGCCATTTGTAGGCATTTTAGGGAAGCAACAATTCCTTAGAGAAGAATGACTGAAAATGTGTTCTGAAGGTTTTCCCGTTACTCGCGCTCTGAATAGATCATGTGTGAATAAATACATTGTCTGCCTTCTAATTCCTGCATTATTTTTCCTTGGCTCACTTCCTGATGTATGAGGCTGAGTCACCTCTGATCATTCTTCCAAGATTGGGAATCTGGGTAGATGTATGCATTGCATTATGTTGGTAGCTGGTCAGGCCTCTGTATATTTTGCTGTAACATTGTGGAATTTGCAGAATGAAAGTTGACTTTGGACAAGTTGCTGACTCACTTTGCAGTTTTGGAAAGCCAACTCAGTGTTTGGCTGATTCCTAATCCATGTAATGTGTACTGTGTCTATGAAGTAAAGTAACACTCCAAAGAAGACGGTCAATACTTGCCTTTCCTGCGGTTTGTGCCGCCAGGTCACTGCTCCATTCTATAGAAATCTGCTGATGAAGTCTGTGTAGGAAAACCAAGGAATCCAGGAGATAGACACTCCCGGCAGTGTTGAAGTTCCCACTGGAATTCTTGCTGATCCCCACACATTTCTGGATTCATTGAGGTGATGGTCAGCATGAGAAACTATAATAGCTGTGGGTGACCCTAGAGGCCGACACTCTGAAAGTGTCAGGTTCCCTATGGACGTCATCAGAAGAGTTCTAATGAAACAATCGGTGTTCATAAGCAGGCCACCCTATGGCACTATGTGCCCAAGCAACACAGCGTGGTGTAACGCATGGATGAAAGTAATCTTTGCCTTGTGGGTAGAAAAGGGTACATGCTATTTTTTTTTTTTTTTTTTTTTTTTTTTTAGAAAAAAATGTATGGAGTACTAAGGTGTGCTGCCTGTCCATTCCAAATAATTGGACTGCCTTATTGCAATGCTCCCTAATGTGGGGTGTGTATAGAACTTTAGGCCAGCCATAGACGGAGCAAATTTCTTTCCTGCAACTATGGGTTGATGTGTTGATGGGGGAATTCCTTCCGTGGAACCATTGTCTTCTCCCAGTGGGGGAAGCCGTCCCGCTTGGAGAACACTGTGACTATTGCTAGCTGGCCATAATAGCCGCTAGTGATAACCGCATGTTAAACCCGTCAGGAATGGTTGTACCCAAGTTAATCGATCGATCAACTTGGGTATATTCAGCCTGCTCATACATGGTTCAAATCTCAGCCAGTTCCTGATGACCGGCTGAGATTCAAACAGTCTATGGCTGGCTTTAGCCTGTCCTTTCCTTGAAAGATTTGGCTTCCAATAGCATGGTCATTAAATATTTCCCCTTTGCTATGTTAAGATCTATTCTGGTTTGTGTCCGTTGTCGGTACCGGTGTATCTGAAGTCTCGGCAACGGCCCTCTGATACCTGAAAATCAGGAATCTCTTTTTGAAGAGCTTTGTTTCTCATGCCCTCCCCCCCCCCCCCCCTTTTTAAAAATTTTTTTTTTGTACGGCATCTGATGGATGGAATTGCATTTTGTGTAACGGCTGGTGTTTTTAGCTCAAATTAACAGAAAATTAAGACTGACCGAAACAAATGGTCAGTGCATTTATTTATTTATTTTTTTTTCTTTTTCAACAGTTGCCCCCTTGCTGGAAAAAAAAGACCGGTAACTTGTGTTCCGCCTTGCCTATTTCTCAATCGGTTTTGTTTATCAGATTTCCTTTTGGTAAATGCGGTGGCTGCCTTGTAAATCCCATGCAACTTGCCTCCTTGGAAAATTTGACTTGCGCTTGCTTTAGACTGGAGAATTTTATGGTCTGCTGCTTTGATGGCAGAGGAATGTGTACTTGGAAAACTTGTGCAAATTGAACCATGAGTTTCAGCTTTTACTGTCCAGGGGACATAAGTGGCTCATTGAAGCATGGCTTCTTGGACTGTTGAGTAGGCTGTGGCCTCATGTGCTGGAAAATCCTGAACACCTCTTGTTCAAATGTTGTTCAGATTTTCTTTTTAAACATGCGAGTTGTCTGGCTGCTTTGCTGATGCAAATACATAAAGACCAACTCCACCTTTTTACTATAGTGGAAAAGAAGAAAGTACAGCAGCTGTAAAAATTAAAAAGCTGCTTTTGCTGCAATATGCACCTCCTTTTTCGGTGCAGTTTTCTTCACACTTGCTGCTTTGCAATCCTAGTGGTCCTATTCCAGGTGGAAAAATGCCTATCTTCATCCAGATTACATCCTATGAGCCCAGGCTGTAATGGACTGGTATAGTGTGGCATCATAACCACCTGGACTCCCAGTACTGGACAGAAGGCACTAGCATATCATTATGTGATTAACGCTCAGCTTGGGAGGAAGGACCACTCACTGCCACCAATGGAGGAGAAGATGAAGAACCCATGATGTTGCATGACAGGCCTAGAGACTACAGGATTCAAAGTATCTTAATTAATTGCGTGGGTTTTTTTTAAAAAAAAATGTTTTGAATAGAATAAGGAAGGATTAGAATCCCTGTCAGGTTTTTATTGCTCTGTGTCCCTAATGGAAATTCACCCTGGTGATCATTATCACTGGAAAAGAAAGTGCTGGCTAAATCCAAATCATTTAGTTGACACTGGAACAGGAGGGGAGGGGGAGGGGATGGATAAATTGATTAGATATCTAACTAGTCTATCTCCTCTGTTAGTAAAGTTTTAGAAGTTCATACTTAGACATTTGCAGCATTGACATCACTGCTCCGCCTCTCCATTTCATCCAAGCAGAGACTGCTTTGCATTCATTGAGAAAATGCAAAGCATTCTGTGAATGGCGCCCATGCTGAGCAGCTGACCTGCATTTGGAATACAGCAGGCCAGGTGCTCAGCATGGGACCCCGATGCAAGTGGAGGTCACTGATGTGGAGTCTACTTCAGTGATTTCCAGCTTCCAGGAGCAACGGCCAGGTTTAATATATAGTCACAAGCTGGACCAATGTAAACTATGTATATAGTATACCATGCCTTTAAATCCTCTTCTGTCCACTCAGCTGGCTCTAGTATGCCACCAGTAGTCTCTCATCTGATCACTTTCCATGTAGATACCAAATGTATTAAAGTCAGGATTGGAAGGACAGCCAGGAAACTAGCTTTTCCACATGGAGAGGTCAGCAATGACACATTACATATTTCTCTGAAGGTTCTCTGCAACAGAATAGCCTATGTGGAGTACTAAATGTTTGCATGTGTTACAGTACACCGGTGTCAATACTTTCTGCTAGGAAAGAAACCCTTTCCTTTTTTTTTGGTTGTGCTAGAATAATTCTACAATCCTGTCTAATTGAGCTTTGCAGAGTGTTTTTTACTTTTTAGGTTTAAAGTTTAACCAAATGGTTCCAGTTAGTGACCTTGGGCTGCTCAGTGAATGTGAAACATGGTACTGTATTGGATAATATAGCCCAAGGGTCTCCAACTTTCTATATTGGATAATATAGCCCAAGGGTTTCCAAACTTTCTAAAGAAAGGGGCAGTTTACTGTCCTTCAGGCTTTGGGGGGGGGGGGGGGGGTTGGACATTGGTGTTGGTGGAGGATTGCCCTGTTGGTGTCAGTGGGAGGAATAGTACCCCATTATTGTCAGTGGGAGGAATAGTACCCCATTATTGTCAGTGGGAGGAATAGTACCCCATTATTGTCAGTGGGAGGAATAGTACCCCACTGTTGAGAGTGGGAAGAATAGTACCCCACTGTTGAGAGTGGGAAGAATAGTACCCCACTGTTGAGTGGGAGGAATATCGTCACATTATTGATGTCAGTGGGACGAATAATGCCCCATCGTTGGTTTCAGTGGTTGGAATAGTGTCTTGTATCAATGAGATGAACTCTGCCCCAAGGGCCAGATAAAGGCAAGCAAAGGGCTGCATTTGGATAGCAGTTTGGATACCACTGATCTAGCCTAAAACTACGTGGTAATTTAGAAGATGGGACACTGTGGGGGACAGATCAGATCTTTATATATATATATATATATATATATATATATATATATATATATATATATATATATATATATATATATATATTCTCTTTTTTTTTTTTTTTTTAAGGTGAAATGCCTATTTAACATTCAGTTATAGCTTCTTTTAACTTGGGCCCTATCTAAAGGTGGGAACAGACTGGTGGTTCTGTAATTGAAAAATGCAGCTGGTTGAATGTCATGGATGCTGGGGGTGAGGCTTTATTTATTACAGGTCTTTTTATAGTGCCATCAGTTTACATATATATTGTATATTTACATCAGTTCCTGCCCTCCAAGAAGCTTACACTCTAAGGCCCCTAGCTCACATTCATACATACACATACTGGGGCCAATTTAGATAGGAGTCAGTTAACCTGCCAGCATGTCTTTGCAGTGTGGGAGGAAACCGGAGTACCTGCAGGAAATCCAAGCAGGCTCAAGGAGAACATGGAATTTGAACCAACAACCCTAGTGCTGCTAGGTAGAAATGCTAACCACTTTGCCACTGTACTTGCTGGTAAAGTAAAACAAATTACCGTTTTATTTTGTGGTGAAGATTTCTAATGTCCCCTCCAAAATATTATAGCTACCTGCAAGATTTTTAATGTTTGTTTTTATGCAAAAAAAGTAAAATTCAGCTAGTAAATGGCTCTTAAGAGTAGAGAAAGCAAGTACTTTTTGTATTTTTTAGGTTTTTTTTTTTTTCTGTGAGAAACAGGAGTTGTGTGCTTCATAAGATATGTGCTGTGTAGGAGGACTAGTTCAAATTACGGTTTCATATATTGCTATGCAACAGATGTCTGGAAAGTTGTTCTTGCAGTATGCGTATGTTGTGGCAGGGCAGGTTTTTGCCAATTCACAAAACCGCATTCGTTTTTATTCATATTTATTATAGCTTGTGGTGATTTTGCATCAAAATGTTCAAATCCCAACAGCATTGCTAGTTCCAGGACTGATGCCACTTGTCAGAACCAGCTACATGACACCGATCTTTTTAGCAGTCTGTAAGGATGGCATTCTGACCACCACTAAAAGGACGGCCTTCTTCTCAGTGGCCACCAATGAAAGCGGCATGAACCCCCAATGAATTGGTTTTAGCAGGGACTGACTAAATCCCGGGCACTATTTTATGGGTTCCTCTAAGGCAGTGGTTTCCACACTGCCCTGGGGGTCCGATGTGGGCCTTTGCTTGCCTTTATTCGGCCCTTGGAGGTTGGAGCACTATTCCTCTCACTGACAACTGGGCATAATTCCAGTCACTGATACCAACATTGGGGCACTATTCCTCCCACTGATACTAACGGCAGGACATTATTCTTCCCAATGACACCAATGATGGGGCCCTATTCCTTCCCCAGATACCAACAATGGAACACTTTCCTCCTACGAATACCAATGACGGGGTATCATTTACTCCCATTGACGCCAGGGCATTTTCTACCCTCACCAGTCCGGCCCCCATAAGTCTGAATAACCATAAATTGGTGCTTTGTTTAATGTTTGGAGACCCCTGCTCTATTATAAAATGTTGAGGTTGATATAGACCAGCCTTTCTCAACCTTTTCAACACAGAGGAACCCTTGAAATAAATTCCAGGTCTCAAAGAACCCCTGCTATAAATGACGACTATACTTACAACTCATGGTACATTAGTGTAATGGTCAGTGAGATGAATGCTCCTTACACTTGTGGACATTGGACAGAATTACCTTCTTCCAGACAGCTAAAAAGATCAATGGTGTCAGGGGAACTTATCTGAGAGGCAGAAATTGCTCATTGCTCAAGGGAACCCCTAGCAACCTCTGGAGGAACCCTGGTTGAGAACCACTGATCTAGACCCTTCCCGTGGACTATAGACAATCTAAGCTACTGTAATTAGTTAGGTACTTGGTTGCTCTTGATCATTCCACACTTTTGGGGGTAGAATACTATCTAATCTGTTATAGGCTTCTGTATTTCAGTTTGATCGTCCAAGTGTTAATCTTTTGATTGCAACCGTGGTCTTTACTGGGTAGTAAGATCAGTGTTGATCATTTCTACATGCATGCTGTGGCTTATTGATCTGATAGTCAAGATGCTGCAAAAATTGAAGGTTCTTTTAGGTCAGCCTCTGCGTACCGATCAATACTAGGCCTCTGAGGGTCTGGCATGGGCACCTCCGCTATATAGGTTGCTGGTAGAGCGAGAATTTATGACAAAGCCCATATTCTTGGTTATGGCTGAATATTGCCATTCTGATTCCACGCTAAAAAAAGGATTTATTTTTTTTTTTTTTCCTGTAGCTAGTCATTCTAGTATACCAGCCTACCCTGACACATTGGCCTAGTTTTGTACCCGGGCTCTCCACTACATCATGCTACATGACAGTCCAGCCTACTCAGAGCAGACCAGGAACAATCCAATTTGCATTGTAGTAGAGGAGAATTTTGTCCTGGTTTAGACTTGTCATCTGATATATTGAGAAGTGGCCACTGCAGCAAACATCTTGATTTTATTTCAAAGGAAATCGATAGTTAGATGAGTTCCAGTCTGGGGAAAAAAAAAGTCAGCAGCTAAAAATACTGTAGCTGCTGACTTATTATAATGACACTGTCCAGGGACCCTGCGATGTCGACACCTCGAACCAAATCGTCCGTTGGCTTTGGGTGCAGGCACTGGCTTCTGTAGTAAGGGAAACTGGAAGGTTGTTTCCTATTGCGTATTTGCAAGTCGCCCTGTACTTTCTGAATGGCCCCGCCATCTTCTGTGACCTGTGTGTCCCAGAAGGCAGCAGGGGGAAGGAGGAGAGGCCAGAAATGTCATAGTTCGGCGATCTTACCAGGAAGTTGGAGCGAGTACCGGTCAACCAGGTACCTGCAATCCCCCCCCCCCCCCAAAAGTGCCAAATGTGGCAGTGGAGGGAGGGAGGGTGCAAACAAGTGGAGCTTCCCCTTTTAGGTAGAGCTCCACTTTAAAACATGGAGGACCATTGTAAATTGTTTTAGTAGAATGTTACCCTGAACCATGGATTGCAGGAAAAAAAATCGCTTGCGGAGCTATTGTGTGCTTCCAGTTGTGGGGGGCATGGGAAGCCGTCCCTGCTGGGAGAACACAAATTTGCTGGCGGCTATAACCGCTGGCAATAATTGCATGCAAAATCCAACATGTTGGTTGTACCCAATCATTAGATCGACTGGAATACAATCAGCCTGCCCATAGATGATTTGAATCTCGGCCATTAGAGGGCCCTGCTCGTTAGAGCTTACAATCCTAGATGGGAGGGTCAAGTAAAACAAAAGGCAATACCTGTGGGGGATGAGCTGATGGAGAAAATGGAAATATGGTTGTTAGGTGTGGGTAGGATAGGCTTCTCTGAAGAGGAGGTTTTTCAGGGATCGGCTAAAAGCTAATCAAGTCAGAGATAATCGGACAGATTTGGGGTAAGGAGTTCCATAGGATTGGAGAGGCTCTGGAAAAGTCCTGGAGGTGAGCATGGGAGGAGGTGACGAGGGAGTTGGATAGCAGGAGGTTTTGAGAGGAACAAAGAGCAATTAGGTTGGTATTTTGAGACTAGGCTGGTGATGTAGCTGGGGGCAGTTGTAGATGGCTTTGCAAGATGTTAGTATTTTGAATTGAATTAGTTGGGTGAGCGGAAGCCAGTGGAGGGATTGGTAGAGAGGAGCAGCGGACACTGAGCGATTGGCAAGGTGGATGAGCCTGGCAGCAGCATTCCTGATGGATTGAAGGGGGATAGCCTATGTAGAGGTTTTTACCACTTTTGCCTTTCTGCTTAAATGATTCCCATTTTTCTCGTGCTGCATTATGTTGAATAAGTTTTGTTGAATAAAATCAAACGATTCTGCCTGATCACGTGACCTAATAAATGTTCCAAATTTCAGTGGGATTCATTTGAAAGCAATTCTAGACAAGAGTACATTACAGCTGAACAAACAAGTAAAGAGCAGCACATCATTTTGCCCATTATGCAGTGGCATTAAATATACATATCGGCTAGGTAGCAGATGCTTTTGTTCAGGAATTGACATGTAAAGAAGCAGCTCTCTCAGCAGGGCCCTGCTCAAGCTGCTACTCCTTCACATGTAATGAATAGCTAATTTCAGCAGAATGGTCCATAAGAGACCGAGAGGGAGGTAGCGCAAGCGCAGGCAGGGAGCGCGGCTGCAAGTAAAAACAGCAGGATGTGCAGAGATGTGCTTTTTAATGGGGAAGCATTTCCACACTCGCAGAGGGCGAAAATTATAAAGAACTGCTCATCTGTTAGTTCGTATTCAAATAAGAGATTTACATAAACAAGCAGGTGTTTGGTGTGTTGCAAGTGGCACGGGGCTGCAAAAAAAAAGAGAGCGGCAATAAAGGGTGGATTTGGTGGCTGTGATTTTAGACTCATTTGGTTAAGTAGGAAGAGAGTGTTTCAGTCCCCTAATGTTCTGTCGATTTGGTAACCGATCCAAACTGCTGTGTATCTTCACGATGAAGATTTTTGCTTTGATAATACACTTGACTTTGCAGATGCTGCTTGTTTTTGCCATGTAGAGATACACTGCAGTTAGACGTGAATGTTTTGCAGTTTAAATGTGCAGTAAAAATAGATGTGACTTGTGTAATGGTTGCATTATTATTTTTTTTTTTTTTTTCTGTTGGAGATTTCCCTTTATTTTATGTCTTGAAGACCATGCTAACGGGGAAAGGAGGTTCATTCAGCAATATGAACCAGACATTGGTTCCAACCGTTTTGCACTCTGCAAAATTGTGTTTTTTTTTTTTTTTTTGAGAGATTTATTTTTACATTTGTCTGCCCCGTTATTGCAGGCCAGGAAGCAAGCGTGTGTCCCAAGATGGACAGTTCTTCTTCTATTGACTTTGAACCCTTCCTCAGCCTATCCAAAAGTTAAAAAAAAAAAATGTGTGTGTGTATGTATGTATATGTATGTGTGTATGTATATGTGTGTATATATATATATATATATATATATATATATATATATATATATATATATATATATATATAAATATAATATTCAAGCTGGTCTGTTGGTGTTAAAAATCTTGCTTGTTGCATTTTTGGTCAGTTATAAAAAACCGCACCAAAAACGCACCTCCCCATCTAAATACATTGAAAACTCTACAAGAAGCAGTTAAGTTTTTTTGGTGTTTTTTTTTTTGGAGTCCCGTATCCTATAAAAAAAAAAACACCATAAGCACAGTAAAATCACAGCAAAATCACATGCACTTTAAGGCTCCATGTACACGGGACGTTGTTAAAAGTCCCTTTGAATGCTGGAATTTTTAGGACGTTTGAAACGTCCGTTCGGTCGCGTTTCTACCCGCGTTTAGCGGCGTTTGCGTTTTAGAAGCGTTCCTAGAGGTCAAAAAAATTATTCCCCTTTAAAATGGAAAAACGCAAACGCTAAACGCGGTTCATCGCGTTTAGACGCGTTTAGACGCGTTTGTGCGTTTGAAACGCCGGGAAACACACGTTCGAACGCAAATAATTGCGTTCTAAAAAAAGTCCCTGAACGCAACTGCCTGCAAATGACTGTAAACGACCTGGTGTACATGGACAGATAAGATAAAATGTAGATGGGTTCAGGGGCTTCTGAAAAAAACGCCCAGTTGCTCCTAAACGGCCATTTCCAGCGTCCCGTGTACATGGAGCCTAACAGTCAGTTTTGATAGGGGAATTTTTTCCACTGAGCCATTGTGTTCTCCCGTTGGAGGGGCTGCTGGCAATAATCACATGCTAGAAATCCAACATGTTGGTTGTACCCAACTTAAATGATGGATCGACTTTGGTACAATCAGCCTGCCCATGGATGGATCTCACCCAGTCCCTGCTAAACCGACTGATTCAATCCATCTGTGGCCGGCTTAAGTTAGACAGAAGTATAGTGAGACGTTTTATATCCAATTTGGATTTCCTGTTGCATGGAAGCTCGAGTACTGAATTCCATGTTTAGAATGCTTCAGATGCCAAGACTTGGGTTATTTCTGACAGGTCGTGTTATAGATGCCTCTTCTAATGCTTGGCAAATTCTTGTTGTCCCCCCCCCCCCCCCCCCCCCTGCTGTCTCATTCAGGCTGATATCCAGGGGAAAATAGGTAGGTGCTTACTAATTTACAGGCGTAACAGTCAACTTGTAGCCAATTTGCAAACTAATGAGGGCAGCAAAGCCTGTAGTTTAGCATAGTTTAATTGGCAAAGCCAGTTAGTCCATTAAAGTATTACAAAGGAATGTGATTGTGTGGTCTGTACGCCGACGTATTGTGCAGAGAGGCCTATCTAATAATGGGAGAGCTTTAATGACAATGGGTGCTTTATAGGGAAGTAATCACCTTGTTAGGGGCTGTGCTAATGAAAACTGATGTACAGGACTTGATGTAGACGGTTTCTAGATTGGACAGCCTGAAAATGTCTGTCCTTATATAATGGGTTAGATGTGCTTAAAAATGTAAGATGGTCCTGGTCGTTTGAAATATGCTGTGAAATTGATCTGATTATTATACTATGACCAATGATCAGACTGTATACAGCGTATGATTTGGAGGATAAATATTGGAAAAGCATTCATAAAATCTAGTCTAATCCAATATCTGTGAGTGTTTGACCACAGACATGCAGGTTTGGCAGATTGTCAGGATGTATATGGAGCCTTGTGCTGTCGATGGTACAATCCTATTTTGTATAAGATTTTTTTTTTCTTTTTTTCAAATGCCTGGCTACCTGGATTCAAATGTAGAAAAATGGGTTGCTCTGAGGACGGAAAACCAGAAATAATCTGCACTCCCGTTACAGCAGCAAAAATAGATTGCATTTCAAGAGAGCCCCAGCCTTGGCGTGTAATCCTGATTTTATGTGAGTGTTGCAAGATGAAACCTTAGACTGACAACTGAGACCCTTTGAGGGGGAACTCTGAAGATCTCTATGGTTTCACCAATAGTCTCTCATGCTCTTCTGATCCCCTCGCTGCCGCCATCTGAGTATTCCTGCCACATGGCGTTCCTAAAGGAGTACCTCCTAGCTTCTTTCACTTTAAAGAGACTTTTCCTTTGGGGAGGATTGAGCCTTCCCACATTGTTCCTTTTTAAATACTGATAATTAAAGGCAGGAATACAGCATGACGCTTCTGATAGATTTTACAGGAGACCTGGCGTTGCTCCTTGTATATTCTCCTGTGCACCTAACCTTATCCCAGTGCCCCCTTTTTGCTACAATTTTACAAGTTGCACCAGTATTCAAGATGACTACCTTCTATAAATTGATGCAGTAATCCATAAATGTTTCTCTTCTGTGTTTTTAAAGTTTGTTTAACTTGCTTAGCTTGGGCCTCTCTTGACCATCCTCCTTAGCATCAGGCAGTGGGGACTTCTGAACCATTTCCATCCCTCCATCTTCTCTTCCTATACAGAAAGGGGCGCCATCTATGCCCATGTATGCAGATTTTGCTTAATTTTGGAACATTTTGTATGTCACCATGCCTTTATAGAGAGTAATGCCTCGTACACATGCAACGATTATCGGCCGACCGATCGTCCGACTTTGGTCTAGAGTTGTGTTGGTTGGAATGTGCTCTAGACTGCACACAAATTTTCTCGACCAACAAAAACCAACTTCAGAAGTGATGTCATGTGCTGGTTTACTTTCCGTGTGTTTTTTCTTCTCTGAGCATGCCCAGTCTTGCTCATCAGATTTTTGTCTGCCGAAATCTGTACTGACTGACGGAAAATCGGCCGTTGTGTTGATGGCCAACAAAAATTTTATAGCCTGCACACCAGATTTTTTTTCGGCTGAAAAGTCGGAGTCAGTTGTCGAATGCATCATACTAACAAGCCGAAAATCGGCCGATCGGACGTTGGTAAATGTGCAGGCGAGATCGGGTATTCCACATAACAATCCTGTGTCCTTTTTATTTTTCAGCTGTGGTCTCTTGGGTTTTTTTCTTCCTTCTGCCTCCTCTTTTAAAAACAAAACAAAACCAAAAAGGTGGCTACCTGGAATGTAGATTCCAAACCGCATTCCACGTTGTGTTTTAAACTTACATTTCAGCCTAATCATCAGTTATTTTAGGTTACAGAAGGATTTCCATAGATAGTTGACTTTATTCTGGTGGATTGATGTTACGGAGTATGTAGGAATTGCTATCCTACAGGTTTCATCTCACATTTTCCATCATTTTAAAGCTCATTTCCAGGCAAATATTAAGCCCACTTTTCTTGCACCTTGCTCTAACCCATCCTGCATGTTTTCTTTCTTACCTTTTGAAGAAATATATACTCGGATTTTATATATACTGTATACTCAAATATAGGCAGAACTGTGTATTTAAAAAAAAAAAAACTTGGCACATACCTGCTCTGTGTAGGTTTTGCACAGAGCAGCCCAGATCCCCCTCCTCCATTCCAGTCCCCCGCAGGCACTCTTGGCTTCTGCCTAGTGCCCCCATAGCAAGCAGGCTCCATCCTGAGCTGCTGCTCTGTGTCCAGGCACACATGGAGGGTGTTTCAGCCCCCTCCCCTGCTCTCTCCTCATTGGCTAACTGTCTGTGATTGACCACAGCGGGAGTCAATGGTAACTGCTGCTGCCTCAGCAAATGAGGGAGAGGATCCAGCTCCAGTAAGGTTTAGGGGGGGGGGGGGGGCTGTTGCACACAATGTTTTTACCTTATGCATAGAATGCATGGAGTAAAAAAAGTTGGTCCTTTACAACCACCCAAGTTTACCATTCACTCCCGAGCGTTGTAGCTGTTCCCATGCCGGCCAGTCCCCAATAGTCCTCTTGCGGTTACATTACAGATGCAGACGACTCTTCAGAATCCTGAGAGAACACCACTGCTAGACGGGCTGTAGGAACACACTTCCAGTGACCATGACAACCCGAAGGACAATGTGCCTCATGTAAAATGGCAGGGGGAATAGAGACTGGAGCTTCACGTGACCTCCAGCTTTAGGTGACTAAAAAGAGCATTTTAGGAATTTTTTTATTTGGAACAGTGGTCAGAGGCTGGGGTGGAGGATAGGGGCATCCCGGAGATTGGTTTTTACACTCGTTTGTACCGGTTGCGCTCTACTTTCTTACACGCTCTGGTGGTTCACAGCTATTTGTAATAGTAGTAGCTTCTCTTTGCTTTTCTCTTAAGGATCCCCTTTTCACATTTTCCTTCCTCTTCTTCATCCTTAATTCTGTTATCTCAAGCATGCCGGTGATTTACACCTTGGGAAATGGAGTGGGTTGGCAATGGTAATAAAGAAACAGGGCGGACCTCTTTGCTTTACAGAAATGAACAGAATAAGAAGCACAGTACAGTATTGTGATAATAAAGCTTAAACTAGCTTTGTGTAATCCCAACAGTGCCAATTACTGATTGCACAAGTATAGAGAACATATAGACTACCCTTTTATACCCAGTTTTAGGGTCTTTGCCCATGGGAAATGTATTGAAAGGATTTCACTGGAGGATTTGTATTCAGATTTTTTTTTTTTTTTCCATGGGATTCAACTTGTCTCGTAGTCTTCATTTCTGTTGTGTTGGATACGAAGAGATCCGTGTACACAATCTGTATAGATAACTGTATGGGATAATTTCTTTCTGACGTGTGCCAGATTGAAGGTCTTCTAATTACCTCCAATAAGCCCTGGTTCATGCGATTTCATATGTGTTCCAGTACGCATGGAATTACATGACAAATACAATAACACAATTTTCTGTGTTGGCTATTTTTACATATATGCAGTCTGGATGTAATGCATTTTTAAAAAGGATTCTGTGCATGTTTGGAGTCATTTCCATGGAGTCCAATGGAAACTGCATAGAAAACGCATAGGTTTTCAAAGACTATGCAATTCCTTTGCACTTTCTAGCAGGCTATGTTTTTCTGATCTGATTTTCGGAGAGAGATGGCTGTATTCAGATTGCATTGGAATCACCTCTGAACCTGCATGAAGCCGCACTGGACATTATCCTTGAAATTGCACTACGTAAGTAAGTGTGAACCTAGGCTAAGAGTTACCACCAGTTCACAGCAAATTGGAGGTAATTAAGACCAACTTTGAGTTGGCATACAGAGAGATGTCAAAGCTAACAAAGCTCAGAGGGGGGCATTTTGTGCTAGGAAGCGGTTTATGAATCTCACTGCATACTTTGTATAGGGTTGCCACATAGCACTGTGTAGCATTCCTGGCCAACATTCATCATTTGGAGCTTTCTCACACTAGACATGGTTGCCTTCTATTTTGCCTAAAGCCCAGTTAAGTCACCCCCCCCCCCCCCCAAACCCACCCTGCTGGCTATTGTGCCTGGCCCAATTTTTTTTACCCCCTGTCGCACACCATCGTACCATGCCCTAGCTCACCTCTTCAAGTGGGCCAGAGTCCAATATGCTGAGCCATGCCCTAGCGCAGTATAGAGGGATCACACAAGTCAAGCTGGCACCGTGCGGATCACCCTAACTTATGTGTGTAAGGGTGTCCAATCTGCCTTGCCTACACTGAATGCAATCATATGACCTTCATGTTCCGTTTTTTTGCGCCGAAAGTGATAAATGACAACACTTGCATTACTGTCTAATATTCTCTTAATAATTAAGACTTGGGAAAACAGAACATTTTGGTATCTGAGATTTTCAGAAACTGCTGTTGGGTCTAAATAGTATTTACAATTCTTCCAATTCACACTTTCTATTGTATAAAAAAATCTACCAAATCGAAAATTTGAAGTCCTGCACCCAGTTTCTCAACCACCCCCTTGCCTGTAAAATTGTAGATTTGCAAAGACTAATAAAATAAGATGGGCAGTAATGGTGTCTGTAATCTAGTCAGGTGTATTTGTTTCTGATGTGGACTGTGATGAGTGCCTATAAAGCAATTTTTGTTTTGTTCTGCAATCACAGGAATTATAATTGCAGTATGGCCAGACACTCTTCCATTGTCTAAAGCAGCCTCTCTCAACCTTTTCAACATCTCAACTTAATTTCAACTAAACACCAATTCAGCTTAGGACGATGGTAAAGTGCTGCAGTTGGAAGTCTGACGCGTTTCGGTGGCTTAGAGCTGAAAATAACTTTTCTGTATTCAGGGAAACCCTACTAATTAGTAGGGATGCACCGATCCGATATTTGGATCGGGTATCGGTGCCGATATGGCCATTTTAGATGGATCAGGGGATCGGTAACATTGACCGATCCAATGGCCGATCCGGTTTTGCTTGGTAACGGCTCAGCCATCCCTTACTAGGTGCAGTAGTAGTATATGATGGGAGCCACTACTTCCTGTATAGGTCCGGCTCACAGGCGGAGTGATATCAGATGCACTCTGCCTGTGAATAGAGGAGCCGCACACATGAAGCAGCGGCTTTGTGTGTAGCTCCGGATCGGTTCCGGTATCGGCGACGTCACAACGCCAGATATCTGTGTCGGGTCCAAAAAAGTCGGATCGGTGCATCCCTACTAATTAATATACCTACAGCTCATGTTGTATTGGTGTGATGATCACTAGGAGGAATGTTCCGTACACTTCTGGGCATGGGGAATAATTTCCCCCTTACATATAGCTAAAAAAAAAAAAAACAATGGTGTCAGTGGGAGCTTATCTGAGAGGAAAAAAATTGCTCATTACTCAAGGAACCCCTAGCAACCCCTGGAGGAACCTTTCTCAACCAGGGTTCTGTGGGAACCTAAAGTCTCTTTGGCCTGATATGGATGACAGGTTCTGCTCCTACAATGTCACTAGATTTTAAAATTTGAAACAAATTTTGTGTTCATTGCTCATAGCATCTACTTTTGGATCTTCAAAGTAGAAAATGTGAGCTTTTTTTGGAGACTTTATTTTACATGGGCCTGGAGGTCTACAGATATAACGAGCATTCATTGCAGCAAAGCAGTTATGTTTTCCAATCTGCAGCCCAGTAAGTAGTTGGCACATCCGCCTAACAGCACTAGGAGCGTCTGTTCGAATCCCAACCACAAGCCTGGAGTTTGCATGTTCTCCCTGTGCCTGTGTGGGTTTCCTCTGGGTATTTCAGATTCCTCCCACCCTCCAAAGACCTGCTGGAAGGGTTATTTGCTCCTGTCTAAACTGGCTCTAGTATGTGTATGTATGAATGTGAGTTAGGGAGCTTAGATTGTAAGCTCCTTGAGGGCAGGGACTGATGGATATGTAAAGTACTGCGTAATTTGATGGCGCTATACAAGTACCGAAAATCTATAGGTATGATAAATAAGGTTCAAAGATTGCATGTTCAGTGGTTGACCTCTCAGTTCCACACCAACCAAATTCTTCTGCTACATAACATGTTCACCTTTTTTCGCCATTGTTTGACTTCAGAAATGGATGTATCCTGAATTTTAATACATTTTTTTTTTTCTCCTCTTCCTTCTAGGTTTTCACTTAAGCGGCACAGTGACAGAACCTGCGACACAGTCTGATCCGGAATCCGTTTGCAATGTAGCCATCAGCTTTGACCGTTGCAAGATTACCTCAGTTACCTGCAGCTGTGGAAACAAGGACATCTTCTACTGCGCCCATGTGGTGGCACTTTCTTTATACCGCATCCGCAAGCCCGATCAGGTCAAGCTGCATCTTCCTATTTCAGAGACCCTGTTTCAAATGAACAGAGACCAGCTGCAGAAATTTGTACAGTATTTGATTACAGTTCACCACACGGAGGTCTTGCCCACCGCTCAGAAACTAGCAGATGAAATTCTGTCACAGAACTCTGAAATCAATCAAGTTCATGGTGAGTGGTGCTTCGTATTGGTCAGAACACCCCCTGCCTGTATTCGCATTCACGGTTTATCAGAAAGTGGGCGTTGCTGCTTTCGCTTTTTGTCTGCGCAGCTCCATTAGTCATTTTGGATTTACAAAATCATTTGGTGGCATTTAAAGCCACACGCTGGAAACCGGTCTCTTTGCACAATCCGTGCTTTTTGAGTTTCTGTGCCATGCCAATATTTATGGGTTTGCTTTCTGGAGTATTTGTTTCTCTCCTATTTAGAAACGGAAATGGTTTGGTAAAGTCACATACGAATCAGATGGACTGATTTTTTTTCTTTTAATGCAGATATAACAAATTTTTTCCTGAATTTGCTAGGGAATTGGCACACTTCAGAAAGTGCCTATTCCCTAGCACAGCTTAATCCCGTCTTGATTATTATGGCCCTCTCCTCTTCTGAGAGTGTAAAGCCAAAGTATTGCTGCTCTAGGTGAGTGACCACTCTCACATATTGTGAACTGGAACCCAGAGTGCTGCACAGCTCGTCTGTAAGATTCATTTACACGCACAAATCTGGAATATTCCTGACCTCCTTGGTATCGGGAGTGCAGCAATAATCCAGATTTTTGCACGTTGCTCCTCTGGGGAGTGTCTAATCAGTCTATGCTGGCCCAGCTCCTCCCCACTTTCTCATATTTCATACCCTTTTATGTAGCATCCAGTGGAGGAGTGCAGGGTAATACTATAGAATATAGCTTGAGTCTGCTGTAGCTGCTGAGATCATTTAAGACGGTGGTGCCCAGTAGGGGCCTCAGAGCTTTTGGGTGTCTACAAGAGAAGAATTTACAGGTAAAGAAAAAAAACATAGAACCTTGATGTTGAAATGAATCATCTGGCGATGAGGACTTTTTAAAGGGTAACTCCACTTTCATAGGAAAATAACAATTTGCAAATAAAAGAAAAAATATTGTATATACAATTGCGACATTGTAATTGAATGTTATTAAAAATGACCTTTCCTTTTTAATCTGCAGCCCTGCAATTTTCTGTAAAAGGCAATTCATTTTGGCTACCTGGAGGTGTTCTGTAGACTGTACAGAATGCCCCTCATGTTTGTCATTTCCTGCTTGAATGATTGGCTCATTATTTTCCCAGAAGTCTGCCCTAAGATCCAAATCGGATTTTTAGCATCCCCTGCAGAAAAAATGTCATTTTTGGCGAGATTCTCCCAAAGGGAAATCTCATCTAAAAGGATGCAGACCCCGCCAATTTTCCTCAGAGCCCTGCAGGCACAGTAGCTGACTGATAATTATAAAACCACTCCCATGCAGATTCACTCTTCACATGGACACATAAAAACAAAGAGCTTCAGAATAATAAAAGGTAGGAATCTGAAACAAAGTTTGGTAAAATCATTGCAATGTACATAGATCACCCAGAAGGGGGGGAGGGGGGTTCTCAACAGAAATGGAGTTACTCATTATAAGTAGTTGGTCACAAACAACTGAATTGGTTTTGAGATGTAGAATATGCTTTGCCATTCATCAGAGTAACTTCATCTGTTCTGAATAGTGCCAGGAATATATATTTCCATATTTCGTGTTTATTAAAAAAAACACTAAAGGTAGCTGTGTATTTGGCAGTCTCAATTACCCTACCAGCTTTGCAAGGGGTGAGGTTAGCTACACAAGGGAGTGCATTGTTTTCAGTGAGTCAGCCAACCTATAGACCGGCATTGAGAGGGAGCTGTAAAGCACAAGGATTGTGGAGTGTATAGTAAATGATTCATACTTTGCTTTTAAATCTGAATTAAACTGCACAAATTTTTTTTTTCATTACTGTAAACAAAGATTGCTAATATTTGCATCAAAATCAATGTATATTTTTTATTGCTACAAAATGTGTGTTATATATATATATATATATATATATATATATATATATATATATATATATATATATATATATAATTTTAATTTGTTTATTTTTTTTTCATTTTAAACTTTTTTATAGCAACAAAAAAAAAAAAAGATTTTAAAGGGTAAAGTCTGTGGAACATAATGGCTGGTTGGCACTTTCAAGGAGTCAAGGAACCTATTGCTATTGAGCAGATGCATAACAGAATGTACAGCAGTGTGTTAACGGCCACAGTTCATGATCACTAAGCAAAAGGTTTCTGGATTTTTTTTTTTCTAATTCTTTTATGGCTAAAAGTCATTAATGGCCAGGCCAAAGACTGCAGTCTGCTTATGACCACAGCATCGCAATCACATAAGGAACCATTCTGAACCAAGGGAGCGGGGGGAGGAAAAAGTCCTTTGATTTCCCCAGCACTATTGTGTTCTGTGGAGTGTTCATTTAGTTGACAAAAATATTTAGTGTGAAAGTTAGTGTCTGTGTATGTATGGGTGTATCGCTGTGCCTGAGATGCCAATCTGCAGTACAATGCGGGCGAGAGGTCTTAAAGATGTTAAAGGAAATTTGGCAATAAAGTGTGCATTCGCGCTGTGATAGATAAAGACATTCTTAAACCATCAGCCTGCTAGGTTTCTGAGCAGCGACTTCATTTGTTTCCCTGTCCCAGAAATATATTATAAGCACAAAGAATGTGGCCTACTAACCCAGGGTTCTGCTTTGTGACAAATTTCTTCTTTTGGAGGGGGTGTAAAATGAGTGACATACCTCTCCTACCCTTCTTCCAGCTAAAGTACCAAAACCTAAGTAGGTAAACCCTCTGACCATATCAGAATCCACACACACTTAAAGGCCCGTACACATGATCAGGAAGCGATTGTACGATAATCTGATCATTAGTACACAGCTTTTGAGAGCCGATCACGACAGGCCTGCCTTAAGCCTCGTACACACGATCAGATTATCGAACGATCTGTCGTCCAGTTTTTGTTGCATGCTAGTCTCGTATGGATTATTTTCATACGAAATTTCCCGTACGACCGAATTCTACTTCAGAAGTGATGTCATGTGTTGGATTGTTTTGTATGTGTTCTTTCGTTTCTGAGCATGCCTAGTCTTGCTCTTGATTTTTTTTCAGACGAAAAAAACTGTACTAATTAAGCGAAAAACGGATGTTGTGTTGACGTACGATAAAAATTTTATAGCCTGCACATCCAGTTTTTGTCGTCCGAAAATCTGTAATCGGCTGTCAAAAGCACTATACTAACAATCCGAAAATCGGCAGATCGTTCGGACGAAATTTCCCTTCAGATTTTCTTATTGTGTGTACGGGCCTTTAGTGCCGGTTCACATTATTGCGGCTGCGGAGATCGCATGTAAATTAGAGCGCACTGCTCCTTCATTACATGCGATCTGATGTGCGGATGCGAATTCAGCCATACACTTTGTATGGCTGAATTCTCATTGTATCCACACCAAACACGCACAGGACCCTTTTTTTCAGCCGCATCAGGATCGGATCGCACAGTGGTTCACACTTGTGCGATCCGATCCTGTGCGAACTGTCAGATCGCACCGCGATATGCGATCAAACTGGGGGTGTCGCTAACATTTAATTGACACCCCCTGCGTATTGTATATGGCAGTGTGAACTGCCAGATGTGCGGATGCGATGCGGGAACAGGCTGAGAATTCGCAGCCTTCCCGCATCGCACAAGTGTGAACCGAGCCTTAGGCTTTTTCACAGGGCAAAAGATTGACCTGGAAGTTCAGTAAGCTGCATACACCGGTCTGAAATGACTGCAGATTATTTTGTAGCTCGGTTAGCTCTGAGCCCTCGCTGTGATCTGCTTGTCACTAAACCAGCCAGACCGCAATGTGTATGTATACAGTACAGGAATACATTTGTTAGGGTTGGTTTGGTATTAAATTTTTTGAAAGACTTGTTCTAGACTGACATAGCTGTAGAAGGCATACAAATTGATGGCAAGTAAAATGGAACTTGTGAGAACAAGCCCTTCTCCAGTCTACAGACAATTACATGCATTGTATAAATAATAGAATAATAGCAGCCTAATCCTAGCCATGAGCCTTCAGATGGTGTCATGAAGACCCGGCCCTATACCTTGTTTCCAATACCGCAGAGCAGATAGTGTTGTGTGTCCACATAGCAGGATATTCTCCATGTGTTCTCCCTGGGGAGGGCACTGTCCTGATTAGATAACACTACCAACTGGGCTTCTGAAACAGATACCAGCTTGAATGGCAGTTCCTGTTAACCCTTTTATTGTCTGCTTCAGACAAGCTACTCTGATGCTCCCTTAATATTTTAAAACGGGTTCCCTTTCCAAAAAAAAAGGGTTCCAAATAATTGGTCACCCTATCTCAAGTGCCTGTACCCTTAATTGTGTGTTAATCAAGCGAAACAAAAGCTTTTTAATTTAAATTATTTTTACAAGACAGACGTACCCCTTAACATGCTGTGTGGGGTTTTACCTAGAATGGTCTATTAGGGTTGCATCTGCGCCATTTTTTTTTTTTCCATACAGCAAGTACCAATGCTTTCAGTCAAGTACTCACAAAATGAATGTGCTAAAATCGCACTGCAAAGAATCACATGTGATTTGATCAGGAATGCAGTGCAATTCCTTTCTGAATCCCATGTGGTTTCCCCCACTATTCCTGTGTGAACCCAGGCTGAAGTCACTATAACAAACCTGGGGAAACCGCATTGGATTCGGACAGGAATCGCACCACATTCCTGTTCAAATTGCATGCGATGCTTTGCAGTGCGATTTGGGCCTGTTCATTTTTATGGGCTCAAATCGCACCTTAAATGTTTTAGGTATCTCAACATTTGTATGAGGGCTTGTGCAAACGTTGAGGAAAGGCACTGATATTGGTATGTGTACAACCCTAATGTCTACAGTAGTTCAATCTTTATTTTCATCAAGCTGGTCATAGATGAATCGAAATTCAGCCTGTTCAAGCAGGGACTGGCTAAATGTAATCCATGTGTGGCTGTTCCTGCTCCACACAATTCGATTGAACAAACTTGTTGGAAAATTTTTTTTCTCAATCCTCATCTGCAGCTTCTGTCAGAAAACAATGCCTCAGCTAAGCGTATTCCTCCATCCACTGCGATTCATTCTTTTTTTGGAGGGGGGTCAGCTCATTGGCTGAAAAGAAGGAAAAAAAGCGGCCGGCCTATCTGCAGCCAGTCCTAAGCAGCCTATAGATTAGTCAGTGCCCCCCCCCCCCCCAACCCCCCAGTTTTCTAGTTTATTGAATGACAAATACTGACTCCATTCCCTTTTCCACACACTGGATGTTGATGGGGGGGAATCCTCCCTGCTGAGCCATTGTATTCTGACCATGAGGAGACTTCCACCATCAGCACTCCTGGCTATAGCAAGGCAGTTATACTGAAGTTGATCAGAAGGCCATCTTCTGTACAACCAGTCTGTCCATACAGGAATTGAAATTTGTCCCTGATGAACCGGCCAAATTTCGATCTATTTATGGCCAGCTTTAGTCTTTTAAGTGAGTTTTTTTAAAGAAGAACTTCAGTATATTGTAGCTGCAGTCTTTTAAAAATCTGGTGCTTAGCAGTGGCTGGAGTCCAGAGATGTCTTCCTGGAGCCAGTTCTTGCTGCACAATCTAAATTGAGCTCAGCTTGGCCTCGGGGCTGCTATTCTGACCGGTTATTTCATGTGACCAGTCTCACCTGCAGTCAGAATTCTTTATTACCTTTTGCTAGGGGTAATTTACCTCAGTCTCTTGGTGCCTGCATAGTATTCTAGGTTGCTAGGGGTAATTTACCTCAGTCTCTTGGTGCCTGCATAGTATTCTAGGTTGCTAGGGGTAATTTACCTCAATCTCTTGGTGCCTGCCTAGTTCCATAGGTTGCTAGGAATGAATTACCTCATCTGTTGGTGCCCCCATAGGTTGCTAGGGGTGAATTACCTCACATCACATCTGTTGGTGCCCCCATAGGTTGCTAGGGGTGAATTACCTCATCTTTTGGTGCCCCCATAGGTTGCTAGGGGTGAATTACCTCCCATCACATCTGTTGGTGCCCCCATAGGTTGCTAGGGGTGAATTACCTCACATCACATCTGTTGGTGCCCCCATAGGTTGCTAGGGGTGAATTACCTCACATCACATCTGTTGGTGCCCCCATAGGTTGCTAGGGGTGAATTACCTCACATCACATCTGTTGGTGCCCCCATAGGTTGCTAGGGGTGAATTACCTCATCTGTTGGTGCCCACATAGGTTGCTAGGGGTGAATTACCTCACATCTGTTGGTGCCCCCATAGGTTGCTAGGGGTGAATTACCTCACATCACATCTGTTGGTGCCCCCATAGGTTGCTAGGGGTGAATTACCTCATCTGTTGGTGCCCCCATAGGTTGCTAGGGGTGAATTACCTCACATCACATCTGTTGGTGCCCCCATAGGTTGCTAGGGGTGAATTACCTCATCTGTTGGTGCCCCCATAGGTTGCGAGGGGTGAATTACCTCACATCTGTTGGTGTCCCCATAGGTTGCTAGGGGTGAATTACCTCATCTGTTGGTGCCCCCATAGGTTGCTAGGGGTGAATTGCCTCACATCTGTTGGTGTCCCCATAGGTTGCTAGGGGTGAATTACCTCACATCTGTTGGTGTCCCCATAGGTTGCTAGGGGTGAATTACCTCACATCTGTTGGTGCCCCCATAGGTTGCTAGGGATGAATTACCTCACATCTGTTGGTGCCCCCATAGGTTGCTAGGGGTGAATTACCTCACATCTGTTGGTGCCCCCATAGGTTGCTTGGGGTGAATTACCTCACATCTGTTGGTGCCCCCATAGGTTGCTAGGGGTGAATTACCTCACATCTGTTGGTGCCCCCATAGGTTGCTTGGGGTGAATTACCTCACATCTGTTGGTGCCCCCATAGGTTGCTAGGGGTGAATTACCTCACATCTGTTGGTGCCTCCATAGGTTGCTAGGGGTCAATTACCTCACATCTGTTGGTGCCCCCATAGGTTGCTAGGGGTGAATTACCTCACATCTGTTGGTGCCCCCATAGGTTGCTTGGGGTGAATTACCTCACATCTGTTGGTGCCCCCATAGGTTGCTAGGGGTGAATTACCTCACATCTGTTGGTGCCTGCATAGTTCTGTAGGTTGCTAGGAATGAATTACTTCACATCTGCGGGTGCCTGCATAGTAACATAGGTTGCTAGGATCATTTACCATACAAATGTTGGTGCCTGCATAGTTCTGTAGGTTCCTAGGGGTGATTTTCATCATCTGTTGGTGCCTGCATAGTTCCATAGGTTGCTAGGGGTTATTTACCTTACATCTGTTGGTGCTTGCATAGTAGTGTCCCGGAGTACTGAAGACATTTCATCAGCATGGCAGATAAGAGTTTTGGCATTTTTGTCTAGGAGAGTTTAGGAATAGCAACCTAATATAATGGTTTTCTGGCTGGAGCAGAGATGTGTGGGTGCCATGAAGGCTGTTCAGTTTCTATCACTTGTGCAGGGTGGTGCAGATCTTCCAGGAAAAAGTTTTACAATGGGTGCTGTGACATATCAACATTAGGCAGCATGACATCATTGGAGTTTAAAGGTCATTAAAGCGTATTCCCACTTTTGCAGCCAATTTGGGCTCACACCTACTTGTATTTGTTGCATGTTCTCATTCACATAGCATACCTTTTAAGAAAATATTTCAAATATTCTGCTTGGCTTTTACTTGCTTTAACATTTTACTTTACTAATGTGTTTGATGAATTTTATGAACTGTTTATCTCCGAGGGGCGGTCAAGTCAAACCGGGACTTTATATATTAGAACAAATTTCAGGGAGTGGAAACTGCGTTTAATTTTTTTTACAGACTCCCCTGCTACATTTATACATTTATCCCAGCATTTAATACCTGGAAAGCTTTGGCATAGAAAGATTTGTCAGTAGGCCTGAACCATCCTAGGACAGCCCGCTTCACTTCATCGGTGCTGAAATGCTGACCTCTGAGGAACTCCCTTTTTTTTTTTCTCCAATTGCAGTTTAATGTCAGGTTATGCATTGATTATCCAGGATCAGGCGATCCATGCAGGAATGACTGGTGTGGTTTGAGAACCACCACGCCTGGGATCGTCCCTGACGGACATAACGTCATCTTTGGAATATGTACAGCATTCAAATGTCTTTCTGTGGCTGAGTGTCTCATCACCGTACTGTGCTTGAAGTCTTCTATAGATATCCATGGGTTTTATGTCTTCGTTCATAAGAAACGTTCTCACTACACGCTGTCACATGCATACACTAACACTGTTGCCTGCCATCTTGATTAGTCTGTGGACTGCCCCGCAACATATGCACTGCCTATCAGTAATAGGACACACTTGCCACTTACTACTGCGTGTAGTACCACCACGCTAGCATCCTTTTTTTTTATACCTATAAAATTAAAAGACCCAGTTTGACTTGAATGCCCCTCGTGTGTGTATATATAAAAAAAACAAAAAAAAAAACCAGTGCCACTAACATAGCTCTATTTTAGTGTGTTAAAGTGACCCTGCCATTTACCTAACGGTGCCTATAAACCAAGGGTGTCCAACCTTTTGGCTTCTCTGGGCCACATTGAGTGTACAGAAATTTTCTCGGGCCGCATATAAAATATATACTATTAGTTAAGGTATATAAGTAATAAAACGCTACCGCCCCCCCCCCCCCCCCCCCAGCACTAATTTAACACAACTAGTGAATGCGGCGCCTGCTATAAACACTGTCCCAGCAAAGAAGAAATGTAATGCTCCTGTAAGCTTTCAGCAAGAGGAACCACTGTGTGCAATGGGAGGACCGCTAGATCGACACTCCCAAAGTATCTGTTTCTGAAGAAACTTTAGAGCAGGCTTTCCCATCTTCAGCAGGGGGCTCCAAAATGTTTTAAGTAAAGGATCAGTTTATTATCCTTCAGACATTAGGCGGACCTTATTGTGGCCAGAGTAGAAAATGCTCCAGCCTCAGTGAAAGTAATGCTGGCCATACACGCACAGAATTTCGGCCGAAAATGGTCGTTTTAGGAAAGATCGTTTGAAAATCGGGCCGGTAGTGAACATAAGTTTACCGATGATTTTGATCGTGTGCCCGGCTAATGTCAATGGATCCATAACGAAAACTTTTATAGTTTTTTACGTGTTTGGTAAAATTGAAACGAAGATAATCTGACTCGTATTGCGCATGTTATCAAACGATCATTATGATCATGAAAACGATTATGTAAAAGGGTTTATTCTGTCAGTTAGTGGCCAATTCGCTTTCGACCGATGAATAATCGTCCAGTCTGCAAACGGCTGAAATTCCGTGCATGTATGGCCAGCATAAGCCTCAGGCTTGGAAAGAAAAAACAAGTCTGTAGTCAGTAGGAGAAACACTGACCCGTCTGTATCTATGGAAGGAATAGTGCCCCATATCTGTGGCAGCAACCGTGTCCAAAGGGCCAGATAAAGGCAAGCAAAGGGCTGTATCTGGCCCATGGGACGCAGTTTGGAGAGCAACGTTGGTTGATGTGGGTGACAAGAGAAGCAAACATTTCCTTTTTCCTTTTTACATGAACAAAATTTATTAGCATTTTCAGTTAGATGACAGGGTTGCTTTAAAGTGTATTTCCACTTTCGCGTTGAAATGTGATAAACCCCCTCTGTTAGGTATGCTGAGTGAATGGAAGCACATAACACGTTTTTGTTTTTTTCCTTTTTCTTTTCTTTTTTTTTTTTTTTTTTTTTTTTTTTAGTGAATCAGCCTACTCGTCTTTGTCACCCGCATACAATTGGAAGCTTTCTTTTTAGTTTTAAAACTTTTTTTTAAAAACTAACTAGAATCCCATTGGTTGGTTTATAAATGAATCTGCTTTTATTTTTTTTCCCTTTCAGTTTTTCTTATTTTGGTCTCATTTTTTGCTTTTAATAAGGTCTGTCTTACTACCGGTGTTCCTTTTTTACCTGGTATACTTTTGCCTGACTGCCATCACCTCTGCATGGAGATGGATTAGCGGTTTAGCGTGGGATGACCAATATGACCGATTTTTTTCATCTGTATAGCGTCTTTTGATTTTTACTAATTACAGGTCTGTGATATCTTACGGACCTGTAAAAGTGGACTGGGTGTTGCTTTCTGTTGCATTAGGACCTAAGTCTGCCAGGAGTGCTGTAGGACTCTGGTCTGTAATAGAAAAGCCTTGTGTCTCTCTACACATATCAGAGTAATGCCTCGTACACACGCAACGATTATCGGCCGACCGATCGGCTGACTTTTGTCCAGTGTTGGTTGAAATGTGCTCTAGACTGCACACGAATTTTGTCGGCCAACAAAAATCTACTTCAGAAGTGATGTCATGTGCTGGTTTACGTTCCGTGTGTTTTTTCTTCTCTGAGCATGCCCAGTCTTGCTCATCAGATTTTTGTCTGCCGAAATCTGTACTGACTGACGAAAAATCGGCCGTTGTGTTGTCGGCCAACAAAAATTTTATAGCCTGCACACCAGATTTTATTCGGCCGAAAAGTCAGAGTCGGTTGTCGAAAGCATCATACTAACAAGCCGAAAATCGGCCGATCGGACGTTGGCTGAAAATTCACGGCCAACTATCGACGCGTGAGTACGAGGCATTATTCTAGCTGTTATATGGTTTAAAAATTGTTATACAAGGCATGATTCCTCTGGTTTTAAACCTCCAATCTTCAGAACAGACCTTGGTATTAGCTCTTATTGGCGTGATTCCTGTTCCGTCATTCTGAGTCTCTTTTGTGCTCCTGCACTGAAAGCTTGTCCCCAACACCAGGTTTTGGTAAGAGACTTGGACGTGTCTTTTTCCACCTTCCAGCAGCAGTCATCAGGAGTTGTGACAGCTCCTGCGTCACTGGGAGCACATAGCTGCACACCAGGCCAAAGTTGCATGCAGTCATACAGATGGTTTTGAAATAAAGATACTAGTGCAGAGCTATAAAAGCCAGTTTACACTCCATCGTAAGCCAAAGCACACAAATCCACCAGTGGGTTCCTGAGAGAAAAAAAAAAAAAAACTCTGCCGTCACTGAAGGCATGGATGCTAACCCTCTGACAGGTGAGAGCTTTGTAGACACATCCCAGGACCACTAAAACTTTGAACAGTTACTGAGACGAAGAATATAGGCTTTGCTTTTCTTGGCTTCTAGAGGTCTCAGCTAAACCAGTTCCTTCAACGTTAATTTATTTTATATAGCTTCCAGCTCAAAATATTCCAGTACTACCCACCAGCCATTATTAGCGCTGGTTACACAGTAACCTAATTACACCTAAGGTCCTCGGGTCTTTTTTTTTTCTTAGTGAATTTACACAGGATTCTGGTAGATCTGACGTTTAAACAAAGGTTGGCTGGACAGTCTGACACATTGTAAATGGAGACAACTGAGGGAAAGCTATAAAGATCTGACGCACTAAATTCATGGAGACAGGCACGCCACAGGCACCAAGACGACGTCCCCTGTAACAATAAAATGAAGAGGGCTTTCTCTCCCATTATTCTTTTCACCCCTGCTATGTTTTTCATGTAGGCGGTGAGCAGTTTGGTAGTTTGTACTGGTGAGGCATCATGTTAGTTTTCCTTTGTTTGATTATGGCTGGGAAGTGTTGAGCCTTCAAAAGTTTGACTGATAATGTAGACTAACTTGGGTTTGTCTGACCAGTAGGTGGGAAAAACTTAAGTAGACCATAATTAAAAAGGCAGTTAGTGACAGACTAAAGTACTTGATCAGTAGCCTGTATCTTTTACATTGTAACTACCTTGTATACTAAAGGCTCCTGTAGGCATTCCATGGCAGACAGAATTCAAGCCACCTAAAAAAGCGTGCATTCTACCTACGTCAAGACATTCCCCAACTTACCAGGGGAAAACAGTTAGTGGGAGAGAAAGCCGGTTTGTTTCTGGAAGCTTAGATTTCCCCAACTAGACAGGCCAGGGCTCTTGGATACCTGTAGGGCACCGTAGGAAGTCATCCACTTATGTGTAGGATTTGCAGCTTGATCTTTGCTACATAATTGTGGTCTTTGATGGATTGTACCTGGAAGTCAGGTCCTTTGCCGAGCGGCTACACTCAAGCTAAAGCCTGATGCACAGTGGCCGAATATTGGCGGGTTTAACAGAAACCTGCTGACCAGCTTGTGTGTACAGCAGCCTATCCAGCTTCTGTCGAACGGGCATGCTGTAAAAAAACAGCAGCCGGTCGGCATCCATAAGCGGTGTGTTTTGGGGGTGGAGTGGAGTGGAGTGGAGTGGAGTGGAGTGGAGTGGAGTGGAGTGGAGTGGAGTGGAGTGGAGTGGAGTCCAGGCTTTACCAAAATGAATAAATGCAAAAAATTATTGCATTGGACTAGTTGGAGGCGAGCAGTGACTTCATGATGCTCTCTACCTCGTCTAACCCGAGAATGCTTGTTTGCATTTTCCTCAATTAATGCAAACTATTCTCTACATGGCGTCCATGCCAAGTGGCCAACCTCCTGTGTTCAGGATGCAGTAGTGTGGCCACTCAGCACAGGTGAAGTAACTGGTGATCACTGGAGTAACGGCATTCATTTCAGTGGTTTCCAACTTCTAGGGGATCGGCCAGGTATGGTCTATGGTGCAAGTTGGACTAATGTAACCATGTATAAAATATCCATACCTGCAATAGGAGTGGTAATACCTAGGGCTGCAATGAACTATTAATAGTACTAGTGTAGGATTTAGGTAATTTGTAAAGTTATTAAAGAATTGCCTTTTTTTTTTTTTTTTTAAATCTATATGCAGTGGTAATTATGAATAACCAATCTTTTTAGCGTGACTGCGACATTGCGGCGGACAGATCAGACACCTAGCTGACATTTTGACACATTTGGGGGGACCAGTGACATTACTACAGTAATCAGTGCTAAAAATATGCACTGTTACTGTACTAATGACACTGGCAGGGAAGGGGTTAGTACCAGGGGCGATCAAAGGGTTAAAGGTGTCCCTAGGGGGTGCTTTCTAACTGTGGAGAATGGGCTTGCTGAATGAACAGACCTATGTTCCTAAATAGGAGGAACACACAATCCTTGTGTTCATTACTGACCGAACAGGGGTCTGCCGTGTTTACAAAGACAGACTGCCATTCTGTCTCCATGGGGAGCGATCACAGGTGCCTGGCGGACATCGCGGCTGCTGGACCAGCTGATTGGCTCCCCTGTGGCCAATCGACGCGATCGTGCCCCCGCGAAAAGATGTAGAGGTCTGACCTGACGTAGTAGAAGTACGGTGGCTGGTTGGCAAGTGGTTAAAGTGCTCTGTGACGCATCAAGGTTCCATAGGCATAAAATCCTTGCATATAAAATGCTCAGCCACTTGTTGGTTGTTCTCACTGATACTGGTAATGATGCTGTCAGCTAAGTGTAATCTTATCACAGTAGTGGAAGCAAACACATAGTAACTTTCCTAATAAACAAATACACACATTATCTAAAGTACCTTAGCAAAGGGTCCGAATTCCTTTTAATAAACTCTGCTTTGAAGTTTGTGCTAGTCTCTGTTTTGGCAAGTCTGTGTCCTCTCATGTAAGTTTACATTCCTCCTCTGCCAGATTGTACTTTAGCCCTAAAACACATTTACTATAAACTGCCTGGGAGGCACCTGCAGCAAAAGAGCGATTTTGTAACCAGTTTTTATAAGCCTGCAGTATATACATTCTATGTGTAGTGACATCCTTGAAGTTGAAAATTGTCTTACTGAGCCAAATTTCTTTGGACGTCAATCCTTAAAGTCATTGGGTTTTAGTAATGCCTGAGAATCCTAATTGAAATTATAATTTTTTTTTTTTTTTTTTACTTTTGTCTTTTCAGGACAGGAAACAAAGGGAAATCTAACAAACAGGGCACTCACAAAAAAAGCAGGGTATTCATCCTTCCCTACTGAAAAATGAATTTTTAGCTGTGTATGCATTTTAAAGCGGTTTGAACCCCCAAACCCCAAAAAAGTGTATATATTGCATGTATTGCTAATCCTTAAGGTGGCTGCATTCGCTTTTTTCTTTTTTTTCTGCTTTTTTTCTTTTTTTTCTGCTTTTTTTTCCTTTTTATCTTAAGTGGTGTTCCTGGTAGTAACACACTTTGCTGTCTTAGAGCGTTCCCACTGTGGATATAGAAGGAACAGAGACCCCTTTGGACAGCAGCATTTCTGTCATGGGACTTGACATGCAATGGGGTTGATTTACTAAAGGGGAATAGTCTGGGCACTGCAAGTGCAGTTCTAGATTTGAGGGGAACATGCAAGGAAAATAAAAAAACAGCATTTTCTGTTTCAAGTATTTTATTGAATAATGCAAGGAAGTAACAACTTTTGACATACAGTATAATGCGAGGTAATGTAAACAAAGCTCGGTAACAGAGCATGACCAATAACTGTAACTACAGCAAATCGTGAGGGTTAGTAGACAAGGGGCGGTAAAATGGGTGGTCACGAGAGAGTAGTGATAGGCATCGCCACCCCATATAGGGAGCACACTGTGCCTAGGTGGGGAGGCAAAACCAACCAATTGTTAAACTAAAAGGGAACAGTACCCAAGTCTACCGTACCGTGTGGGAAGAGGCAGGGGGATAAGAGGAACCTCACGGGTATCTACCAAACAGGAAAAACATGGGCTACAGTCAGCCAGAATGATGGAACAAGTCGAACAGGTAACCTGTAAACTGTAGTTAAAATGACAAGGTAGAACAAACTCCGACGTTGTAGGTGCTACAACATATGTATGCAGAAGGAAGGAAGCAGGGCGGGGGGGGGGCAGGGAAAAGGGGGAACAGGAGGGTACAAGGATAATATGGGGGAGGGGTAGACAGAAGGGGAAGAGGAAGGGGGAAGGATCGCTGGGGGTGGGGGACCAGTACATAAGGAGTGGAGGTATTGGGTCCCCAGGTATGGTTCAGGGCAGCAATAGAGAGCTATCAAAGTTGGGGGGAAGAAAATTGTCAACTTAAGGTTGCCAGATTCTATCATACTTCTCGACTGTATCCGTCAGAACAGCATCAATTTTGGCGTTAATCATAGCGTTGGTGATTCGGTGTTTCACTTCAGTCAAAGGCAGATGTGGGGATTTCCACGCTTTCGCAATGGTTTGTTTAGCCGCTGTTGTGACCTGTAGGAACAGTTTGTGGCGGAATTTGGACACATTATCCGGTTTTACATTCAAGAGAGCCAGTAGGGGGTCAGGCGAGATCGGAACATCCATCAGGGTGGAGAGAATATGGAAAAAAAAACAGCATTTTCTCTTTCGTTCGACGACACAGCTCCTGATCTTCATAACCATTGGGTTATACTGCCTCCTACAGGAGTAGGACACTAGGCAGAAAAAGAATCTGGCTACGCCTATGGGCAGTCCCAGGGGAGGGGGGGGGTATACGCCCTCTCCCTGCTATAGGTACTCAGTAAGGCCCTAGTTCCTTGCTGGGATCTCTGGTCCTGGCAAACTTTTTTTTTTTCTTCCTTTTTTAGATAAGAAATTTTTTTTTCCTGTGAGATCTACAATCAACTGCCGGACTGGGCGACAGGCTGGATAATCTAGATCAAGTGGTCACCCCAGTCTGGCCAACAAGAGCCTGCAGACCCGAGCTCTGCGCTAGGTTGGCCGCAACATAGCCCCACTGGACGGGGGCTGGCCTGCGAGTTAAACATCACATAAGACCGGGTCTCTGCCCAAGTCACAGCGTTCCTCCTGGCCGACAGCCCCCCCATTTCGATGGCAAGGGGTTCTGTCTGGAGTGGTGCCAGCTTGTTTCCTGGTATGGTAAATAGCTGTCCCCCCTCTGCCCCTGGAGGGTTTTGGGGTGGACGTGGGCCCCTCCTTGGGACGGTCGAACCCCCGGGTTCGGGTTCCCCTCCTTCCCGTCAGGTACCCTCCTTTATCTGTCCCCCATCCTACCCCCCCCTTATGCTGGGGCTGTGTGGGTGGTCTGATCCACCTCCTGGGGTGGGGGCAGGGCGCTATGCTGGCGAGGGGGGGGGGGGTTGTACCTGGTAGGGGCTTCTGCCTGAGCCTGTCCTTGAGGCCTAGGGATCCCTCCTGGCTCCCTGGGAGCCTTGTGGTGCCGCCATTTTGCTGTAGCCTGTGTGTTTCCAGGCACAGTGGCCATGTTTGTGTAGACCTGCAGCCATTTTTCGGTGCTTTGCAATTGAAAATAGCGGCAGTCATGACAGTGGACGGCGATTTTTGGCGGTGGGAGTCCCCTTTCATCCCCTGGTACTGACTCCTGGATCTTTACACTACACTTCCTGATTACCGCATATGAAGTGCAGATTATCCTGGCGGCTGTAGGTGCCTGTTTCTGCTGGGTGGTGAGTCTTGTGGGGTTCTCTCCCTTGCTGCTGAGGATAGCTTGGTGCTTTTTGCCCGGCGACCGGGTGGTGCTGCCAGCGCAGTGGGGGTTGTACCTTTGCAGTGTTTTACTCTTTTTGTGGGGTCCCCCTGGTGACTCATGAAGTCTTTGGAGCACATCTCCCACCTGATCCCCCTCTGAGGCTGCGGGGCCCTTCAGGTCCCAACCATACATCGATGCACTGACGGCGGTCCTGGAGTCCTTTGTATCTGTGTGAGACTTTGAAGATGGAGGACACAGCTGCAATGGAGGCGCAGGTTCCCTTTGGCTTTCACAAGCCATCCAGGGTGGCAAAAAGGTGTTTCCTCTCCCTGCCAATTTTGACAGAAGGGGTCCCTAAGCGATTTACTAGGAGTTACCCCTATGAGGAGTCCCTTTATTTAAAAAGTGGACTGTTCCACCGGTGGTGGACCCTCCAACCAGAATCATGGTTGCCTTGTTCAATCTGGAAACTGAAGAGTCCCTGGCCTTTAAGGATCCAGCTGACAGGAAGGCGGAGGCTTTTGCCCACAATATGTACACTCTGGCTGGTTTGGCACTGAGGCCGGTATTCACCATTGCCCTAGTGTCACAAACTCTGACTGAGTGGGCTAAGCTTTTACGCCGTGACCTTGAGGTAGAACAGCTCCACCCTGTCTTTGCCGAGCTGGCAGACCAGCTGGTCCAGGGGCTGGAGTTTATCTGTGATGCCTCTTTGGATGTGGCTCCCCTAGTGGCTTGGCTCTGTTTTGGCAGTGGTCCTTTGGTGTATCTTTTGGCTTATATGCTGGTCTGTGGACCAGACTTCTAAAAAGGCCTTGACTGATCTCCCCTTTCAAGGCTACCCTGGATGACCTCATTAAAGGTCTCACAGGGAGAGTACTTTTCTTCCTCAGGATACGAAGGGCATGGAACCTCGACGTAGACATGGGTCCTCCTTCTCGGCTCATAAAGTGTTGTTTTTATTTTTTTTTTTTTTTCAGTCAGACTCCCTATTGTGGTTACGGATGGACCTCTGAAAGGGGTTTCCGCTTCCTCTGTGACCATTTCCAGATGGATCAGACGGACGATTATTCAGGTCTGCTCCATCAGGGGTCAGGTTCCTCCTTTTCCTGTCAAGGCGCACACTACTCAGGCACTTGGTGCCTCCTGGACCTTCCGTCATCAGGCATCAGTGACGCAGGTTTGCGAGGCTGTCACCTGGTCGTCGGTGCACACTTTTCACAAAGTTTTATAAAGTGGATGTGTTGGCATCTGCGGATGCTTTTGGCCACAAGGTTTTGCAGGCTGCTGTTTAGAGGACTTGATCCTCTTTGAGGTTGTATTGTTTTTTTCAGGTGGGCTCCAGTTGTTTTGGTTGAGCTCCTGTTGCCTGGTTGGCTACTGTTTTTGCCTTGGGAATTAATTTTTTTTTCCTGTTCCCACCCCTCATGTTTAACACTGCGTTGGGATGTCCCAGTGGTTATAAGGTCAGGAGCTGAGTCCGTCAATGAACGAAAGAGAAAATGGGATTTTTGACATACCGTAAAATCCATTTCTCTGATGTTCATTGATGGACACAGCACCCACACCTCTGTGGAGTTGTATTTCTTCTGACACTGCTTGTAACAAAACTGAGTACCTATAGCAGAGAGAGGGAGTATACCCCCTGGGACTGCCCATCGGTGTAGCCAGATTCTTTTTCTGCCTAGTGTCCTACTGCTGTAGGGAAGAGTAAAACCCAATGGTTATGAAGATCAGGAGCTGTGTCCGTCAATGAACATCAGAGAAATTGATTTTACGGTCAATTAAAAATCCCCATTTTTGCTTGCATATGGTTGGATGATTGAAATCAGCAGAGCACAGACTATTTGCCTTTAGTAAATCAACCCCAATGTCTCTCAACTGCAATAAAATAAATGTACCTGCTTTTTTGCAATTCTCAGCAAAGTGTACGGGGAGCTGTGTACATTTCTGGCATAGTGCCAGTGCCGGGATGAGTAACGTCATCCCACACCAGCCAATTAAGATGGCTGAAGACTTGCACCCGAGAGGAGATGACAGCTCTGGCAACAGACCTTGCAGGCGTCGGACCTTTGAAGAAATGGTAAGTATTTGCTTGACTTTAGTTCCACTTTTAAAATCAAGCTCCAGCTAACGCGTTTTAAGCAGTTAAATCAACAGACTTGTTTCCTTTTGGGATAAAGGTTTTACATAAAAGCTGTCCATTGTAAGCATCCCATCAGTTACGTGGTTTGTCTCAACCCTTTAGCTACCACTTTTGTTAGACAGCTTGGTCTGTTAAAGGAATTTTAAAAAATAACAGACTTACTGGTCAGACCACCAGGTGAAAATAAGAACGCCTCAAGGAGAAAAAAAAAAAAAATACTAGCGCAGCCACCACATTTAAGAATTGGTACGTTGGAATATTTAAAATTTAGGTTTTTGGGTTCATAGCTGAAAAAATTTATTATTGGTTGTGAAGGGTTAACACCTATTTATTTTTTGGCCTGTGTTCCATTTGTTAGATTTTTGCCTCGTACACACGTTCAGATAATCATACGAAAAAAATCGCTTTCGACTTGATCGCACGATAATCTGATCGTTAGTACACAGCTTTCGACAGCCGATCACGACAGTTCGTCCAACAAAATCTGAAGGGGCAAACACGAAAACTTATGTCGCACGATAGCCTAGCGAATGACAATCGTTTAATCAGTACAGTATGCGTCCGCTAAAAATCGATAGACAAAGACCACGCATGATCATAAATTAAAAAATAATCAGGAAAAAAGCCTGGCTGCCTTTGGTTTTGTTTTGCACTATGTTATACGTAGCTACACAACCAGGAAGCTTTTCCAGAATCGTACGAAAAAAAAATCATACGCTGGTACGCATTGTTGAATTCAATATTAGTATCATGCAACAAAATGCGAACGACAAGTCGTACGATTATCTGAATGTGTGTACGAGGCATTTCACTTCCTGTCCTAGAGACGTGACCGGATGTGAGAAGAAATCACTTCAAAGTGAAGGGAGTTCCCTTTTATGCCGCAGTCACTAGATGTCCTCATCAGAAGATTGATCCTTACCTAGAGTTCTGGTGACCACTCCAGAATTTTGAATCTCTGTAGTCTACAGGACAAACTGAGGATGATTCTTGATTAAAAAAATATAAATTAAACTGACTATGGGGTCCAAGCATTCTCAGTTGAAAGCAGAATTTGGGCTTTACATATACTGTAGTTTTAAAGCTGGTGCCTATCACTCTTATGTAGAGAAGCTAGTTAGCAAAAAGAGGCACTGATGGCATGAAACTAGAAAGTTGCCTGTGATCTACTAAAGTGTATGGCCAGCCAAATCTTTTCTTTTGTGTAAAGGTTTAGAACCCCTCAAAGACCTTCTTTGTTTTTGTTTTTTTGTTAGAAATTCACTCTAATTCTGGCCATACACCTGCCGGAAAATTGTTCAAAAATCTGTCATTTGGTCCGATCATCCGTTTTTCGTCCAGTTAATGGGCACAAATAGAAAATCGTTTTCAATTTTTCAGAGCCGAAAAATCGAAGGAACAGTTTTGGAAATCTGCCGGCCGAACGTTTGCACTAGGTATATGTGACAAACTGAATTAATTTATGTCTATTGAATGACTTATCTTTCAAAATTCAGTCAATACATGATGGCACAATCGTCTGCTCTCACGGCTGAGTTTTTGTTTTTCTAAAAATTAGTTTGTACGATATTTCGGCTAGTGTATGGCCAGCATTACTTCGGAACTCTCCGACAGCAACACAGGTAGCCCATGCTGTCGATTTTGGGGTGGAAATGGTTGGGAATCTCTTATGGCTCTGAACCTGGTTAGATAGCTGTGAAACTGCCCCTGTAATACCACTCCACTCCAAAACATGGGTTGAAGTAGGTGTAGTAACGAGTCTTCATCAGCCCAACACAATATACTCCACTGGCACATGCTTGTTCCAGGTCACTGATTCAAAAGCTAGTGAAGAAAGAATGAGGATAAATGCCTTGATTACTGCAGATATAACTGTCTGAGGGCGCTCCAGCATTTAAACTAAAGCCCCGTACACGCGCGTCGAAAATTGGCAGGGAATTTTCGTCCAACGTCCGATCTGCCGATTTTCGGCTTGTTAGTATGATGCTTCCGACAACCAACTCCGACTTTTCGGCTGAAAAAAATCTGGTGTGCAGACTAACATTTTTGTTGGCCGTCAACATAGCGGCCGATTTTCGTGCAGTCAGTACAGATTTCGACAGGGAAAAATCTGATGAGCAAGACTGGGCATGCTCAGTGAAGAAAAACACAAGGAAAACAAACCAACACATGACATCACTTCTGAAGTAGAATTTTGTTGGCCGAGAAAATTCGTGTGCAGTCTAGGCACATTCCAACCAACAAAACACAACTTGGACAAAAGTCGGACGATCGGTCGGCCGATAATCGTTGCGTGTGTACGAGGCTTTACTCCCTAACCCCATTTCAGCCTTATTGCACAGTTCTGTGTCCACTGGTCAGAAAGCACATGTATGATAACATATACATGCATCGGGCACAGGGTCCATGGGGTTTAAATTGGGTGCCTTGAGGAGGAAGCACCAATCAAAGCCAATAGGGAGCCCAAAGGCATCGAGGCCAATAGGGAAACAAAGTTGGGCAACTGCAGGCTGAATAACACTAGATTGCTGAAGGGAGACCCTGCGAAAAAGATGCGTTTTTTACATGATCTTTCTGGCTGTGCTGTATGGCAGAGGTGTGTTCAAATTAGACTGGCTAAGGAAAATTGTTTGACAGATAACTGCAAACCAGTGTTAATTTCGTCGACTAAAACCGACTAAAACGTTTTCGTCGACTAAATTAACACAATTTTAGTCGACTAAAATACAACTAAAATGAAAACAATTCAGATGACTAAAATACGACTAAAACTAAAATGGCATTTTAGTCAAAAGACTATAACTAAAACTAAATCAAAATTTGCTGCCAAAATTGGTGCATGCTCAAAGCTTAATACCATAAATAATAACATATTAGATTTTTCACTCCAGGACCAGCAGTAGTATATAATGAGTTTGGAAATTGTAGAGAAATGCTTAAATAATGCATTACAAATTACGATTAAACTACACCCATTCGATTATAGATGACTAACATGAGTTTTAGTCGACTAAAATGTAGGACGTTTTAGTTGACTAAAATGTACTGGAGTTTTAGTCGACTAAATACGACTAAAACTAAAACACTTGCAGAAGACTAAAATGGGACTAAAACTAAAATGCCATTTTAGTCCTAAGACTAAGACTAAAACTAAATTGAAATTTGCTGCCAAAATTAACACTGCTGCAAACCTGTTTTACCCTAATCCTTGATGTTCGCCTAGAGTTCTTCTTTGAGCTGTCATTCAGCACTGAGTATGGTTGACGCCGGCCTCTTTCACATTTCTACCACTATTTTTTTACAGTGGTTGCTTTCATTTTAGGTGGAGGCTGTTACCAGAAAGGACTGTTTCATCTTTGTAACTGTAAACCAAAACAAGGGATCTCCCAAGTCATAGGAAGCTGAGACATTTGTCATTCTCACCATGCTGTACAAACCTGACACCTTATTTCTGTGCCGTTGTCCCCACACCCCCACGTTCTTATGTTGGTTAAAAATAAGGTCATATAGGAGAAGAATTTTCACACATCAACCCCAGCCACCCCAATGTATTTCCAGTGTGTATATAGACATGTTTTTCCTTACCCTCTGAACCAGTTTCAGGTTCAACTTAACTTTCTGGACGAGTAAACATACTCAGAACTGCAAGTGGCCTATGAATGAATCACCCAAAATACTCCATGACCTTTTCTGTAGTGTTTGTGCTGCTCTGGTCACACTTTCTGCTAGCTGAATATCTGCGTCCTCAGTGAGGGAAATAAACATGCAGCTGGTTTGCTATACGGATCAACCGGCTCTGCTCTAACCTGACACAAGTTGCAGTACTTCCCATGTACTTTTCCTATAGACTGCTAACATTTTGTCAAAATGAAAATACTTTTATAACCTCTCCAAAAACCAAAGCAGGGCTTGACAAATCCCAGGTCACCATGACGACTAGATATTGCATCCTGGCGCCTGGGCTTTTGTCAGCCAAGTGTACTTGTCGGATAGAAGCATTCTGGTGGCGGCGCCGCTTGCCCATCTGCAGGACCAGCATAAGGGGTGCCGCAGGGTAGAGGGGAGGAGGGAGAGTGGACACACATCCACTCTCCTCCCCTTGTTGCTGTCATACACGTCACTTCCGGATCCCCATTGACCGTTTCCATGGCCAAAATGTTGTGCATTACATTCAGTGGAGCACAGGGGAGACTTACAGATTACATATCGCCATGTATTCCAGGAAGAGAGCAATAATTCCAGCAACAGACCTCCTTCGTAACACTAAACTGATGACCTATAGGGGGCTTTTAAATCGTCGTCAATGGAAAATGTACTGAAGTTTGTCACCATTTCACAGTCACATGCAAATGTAAAGTTTGACATTTGGTATCTATTTACTTGGTGCAACCTCGGCTTTTAATGCTCATCATTTCAGTTCCTTCCCTTTTCGCCGTTTTAAATGTCTGAACAGCTAAGCAGGAGAGCAGTGTTGTCACCCAAGGATGCCTACTTCTAATGGACTCCAAATTGACATAATGTGTATAGCATGCCAGCAATTAGGCCTGCAATAGACTGGTCGAAATTCAGCTGGTTCAGCAGGAACCAGACAAATTTTGATCCATCTATGGGCAGGCTGGTTGTATTGAAGATGATCTATTGATAGATTTTAGTACAACTATCCCGTCTGTCTGTTTTTATTTTTTTGTCGTTTTATTTTTTGTGCAATTACTGCTAGCAGCTGTAACCACCGACAGTGATCATTGTATTCTGACTACTGGGAAACCTCCCGCTGTTCGAATATAATAGCGCAGTAAGAGGGATTCCCCCATCAATACTGACTGTGTTAATGGAAGGAATAAATTTATTTGCCTTCCTTTAACCTGTGATTGAAGGAAAGAAAATGTCATAATCTATGGCCAGCCTATGAGCTTGGGAGTCCACAAGGAGCTCAAAACATCATGGGGCACCAACATTATTGTAGATGGGTGGATATGGGTGTTGGACTTCTTAAACCAGAAATGTATGTATTGAGGAATTTTACAAAGAACTACACCAGATGAGGACAGCCTTTACCAGGATAGGGAATGTTTCAGTTGGAGATTAGTTATTAGTTATACACACCTAGAACTTCAGACAATCCTGCGCTGAGGAATTATGGCAGCTACCATTGTTTTACCCTCTGATAAATACCAGTTTATGGTTATGTTGATCCTACAGCTTTAGTGGGTCCCAATTTCAATGTAGACTAACTGAATCAGTGATTCAACGTTGCATGTGGATCAGAATGACATCCAGAGAACTGCAATTTAAAGATGGGCCTCAATTCCCCTTCTGTATTTCTTGCAGTGCAGATGTGTGCAGCAGATTAAACCACTAAAGCTGGCCTTAGGCGGTTCGAATCTCAGCCAGGTCAGGAGGGACTGGCTGAGATTCAAGCCTTGTATGGGCATGCTGATTGTACCAAAGTCCATCCATCCATCCATCGACTTGGGTACAACCAGCATGTTTGGTTACTAGCATGTGATTGCCAGCGGCTGTAGCCGCTGGTAATAATCACTGTGTTGTCCCAGAAGGGAGGGCTCCTCACAGATAGAACACACTAGGTCCAATGGAAGGATTCCCCCATCAACACTGACCGTTGATGGGGGAATTGAGTGATTTTTCTTTCCTGCAAAGAAATTCACAACCTCTATGGCCTTCCTTAGCTAGAAGCCTCTTTTGGGTTGCTATTTCTGCCCCCCAAATCTGCCAAAACTGGCCAGTTTGAAAGTTGTGGTGACCATGGGAAAAGTGTTAATGAAAGCTACCCTAGGTTCTGTTTATCATTTATTAAAGGAGAAGTACAGATAAAGCTTGTTTGGCTGTATTTCTGTGAATCACAGGAATGTAGTTCGTTCTGCACTCCTGTGACCCGTTTTCAGCAGACAGCAGGTTGAAGGCCGCTGTCGGCTGAAGTCACAGAGCTGGTTCAGGCTAGGGAAAGGCGGCGACCATATGGTTGGCATCCGCCCACATGCCTGGATCAGCACCCGACTCAGGCTCTCAGCAAGCCGTTGAGAGCCTGAGCTGGGCTCTTCTGCCCCCTCCACAGCCCAGCACTCAAGTGAGCGTGGGGGGGGGGGGGCTTGCAGAGCAGAGAGCGCTAACTGACAGTCACCAGCTTTCTCTGCGATCAGCTGTTTGATTTCTCAGTTCTCACCTATAGAGTCGGCAGTGGACCAATGCTACATCGAGCTAGGTAAGTATGATTCTGCAAAAAAAAACTAAATTCCCATACTTCTCTATTAAATACAAGGTGACAAAATCTAGATCCAACATCATGTACCTTTTCATGCTGTGCCATGTATTGTGATTTATTTTCACCCAAGTTACGTACGCCATTCTCCGATGAGTGAGGGGGAGCTAATAAGTCTGGAAGAATGTCCTAATTGCTCCCAAATAGGAGGAGCTGCTTGTTTGGCTGAACAGTTGTTCTTTGTTTGGAGACTACCTTCAGGCCTGTGAGCTCAATGCTCAGGTATGTGACGGGAGCTGTTTAGGCTGTGCTTGGTAGTCACAGGTGTGCTGTAGAAACATCACTAAATCATGTATTAAACCCTAATAATCCACCCAACAAAGCGGAACCAGACCCTGGCTGGCTTACTTGCAGAGCACAAAGGAAAGGAATACAGGTGTTAATGCCAGGCACTGAAAACTCTGGAATGTTAACTTTTACACATTTTGTAGGGTCAGATTCCCATTCCCCTTTTTTTTTTTTTTTTAAGATTGTTTTCTTTCCCAAAGAGAAGCCAAACATGGCTGATAACAATGGTTAGAATTCAGAGCAGCAAAGGCCCTGTGTCAGTTTGGAGCTTTCTCTAGATTTCTGACAGATAAAATGCTGCAAGTAGAGAATACAGGTTTAATGGGACATGGGGGGGGGGGGGGGGAGGGGAGGTTAGGGAATGTGCAGGTATAGTTTTGAAGATGTATCTGTGTTTTTTGCCAAAGATGCTTTAACTACTTCCCATCTGCCTTTGGCAGTTTTACTGCTACAGGGCGGCAGCTGTGAGCCAGATCATATCTATCTCTCTATCTATATCCACTTCTGGACCGGAAGGATTTGCCCCCCATAATGACCAGGCCATTTTTTGCGATTCGGCTCTGCGTTACTTTAACGGAAAATTGCGCAGTCGTGCGACGCTGTACCCAAATACAATTGTGTTTTTTTTTTTTTTTTTTTGCCACAAATAGAGCTTTCTTTTGGTGGTATGATCCCCTGTGCGGGTTTTTAGATTTTGCGCTATAAACAAAAAAAAAGAGCGACAAGTTTGAAAAAAAAAAAGACATGTTTTTTACTTTCTGCTATAAAACATTCTCAATAAAATTTTTTTAAAAATATAATTTTTATCACTTTAGGCCAATTTGTATTCTGCTACATATTTTTGGTAGAAAAAATCCCAAAAAGCGTATTACAATAGCGTTTACAAACTACGGGATAGATTTTTGGACTTTATTTTTATTAGTAATGGCGGTGATCTGCGATTTTTAGCGGGACTTCAAAATTGCGGTGGACAGATCAGACCCCTAACTGACATTTTTGACACTTTTTGGGGACCAGTGACATTAATACAGTAATCGGTGCTAAATAATATGCACTGTTAAGCCCAGTACACACGCAACGATTATCGGCCGACGATCGTCTGTTTTTTGTCCAGAGTTGTGTTTTGTTGGTTGGAATGTGCCTAGACTGCACACAAATTTTCTCGGCCAACAAAATTCTACTTCAGAAGTGATGTCATGTGTTGGTTTGCTTTCTTTGTGTTTTTTCTTCACTGAGCATGCCCAGTCTTGCTCATCAGATTTTTCCCTGTCTAAATCTGTACTGACTGCACGAAAATCGGCCGTTATGTTGACGGCCAACAAAAATTTTATAGTCTGCACACCAGATTTTTTTCGGCCGAAAAGTCGGAGTTGGTTGTCGGAAGCATCATACTAACAAGCCGAAAATCGGCAGATCGGACATTGGACGAAAATTCCCTGCCAATTTTCGGCGCGTATGTACGGGCTTTACTGTATAAATGACACTGACAGGGAAGGGGTTAATACTGGGGGTGATCAAAGGGGTTAAATGTATGCCTGTATGCTTACTGACTGTGTGTGTGTGTTGGGTGTTCTGTGACATGCACAGACAGATCGCAGTTTCAGCTTGGGTGACTGCTGATCTGTACCTACCTGTCTGAGAGAAGATCCGTCTGGTTTGTTTACATAAGCAGGTGGGTCTTCGCTTGGTTTCCTGGATGATTGCGGGAGGGCAGCGGCAATCGCCACTGCTCCTTCTTGCGGCCCATCTAAACACAGCGTGAGATGTGGCACACGCACCCCGCCGAAATCACATGCACTCCAGTCACGTATTACTACGTGACTGGATGCAGCCGAGCTGCCCTGCCACAGTAAAAAGGCGGCGGGCAGTCGGCAAGTGGAGATAGCGGGAGATAGAGATGTATATCTCATATATATATATATATATATATATATATATATATATATATATATATATATATATATATATATATATATATATATATATATATATATATATATATATATAAAATCTGCAGCTCGCTTCCTCTGTGATTACACAGTGGAAGCCAATCAAGCAGATGCCGGGTGCTCAATGTCCTCTGGCAACCGCCGATCATCGGGCAGAGACACAGAACTGAGATCTGCTTATGTAAACAAGGCAGATCGCCGTTCTGACAAGGAGGAAGCGATGTTTGTGTTCCTGCAAAGCAGAGAATAAATTCTATCTCTTCCCCTAGTGAAAGCACCTCGCAGTGTTCACATAAACACCTGTTTAAGCACACAGTTAACCCTTCGATCGCCCCTGATGTTTAACCACTTCCCAGCCAGTGCCATTAGTACAGTGACCATGCATATTTTGTTAGCACTGATCACTGTATTAGTGTCCCTGGTTCCCAAAAAATGTCAGAATGTCTGCTGCAATATCGCAGTCCCCCCGCCATTACTAGTAAAATAAATAAATAACAAATATCCCATAGTTCATAGACGCTATAACTTTTGTATATACTTTTTATATATTTTGTTTGTTATTACTATGGGAGACCAGATCTAGTAAATGCAGGGTCCTGAGTTTAGTAACACTAAGGCTCCTTTCACACTATCCGTCCGTCGGACGGATTCCGTTTTTCTCAGCGGGGGATCGAGCCGCCGATCCCCCGCTGAGCAGGAGGACAGCTGTGTCTCCGCGCTGTGTGCGGAGACACAGCTGTGAGTTCCCCATGCATCTCTATGGGGGAAATCGGATGGGAACGGACCGTCGGTCCGTTCTCATCCGATCCAATCCGCTGGACGGATGGAAAATAGGGCTTCCATCCGTCCAGACTTGACGGACCGGATCGGGTGTCAGCGGACATGTCTCCGCTGACATCCGATCCCCCATAGAGATGCATGGGGGGACTGTTTAGACCCCCCCAAAAAAACGGACAAGCGGATCTGAACGGTCCGCCTGTGTGAAAGGGTCCTTTTAAAGGCTCTAGAACCACTTTTTCCTGGCTAGATAGTTGGGAGCTATAGTCTGACTGGCAGCCCCACAGTTTCTACCTCTAGAAACCAAACAAATCCTTGCTGCTTAGCAAGTCACTGACCCAGGACAAGTATTCAGGTCAGGTGTCAACATTCCTGGTCGCATGCTTGAGTTTGTGTGTGCTCAACCTTCAAAATAAAACCAGGCAATCGCAGTTTCCATGTTTTGTTTTATAAGATTCAGCTTCCACGGCCTGCATTTTACTCTGATGCAAGTCTCCGGGTACTTCTTGGGCAGCAGTAGATGGCCTCAGGTCCCAGTATAGGCTTTCAGACTGGTAATGGCTAGGAATTGGAAGGTGTATTGCCTCTGCTGTGCTTCTAATCACTGCTAGAAGAGCTTGGACTGAGACTGACCATTTAAGTATCCTGATGGGAGTTATTGAGTGCTCGGTGGTGGTACATTTGAAATATGGCTTACTAATTATGTATGAGAAGCCAATGCAGCGTTATCCCAATGATCAAGCAACTACTATGCGGAGCTCCCTCTGTAATAAAACATTTAGGATTCTCTGCAAGGTGATATTAGGAACATACGTTGACAGCAGCTGCTCTATCCTCCTGTGTACACGGTTATCTGCAGCCTTTTGAAGAGAGGCTGTGAAGAAGTCCTGTCAGGGAACTTTCCAGAAGATAAAGAAAAGCTGAGATCAGCAGGGACAGCCCATGTCAGGGATCACAGTGCAGCTCAATGCAATAACATTCATGCAGATTAATGGGACACATGGCAATGCAAATGGCAGAAACCCATACATAGCCAGCCATCAGACAGCGAAGGACTAATTCCAGTTGCGGTATGTTACTGCAAGTTACTATTTGATTTTCATTTGCTTTGCATTTTAATTCTTCATGGGAGAGATTTTATGCAGGAAGGCAAAAATAGAAAACGGTCATACGAGAATCATCTGGCCTGCTATTGCTGACCGCTTAGCAAAAATGCTAGTTTCTGGGCTGTCATGCTGATGAAACTGTGTTAAGGCTTTCATTATTTTGAGCCAGCAATCTGGAAAACTTTGGGCCGGTTTACACTACTAGTGCTATGGCAGACATCACACGTGATTCACACCACATTGCTGTGCAGATAGCATGCGATGTCTGTGCAATGCAAATTCAGAATTCACATTGCATTCGGCCTGGACTTGTGCAGGACCCTTTTTTTTTTTTTTTTTTTGTCCACACCAGAATTGGTTCACATGGCTGTCTACACCCATGTGATTTGGATCTGCAAATCGCACTGAGTTTTGCAAAATGATTGTGAAGTGTATGTTAATGACACCCTGCAATCAGTTATGAACAGGTTGCAATTTTGATGTGCTGTGAATTTGCACCGCATCTAGTGTGAACTGGGCCTTTGTTGTACTTTTACCCAAACTTTCATCTGCTGCGTGCACATTCAAGCGTGTAACTTAAAGTATAGATGACTGCCAGGCAACTAGCATTTTCAAGAGACCAGCAAGGGCATCCCAAAATTATAGGTCCGTTGTACAGATTATTGATGATCGCTATTTTCTAGATGAACTTTTGTGTGTTTTTTTTTTTTCTACCAGAGTAACTATGCAGTGCAATCCGAATCAGTGTTGCTGGCCCGGCCTACTGGTCTACAGAACCCTGCCTATCACTCACATTTCTCTGCCCCACTCTACATGCGTACATCAATTTATTTCCCAGTAATCTATTGCTGTTGTCTGGACTCTCAAGAGTCTTCCCACATTTTATGTAAGAAAGGGCTCTCTGGAGATGTAGTTCTGGTGGAGAGCTTGTGTCAAGATAAACAGCGCTTTCTGCATCTGCAACACTTACTAGTGATATCATAGGGAACAAAAAAGCTGCTACAGGAACAAATGCTTGGGCATGCAATGGAAGGAAGAGGAAGATTAAGGAGCACTTGCTCAGCTCTGTAACTGTTGGGACACTGAGGGGGTGTTGGAGCGGTGTTACCCCTCCTACCATATTCTTATGGCTGCGGCAGAGGAAAGGATGATCATACTGTGCATTTTACAGGCATCTTACAGGGTTGTCTCCTTTTATCAGAAGGTAATCCATAAGCAATATTACTGAAAGGATTACCAGGTATGATTAGAGATAACAAATTACATTTCACTATGCTACATAAAGGTGCAGAAGTTCCATAAATTGCAACCAATTTTTTTTTTGTTTGTTTTAAAGCAGTGGTCTCCAAACTGCAGCCCGGAGAGCAGATGTGGCCGTTTGCTTGCTTTTATCTGGCCCTTGGGCTGATACTACTGATACCAATAGTAAGGCATAATTCCCCCTGACACCAATAAAAGGGCGCAATTCCTCCCAATGACAGCAAAGATGGGGCACAATTCCTCCCACTGACACAAACAATGGGGTACAGTTCCCTCCAATGACACCAATGATGGGGTACAGTTCCCTCCACTGACACCAACGATGGGGCACAGTTCCCTCCACTGACACCAACGATGGGGCACAGTTCCATCCAATGACACCAACGATGGGGCACAATTCCTCCCACTGACACCAATGATGGGGTACAATTCCCTCCAATGACACCAACAATGGGGTACAGTTCCTTCCAATGACACCAATGATAGGGTACAGTTCCCTCCAATGACGCCAACGAATGGGGTACAGTTCCCTCCAATGACGCCAACGAATGGGGTACAGTTCCCTTCAATGACACCAACGAATGGGGTACAGTTCCCTTCAATGACACCAACGAATGGGGCAAGTTCTTCCAATGACACCAACGAATGGGGTACAGTTCCCTCCAATGACACCAATGAATGGGGTACAGTTCCCTCCAATGACACCAACTAATGGGGTACAGTTCCTTCCAATGACGCCAACAATGAGGTGCTTTTTCTCCCATTGACACCAAAGATGTGGGAATTGTTTCTTCCCACTGATGTCAAGACCTTTTCTACTTCCAATCCCCACAGTCTGGCCCCCCTAAAGTCTAAAGGACAGCAAACTGGCCCTTTGTTTAGAAAGTTGGAGACCCCTGCTTTTAAAGTGATTTTTAATGGAAATTGAAACCAAAATAATTAACATGTTCTACATGCTTGCTTTGTGCAATGGTTCCACCAGCACTCCTAGCTTTCCCTCGCTGAGTGCCCCCATAGCAAACAGCTTGCTATGGGGGCACTCATGCATGCTCACTCCCAAGCAGGCTCTGTGTGTCTATTGATACACAAAACAGGTCCCGGCCCCACTCCCTTCTCACTGGCTGTAATTGACAGCGGGGGCCAATGTGTGCCTGAGCCAATGAGGAGGGAGAGAGCCAGAAGAGCAGCTGCTTCTTTCACATTGCTGGATTAAGATGGGGCTTAGGAATTTATTTGGGGGAGGACGCACACACAAGCTGTTTTACCTTCATGCATAGAATTCAGAAAAGTGAAAAAACCTTTAGCCTTTAAGAGCACCCCAATATATCACTACAACGCACTGTAGATGGAGAACTGGTTAGCTTTTGATTGCATTGCAACAACTGGTGATATGTGCTGGATGCTAAATGGAAGGGAATAAGTAGGGAAACTGTAACTGTTCATGGCATTGAATGATTAGTCGCTTGCTCCTATCAATTGCTGAAATGTAATACCTCCTTGAAAGCTCTTTGGCCAAACCCCTGAAGTTTGGAAATCATACCACCTGTAGCAGTATAGAAGCCTTCCTATCTGAGGAGTCCTAATTTCATGTTTTAATTATCTGACTTGTACTGTTTTACAGCAAATATCTACTAGAACTAATGTTTAATACTTGAATTCTGTGTCTTCAAGAACCTTTTGTTGGTGTAACGGTTTAAAAACGAATGAATGGGGACTGCAAAACTGCATGCCTGGTTTTCTATTAAAGTTGTTCTAATGGAAGAGATCCTATTGGTGAAACTGCTAATGCTGACCCTGCATAGATCAAATGGCTTCCTATACATGGCTTGTGCATTAATACCCAGCTGTCTCTCCATGTGAACAGGTGCTCCAGATCCGACAGCCGGCGCCAGTATAGACGATGAGAACTGTTGGCATCTGGATGAAGAGCAGGTCCAGGAACAGGTCAAGTTATTTCTCTCCCAGGGTGGTTACCATGGATCAGGAAAGCAACTCAACTTACTTTTTGCCAAGGTATGGTTTTCTTCTAAGCAGGTGGCTGTGGGCTGCTGAAGAGGTCAGGATTGTTCACGTGTGGCTACAATTAAAGGCATGTGAGTGGTAGAGGCCCTTGTATTTGGTTAATGTTCTGCCAATAAGTTTAAAATTCTGTTTTAGGGGCCCAAAAACTTGTCTGTAATGGCAATCTTTACAATCATGTATGATAAATTCCCCATTATGTCCGAACAAGGGAAACCTTTGCCCTTGTTAAGGCTGGGTTCACATTGGTCTATTGTAGTTTGACTGCAGTGCGATTGTATTCACATTTTACATGCGGTTCCCCATGGCTTCTTTTGGACTGTGCATTTGTGCACTGTCACAAACACTTGAGCTTATAGAAGTCAATGGGAGCGCACCTAAAATCAAGTGTAAAAAGAGGATAAATCGTGCTGTTCCCAAATCGCAGCAAAACAATTATTATATAGGATTTATATAGTGCCAGCAGTTTGCGCGGCGCTTTACTGCATTGTCAATGTGAACACAGCCTAGCACTAGTAGTTCTTCATGCAGGTTTTTTTAAAGCAGTATTAAGCCCTTAGCCTTTTTTTAGTATAACCCAATGAGCACAATACAATAAACATTCACCAATAAAAGATTTGTTAAAACTTTTACCCTAGGACTTGCAGCTTACAATATTTAATATAAGAAACTTTAGGGCCGGGCCGGTTCACACTGGTGCGATGGAAGTCATTGCATGCAATTCACACCTCACTGCTGTGCTAATCACATGCGATGCAAATTCAGCAATAGAGATTTTATGGCTGAATTTACATCACATTCTGACCAAAACCGTGCAGTACCCATTTTTTGATCCGCACCAGTATCTGATCGTCTTGGTGTTCATACCTATTCAATCTGATTCCTGTCCAAATTGACAGTTCACACTGCGATATGCGAACCGATCTGGGGGTGTCATTCACTTTGTATTGACACTCCCAGCGGTTCACATATGGCAGTGTGAACTGCCTTGCGTGTGTTGGGTGCACAGGGTTTCCCGTGACGCACTAATGTGAATCGGCCTTAAAAGTGGTTGTAAACCTCTTACATGAAATATGAACAAAGCATATTCCTCTATAGTGTGTACTTGTCTCAATATTTTTGTCTGCTGCCTCCTTCCTCTGCTATCAGTTACTTACAAGTTTTTCTGACCAGAGAAAATTGGTGACCGGAAAGGAGCTCAAGCACAAAGCCTGCGATTGACAGCCTCAGCTCTGTTCCTGTGTGCTTTGTGAAAGACATGTGTGCCCCTTTCCTCCAGTCTGGTCCCTGCTACACTTACCTCTGTGGAAGAATAGATTTTACTGCTCATACAACCACTTCAGGGGTCCAGGGATTGGGACAACCATGGTCTTCTCCCCCTTCTTGGGACATGTGATGCATTCCAGGAGACTGCAGGCGGGAAATTCTACTATTCTGTCCTAGACTTGAAAATGGAAGTAGGAATGGGTACCACTACCTGCCAGAAATGGGCACCTGCTCACAGGAAAACAAAAACATTTGTCAATGATAGCAGAGGAGGATGAGCGGAACTTTCCTTAAGTTTCACTTTAAGGGTCCTTTCACACGAGCGCTCCGATCAGATCCGCCTGTCAGTTTTTTTGGCAGATCTGATCGAATGCCCCATGCATCCCTATGGGGCAGCGGATGTCAGCAGAAACATGTCCGCTGACACCCGCTGCCATCCTCATCCGATCCTGTCCGTGAAATCCGGACAGAGGGAAACCCTATTTTCCATCTGTGGATCGGATGAGAGCGGACAGGTGGTCCGCTCTCATCGGATTCCCCCATAGAGATGCATGGGGCTCGGACACCTCCCTCTCCGCACACAGAGGGGAGAGGGAGCTGTCACCTTCCTGCTCAGCTGGGATCTGTGTTTACTATCCCCTGCTGAGCAGCACGGATCTGCCTACGGAGGCGGACTGTGTGAAAGGACCCTAAGACTCCGTTCAGACTGCGGTGACACGACTTGCTGGGGCGACCTGTGAAGTCGCGGTGCACAGCGTGCACCGCGACCTCGGCGCGACTTGCACTGACTTCATATAATTGAAGTCAATGCAAGTCGCCTCCTGGTCGCCCCAAAGTAGTACAGGACCCTTTTTCTAAGTCGGAGCGACTTTTGTCGCTCCTATTAGAACGGGTCCTGTACTATTCAATCGCCTGACAAGTCGCGCTAGTGTGAATTGGAGTCTTACCTTCTGAGATTTGTTTTTATGCTGCAGGTGAAAAAAAAAAATCTGGAGTTTTGCTTTAGCTAAAGCCCGGGACACACTAGTAGTGTTTTTTTTTGTTTTGTTTTTTTTCGCTCAGCCCTGCTAAAAAAAAAAAAAAAAACTGACGCGCAGGAGGAGCTGCTGTACTAACGATCCAATGTTCGTACAGCGATCTCCTCTACTGTTCTGTTGTGTTCTGACAGGGAAATGCCCCGCCCCACCAGAACACTTTGGTCAGCGCTCTCGCCAATGACTGAGCGCGCTGATCGGGAGCAGATCGGTCATGTCCCTTCCACAGAAGCTGGCCAGCCTATTGGCTTCTGTCAGACCAACTTCAGTACACTCAGGCAGAATGTCGGCCACTTTCTATTGAACCAGCCAATGCCATCCAATATTTAGCCAATGTGTACTGGTTAGTCTAGGAGGATTTTGTGTGCAGGGGATTTTGCATATAGCGCCCCTCCATACATCCCCCCCCATCCCTTTTTTTCACCCAATTGCTTTTGCACTTTGCATCCTAGCTCTCATAGATTTGTATTCTGAAATTCAGTAATATCTGGCTTTTTGAGAAAGTATAAAGAGATTTATTGCATGGACAGCCCATTAGACTTACAATTCTGCAGAGATGTGTATATATATCTTCAGTGTGTTCTGCCTTCCCTTTGGTGTATTTAACATGACATATAATGACCGACTTCTGTCACTTATACTGCTTAAAACCTGTCAAAGCTGCCCCCTACAGATCAAATGAATGTCTGCAGCTTAGTGTCTGATACCAAAAACAATGCAGCAAATTCTCCCTAGACTAGGAGACTTTTGGTTCTTGGATCTTCGTGTTTGCTGCATTTAAAAAAATGTATTGTGTTCCAATCTAAACTAAGATCAAGCTTGTAAAACCTTTTCAGCAGAAATCTGCAATTGGATTTGCTCGAAAGTGATACCAGTGAGATATTTCTTTGAGAATTAATTTTTTTTTTTTTACCAATGAATTTCTAACAGTGTATGTGGTTTTCTTTTATTAAGTTCTTGTAATATATCAAAAGCAAATGTTAAAAACAAAGGACATTTTTTAGGTACTTTTGAACGCCATTTTATCAGGTCTCTGTTGCTATTATCAAATGTGTCAAGATTTTTCATACAAATTGTAATAAAAAAAAAATCTGTCTTTGTATGACCCAACAAAAAATAAACAAAGGTTTTAGTGTCTGTTCACACTACCGCGGCACGACTTCGGGGGCGACCTGTGAAGTCGCGTGCACCGCGACTTCGACGCGTCTTGCACGGACTTCACATAATGGAAGTCAATGCAAGTCGCTCCGATGTCGCCCCGAAGTAGTACAGGACCCTTTTTCTAAGTCGGAGCGACTTGAGTCGCTCCTATTAGAACGGTTCCCGTTGCACTGAATGGACCGCGACTTGTCAGGCTGACAGGCCGTCTGGCAAGTCGCGGTAGTGTGAACCGGGACTTAACCTTTCCTTATCAGAAAATGTTTTGGCTATGCATACCTTAGGGAGGGGTATGGCTAGAACATGTTGTAGTGTATCATATCATCCCCTTCCTGGGCCTTTCCTTTTTAGAGCTTCCTGTTGGTCTTATGCAGGGGACCTTTCTGTTTTTGCAGGCATTAATTTTGTCCGGTTCTTTGTTTGGCAGGTCCGGGAGATGTTAAAAATGAGGGACTCCAATGGAGCTCGAATGCTGACCTTAATAACAGAGCAATTCATGGCTGATCCCCGTCTTTCACTATGGAGGCAGCAAGGCACAGCAATGACTGACAAGTACAGGCAGCTCTGGGATGAGCTAGGTATTGTATTTACCTTTTCCGTTATCTGTAATCTCAGCAAACTTTGATTTGTTCTAGATCTGTGGAAGCGTGTTATGGGGTTACCACTACTGCAAAAAAAAGCATCACACTACATAGTTGTTACATCTAAAGTAGATTGCACTGTCAGATTGTAATGAGTATGAGGGTTTAGATATTAGGACAACCATCTCTTCCTAATAGTCAGAGCTATTTAAAGGCAAAGTCTGCCTTTTGAAAAAAATGAATTCATGCACCCATGTTAATAAAAGAAAAATGTGCATTTATTTATTTTTTTTGCCTTCGGGCCTGCAGTGCATTGCGGGTGCAATGACTAGGGCCCTGCATTATTTACATCCCAGCCTTGGCTAGGTAAGCACCTACCGTTACAGGGTTAAAAGAAAACAATGATGTCACCATACTTGTACCCCATTGAGATCTACAAGTCCCTCTGTGGGTGGGAATTGCGGATCTTTCCTATTGTTCTTTTTTCACCGTAGCCACGCACAGTTGCTTTGAACTCCAATACAGACAGAAGGCTGCAGGGAGGAGCGCCCTGCCATTTGGGTAAATGGGCGGGGAAGGTGACCATGTTTCATGTTTAACCCTAAATTTGGGTGAAACATGGTCCCAAAGGTGGACTAAGCCTATAAATGAAAGTTCACAATGCTTTAAAGCAGTGGTCCTCAACTCCGGTCCTCGGGGCCCACTAACAGGCCAGGTTTGTAAGATAACTAAATTACATCACAGGTGATCTCATTTGCTGCTCAGTGATTGCAGTACTCTAGTCTGCATCTCACCAAGGTAATACTTAAAATCTGGCCTGTTAGTGGGCCCAGAGGACCAGAGTTGAGGACCACTGCTTTAAAGAGGTTGTAAATAATTTTTTTTTTTTTTAACTAAAAGCGGTTATACTTCTCTGCTCTGGGCAAGTGTTTGGCACAGAGCAGCCCTGAACCTCTTCTTCTGGGGTCCCCCACCTGATGCTGTCCGACTTGCCTCTTCTCCGTGCTCTACCATAGGATGCCGCTTCCTATGGAGGCACATGTGCGGGCTTGCTCCCGTGCCTTGCTGTGTGTCTCCATAGATGCACACAGCGTGGCTTGGTTCCACCCCCTGCTTCCACCTTACTGAATTTGACTGACAGTGACAGGAGCCAATGGCTTCTTCTGCTCTCAGCCAACTGGTGAAAGCCAGGAGAGAGGACAAAAGTCCTTTTAGATGGGCACTGCATTGATGTAGGGGGTAAGTATTTGGGGGTGGGGGAGGTTTTTTACCCAACGTATAAAATGCATTAAGGTAAGAAAAATAAAAAAGATGGGCGTTGGCACCATTGTAATTCAAAAGGACTGTCTGTCTGAACATTAAGTGTTGTGAGCTCACTTATTCTAGGTTGTTTGTAAGCTGCCGTTTCATGAAAATTGGTTCATCACCCAAAATGGCTGCCCTTAGCATTTCTAGCTAGGGGACACACTTTAATTCCGGTGTTTGCTGTACAAAGCCCTTCATGTTAATGTGAGGACTGTAAAATGAAGTCTTTGTGTTTTCATCACATTGGAGCCTCCATTCTGATTGCCTGCACTTACCTTTTATTCCCGGGGCCTGAACCATGGCTCTGCCATTCTCTACTACTTGGACACAGATTGCCTTCTCTCTGTTTATGTTTTTGGCTGGATGTTTAATTCCTGTTTTGTAGCTTTAATCCCTTGTATGTGTTTACTATTCTAATGAACATGTTTGCAGCCAACTTGGCACAATTCAAGGGAGTTACTTGGCATCCATAGCAGGAACTGTGTGTTCACGTTTTTTTTCCCCTGCGGTTGGGGCGAAGCAACCATGGGAATGGCCTATGATCAGGTTTTAAGAGGATTCATCTACTGCTTTCTGCAACTGACTGAGAGCCTCGTGGAGGGAACTGGCTGTACTTGTGATCTGTGTAGAGGTGTCTGCTAGGCTTTCCTCATTTACTTTAAATGACGGGAGTGTGTTGGGTGAAAATGCACAGCAGACGGGTTCACATAGAAGAGTGTTTGGCGGAGCTGGAGCTTAGATTGACAAAATACAAAAGTTGAGAGTATATGTGGGCTACTGTTTACATCTTTGAGAAAATGGTGTTTGCTTGGCTGTCTATGCCCTAGTAATCCCAGCCACTGACCTTGAACACACTTGCAAATCTCAGTCTGACTACGGTTTAACTTCACTTGTTACATACTTGTTCTGAGTCATTGGTATATGTCAGCTATGTCCAAACTATGGCCCTCCAGCTGTTCAGGAACTACAATTCCCATCATGACTGGTTATGTCTCTGAATGTCAGAGATTTACAATGCATCATGGGAATTGTAGTTCCTGAACAGCTGAAGTGCCATAGTTTGGACACCCCTGGTATATCTACTGAAGATGGATACTGCTAGAATTTTCAGGAGGGTCCACATGACATGTTTTCTTTAAGGGCCTATTCACACTTATGCAATGAATTGGGCTCCTTTCACACGGGGCCCCTGCTGATTAGAGCAGAGCGGGCAGGTGACTGGTCCATGTCCTCTGAGTTTCTGCAGAATGAATGTGTACTGAGGCTGTTCTGCTCTATGGACCAGCAGGTGTAAACAGACTCCGCTGTCCTTTTACACCTGGCTACCTCTGATCCAATCTGCCTACACAGGGTAGAATGGATCTCCTTCTGTTTGTTTTTATCAGATCGGTGGTAGGTGGGTGTCAATGGACCCAAGTCTGTTTACACCTGCCGGGCCGTAGGGGTGAATGGACTGTCTGATTAGGTCTGCCTGAAAAACTGTCAGGTGGACCTGATTGTAACGGTAGTGTGAAAGGGCCCTTAGGCCCCTTTCACACAGGCGGACCGTTCAGATCCGCCTGTCCGTTTTTTTTGGCGGATCTAAACGGTCCCCCCATGCATTCCTATGGGGCATCGGATGGCAGCAGAGACATGTCCGCTGACATCCGATCCGTAAAATCTGGACGGATGGAAACCCTATTTTCCATCCGTCCAGCGGATCGGATGACATCGGATGAGAACGGACCGACAGTCCGTTCCCATCCGATTTCCCCCATAGAGATGCATGGGGAACTGACAGCTGTGTCTCCGCATACAGCACAGAGACACAGCTGTCCTCCTGCTGCTCAGCGGGGGATCGGCGGCTCCATCCCCCGCTGAGAAAAACTGACTCCGGACGGAGTGTGTGAGAGGAGCCTTAATGTGTGATAAAACCGCAGTTGTACAGGGGTGCTTTTCTGTTAAGGTGCAATATTGGAAACATGGTGCATGTTCTTTTTTGGCTGCATTGTGGTGCGTTTGCTGCCCATACAAACAAAAAGACACATGTTAACATGCATGGCCCACATAAGACGAACGTTCCCTTTAGGTGTGCTTTAGTGCGACTTTAACTGACTTAAGGGACACCTTACCTGCAGAGTGATTCCAAATATAGCCTCACACTGCTAGATTTTCGCTCGTTCAGCACATAGGATAAATGAGGAAATTGGTTGACTTTCTGTTTAGCGTGAATAAATGGATCTGCATGGGCATCTATTATAGTCAAACAGCCAAGGCATCTATGGCTGCCTGAATACCCAAACAGTGACTGCATCTGATTGGATGCAGTGACTGTTCAACCAATAATTTTCCACCTGGTCCAGTCAAATTGTTATATTTACTTTTGTAGAGCCAGGTGGTGCTGGCAGGGCAACACATGGCTTGAATTTCAGTCAGTTGAGCAGAAATCAATCAAAATTAAAACTCATTAGTTTCTTCCTCTTACCCATCTTTTCTGCTCTTGCAGCTAGTCCTGTATGTGTCTATATTCTTTACCTTGAAGTTGGCCCAGATGGTGTATAAACATGCCCCCAGGTGTCCCCCTGGTCCTGAGTCATGTAGTGTCAGCCCCCAGGTGTCCCCCTGGTCCTGAGTCCTGTAGTGTCAGCCCCCACTCCCCCTGGTCCTGAGTCCTGTAGTGTCAGTCCCCACTCCCCCTGGTCCTGAGTCCTGTAGTGTCGAACCCCCCACTCCCCCTGGTCCTGAGTCCTGTAGCGTCAGTCCCCACTCCCCCTGGTCCTGAGTCCTGTAGCGTCAGTCCCCACTCCCCCTGGTCCTGAGTCCTGTAGTGTCGAACCCCCCACTCCCCCTGGTCCTGAGTCCTGTAGCGTCAGCCCCCACTCCCCCTGGTCCTGAGTCCTGTAGCGTCAGCCCCCACTCCCCCTGGTCCTGAGTCCTGTAGTGTCAGCCCCCAGGTGTCCCCCTGGTCCTGAGTCCTGTAGTGTCGAACCCCCCACTCCCCCTGGTCCTGAGTCCTGTAGTGTCGAACTCCCCCTGGTCCTGAGTCCTGTAGTGTCGAACCCCCCACTCCCCCTGGTCCTGAATCCTGTAGTGTCGAACCCCCCACTCTCCCTGGTCCTGAGTCCTGTAGTGTCGAACCCCCCACTCCCCATGGTCCTGAGTCCTGTAGTGTCGAACCCCCCCCTGGTCCTGAGTCCTGTAGTGTCGAACTCCCCCTGGTCCTGAGTCCTGTAGTGTCGAACCCCCCACTCCCCCTGGTCCTGAGTCCTGTAGTGTCGAACCCCCCACTCCCCCTGGTCCTGAGTCCTGTAGTGTCAAACCCCCCCACTCCCCCGCTCCCCCTTGTCCTGTAGCGTCAGTCCCCCGCTCCCCCTTGTCCTGTAGCGTCAGTCCCCCGCTCCCCCTTGTCCTGTAGCGTCAGTCCCCCGCTCCCCCCCCTTCCTTGGTCCTGTAGCGTCAGTCCCCTGCCCCCCTGGTCCTGTATAAATCTCACGGTAGAGGTGATCGGAGGGGACTTTCTATAGTGGTTTTGCAATGCTGGATTTGGCTCCTCCTATTATATAGTGTAGGATGAAATCTCATTGCACATAGTAACCTATAGACCTTTATAGCTGGATTGCTCATTCACTGTTGTTGCCTTCCTATCAGTAGCCAGATGTATAGGCTTTGTTGGTCTGTTTTGTATTGTGTACATTACAGCCTCATGGGACAAGTCTAGGCATACAATAATAAATATTTTTTTCCTTACGCTGGCATCCTGTGGGGGATGCTTCTTGTAGACATAATAACACCACTAAGTTGACTGCAAAATAGGGGAGTTTGTAGAGGAACATCTGAGACCACTGCAGTTGTAATTCCTCCATGCCCCTGTAACTCCCATGGAGACCTCTTCTACACAGGACCCATGGGCTGAACCTGCCAATTATCAGTTCTCGGTTACCTATAGAGGGCAATGGGACCCATTGCACCAGAGATTACCTCCCAACAATAGCTATGGATTTATGACAGCTGATGTGTTGTGCCGGAGTATGGCTTTCTCTTTGTATCAAAGTTACTTTTTTAATCTGGTTCTGTAAAAGATGTGTTAACATTTGGTGAGATAATGATTCTTGGAATATACTCTATTTAAAATAAGGTTGCTTATTTTATGGTATGCCTTTTTTGCCCTCGTGTACCTTCAGTGATCGCTAACTGCACAGTAGGATTGACCAGGCAGTATTTTTTTCAGGCCAAAGTAGATGCTAGGAAGGGTTTAAGGCTCGGTTTCCACTAGTGCGACTTGCGGTGCGACTTGACAAATGTCAAGTCGCACAGCAAGTGAAAACCCATTGTTTTCAATGGGGCTCGTTTCCACTGCCGCGGCTTCAGTTGCCGCGACCTCAAAAGTAAATCGTGTACTACTTTTGAGCGCGACTTCCCTCTATATATGAGGGACAAGTCTAACTGAAGCCGCGGTTTACTTTTGCTATGAAGTCGTGCTAGAAGTAGCACGACTTCGTAGCCGCACTAGTGGAAACCTAGCCTAAAACTCTTATTTTTTTTTTTTTTGGTGTTTGTTTGCATCCTATTGCGGAGATTGTACATCACTTGCTGTCCCAGTGATGCTTAAAGCCTGGTAGACACAGACCATTTTTTTTCATTCAACCCCAGGTGCTGAATGAAAAAAAAAAAAAACCTGAGGAGCTCACTGTACTAACTGCAATGTTAGTACAGCGAACTCCCTGCTTACCTGTTGTGTTCTGATAGGGGGACTACCCCCCCCCCCCCGCCAGAACATACTCAGCACTCGCAGCCATTGACTGCCAGCACTGATCAAACGCCGATCAGCTACGGTTTTTGACAGAAGCAGGCCATTCAGCTGGCTTCTATTGGACAGGCTGCTATTGGCTGGTTTCTGTTGAATGGCTGATATTCAGCTGTGTCTACCAGGCATTTGGAAATGTCTACAAAATTTGGGTAATTGTCCCTCCAGGACCGTTGTCACTGGAAAAGTTGTCACCCCACTGATGACAACTCTCTAACTTTTTGGTCCCTGTGACAGTGGCCAGCAGGACAGATAGGTTGGTTCTCTCCAACAGAGACTCTGAGCGATAAAACCTGGTAGGTAATCTGCTCTACAACAGAGCTCTGACTGGGAAAGGGAATGACACTACTTGGGGCCAGTCAGATGTGGCACATTCTCATGAGGAGGATAGAGCAGAGATGACCTCGTTATTCTGTTGCTGTCCTTTCCCTGTCCATTTGCTGGTCTGTCATTTCTGTGTTAATTAAAAGTCAGCAGCTACAAAAAGTATATACACACACTCACCTGTCCCAGGATCCAGCGACGTGCTCTCCCGATTCTCCTCCTCTCCTGTTGCCATTTCCGGCATTACAACTGTGAGCACCCGGCTGTGACAGCTTGTGGCTTCACATGCGGGTGCGCACTGCGGTCGCTCTGCACCTCCTGACTGGTCAGGCAATCTTCTGGTGCCTGTGACATGTCCCAGAACATTGCAGGGAGGGAGGGGAGGAATTCTTGCACTCAGCGGTCTGAGCGGAAGTGGGAGCGGGTACCTTTTTAAAACTAGGTACCCGCTCCCCCCCCTCCTCCTCAAAAAGGACATACCAAATGTGGCATGGGGGGGGGGTGATTAAAGCAGAACTTCCCCTTTAAAGGATAATTTCACGTCCGTGCTGTAACATGTTACACCCATATTCAGGCTGTAACCTGTTACTAGTCCAGCAGCCCCAACACCTCCCTGAGTTCAGCTGTGACAGCGGGCCAGGGATCTTCTCCCTGCACCCGCTGTCACAATTTGAAAAAAAACATGGCTGTGTTGGGCTTAATTGCGGGTGATTGCTTGTAGTTCTCAATGAATTAGCAGGGCACTGATGAGCGCACTAGGTAGTTCATTGAGGCTTCCGGTCATTCAGGAACTGCCTGCTTGTACGAGGTACAGTCAGACAGCTACACTGACAGTCTGCAAGAGTCTGAGATTGCACCTGTGATCTGCTGATCACGGTATAATGCATTAAAAGCTTCTCATTTTTTTAAAAATGTATAATGTACTTTTTTTTTTAACCTGCAGAAAGATGTGCATTTATTTTTTTTCTACAAAGGAACTTATCCTTTTAATGTATGCATCTGTAACATCAGTAGCAAATGCATATTAAAAAAATAATTGCAACAAGCACTGCTTTAGCCCAAGCTGATAGCATTGACTACACCTAATGTGACTTTGGGGGAATAAACATTTTATAGCTATTCATGCTTCTAACAGTCGCTTACAAGTAGAAATGCTGAAGAATTAAGAGCAGTCTTTGGTCACTCGGCTTAGTGTATAATAGCTCTCCATGCAGGACTTGCAGTGATTGCAACACAGGATTGGCGCACCTTTTGGCGTTTTGTTTAGGAGATGCTCTGTTCTGCAGCTCTAATAGTTTAAAGTCTGATTTACAAAGGACAAAACATCTATACCTTAAGCTTTTGAAAACAGACCTTAAGTTCCAGCCAAGGTTGAGATTATCAGTGTGTCCCAGGCATGAGGAAGCATTTCCTCAGTCTCGTCCTCCCAGGTCATAAAGTGGGAGCAGCTAGGAAGTAGATGCTGACCGTAGATAATGTCTGAACAAAGATGGTGCCTTCTTTCTGGTGAGACACAGGCATAGTAAGGGGGGGAGAGTACTGTGATCTCCGCTAGAGGTAATAAATACCTGGCAGAGCTGCACGTTATGCATGCACTCAGCACTATGGAACAATGCCCTATGCTAGGTCCAATTCAAAGTGGTTTTAAAGTCAAGAAATTGTTTTCCAAAAATAAAGGTTTATCCTTGCCTGCTCTGTGCACTGCTCTTCCTCTTCTCCATGTGTCCCCAAAGCAAACTGAGGTTCATATTTTCCAGTACATAACAGATCATCTATTTCACCTGAAAAGCTTTTTTGATTGAAGAATGATCACCTCGCAAAAAGAAATGTCAATATTCCCCTTTGCACACTTTCCTAAATAAGGCTTAGGAGTAGCGGGTGCTGAAGCAACAACCAACTGGAACTCTCATAGTTCATATGCATATATTTGGAAGCACACAATGGATTGTCGAATACTGTCCAAAATCTGTTTAATAAAAAAAGTTTTTCGGACGACAATGATGATTCGTCCTGTGCTGGCAAAGATTAACATTGATTTGTGATTGTTCCAGTTTCCAGCTGGATGTTGCTGCAGCACCCACTACTTCTGAACCTGATCCATTAACATGTGCGATAAGAATGTTTCACATTAACCATAACAAGCTGTGTGCTATAGGAGCACTTGTGCAGGCGTGCTCCCAAGCTGGGCTGTGTATGTCTATAGCCACACACAGCATGGCTGGCCCCTGGCCCCCACTCGCTCAGAGGATTTGACAGACAGCAGTAGCCAATGGCTCCCCCCTGCTATGTGTGCAGCCTGTGTTAGCAGGGGGAGAACTACAACTGGGCACACCACTGGATCGATAAGTGTTTGGGAGGGGGGCAGGAGCAGCTAGTGGGAGTTTTTTTTTTTTTTTTTTTTTTTTTTTTTTTTTACCCTATACATAGAATGCATTAAAGGAGATGTAAGTCAGAAGGTTTTTTTTATTTTAATGCATTCTATGCATTAAGATAAACCTTCTGTGTGTAGTAGACTTCCCTCAGCCCCCCAAATACTTACCTGAGCCTGTCTTTATCCAGCAATGTCCACAAGTCCCTCGGCCATCCAGGACTCTCCCTCCAGATTGGTTGAGAGACAGCCGTGGCGTCAATGGCTCCTGCGGCTGTCAATCAAAGTCAGTTGGCCAGTCAGGAGAGAGTGGGGTGGGCCAAAACCGTAGCTCTGTGTCTGAATGGACACACAGAGCTGCAGCTCGGCTCAGGTGCCCCCATAGCAAGCTACTTGCTGTGGGGGCACTCAACAGGAGGGGGGGGGGCAGGGACCTGAGAAGAGGAGGATGCAGGCTACTCTGTGCAAAACCAACTGCACAGAGGAGGGAAGTATAACATGTTTAGAAAGTCTTGTTTTTTTTTTTTTTTTTTTTTAAACACGTTAAGGTAAGCGCCGGTTCACATTACCGCGACGCTACTTGCAGGGGCGACCTCCGAGATCGCGGTGCGAGCAGCGCGCCGCGACCTCGGAGCGGCCGCCACGGACTTCATAACATTGAAGTCTATGGCGGTCGCCTCCTGGTCGCCCCAAAGAAGCTCCGGACCCTTTTTCTATTAGAACGGGTCCGCAGCTTCCCTATGGGAGGCGACCTGTGAGGCGACCAGGTCGCCCTAGTGTGAACCGGCACTAAAAAAAACTTATCTTTTAGAACCACTTTAGGTAAATAAAAAATTATCGTTAGAACCACTTTAAGTACAGAGTAAAGGTCTACAAATCTCTGCTATAAAAGAATCGATTGCTAGTGTCAGACCATTCCCCCTTTCTTTCTATAAAGGAATCGAAAGACTGTTTGGATCAGCATTCTCAAACTGTAGGCTCTTGGGTATGCAGGATTCTGGGGTTAGTCCAACCCTGGATGAGGATAATTAGACCAGGAAGTCCATGTCTATGAGACTTTGAAATCCAATACTTCCATTCTTCAGTGTGCACTTGTCATCACAGCATGACATTCAGCATACAGTACCACATTGTAATTGCGTCAGTTCGTTTCATCGCTGCATCTAATTTATAAAGAGAACTGCATGTTCAGTATGCACTGAGACCATTAGGAACGCAAACCGCGCCACAGATACATCTAAAACTATTTTTAAAGAACTGTGATACTGACCACATACAGAGTAGTCGAATGCCATTGAAATAAATGTGGTTTGGGTAGTCTTATACCACTTCTAGAATTTCTTTGAAAATGTAATTTCACATTAAATTTGTGATGCGTTTTGTAATTGGTTTCAGTGCATCCCTCCCTACCTCCTCCTTGCAGTGATTGTATCCAGTTTTCCACCCCACAATAAAAGATCATTATGGGAAGCTGTACAGATTGGCTGGAAAGTCGCAGTTGAGCTCGCACTGTTTGGAAATGCGGCCGGAGGTGCCAGTAGCACAGAATGTCAGAGCTTTGCTATATGGTTAGAGAAGCAGCAGCTTGTGGCAGAGAAGTCCAGAATCAGACAGGCCTGTGGAGGTATTCCAGCACATTTGTGACAGGAAACTGCAGCACAGAGGATATTTGTCTTCTCTAGCTCTGCGCGGCCTTCTGTCAAACTGCAGAGAGGAAGAACAATCTGCATTGTCCTCACTTATTTACCAGAAAAAAGCCATTTCATCCTGGAGAGAGAGAACTTCTTGGACGCAGCGTTTTCTTTTTTTGGCTTCATTGTGGATTTATTTTTACAGAATGTAGATAGTAAAGATGTACTTTTTATCTTTTTAAAGAACCCATACATCTTAAATTCAAGATGGATATTTTGGGAAAGGAGGCTCTGTCAAGAGAGATTTACACATGTATACTTGCAGAACTCAAATGTTTTGGGGCACTCAGGAGAATGAATAATATCTTCCGCTTATAGGTATCGGGCAGTAAAAAAAAAAATCAATCCTAGTTCAAGATTTTTTTTTTTTTTTTTAATTAGAGGTTCTAAAGTCTTAACATTTGTTTTTCTATTAATGCATTCCTTGCATTAAGGTAAAACATGTTTAGGTAGCAGTATGCCCCCCTCACCCCCTTATACTTACCCAACGCTGTACCCATCTGTAGTGCCTCTCCTTGCTCTCACTGGCTTTGCTTAGGCTGCGAGAGCCATTGGTTTCGGTCTTGGTTATATCCTGGGATGAAGAGCAGGGGGCAGGACCCACCCATGCTGCCTGGGTCTATGGATGCAGACAGTGCGACTCGGGGATCAAGCTCCCAGGTCTCGGTGGGGGACCCGAGAAGAGTAGGTTCAAGGCTGCTCTATGCAATTCACTTGCACAGTGAGTATATCATGTGAGAATGAATATATATATATATATATATATATATATATATATATATATATATATATATATATATATATATATATATATATATATATATATATAATGAATTTACAGTCACTTTAAATTCTTGGCTTGGGCAATGCAGGGCAATGCAGCTCAAACTTTTAACAAAATCTTAAGGCATTAATTACAAGCAGGCTAAAATCTAGTTTATTATGCTGCGAACTAGACATGTTGCCATATATTCAAATTGATTACATCACAGGGTGGTTCTGTGGATGTATGTGAAAGCAACAAAGGGCCACGTCCTAATTTAGTCTAGAATCGAACTTCTAAAGAACATGGACTTTTGAGGCACCAAACAACTAAAGTGTGTTATAAAAAAAAATTGATACACTCAAGAAACAAGCTACTACATAAACTCGAAGCCCAGATCCAGCCCATGTTGCAATCTATGGTTGTTCATTTGTAGGCAGAAATTGGGTGCAGTTGTTACCAGTACTACCCAGGCTCCTTTGTGTCAATGGGCACAATTGCCAGACAGACAAAACACCCCATGCTTGAAAGTTGAAATCCCCTTCAGCATTGGTTGCGTAGTCAACCTGAGCATGCCCTGTGCAGGCAGCCAATGGGGGTAAGCATGGGCAGATTGCAAATGGATTTGGACCAACAAGGAACAAAAAAAGTTGAACAATTGAGATGAAACAGGGCAGTGGCTGCCTCTGTGTTTGGCAATGGCAGCCTCCATATGTCTCCAGGGAAAGTTCTGATTTTTTGAAAGCCAAAGACCAGCTAGTCCACTGATCCACTGTATTCAGTATTCAGTAAGAGTCACTGACCAATATAGCAAGTATGCATACTGTATCTGTGAGGTCAGCTGTCCTTATTTGAATGTGTGTTCTAGGTAAGGGAAACCATGTATTGGTGTAAGAGAATAAACATGATTGCCCAGAACTCTCATAATTCATTAGGCATATGGAGGAAGCAGTAATTACTTTACAATTGCAGACAGGCTGACGACATAGGAGCAATAAGACATCAGCAGATACTAAACCATACATACTTTATATACAAATTTGGCGTTCTGCTGAAAAAGGGTTAAAATCTTGGGTCCATTGGGGACACGTTTTTCAAGGATAACTTTTAGGACTCACTTTTGGGATATTTTCTCTTTTCTGTTACATCTCTGGGACAGGAGGGGAAGGAAAATTTCCCCAGGGGTAGGGCAAAAAAATTATCCGGCATGGGCTTAGTCAATTCTTATGCATGGGCTTAGTCAATTCTTATGCTATAAAGAAAAAATTTGACTCTACGTACACTTTTCGATTTAAAAATGTTCATTCACATTTCAGATACTCACCCACCCAGAGGATCTAGTGTTGCCCTTGTGAGATCCTCCTGTCTTCTGTTATTGCTCGGTCCTGCACCGCCATGTTTATGGCGTCAAGAGGCCCACCGGCTTTTCCGGGCTCAGCCTGCATGCCTCCCGATTATTCACCATTGGGCACACCCCCCTCCTCTGTTGTAAATGATGGGCTGTGCCCCATGGAATATGTGACATGCATATCCCAGGAGGCATAGGGAGCACTGTAAGTCATTTGCCTAGGCAAATGACGTTGTGCATGGGAGGCAGGACGCATCATCATGTAGAGGAGGGGTGGAGAGGAGGGATGTACACACAGTGGGTGCAGATCTGCTTTAAGCCAGCTGCAATCTTACTCAATATTTTTTACTCAGTCATCAGGGAAATGCTCATTGGGCCTCATTTTGGTGTGAAGGTATACAGAGCCTTTGAATGCTTATGTGTACTCACCAGAACTTGTGTTGGTAATACAGCACACAATGGAGCTTATTTACTAAAGGCAAATCCACTGTGCACTGTAAGTGCACTTTGTAGTGCAGTGGCTGTAGATCTGAGGAGGACATGCAAGGAAAATAGAACAGCATTTTTGGTTGAACATGATTAGATGATCAAAATCAGCAGATCTTCCCCTCAGATCTACAAGACTGCACTTCCAAATGCACTTGGAAGTGCACAGTGGATTTGCCTTTAGTAAATCAACCCCTATGTCTTGTTAGTAGGTTTCTGTTTCAGAAGCAGAGGTCCAGCCATATCTGGTAAATGCAAGCTTTTTGTTTTCTTCTTTATTCTCGGTTGATAATACTGGCTGGTACCCTTGTGAGACTTCATGCTCCGATCTGAGCCCTGCCAGATGCCAGACGTTGAGAAGGGGGCTGACTTTTGTCAGCAAATGGGATCTGCAAGTTAATTGGTGTTTTCTGCTAGCTCCTGGCTGTGAAATGAAATTGGAAGCCCTTTAGCCACATGGAGAACATAGGACCTGAATACAAATGTCACCAGTAGGGCTCACTGCGAAACAATGGCATTCTCGCTCGCATACTGGTCCATTCCCTGTCATTTAAATAAGGGGGATTAGATATAAACTTTAAAAAAAATATTGCCCTTCTGCAGCAATTTAAATGTTCTCTTTGCAAACGATAAGTGACATTAAACAAAAAGGACCTTCTTTTTTTTATTTTAAAAGGTAATTCAAAGGAGCTTGCAATTTTTTTCACGTGCCAGAGATGAATCATTAGAATTGTCAACTTTAAAGCATGCTATAATTGGTGCAGCTAGTGTTATCAAAAGTGGGGCTATTCATTTGACAGTTTAATAAAGCTGGGATTGTTAAATGAATCCCAGAAGTTTAATTTGATAGGAAGTCAAGTAGCATCATTCTGAGGCCAGTATTGCAGACCAGGCGAAGTGACAAATCCAGGTGCTTGTTAGCACACACTTGGCTGTATATACCCCAACTGATGATCTGTTGGGAATTGGTGTTGGGGAAAGAAATGCTGCAAAGCAATAGTGTAGTTGACCATTCAGATTCTGAGCAGTTGTATTTATGAAAAGTACAATCTGAAAGGGAAAAATCTTTGGCTATCTGCTTTGGGATATCAATGATTTTTGCACTTTAAGTAGATCCTAAAATGCTTAAGCCAACCATCGATGGTTTGAATATTAGCTGGTTCAGCCGGGACAAAAAAAACCCAAAAAACTGCCGACGTAAATGGCGGCGGCCATGACCGTGGGACCCTGTGGGCGGGGATTTTGGCTGTGGGGCCCCATCTCATCCGCTGGTGCTGACTCCTGGATCATTTAGCTTCCTGATCGCCGGACGTGTAGTGCAGATTATCCTGGTGGCTATAGGTGCTTGTCTCTGCGGGTTGCGAGTCTGGTGGGGTCCTCTCACTCTCTGCTGAGGATCGCTGTTGCTTTGTGCCTGGCGACCAGGTGGGTCTGCCAGCGCCATGGGGGTCGTGCTTTAGCAATATTTTACTTATTTGTGGGTTCCCCCTGGTGACTCATGGAGTCTTTGGAGCACATTTCCCCACCTGATCCCGTCTGAGGCTGCAGGGGCCCTCCGGGTTCCAACCATCCATCCATACACGGACGATGATACTGGAGTCCCACGTATTCCGGGTGGAGGTGGCTTACGGGCTAGCAAAAATCCCCCCCCCCCTATTCCCCCTGTTTCTTTAGATTCTGAATCTGTTTCGGCCACCGCGGATGTGGGTCCTCCTGGGTCTGCACCCACACGCCTGGAATCCTCGGATAGTGGGGATGATACCTTCACACCTGTGACTATGCACGAAAAGGCACTGGTGGATGCACTGATTGTATCTGTGTGTGAGACCCTGAAGATGGAGGATGCAGCTGAAGCTGTGACGGAGGTGCAGGTACCCTTTGGCATTCACTACCCATCCAGAGCAGCAAAGGTGTTTCCTTTCCATGCCTATTTTGACAGAGTGGGGACGACCAAAGCGTCCCTGTGGTGTCCCTAAGCACTTTACTAGGCGTTACGTCTATGAGGAGTCCCTTCTTAAGAAGTGGACTGTGCCGCTGGTGGTGGACCCTCTGGTTTCCAGATTAAACAAGCCAACCATGATTCCGGTTGAAGAGTCCCGGCTGACCGGAAGGCGGAGGCTGTGGCCTGTATTATGTACACATTAACAGGTTCAGCAATAAGGCCGGTATTTAACATTGCCCTAGTGTCGCAAACTCTGACCAAGTGGGCTAAGCTCTTTACTCCATGTCCTGGAGCAGGAACAGCTCCCCCCTGCCTTTGTCGAGCTGGTGGACCAGCTGGTCCAGAGGCTGCAGTTTCTGTGATGCCTCTTTGGATGCGGCTCCCCTGTTTCGGCAGTGGTCCTTCGATGTGTCTTTTGGCTCAAGTGCTGGTTTTTGGATCAGACTTCAAAAAAGGCCTTGACTGATCTTTCTTTCCAAGGAGATCACCTGTTTGGAGCTACCCTGGGTGACATCATTAAAGGTCTCACAGGGGGAAGAGTACCTTTCTTCCGCAAGCTACTAAAGGCAAGGAACCTCGTAGTAGACATGGGCCCTCCTCAGCTTATACGTGTTTTTCATCTCTCAGGGTCGACTGACCAGGTCTCGAAACCTTTTAGGGCCTCTTCAGGAGGATCCAAACGAACCTAGTCTTGCAAGCGAAGATCGGTCTTCTGCATGAAGTTGGACCCTTACCCATATCGGTAGTGGGGGGGAAGTCTTCGCTGGTGTCTGGACCCGTGGACTTCCCTAGTGCAAGACAAGTGGGTCCACAGTCATTCGGTCCGGCTACAAGATTGAGTTTCGCTCTTGTCCCCTGGCAAGGTTTTTTCCTTCCAACTTGCACCTGTCCCCAGACCGCTTCCTTCAAGGGGGTAATTGTCCCGATTCCGACTTCAGAACGTTTTCAGGGTTTTTACTCACACCGGTTTACAGTTACCAGGAAGGAAGGCAAAGTGCGTCCAGTCCCGGATGTCAAGGCGCTAAACTGATTTGTGCGGGTAGAGAAGTTCAGAACGGAGTCCATTCGAACGGTGTTGGCATCTCTGCGTCTCTGCGAGGATTTCCTCGCCTCTATTGATATCAAGGATGCCTACCTTCACATTCTAATATGTGCCGGTCACCAGTGTTTTTTCTCCGCTTTGCTGTGGGAGAGGGGCATTATCAGTTTGTGGTGTTGCCCTTTGGTCTCGCTTCTGCTCCTCAGGTCTTCCCAAAAGTGTTAGCCCCGGTGCTAGCCTTGCTACGCCAATCGGGGATCGCGGTACTGGGCTACTTGGACGGTCTTCTTCTGGGAGCGGAGTCGCTTTGCTCTGGTGGACAACCTGGAGATCACAAAACAAACTATGCAGCGGTTCAGCTGGATTCTGGACTTTAAGAAAGTCTGCTCTTGTTCCGTCCACGAAGCTGGACTATCTGGGCCTTCCTCTGGACAAACTCCAAAAATTGCAGGCTGCAATTTGCATCCTGCTGTCCAACAGATGGTCGTCGCTCCAGACTTGCATGCGAGTTTTGGGCCTGATGGTGTCTACCTTCGAGGCAATTTCTTTTACGCCGTTCCATACAAGGTCCCTGCAAAGGGAGGATCTGACCAAATGGGACAAGACTCCCCAGTCTCTGGAAAATCAGACCCGGCTGAGTCGGGGACCGAGGGAGTCCTTGATATGGCGGCTTTGCTCTCCCAGCTTTGGCTGAAAGGGGAGTGGTCCCTTCATCCGGAGGGGTTTCATTAGCGGTCTTCGGTGGGTTACTCTTGAGGTGTATCTGTTGGCGTCTTGGCTCAACAGAAAGGTGCAGAGGTTTGTAGCTTGATCAAGGGATCCTCTGGCGGATGCCACAGACGCGCTGGTGGCCCCATGGGGTCAGTATCGGCTGATGGACGCCTTCCCTCCTCTCAAGCTTCTGCCAAGGCTTCTACGCAGGATCGAGGCAGACGGGAATTCTGGTCATCTTAGTGGCCCCGGATTGGACTCGCTGGGCTTGGTACGCTGATCTGGTGCTGCTGGTTGCCGACCTTCTTTGGAAGCTTCCTCTCAGGGAGAATCTTCTGTCCCAAGGGCCAATCTTCCATCCTGCTTTACAGTCGCTGGCTTTGACGGCTTGGTTGTTGAATGCCAGGTGCTGAAGGATATGGGTTTATCTGAGTTGGTAATTCCTACCCCGTTGAAAGCTAGAAAATCTACTTTTAGGAAGATCTACCATCGTACGTGGAAGATGTACATTGCGTGGTGTTGGTCTCTTGGGGTTCCTCCTCGCTCCTTCTCTGTGGCTCAGATCTTAACCTTCCTTCAACGGGGGGTTGAACAGAAATTGGCCTTGAGTACCATCAAGGGCCAGGTGTCGGCCTTGGCGGTCATCTTCCAATAACCTTTGGCCATACACTCCCTGGTGCGTACCTTTCTTCAGGGTGACCGACATTTGGTTCCTCCAGTGTGGGTTCCGTTGCCGCCTTGGGATCTTAATTTGGTGCTTTCAGCTCTGCAGAAGCCTCCTTTTGATAAAATTCGGGAGATTCCCCTGCTTACATTGTCCCAGAAGGTGTCCTTTTTTAATGGCTGTCACTTTTGCCCGCAGGGTGTCGAAACTGTTGGCATTATCCTGTCGTTCACCTTACCTGGTGATTTACAGGGATAAGTTGGTTCTTTGCCCCTGTCCCTCGTTCCTTCCTAAGGTTGTCTCTGACTTTCATTTGAACACATTGTGTTGCCTACCCTTTGTCCCAGGCCTAAACATCCTAGGGAAATTGCCTTGCATGCCTTGGATGTGGCCCGGGCAGTAAGGGTGTACCTGGCAGCTACGGATGCTTTCAGGAAGTCACTCTCTTTGTGCTCAAGGATGGATCTCAAAGGGTTGTCCATTTTCCTCTGCGACCATTTCCAGATGGATCAGACAGATGGGGGTTCAGGCCTATTCCGTCAGGGGTCAGGTTCCTCCTTTCCCTGTCAAGGCGCACTCTACTACAATCTTAGTTCCTCCTGAACCTTCCGTCATCAGACGCCAGTGCTGCAGGTTTGCAAGACGGCTGCCTGGTCATCTGTGCACACTTTCACAAAGTATTTATAAGGTGGATGAGATCTGTTGATGCTTCCTTTTGGCCGCAAGGTTTTGCAGGCTGCTGTTTAGAGGAACTGATCGTCTTTGAGGATGTATTTGTTTTCGCCAGGTGGGCTCCGGTTGTTTGGTTGAGCCCCTGTTGCCTGGTTGGCTAATGTTTAGCCTTGGGAATTTTTTGGTTGTTCTCATCCCTCATGTGTAACACTGCTTTGGGACGTCCCAATGGTTATGAATACCAGGAGCTGCGTCCGTCAATGAACGAAAGAGAAAATGGGATTTTTGACTTACCCTAAAGTCCATGTCTCTGAAGTTCATTGACAGACACAGCACCCACCCCTCTATGGAGTTATTATTCTCCTGACACTGCTTGTTACAAAACTGAGTGGCTATAGCAGAGAAAGAGGGTATACCCCCTGGGACTGCCCATGGGCATAGCCAGAATTTTTTTTCTGCCATGTGTCCTACTTCTGTAGGGGGCAGTATAAAAGTATTATGCATACCAGGAGCTGTCCATCAAAGAACATCAGAGAAATGGATTTTACGGTAAGTGAAAAATCCAATTTTTATATATATTTTTTAAATATATTATTTTTACTCTGTATTCTAAAGGCTGTTTTTTTATTTTGAACATGTGACCAGCAGCAGAAGACTAGAAGCTCCTTCTGCTTATGTTTCTCAGCAGACAGGCTGGGAAAGAGCTGGGTCATGTCACAGCTGTATATTTAGTAGAAAAAATATACTTTGATGTGTTTTATTAAAAAAAAAAAAAAATTTACAGTGCCATCATCCACATAGAGAAATAAAAGGGGCAATGTAAATTAAACGGTGTGTTTAGTATCACTTTAAGCTGTTTAGTGCAGGAAAGAAATACACCTACATACAAAACAAAACCAATTGTCTTTCAGACATTACACTCCTGCTTTCTGCGTTCCCAGCCCCCACCCACAAATAGAATGCAGTCTTCTGGATTGCATGAATTCTCCCTCACCATCAAAAATCCATTGCATTAATCAGCCAGGCAGCACGCAATGCATGGGGAGTGATTATACTATCATGCACAATACAATCAGCATGAAGCACTTGTCAAGACCAATACATCAAAGTTTAATTCTGTAATAGAATGAATTAGAGCAAAATGAAACATTCTGTTCTTCCTAGAAACATGGCCCCCTAGAACCGGTTCTATTCTGCGGCCTTCCTTTACAGTGCTTGAAAACAATTGCACAGAGGATGGACTAGAACCAGCGTTGAAACAAAGAAAAGCCCAGCATTGCCCGAAATGGGATGTGCTTCTGTGTCAGATTAATTTTCATTATTTCTCAATCGTCTGAATGCTGCTGCGATACTCGACCTGGCTGCTGGAATATATTTGGATGGCTGGGTCTGTGGTGGTCATGTTTCCACTTACACAAAGGTTACAGATGACTGGAGATGGCGCTGACTGTGCTCCACATTATACAGGACTGTAATCACTCTTGATCCTCATGCAGAATCCATTTTGTTTGATGGGTTTCCACAAACCTTTAGCACAGAATAGGTCAAAAGAGCACCTTACTGATTTATCCAGGCTGTAGAGTTTAATGTCTACAAGCTTCCCCCTCTCGATTGCACAAAACCATTAACCCAGTCCCTCTGGATGGGTTTGGTTACTGCTTACATCCTTTAATAAATATTTAAATGTGCATGCGATTTGAAACTTCCAGATCATCTCTTTCCAGTTGCTTATGAAATTTATTTGTAAGCATTTTTTTCCTGGTACAAGGTAATGAGCCCACATACCAATTATACATGGTAATATTTGTGTCAGGATCAATTAATCCTCGAGCATGCTTTTTTTTCTGCAAGGTTGCAGTAAATACTTACAGTGGTTCTAAACCCAGGACCTGCATTCACTATATCTGGTCTCCCACAGTACACATAACATGGAAATGCAATTATTTTAGTAAATATAAACTGCTCAATACCTTTTCTCATCAGCGATTAGAGCTGTCTTGTGACTTCTATCAGCAGTGTTCAGGTCCCCAGCACTGCTATCTGACTGTGGGAAGCCGAGTGTGACTTCCTGACGTCTTACAGCCGGCTCCCCATTGTGCATGCACGAGACATGCTATGCATTCAGACTGGTCCTGCAGCTTCCGGAGGCATGTAACGTGTCCCAGGAGGATGCAGGTGGGGGGTTATGGCTGATATTCGGTGTCAGACACCTGATATTACTTGACTAAAAAATTAAGTCGGTTCACACTAGCGCGACTTGTCAGCCTGACAAGTCGCGGTCCATTGACCGCTACAGGACCCGTTCTAATAGGAGCGGCACAAGTCGCTCCGACTTAGAGAAAGGGTCCTGTACTACTTCGGGGCGACCTCGGAGCAACTTGCATAGACTTCCATTATGTGAAGGCCCTGCAAGTCGCTCCGAAGTCGTGGTGCATGGTAATGCACAAGTCGCCCCCGAAGTAGTAAGGAGTCGTGTCGCCTCAGTGTGAACCGGCTCTAAAGGAGATAGGCAGAAAATTGGCAGCCAAATGGTACCTTTTTTCAATCAGATGCAGGCACTGGTTGGGTATTTTGACAGCTGTTGGGGCCGGCTGTCAAAATTCAATAGCCTCAGCGGGAAGTTGGTCCATCTGCACTATGTAGTGTGGATGGAGGAAGCCGTTAGATTTGTGTGTATGGCCAGCTTTATTGTCAAAGGTCAGACATACAGACAAGACAGCTAATCTGTGCCCCTGAACTTCACTGCTATCCAGGAGGAAACCTTTACTAAAAGTTTCCTGCTCACTATTGCTCCACTGACAGCATAGCACTGTATTCTGATATAAGCGTTAAACAAATTGATGTAATTTCCAGAATGATTTTCCTTATTTTTAAACCTATGGCTTTCATTTTCTGTGATGGTCTTTGTTCAAGTACTGCCTGTCAGTGGCAACACTCTGTCCCTATGCCAGTTATGCTCCTGTGTTGTCACGCCATCACTTAGGCCATAGATGGTTCAAATTTCAGCAGGGATCGGTCGAGATTCAATCCATGTATGGGCAGGCTGATTGTACCCAAGTCGATCCATCGATTGGCTTGGGTACAACCAGCATGTCGCATTTCTAGCATGCAGTTATTGGCAGTGGCTATATTTATTATTTATTTCAGGTACTTATATAGCGCCGTCAATTTACGCAGCACTTTACATATACATTGTACATTCACATCAGTCCCTGCCCTCAAGGAGCTTACAATCTAAGGTCCCTAACTCGCATACATACAAAGGAGGGACATTTTTTTTTCTTTTTGTTCATATATACAGGATCCAATTAACCTACCCAGCATGTCTTTGGAGTGTGGGAGCAAACCGGAGTACCCGGAGGAAACCCACACAGGCACAGGGAGAACATGCAAACTCCAGGCAGGTAGTGTCGTGGTTGGGATTGGAACCAGTGACCCTCTTGCTGCTAGGTGAAAGTGCTAACCACTACACCATTGTGCCCCTAGCGGTAATAATTGTGCTCTGGCAGGGACAGCTCCCCCGCCGGGAGAACACAATAGCTCCATAGTCAATGATGATGGGGGAATCGGGTGATTTTCTTCCCTGCACCGTGTCATCTATGGCCTGCCTTAGGCTTTTGTTGGAGAGTTCAAGCAGCTATTGCAACACGCATTGCACAGGCTTGGTCCACCGTCACCATCAAATGCCTGGCGACCATTGCTGGAGTGCATATTGTTCAGTTTGAGTTTGCATCCACTTTTAAATAATGCAGCTGTTCAGTTGTTAATATTTGAACAGTGTTAGTGTTTTTATTTAAAGCCGTACTAAACCGCTGGCTAAATGGAATAAACCATCCATAAACTGCTGTACATATTTTTTGTGTGTGCTAACATCTGATTTGACACTCATTTTGTCTCTGGAGGACATATTAGATTAGGTGGATAAGAATCTGCGCTGATCATTATCTTTGTTATACGCTGGATAAATGGCCTCCTTCCACTCCACCATTTTAAAAACTCCGGCACAGGCACATATGTGCCACTGGAGTCTTTCAGGTATTCAGAAACTGGCGGCACATCTGTACAGGCATGGCGGATTTCTTCACGTGCACACAAACGCTGTCAGCTTCTGGCAGATTGCCACTATACCACCCTGCTGCGTTTGTGCACATGCACAGAAATTCACTGCTCATGTACAGATGTGCTGCACAGTTGCCGCCTAATACCACAATGCCTCTAGATAGCTGTGATGTATCCATCCCAGGAGGTGGCGGTGCCTGGCTGAGGCTGGGAACAAGGAAGCGCTTCCTTGCAGCACAAAAAATATCTGAAAATTACAAATGAGGATCCTCTCTTAGCAAATTGTGTAAGGGCTCTTTCACACGGAGCAGACCGCATTGCGATCCGCTCCGGCACTTTTTTTTTTTTTTTTTTTCACGGAGCGGATGACACTCCGCATATCATCCCATCCGCTTGCGGATGATATACGGACATAATGCATGTCTATGGGCATTGCGGATGACACCGCTGACATCCGATTTTGCATCCGTTCCGTTCTTTAAACGGAACAAAGATAGGGTTCTGTTCCGTTCTAAAAAACGGAACAGAACTGAAAGGAAGAAAATCGGATGCCATTGACATACATTATGTCCGTATATCATCCGCAAAAAAAAAGGATGATTTACGGACATGTGGAACGCCCGTGTGAAAGGGCCCTAAGAGGTAGGAGGGGAGGAGAGGAATAAAACAAAGGTTGATACAGTGAGTTTAGTTCAAGTTGCATACGTAGCCGGCTTATTATTTTTTTTTTTCTAAGAATATTTTTCTTTAATCAATGACAGAATCTAAATTTGAGGGTGATCCCTGGCGTGCTTTGAGCGATCAGAGAATGCTCTGTCTCCCATTTCCTCGGCCAAGTACAGGGCCATGAACAGCCTCTTTCTGATCTAACAAAGGCTAAAGATGTCTTTGCTGTGACGTGCCTCAGTGTGTTTTCATTTATTCCTCCTTATTGCATCCTTCAAACCAATATAAAGGAGGATTTTTGGCTTAAGAAGGGACGACTGTTGACTTGGAATATTGCTCGGCGATCAACGGGTTTAGAGAAGAGCTTGCTGTTTTTTATCAGCTTTCCTCTGAAGTGGCTTCTCTGGAATTGTGTGTGACTATGAAAATGTAATTGGGGGAAGATGTGATTGGCAGTGGTCTATCCTCCACATATGTTTGGAGAGTCGGTGTAGGGTAAAGTCTTTTATTAGCTGCTTTCCCGGGAGAGTTCAGTGATGAGCTGGCTACAGCACAACAGAAGGAGTGCATGTGGCGGAGGATGTCGCCCAGGAATGTCATTGCCATCAAATCATCCTCACATCGACCGTTCCTCTTATCTCAAATATGATTTTTTTTTTCTTTTTCCTTTTTCTTGCTGGGTTCTTTTCAATGGCATAAATGAGAACTCTTCAAAAGCTTCCCACTTGCATGGATGTCTTGAAATCCTTAAAAGCCAGCCTTCAGTGATTTGTTTAACAAAGAAGCTTGTGTCAAATTGGTTCGTGTTTCAGGAATTGGCCTGCAATCTGAGGAGTCCCATTTGGAAATTGAGATTTGCTGTAGAGCTCTACAGTGGTGTGATGCTGATGTGTCCAGATGCATATTTTTTTTTAATTACTTTCTAAACCCTCTTTTGTTTGCTTTCCTATGTTCATGAAATGTGATCTCGATGGCTCATCCTAGGCCGGTGCATGGGAATGAAAAATGATGGGGGGCACATTGCACATTGTCTTACAGTGTTTGTTTTCAGCAGGGAAAAGAATGAAACAAATACGGCATACCCCACTTTTAATTACACAATGGGACCAGAGCATGTATGTAAAACGAAAATGTACTTAAAGTGAAGCAATACCTTTTTTCATTTCTCAATGCATGTAAATACCCTAGCTCCATAGGAAATCTTGGCCAGGTTGACATGGCATTGCTCCCAAACCATAAGTGACAAGGACACCAAACTTGGGGAGCATGTTAAGGGGATCTAGGACTATAACATGGTAGATTATCTAGGCAAGCTGTCCGGCCACAAAAAGGATATGTTGTAGTCCTGGGTCCCCTCTCGGTGCTCCCTAAGTTTGGTATCCCTGTCACTTATGGTTTGGGAGCAGTGCCATGTCAAGCTGACCAAGATTTCTTATAGACGCCAATGTTAAAAACCGGGAGTAGTGTCATGCCAAGCTGAACAAGCTGTGTCCTTACTCGCGAGTGTATGTAAAGTGAGTGTACTTAAAGCGGGGTATGCCTGTATTGTGTTACAATGATATATTTTGGGGTATCCAGAACTGCGGTCACCAGCATCTGCTTTTAGAAATAGGGGCATAATGGTCATCTATTCTAGGATATTTGAAAATCTGGCCATATACACCGATCAGCCATAACATTATGACCAACCACCTAATATTGAAAAGGTCCCCTTTTTGCCATCACAGCAACCTTTGCTCATCAAGGCATGGTCTCCACTAGACCTCTAAAAGAATGTTGTGGTATCTGGCTCCAAGCGGTCAATAGCAGACATCATGTAAAAGATGGGGCTTCTCTGAATCTGACTTGTTTCTACCAGCATATCCTACAGATGCTCGATTGGAATGAGACCTGGAGAATTTGGAGGCCAACTTAACACCTCGAAGACCCCCTTCTTCCATTGTTCTGATGCTCACGTGTCCATTGTCTGCACTTTTGGCTGTGGACTGAGTCAGCATGGGCACCCTGACCGGTTTGCTGTTACACAGCCCCATACACTACAAACTGCAATGCACTGTGCATTCTGGCACTTTTCTATTGGAATCTGCATTAAAGTGGAACTTAAGTCACAAAATTTAGTCCTGCTAAATCACTTCAGGATGGCCCCTTTTGCAGGTATAGATATGTAAAACATTAAAAATAGATGCCTATACTGTTTAAAATCCAGTTATACATTCTCACCCTGATCTGCACATGCTCAGTTGCTTTCCCATTTTAGGCATTTTCAGTCACTGCCAAGTTTGTAGAGGCCGATCTGCTGACAGCCTTAAAGTGGAAGTAAACCATCCTATCATTTTCAGCCAAGGAAGATGCCATCTGCCATGATGCTGCACGTGATATCAGTTATGACACCAGCCATTGGATGGTTTGACAGTTTGGTTGAGAGCACAACCAATGTGACGGTTCTATTTCCGGCACATGCCGGAAATGTAGCTGTGTTTTGAAACTCTTAAATCGATAGGTTTACTTCCGCTTTAAAGCAGAATTAAACCCCCCTATTCTTTACAGCCAAAGAAGTTGCTTCTGTTTGATCTGCAACTGCCATGGTGCTGCACATGTGATCTATTATGACACCAGCCATTAGATGGTTAGACAGTTTGGTTGAGGACACAATCAAATGTGAAAGTTACCAATCTTGGCTTTCCAGGAATGCAACTGTTTTTTGAAACTGTTAAATCGATGGGTTTAGTTCCGCTTTATGATTTACTCTGGGCTTCCTCAAAATGGCAGCTTCCAGTAAGAAGAAACAGGAGCAATGCTGGAAGCAATTCACAGCACACTCTAATGTTGGCAGCATATTTATTAATGTGGGATGTATGGTCCTTGCTAAAGAACAGTATTTTCTTAACTTTTTATGGGTAAAGTTCTGCTTTTAACTTTTTCAGCAATTTGAGCTCCAGTAGCTCTTCTATTTGATCAGACTACATGGGCCATCCTTCTCTCCATCCTCATGCATCAATGAGCCTTGGCCACCCATGACCCTGTCGCGGGTTCACCGGTTTACCTTCCTTGGTCCACTTTTGGTCGGTCTTGACCACCGCAGACTGGGAACATCCCACAAGAGCTGCAGTTTTGGAGTTCCTCTAACCCAGTCGTGAAGACGTTACAATTTGGCCTTTGTCAAAGTTTCTCAAATGCCTGTTCTTGCCAATTTTTTCTGCTTTCAACACCAACTTCAGCAACAACATGTTCACTTGCTGCCTAATATATCCCACCCACTTTCAGATGCCATTGTCACAAGATAATCAACGTTATTCACTTTACCCGTCAGTGGTCATAATGTTATGACTGAATGTACTTTTGCCCGTCCTGTTCATTCTCCGTTGATGTACAGTGCATCCGGAAAGTATTCACAGCGCTTCACTTTTTCCACATTTTGTTATGTTGCAGCCTTATTCCAAAATGGATTAAATTCATTTTCCTCAAAATTCTACATCATGACAAGGTTTTCCAAACCAACTTCTTTCATGTTGTCATTATGGGGTATTTGTAGAATTTTGAGGAAAATAATGAATTTAATCCAGTTTGGAATAAGGCTGTTGCATAACAAAATGTGGAAAAAGTGAAGCACTGTGAATACATTCCAGATGCACTGTACACTAAAACTTCTGATGGCAGTGCTATTGGCATGGTGACTTGGTGGCCTTGCAGTACTGGGGTCTAGGATTGGTTTCCACCAGTCACATGATCTGCATGGAGTTTATAAGTTCTCTCTGCGTTTGTGTAGATTTCTTGTAGGTGTTCCCCATAATTCAGAAACCTAGCAAGATGTTAATTGGCTTTTATCAGATTGCAGAAGTGATAGGTTGGGTGTACACTGTGGAAAATGTTATCATGATATAAATGCATTAGCTTAAGTGTATGGCTTGTGGAAGGTTCATTAGTCAGTGCCGATAGGACTGATGTGAATACAAATAATGTGGTTCATTTTTGTAAGCCTGCATAATGGCTGAATCTGCCATTTAAAGTCTTCAATCAGTCAATTGGTAGATTGACTTCTGTACAACTATCTTGTCCATAAGTGGATCAAAGTTTGGCTGCTCCCTGCTGAACCAGCTGGATTTTCGATGAATGTATGGCTGGCTTAAAGTGGTTGTAAAGTCAGGATGATAAAAAACTGACATCCCCTCTGTTTAATCAAGATAAACAGCACTATGTGCCCATTTTTATTTTATTTTTTTTTTATTCTGATTGTAAGTACCTTATCTCACAGCAATAACTTGATGTCAGTGACATTCCTCTGCTCGGTTTCCCCTATGTAAGGAATGCGGAGGGAGGAGCTGAGATAACCCTCTGACAGGCCAGCAGAGGAAGGTCATTTGACTGCTGTGCGATAAGGCATTTACTATTGGAGTTTTAAAAAAAAAAATGGACATCTAGTTGTTTAGATCCTGATAAAACAGAGGGGATGCAAGCTACTTTTAAAAGGTATTTAAAGTGACAGTGAAGATCAGTAGGAGGGGAGGGGCAAGGAGGGGATCACTCTCACGCACAGGCATCAGAAGTGGCAGGCAGGGAGGAAGGGGGAGAGGGAAAGACAGCATAGAGGACACAGCATGATGACAGAAGCACTTATGCTGACCACTGTATCATAGATCGGGAGTCCTGATTAGTGTGGTCAGCAGAGACGGGGGGACACAGGAACAGGCAGGATCAGCCAGGCAAAGCAAATTACACAGCATAAGCACTGTGCTGTTTATCATGCTTTAAAGGAACATTAGATAGATAGATAGATAGATAGATAGATAGATAGATAGATAGATAATTTTAGGGTTACAAACAAAAAAAGTAATAGAAAAAAGAACTTTGCTAGTTAAAGCAGAACTTTACTCATAACTTGATAAAAAAAAATGTTCTTTAGCCAAAAACATACATTCTACATTAATAGTTATGCTACCAAAATGAGTGTGTGCTGTAAATTGGTTCCAGCATTGCTCTGGTTTCTTCTTGCTGAAGCCCAGAGCCCCTGAATAGCAGGCTACATCATAAAGCCAAACCAAATCTGTCAGTTGAAGTTTCAAAAAATACATTACTGGAATGCTGGGATTGCTAACTAACTTTTTTTGTCCTCAACCTAAGTGTCAAACCATTTAATGGCTGGTTCCATACCGGACATGTGCAGTACAATGGCAGTTGCAGATCTAACAGAAGCAGCTTCCTTGGCTGTAAGGCTCCATTCACACCAGAGCGTAGCGCTTTATTGATGTTTTTTTCAGGCATTTTTTTTTTTTAAAAGCTTTGGCAGCTTTTTACAAGCATTTTTAAAGCGTTTTAGTAGTGTATTTCAAGCGCTTTACAGCGCATTTTCGGCCGAACAGAATCTGTCGTGCAGGCATTAAAATTTTTGTTGGCCAACACCAGAACGGCCGATTGTTCGCCAGTGAGTACAGATTTCGGCCGTCAGACAGCAGATTAGCAAGACTGGGCATGCTCAGAAAAGAAAAAAGACAAGGAAAGTTAACCATCACATGACATCACTTCTGCAGTCGGCTGTTGTTGGCCGACAAAATTCGTGTGCAGTCTTTTGCAGTTTTCAACAGACACGACAGCCCTGGACAAAAGACGGCCGATCGTTCGGCCGACGATCGGTACGTGTGTATGGGGCTTTAGCATCAGAATGGGGAAGAAAGGGGATTTAAGTAACTGAACGTGGCATGGTTGTTCGTGCCAGACAGGCTTATCTGAGTATTTCAAAAACTGTTGATCTCCTGGGATTTTCACACGCAACCAATTCTAAGGTTTACAGAGAGTGGTCCAAAAAAAAAAGAGAAAATATCCAGTGAGCGGCAGTTGTGTGGATGAAAATAACTTGTTGTCATAGAAAAAATGGGCAGACTGGTTCGAGATGACAGGCAACAGTAACTCAAATAACCACCCATTACAACCAAGATATGCAGAATACCATCTTTGAACACAGAACACATTGAACCTTAAAGCAGAGGGGCTACAGCAGCAGGTGAGCACACCAGGTGCCACTCCTGTCAGTTAAAGCGGAGTTCCGGCCTCAAAATTGAAAAAAATCGATCTTGGGCCATCCGCTTGCTTTCGATCTTGGGCCATCCGCTTGCTAAGGGCCACCTGAAAAAGAAATGGATGCTCCCAATTTTTTTTTGGTCACTTACCTTGATATTGCGCCAGAAGCTGTGCAGGGATGCCACGCTTGCACCCGAAGGGACGAGCGGGGCCGGTGCAGTGCATTGTGGGACTCCGATGTCACCGAAGAGGCCACAGACAGAATGTGTGTGTATATGTATATATGTGTATGTATGTGTGTGTATATATATATATATATATATTATATTTCTGTAATAAAATCTATATTTGTGTGTGATCAGTGCATATATATTTTGATTGCGGTGTCCTCTGAGCATTTTGGCCTCAAGTTTTCACTTGTTTGCACCAGCTGGTATTTTTTTTGTGCTAGATTTATTTTTTTAGAGCACAGTTTGTAGCTTGTATATTTATGTATCTGGTATTGGGCTATAGCGTTGGCTGCCGCTTTTGGATTTCTTCAAAACGGAGCACAGATTTTTTCATTTTATTCTCTGCATTAAACTCTTGCCTGTGTTGCAGTACTAGTTCTGGATCCCATTTCACTGACCAAGGTCAACGTGGGGTTTCAGATTTTTGGCTCCCAACAGATTAGCCTGTGAAGAGTTCCAAGTACCTTTCCTTACTGCATCTCTGCTCAATCTTCCATGCAGAGCATGTCCTTACCCGTCCTCATCAGCACACTGGTTTGGATGAATTGTGATGTCACGCATGACCGCTGAATGTAATTGCTAGTTGTCCACACCGTGCGCAGTATTCATGACCTCCAAAGAACGTAGTGGGCCTGGATTTCACTCCGGTTACTCTGTGCCACAATAGTGGTTCAAGGTCTCTTTCAGCATTCCAGCCGCCTTTCAATTATTTTACGCCATGTTCGCAGGCGGCTCATTGGTCGGCATTGTGTGAGCTTATGAAGGGGGCAGGGATGCTCCTCTGTCATGCACTTCTTCAGAATGCCTGTTCTGCAGATTCTCTGCGAATCCAACGCTCCAGCAGATTGTTCAGCCCATTGAGCACATGTCCTCAAGTGTGCAAAACGCATCCTTTAATGAGCAAATGAAGTGTGGCTGAATAGCACTTTCAGACGTCTTCACGCCGCTGTCAGGGTTCACGTCAGTGAAGAGACAGCTGATTAAAAAATCTCTCCATGTGAAAATTGGCTTGTTTCAGACCTTGATGCGTTCAGACGCACCCGTTATGCAGTGTCAGGGATGCAGATTGCTAGCATGGTATGTGTGAAATGTCAGCACAAATTAGATTTCTTTTGAAGATCTTCAAAAGGGAAAAAAAAGAATGTTAAACAAATTTCTTGCTTAACCTAATTGCTGAAATAATGACAATAAAGAGGAGTCTGGTGCCATTAGAGCAGCTGAAGCCTTGATGAATGATGGGAGACTGACTTGTGGTCTGTAAATGAGACGCTGAATAATAATTTGTCTTTTGTTTTGCTTCAGGTGTGTCTGAAATAATTTATTCAGTTTCTATCCTGGCAGCTTTAGCTAGCCGGCATGATAATTACGAATATGCTTCTCTATTATTATTTTTTGTCTTTGTATTGCTAGATTTAGAAAAGCTTACAAACCAAGTAAAATTGGTTTCTATGCATTTTGTAACTTTTGTCTGAAGTGCATTTAATGGTTATAAAGGCACAAGGTTTTTTTACCCTCATGCATCCTATGCATAAAGGTAAAAAACCTGTGTGCAGGAGCCCCCCAGATCCCCCCCCCAAATACCTGAGCCCCATCTTGATCTAACGATGTCCACTAGAGTCTTGCCTCTCCAGGGATTCACACTCCTGATTGGCTTTTGGCAGCAGCGGGAGCTAATGACTCCTGCTGCTGTCAGTCAGCCAGTGAGCCAATCAGGGGACGGAGAGGGCAGGCGGAAATGTGACTCCATGTGTGAATGGACACACAGAGCCACAGGTCGTGAGCATGCCTGCTTAGGTGCCCCCAGAGCAAGCTGCTTGCTGTGGGGCAACCCCGGCAGGAGGGGAGGATCCAGGAGCACCGGCGAGGGACGTGCAAAGAGGAGAATCTAGGCTTTTTTTTTTTGTTAAAACAAGGCTTTAGCACTTTTACCACTTCCGAGCTGCCCACTGTATATAACCACTTCGAGCTGCCCACTGTATATAACCACTTCGAGCTGCCCACTGTATATAACCACTTCGAGCTGCCCACTGTATATAACCACTTCCGAGCTGCCCACTGTATATAACCACTTCCGAGCTGCCCACTGTATATAACCACTTCCGAGCTGCCCACTGTATATAACCACTTCCGAGCTGCCCACTGTATATAACCACTTCCGAGCTGCCCGCTGTATATAACCACTTCCGAGCTGCCCGCTGTATATAACCACTTCCGAGCTGCCCGCTGTATATAACCACTTCCGAGCTGCCCACTGTATATATGTCAATACTTTGACGTTCTATACCGTGGTTATGGCAGCAGCTAGCTGCCGTAACCCTGGTATATTTTTATATAGCAGGTGATTCTCTTTTATATAAAAGTGGTCCTGGCGGCAGATTTGCCACCGGATCACTTTTATGGGCAGCGGGAAAGGTGCCCCCTCCTCTCGCTGCTTCCCGGTTGTTTTCCCTGCTTACTGAAGACGTCGGTAGTGGCGAAACAATCTGATCTGCTGGAGGGATGGGCAGGAAGTCGATTGAGGGAAAGATGGTCCCCACTTTACTCTATGCCCTTGGAGAACCGGAGCGAAGTCTGATGTCACTTCTGCTTCTAGGCCTTAAAGAGGAAGTAAACCCTCCTCTGCAACTCGTACCTATAGGTAAACCTATAATAAGGCTTACCTATAGGTACTGTAAATATCTCCTAAACATGTACCGTTTAGGAGATATTTACTTTGCATGCAGCCAGTGACATCACTGGCGCATGCGCTCTGAAGGAACAGCTGCTCGTGCCGTGACTGTCTGCTCCCGCGCGCATCATCGTGGCTCCAGCCAATCAGAGGGCCTTATGCCGCAAACCCGGAAGAAGGGCGACCAAACATGTCACCCATGAGACAGGTGAGCGGTTGGCACTGCAAGGCTTCGTTCCAAGGTAAGTATTTCATAATTAGCTAGTATGCGATGCATACCAACTCATTATGTGTTTGTCTTTCAGGTGTTCGTTTTAAAATAAAAATAAAAAATTCTGAGGTGTACAACCTCTTTGAGAGCCCATTCACACTGCCGGGACTTGAGTAGTACAGGACCCATTCTAATAGGAGCGACACAAGTCGCTCTGACTTGGAAAAAGGGTCCTGTACTACTTTGGGGCGTCCTCGGAGCGACTTGCATAGACTTCAATTATGTGAAGTCCCTGCAAGTCGCGCCGAAGTCGCGGTGCACGCAACTTCACAGGTCGCCCCCCGAAGTCGTGCCGCTTCAGTGTGAACCGGCACTTAAGGGCTTTTTTTTGTTTTTTTTTGTTTGGTTTTGATTTTGGTAGTATGTGTAAAATTTACTTTTTTTTTTTTTTGCTTTTAAGTCCACATGTGAGATCTGAGGTCTTTTTGACCCCAGATCTCACAATAGACCTTTCATGCTTATTGCTATTACAAGGGCAGTGTAAAAAGTAAAAGTATATTGAACAAGAAAAAATAAAGGGCCTCGTCCCTCTGATCTCACGCACAGAACGAACGCATACGTGTAAACGGTTTTCAAACTACACATGTGAAGTATCGTTGCAATTGTTAGAGTGAGAGCAAAAATTCTAGCACCTCTGTAACTCGAACAGGTAACCTGTAAATTTTTTTAAAGCATCACCTATGGAATTTCTTAGGGTTCATAGTTTGTTGCCATTCCACTAGCATGCGCAATTTAGAAGCATGACATGTTTGATATCGATTTTCTCGGTGTAACATCCTCATTCACATTATACAAAAAAGTTGGGCTAACTTTACTGTTAAACTTTTTTTTTTTAATTCATGAATGTGTATTTTTTCTAAAAAAAAAAAAAAAAAAAATTTGAAACACCGCTGCGCAAATACAGTGTGACAAAATATTGCAACGTCCGCAATTTTATTCTTTAGGGTCATATATAAAATGTTTGTGGGTTCTAAGTAATTTTCTAGCAAAAAATACTATTGTAAACACATATCAGAAAAAGGCCTGGTCCTTAAGTGGTTAATGCAGGGCTTGACCAATTTGCTTAGAGCCAGCAAAAAAAGGAGCCAAAAAGCAGCTTGCTATGGGGGCACTGGGTGGGGGACCCAAGAGGAGAATTGGGGGCTGCTCTGTGTAAAACCATGAACCCCTAAGTGTTCCAGAGACGCTACTAACTGTCTGCCTTTCTGGAAACACACTAAAAATATGGCAAAGTGCGCAGCGAGCTTGCCATGCCATTATTTCTTAGTGGCACCCGAAATGTGGGTAGCAGTTCCACATTTTGTCGTGCCACAAAATGCAATTGTCTCCGTGCCAAAAAGGTTCATGAGCTCCTTTGACACGTTTTCCGCACGTAAATAGGTTGCCCTATGCTGGCACACGACAAATGTGACAATAATGGCGGCACGCTCAGGTGCAGCCTTATTCTTACTAACTGATCCAGCAACATATTTGATAAGACCGCTGAGCCACTTGGGAGCTGGGTCAGCACATGCACTCTGCATTTCATCTTGGGCCTGGTTCACATGGGTGAAGAGATCTGTATACCATGAACAGGCCATTCTTCCTTTGCATCTCTAGGCTACAGGTGATGTGTGCAAGCAGAGGATTCAAGTTTATTTGGACACACCTGCTTGTCCTGATGTAACAGGCGTGCCGTGAGCTGCCCTGAATGCAGACAGTGAAGTAAAACTCTCATTGGATTAAATGTAGAGTTCACTGTACATGCGTGGAACTGGCTCCATCAGCATTATCTGGATCCTGAACAGATGAACATAAGCCTGGGAGGAAGGGCTGGGGGCAGGAGAAGCTTTATTAAACCAACTTCAGATACTTTGTTTTACACTTTTCAAGTTATACAACTATTGTATATTTGTGTGTATTGTGAAAGTTGAAGTGCATCAAAACCTAAAACAAAAATGTAATATATTGAAACCCACCAATCTAGGGATATGTGGTGGCTGCATTGGTTTCTCTTTTCCCTTATTTCCACCTGGTAATCCTGTGAGTAGGACTATTTGTCCCTGGGTGGACACGTTTTTACTCATGGCTGCCACCCAGGCTGGACTACTAAAATTCCTGCCTTTGTTCATCGCTATCACATGGGGGCTCATGGGATTAGTTGTTTACATAAGAACTTTTTTTTTTTTTTTCAGTTCACAGGACACTGCATTTCTGGCTAGATCAGCAGGTATTTTTGGATCTTGCATGGCTCAATAAATGTTGACAGGCAAGAGAAGTTTGACAGAAGGCACCAATAGGGTCATTTCTGTTTTAAAAAAATCCTACCTGTCAGATTTCTTTTTTAGTTTTATTCAGTTTTAAAGGAGCAATAAACCGCAAAACAAAAGTTTTTTTTTTATTGTAATCCATATATTGCAGCTTACCAGCCCTTGGTTGTGATGACTGCATTGGTTTTTGTTTTTTTAGGCTTTTTTTTCTTTTTTCCAACCAGTGGCACATTCTGTCTTTAAAGAGGTTGTAAACCTCCATTTTTTTTTTTTTTTTTTTTTAAACGAACACCTGGAAGAAAAACACATAATGAGCTAGTATGCATCGCATACTAGCTTATTATGAAATGCCTAAGAACGAAGCCCTGCAGTGCCAACCGCTTACCTGTCCATTGGCGGCATGTTCTGTCGCCCTTCTTCCGGATTTGCGGCATCCGGCCATCTGATTGGCTGGAGCCGCGATGGCGCCATTCCCACGCATGCGTGCGGGAGCCGTCTGTAATGGCACGGGGCTCTGAAGGAACGGCACGATCGGCCGTTCCTTCAGAGCGCATGCGCCAGTGTCACTGGCTGCATGCAAAGTAAATATCTCCTAAACTGTACATGTTTAGGAGATGTTTACAGTACCTATAGGTAAGCCTTAATATAGGCTTACCTATAGGTAAAAGTTGCAGAGGAGGGTTTACTTCCTCTTTAAGGTGGCTATTCTCACTCCTCCACTGTATCTATGGATGAGCAATGTAGACACCATTGGACAACAGCATCACCAACTTGTGTGCTGGGAAAGTGTTGGATGAAGTAGTAGATTTAGACCACTACCACATTTGGTGGAAAGCTTGATCTGTTAAAGGAGGTTGGAAAATAACGAATTTACTGGCAGGATCAGCGGGTGAAATTAAAGGAAAAAGTCCTAAAGTATATGTGAACCCTTACCTTGTAAAACAACCTATTCCTGATTAAAATAGAAATGAACGGTTGTGTGTGTGTGTGTGTGTGTGTGTGTGTGTGTGTATATATACTGTTTATTAAAAAAAATATATAAATGGGGAAGTATAAGAGACCTGGGGTAGAGAAACAGCAGAACACTGGTCTTCGCAATGAATGGCTGTGCAAGGGGGAGTATCGGCACAAATCGAATCATTGGAGGACAGGCAGTCTTTGCTCCCTCCCAGCAGAGCCAGAAAACTGACCACCAGATATTGAACACAAAGGAAGCAGTAAAAAGAACAGGACAATTTTTAACACCGGTAGTACATGGTACAGCAGACACCTCCGGAATATGAAATGTTGGGTTAACATATTCTTTAGGTATGGGATTGATAGAACCTCAGATTGTGTTTTCCTCACTACAAAGACACTTTAGTGCCCTCTGACATCTGAAGCATTTCAATATTCAACATCAACTGATCACAAATGTCTTTATAGATGTGTTTTTAAATAAAAATCTGTTCAGCTTGGATTTTTTTCTTACTCCTTTCCTCTTTCTCTTGTAGGTGCTCTTTGGATGTGCATTGTCTTAAACCCCCACTGCAAATCTGAGCAGAAAGCCAGCTGGCTGAAACAGCTGAAGAAGTGGAACAGTGTGGATGTCTGTCCCTGGGAAGATGGCAACCACGTCAGTGAGCTCCCCAACCTAACCAATGCCTTGCCTCAGCCCGGAAATGCTAACCAGGGTGAGGAAAATACAAGGGTGCATTGTGAGATGCTGTTGCCCCAGGCACTGTATGCAAGTTAACCCTACATTTAGTCAATAACCAATATGTTCACCTTTTAACAAAAAAAAAAAAAAACTGCACATTTTTTTCAGGGTAAAAAAATGCATTTATTATAATGTATTTATTTTTACAGGAGCCTGCAAAGTATTGCACCCATGATCAGCAGACTGTGTGTGGAATATCAGGTTCCCACACTCCCTCCAGCTTTCTGCCCATACCTTTATAGGCTTTTAGTTTGAAAGCTTGAGGGAGTATAAATGGACTACAAGCATGCTGATTAGCACACTTCCAGTCCATTGAGAACTACAACCCAGATAACAAGAAATTGAGCTGCAATTTTGAGAATGACTTACTAAGCTATTGCTAGACTTGTCAGGCTTCACAAGTTTGTTACACAATTGCAGCAAGTCCGCATTGCAGGACTCCAGATCAACTTTCTTTGCAAACATTCTGCAAGTCTGCTGCAAGTTCTGGTTCAGTTATGTTGCGCATATAGTCATCCCACCACAGGGGTCACTGTGACTTGCAGAGCTCTTGTTGTAGACTCACCATTGTAACTTTGCTCTTGCTAGAGACTTGCCATGCAAATTTGCTACACATTGAAAAAGTGTCAACTAGAACTTGTGCTTCAAGTTTTCTGTAAGGCCTCTTTCACACGGGCGTTCTGTATGTCTGTATATCACCCCATCCATTTGCGGGTGATATACGGACATAATGCATGTCAATGGGATTGCGGATGTCAGTGGCACTGACATCCACTGACATCCGATTTGTGTCCTTTCAGTTCTGTTCCGTTTTTTTTTTGGAACGGAACAGAACCCTATTTTTTTCTTACGTTTAAAAAATGGAAAGGACGCAAAATCGGATGTCAGCGGTGTCATCCGCTGACATCCGCAATCCCATAGACATACATTATGTCCGTATATCATCCACAAACGGATGGGATGATATGCGGACATACGGACCAGATGACACAAGTGTCGTCGTGTCCGTAAATAAAAAAAAAAAAAAAGAAAAGTGCTGGAGCGGATTGAAATACCGCTCCGTGTTAAAGAGGCCTTAGTGTACAACCTGCCAGTGAAAATGTGCAGTAGTTTAACAGACTTATAATTCAACACCACCACAAATTTGTGGCAAGTTATCCTTGCGATCTGGGAAGGTTTTTGTCACAGTGGCAGACCCGACTCCTAGTTCAAAAAAATACTGGATGAGCCCTGTGCACACTGCAAGCAAACTTTGCAATTAAAAAATAGGGATATTTAGCTCACACTCATTGCAAGACATGTTTAAGCTGGCCAACTGCAGCAAAGTAATCCCTCTTTAGCCAGTCCTGCTCTGCTTTGCCACTGCAAATGCTACTGTGGTCACAATGCCAACCTGGGGCAAAGACACAAAATGGGGGAGAGCTACACGGTTTAGGTCTGGCCACTCACCTGCAATACAATAGCAACAAGATATAGCTGTGCTCAGATCCCAATAGCTTGTCCATGCATATAATCTACCACTTGCTAAAGGCATGTGACCACATAACACTAAAAATACTGGATGAGCCCTCTGCACACTGCTACACCCTTTCACGCAAACTTTGCAATAAAAAAAAAAACCTCATAGTTTATTAATTTACAAATGGCTGTGAATGTTTGCTGCTGCTGTGCAGGGCTGAGCTGAACATTTAACATGGTAACCTGTACAAAAGGTAAACTTATCCTTTTAAAGAAGCTTTGTTATGAGGCATTGCGTGTCTGTAGGACAACTAGCAGCTCCATATGGTCCGTGAAGCTGGAGGTGCAGCCAGACTCCAGAGGGTGATTACATTGTGTGTGTGTGTGTGTGTGTGTGTATATATATATGTATATGTATATGTATGTATATATATATATATATATATATATATATATATATATATATATATATATATATATAGGCAATTGTGTCCTAATACCCAGCAGTCATTGTAACCCAGGAAGTTTTATAATCCTGTGACTTATTTTTTAAATGTGAAGACATGTATAACGTTTTAAAAGCATTAATTATACATGTATATGAGGGCAGTCCTATTTATTCAATCATCGGTTCTCCCTTAGAGGGTACAAACTTGTAGACGTAGCTATTAGAATTGCTTACTATGCGGAGATGTTCCTGACAAAATGAAACCAGCTTTGCATGTGTAACGTGTCCGTCATAACACCAGTCTGCCATCTTTTGCAGTGGGTTAAAGGACAGGTAGATGTTTGTCTCTGGGCCTTTCTGCTTATTTGTAACAAGGCTATCATTGGAGCTCCTTACATTTTGAGTGAAAAGGTTGTGGGTGGTAAAACCTTGCATTTGCACCATGCTTTTACCATGCCCAGACCACTACCCCCGTTAGCTGCAGAGGCAACAGCTGGGATTGTACACGTGCCGAAGCAGAAGTAATCCCTTCTGTTGCCTAAAGTGGAAGCAAAAGCAAAGCCTAACTATCTCTAAACCTACTCTCAGCCACATTCGAAGCCTAATCGATCTATCTCTGTGAAATAAAAAATCGCTATACTTCCCTTTTCTGAAGCCGCTCCAGTTCAGTCTCCAGTGGCGCCCTCGGTGTGCAGGGGAAAGCCGTCCTTAACAGCTGGAAAATGCCTGGTATGTGAAGTCACCCATAGTTACTATGGGGCATCTGTTATCCGCTACCTCTTTTACATGGAAGCTGCTGGTGACAGCTTAGCCATAGACTGGAGCGGCTGCAAAATAGGTATGTATAGCAATCTATTCTTTACATGGCTGCATAGATTAGGCTTACAATGTGGGCACGAGGAGGTGTAGGGTTAGTTCAAATTTTGTCTTTACTTTTACTTTAAATAGTGCTGAATGAGGTTGTTTTGCAAGCACCCTGCAACCACGTACAATGCACATTGTCGAAGTTCGCTGGAACCCCCTCACGGGGTTAAAGCGGGCAGCTAGGAGGCAATACAAAGCCTACTCATTGTCTGTCCAGTGCTCACTGAAGAGCAATCCAAGCATTGATCAGTCTTCAGAAACCAAAGCTAGTGTGAACAAGCCCTAAAGTTTTTGAATGCGCACGGCTTCAGACTTAGCCGCTGTGGTAACGCATCCTAAAGACAATATGGTTCACATGTTCATGAATATGAAAACCGCATCTACATCTATTTCACATAAAACTTACCATGTGTTTTCAGTAATATTTATTTTTAAGGACTGTAGTCTCCCTTTAAATTTTTATACAATTGTACAAACTGTTTTGTGTAGCGAGCCCCCTGTTGTGCTAACAGGCAGAGAGGTTCATGGCGGCAGCAAATGACTCATTATTTGTAATATGTATGTGGCTCCAGTAAATGTGCAGGAAATCCAACGGTGCACCGTGGTCATCAGCTGCTACATTGGCTAATATCAGTAGCTACAGCAACTGAGCATCAGGTCAGCGGTGATGATGTGACTTTTTGAGCACCCTTCATAATTGAGGGTTTCTGTAGCTGCTGCAAAATGTTTGTGTCCTGGTGAGTGCAGTGGAGGCCAAGAATAATGCAGGCATTGTGAATAAATGCACACTGGTGGACAAGTAGCTAGTAAAGGTTTTGCACATCCAAAAGTAATGATGCAGTTGAAGGTGTAATCTGGTCACCCTGGCTTCCTAACTTATACTAACACCAATACATTTTTTGCCCATTCATAGCTCCCAAAATTGTTCAGTGGCCTCAGGGTGTTCCACCGTCACATTAGGACCCCTCTAAATGCCACTACAAGTGGGCAGACCTGTGAACTCGAGCACAGAGGTCTCCGTTAGCCGAGTTTCAAACAAAATATCAGGGTGCCATTTCTTACACCCTAATAGGGTAGACAGAAGAAGCTGCTAGATGGGAGTGGACTAACCCTTAAAGAGGAAGTAAACTTCCAAACATACCTTTTACCTAGAGGTAAGCCTAGAATAAGGTTTGCCTATATAGGTAGTGTAAATATCTCCTAAACATGCACCGTTTAGGAAATATTTACATTACATGCAGCCAATGACCTCACTGGCGCATGCGCTCTGAAGGAACGGGCACCTGTGCCATGAACAGCGGGTCCCATGCGTATGCGTGGGAGTGATGTCATCGTGGCTCCGGCCAGTCAGAGCCGGAGTCTGTGAACCCGTAAGAAAGACAGGTGGAGATGGGAGCCCCTGCAGCGCTGACACACTTTTGTTTTAAGGGAAATTTCACAAAATATGACTTTACCTTGCACGGGGGGGGGGGGGGGGGGAAATGTCCAGCGATATACAACTGCTTTAAGCAGTATCTGAAATATGACAGCTATTGTGTAAGTATATGAACTGTGCCTTTTTCTTGCCTTCAGATTCCTCCCATCGGCCTCACCGAACAGTGTTCACACGAGCCATCGAGGCATGCGATCTCCACTGGCAAGATAGCCACTTACAGTACATTATCAGCAGCGACCTTTACACCAACTACTGTTACCATGACGACACTGAAAACTCACTCTTTGACTCCCGTGGGTGGCCCCTCTGGCATGGTAGGTTGTGAAGCCAGAAAGGCTCATTCTGTGACTTGCTGCTTTGTTCTCATTTGTATGGAATTATAAATGAAGCATTTGTGGTGGGTAGATGAAATGCTTGGCTACAAGGCTGATGTTGTTCTCCTGCTAGGCCTTTGGAAATTCTGCACTAATGCTTGAAATGGTTTGGACAAGACGCCACACTAATGCTTTCTGTTTCCCTTCAGAGCATGTCCCTACTGCTTGTGCGCGGGTGGACGCACTAAGGTCACATGGCTACCCACGGGAGGCCCTCCGACTAGCAATAGCCATTGTCAACACTCTGAGAAGGCAGCAGCAGAAAAGAATGGATATGTTCCGACTGCAGAAGAAAGGTAGGAAAGAAGTAAGAATAGGTAACACAGCAGATGGGTATTTGTGGAGAAATCTGCAGGTCAGGTTAAAATCCAAATTGGTGACCGGATCAAATAATAAAGACACTGCATTTTATTAAATTCGTACACAACTAATCGTACTTTGCTTGCTCTGGGTGACACATGCAGCACAGCTCCCAGCCACTTTCTCTGGTTTGCACACCCCTTTGATTTGTGCTGTTCTTTCCAAACCTACAGCTATGACATTCAAGCTGCTGAATTATAAATTTTAGTGATCTGCTCTAAAAAACAGGGCTGGAACAGATGTAGAATTCCAGAGCCTAGGAGCTGTTGCAAAGGATGAAGCAGCAAGCAGCGCCTAAAGCTGGCCATACGCTTTTTTTTTTAGTTGACCTCTTCAAATATCGTCATCCATTGAGGGAACATCGGTTTGCCGTTGGGCCTTATTTTCTCCATCCTTAACGAGAATAATAGAGCCAAACGTTATCGACAAGTTTGGAGTAGTGATCTTTCTTAATCAAAAGATTCTAAATCTTGGTTGTTTGTAAGGACACATTCCTCAATCTAGATTGGCAGCCGCATGGCGCAATTGCATAGATGGAAATAGATATATACCCAGAACCCCAAATTCTTCCTTAATGATGTGGAATGTTTTAAAGGTACGATTAGGGAAGAGTTGATGGGCATATTTAGGATCGTGACTTGCCCATCTGCTCACATTGGATAAATTATAGAATTCTGCCGCACACAGGTTATGCCACAAGGGTGCAATCTGAAAACTGCTAGGGAGGTGGTCTTTTAATTTACGACTACAGATTTGAAATTTCTATAGAGGAAGTTACTCTGGGCCTCAAACAATTGCATGAGTGTAGCTTGCATAGTCCCAGCAGCAGCATTCAGGTTTGGATGTATACAAGTCTGCTGTGCTGGGAGATAATAGCATTGCAGATTACTGGACCACCAACCCACCTCCATGCATTGGAAGTTGTAGTGTTTCCAGAGAGATTCTAGGGGGATTAGGTCCTTTAAAGAAAGGAGGATATTCCTGTATTAATTTCAGAAAATATTTTCTTTCCGATATAGACAGGGACATTCAATAAAACATATAAAAAGTGTGGCAAGAAATAATTTTGAATAGATTTACCCTACCCATTATTTTTAGGGGTAGCTTAGACATTGTACCTAGGCAGTCTTTTAATCTCCTCTGTAAGAGGGTAAATATTATCAATGTATGAATCCAGGGGTGATTGAATTTCAATTCCTAAATAGCGAAATTTAGAGACTAAGGCTGGCCATACATTATACAATTTTCCTATTCACATTCCTTTGGATTTACCTTCAACTATGTTGGTTTGTCTGACTGCATACAAATGGAAAGTGTTTAGGTGTGACCTCATATTATACGGTTTTGGTAAATCGAAAGGAATATTGTAGAAGGAAAGTGTATAATGTATGGCCAGCTTAATTGAAGAGATACATCTGGAGGCAGTGGTGGTGCATATGTGTATATGTATATATATATATATATATATATATATATATATATATATATATATATATATATATATATATATATATTGTGTATGTATAATATGGTAATATTGTGTGTGTATAGAGATAGATTTGGAAATTATACAAACAAGTTACCTATTGGTAATACATTTTAGAAGATGTCTATATAAACACAAATGGATTCACCCTTTACATAGATGCAAGATTTTCAACATGATATTCACTAAAAAAAAAAGGAAAATCAAATAGGAAAAAAAAATAGGGAAATCAAATTAGTGTGTGTGTGTATATTTTCTTATATATATATCAAACAGGAAAACGCCAGATTTACTAGTTTCAGACATAATTTAGAAATGTGGGATACATATACTGCTTGTATTTTCTGAATTAGTATCTAAATGTAAATTGGTGCTAAAGACCCAATTGTGCGCCGTTGCTAAGCTAGTATTGCGGAGCTGAAGAATAAAGGGATGCATGTGCTGTAAAATTCAGGTTATAGAACTAGTCGTGAGAGGGTTAATCCCTTTCCAAAGCCGGTAATTCAATTGCTTGGATATGAATGTAGCTCTCTGCAGATCATATAAATAATACAGATCACGACTCCGGAAATATTTCTTCCTTTGACTCGCAGCTACATGAGCCACTTTGAACACTACAAATGCGCTCGCTGTGTGTCCACTTCAAATAGGAGGGAAGGTTTAATAAGGAGAATGCGCAGCTTAATATTCCCTAAACCTTCCTGCCTCGTTCAAATGCCATAAAATTGCACCATAACGGGCTGTTATTAATCCAATAAATATTCAGATGCACCAGAAGGTTATGTTTTATTTATGCCCATCAATAATGTCTTAAAACATTTTACATGTAACTGGACTCCAGCCAGTAATACAAGGGCAAAGCATCAGATTCATTCTATATATATATATTCTGTCTGAAATGCTGCTGATCCGTGTGTGATGGTAAAGTATAGCTGTGTGTGAAGCTGGCCTTTTACTAGTATATGTAGAATATCTGTAATTTTTTGTGTCCGTATGTATATTCACCTGTGTAGATGTGTGCATAGTCAGACTGCAAAAATGTAGTTTGTATGTGTGTGTGAGAAGTAGGTAAATAGATACATTTGATTTCCATTGCAGAATATTTAATACATTGGCCTATAGATTTTTGACATCACTTTGGCGAGTAGATTAAATTATTGTAATTGGTTCCTGCTGTCAAAGAGCTTCTGGTCAAATGTCTGTCACAACAATGTAGACATAAAATACTAGAACAATATTTTCACGCCCAATATCAGCTAAAGCTTTTAAGTTTTGGACATTAAGGATTTGTAAACCCCTACTGGGTTTCTATTGTTTCTATGTAGATGTAGAGCTCTCCCATCACAAGGAGAGACCACATCATACCTGACAAATTGGGTGTCACCAGGTCAGGAAATGAGTACCCCCAACAGCGACACACAGATAGAAAAAACATAGGTTGTGTCCCCTTTCCTAAACTAAATTAATATGGATTTAGTTGGATTTTAATCACTTGCCCCCTGGAAGATTTATGCCCCTTCATGACCAGGCCATTGTTTGCTTTTTGGCACTGCATTACTTTAACTGACAATTGCACAGTCATGCAACACTGTACCCAAATGAAATGCACATAATTTTTTTTTTTATACAAATAGAGCTTTCTTTTGGTGGTATTTGATCACCACTGGATTTTTTATTTTTTTCACTATTGACAAAAAAGACCAAAATGTAAAAAAGTGTAAACTGTCACTGTACTAATGACTGAGAAGGGGTTAACATCTTGGGCAATCAAGGGGTTAAATGTGTGCCTAGCAGTGCTTGGTGCATTCATTATGTGCTGTTTTTATTAAGGGATCTGCCGTTTTTATTCCCTGCTTTGCAAGGAAACAAAAACCAGCACATCACAGCAGATAGGACAGAGCTCTGTGGGGTTTATACCGACAGATCTCTGTCCTGTCCTCCTCTTAGCCATTTAGCAGGTCCCAGCTGGCAATAGTTGGCCAGGGCTCACTGATCAGCTTGTGCTTTGACTAATCACAGCACACTCGACATGGCAGGCTCATGCACACCCCTTACCCAGTACAGCTGGATCACGTATTGGATACATGATCCAGCGCAGGTAAGCCGCTCTGCCCTCTGTACTCCTATGTGAGGTGGTTGGCAATCGGTTAAAAGAGAAGTTCACCATTTCGAATTTGTTATCCTTATTTAAGATGTAATCTTTTCTAGCACCCCCCCCCCCCCCCATCCCCTTGTGACAGTGGGCAGGGGTTTCTCTCCCCCTGCAGTCCCTGTATCAGGCTCCTGCATAGCCAAGTTATTAATTCAGAGATCTGCGAATGAATAAAACTACAAGCCCGGTTTGTCACCCCAGCACATGGTTCTCAATGGACTACAAGTGTTCTGATCAGCCACTTGTAGTCCATTGACTCTTCTTACAGCTTTTCAACTAAAAGCTCTACCAAGGTAATGGCATAGGACGTGTCTGTAGAAGCCTGACATTCCCCCCTAATCCAAATCATAGCAGATGCAAGAATTTGTAGGCTTTAGCGGGGGAAAAAATTACAAAATATGCACATTCTTGCAAAAATATGGTCATTTATTATCTTTTCCTTAAATATTAACCCAGCCTTTAAATCAAACAGTGGGGATAATGGGTGCATTGCAGTTTTTACAGATATTTTAAAGTGGAGTTAAATATCAGTTTTGGGTGGCAGTTTTCCTTTTAAGAGCCATGTGTACAGTGTAAATGTATAACGGCATCTGAAATGCGGTATATATTGGAGAAGAGGAAATAGTGGTATCCACCTTGTTTGCTCAGCGGTTTGACTCTAGGTTTGACTAGGGTGTTATTGCCAAGCTTGAAGTTGCATGTGGCTTTTTGGAACTAATCCTTGTCTGATTTTAAATCCTGTTAAGGAACTTTTTGGTTCAGTAGCACATCAGTGCAATCTTATTTTTATCTATTTTTTTTTTACAGAGCTGCTTCACAAAGGCTTGACATCCATCACTAATCTGGAAGGCTGGGTGGGACATCCCTTGGATCCAATCGGTACTCTATTTAGTAGCCTCATGGAGGCTTGTAAGGCAGATGACGAAGGGTTTCACGGCTTTTCAGATTTTACAGGTAAGGCGCACTTTCATGCCATTACCCAGTTTATAAGTTGGCCTTTTGTAGCCGTTATTTACGGCATCATTTTTCAGATGCCAATAATATTTTAGTTTTAATGTTTTTAGAGGTAACTTCTATGCCACACAGACCACTTAGCTCTTTGCCTTACTTTGGTTAAACCAGAGGAGATGACAATATAAAACTGTGTTACCTGAATAACACCAATACAAGCGTGCTTTTCATTAAGATAACCCTGCGTGTTTAACCTTCTCGCCATGCCACATGCATGCGACACCCCGGCCAGTCATTATCTTTCAACAAAAGCAAATATGCTAAATCCTTTAATGTTTTAAAACCAAATCCCATTTTCTTGAAATAATTGTGACACAAATGAGTGTCATTTCTGAACACAGAGTACAGCATGGCACGATTTCATTAAATGACTCTGGATACCCACTGCTAGTAATGAATGATTGATGGCATTCCAGCTGCAGCTTTTATTAACTTCTAAGTAGGTAATATGAAGATTTGTCATGAGGCATTGTGTGGGGCGTTTAATGCCGCGCACTGCCGACTTTCCACCAGGAAATTAAATTCTCTGTTTTGATTTCTTGATGGTGTTAAACCATTTGGAAATTGAAAGACATAAATCATGCAACCAAATGCAATAATCCATGCAATGTAGATTTTTCATATTTTTGTGTCCGACTGAAGAGGGTGCCATTTTGAGGAATTCATTTAACTGTGATTTATCTGTTCACTGACAGGCTGTGTCCACGTTTTCTTTTTCTTTTCCTTATTGTTTAAAATAATATACTTGGGCAGATTTCTATGGCAGTTCTACCCACCTTTTGGAAGAGAATTAGAACAAGTCTACCCACAGTTTTATTTTTCCCCTTTCAAGCTGTTGCCTTAAAGTGTTTTAAAAGCCTCAAAGTAAGGGTCCTTTCACACGAACGATCCGATCAGATCTGCCTGTCGGTTTTTTAGGAGGACCTGATCGGATGCTCCATGCATTCATATGGGGCAGCGGATGTCAACGGAGACATCTCCGCTGACACCCACTGCTATCCGCTTCCGATCCTATCTGTGAAATCCGGACGGATGGCAACCCTATTGTCCATCCGTCCAGCAGATGGGATCAGATGAGAATGGACAGGCGGTCTTTTCTCATCCGATTCCCCATAGAGGACAGCGGGGAATCTGACAGCTCCGTCTCTGCTCTGTGAGTGAGTTGTCATCCGCCTGCTCAGTGGGGATTGGTGGATCGATCCCCCGCTGAGCAGAGAACGGATTGCACCGTGTGAAAGGACCCTAAGTTCCGGGTCACACTTGTGCGATGCGGGAAGGCTGCGAATTCGCAGCCTGTTCCCGCATCGCATCCGCACAAGAGGCAGTTCATATGCGATACGCTGGGGGTGTCAATGAAATGTTAACGACACCCCCAGTTTGATCGCATATCGCAGTGCGATCTGACAGTTCGCACAGGATCGGATCGCACAAGTGTGAACCACTGTGCAATCCGATCCTGATGCGGCTGAAAAAAATGCCTCATGTGCGAGTTTTGTGCGGGTGCGGTGCGAATTCAGCCATACAAAGTGTATGGCTGAATTCGCACTGCACATCCGATCGCATGTAATGAAGGAGCAGCTCCGATATTACATGCGATCGCCGCACACGCGGAAGTGTGAACTGGCACTAAAGGTTCCTTTTTGTTCCTCTGCCTATGTGGAGTGGGGGTGTGTGCCTTTCCCCCAATCAGCTCTCACATAGTGCATGTCCAGACTCCGCACCCGCCCCCTATGCACAGCGGGAAGAAAGATTTTTAAAACTTGTAGAAAGGGAAAGACCGCAGATATACATGTAAAACCAATGTAGGAGGATTTATTTCATCTCTGTAAACCCTCTCCTATACCCAGTGAAGTCAACAGCAGCCACAGATAATACACAAACACTTTAAAGTGGAACTTTACTCTCCCAATCACCATTGATTATTGCTTATTTTGTGCTGCTAGCATTAGTAAATGGATAGAAAAGTATATCCTATTTATTTGTTTTAAACTTCTTTTTTGTAATATTTCTTCAGTTACTTCCTGGCTTCTTGCCTAGGCAAATGTCCTACAACCCAGGAGTCTTCAGGAGAGGAGTGGTTTTCTCAGCTAAGCCTCCTCTCTCTCCTGCATCCATGCCTAAACTAAGGACAGATGGATTCCAGAAAGTAAATGCTAAATGAAACCTCTGCCCTCCCTCAAGGCCACAAATGCTAGGGGGTTGAATTTCAAAGTAATTTCTCAACAAAATAAAGCATGTAGACATTGATAGATGGGGGAGGGGGTTGCTTGGAACAATAAAATTGAATGAAATGGTGTTTTTGGTTTGTGACACACAGATGCAGTGAAGATCTGCTTTAAGCCGGCCATACATGGATTGAAATTCAGCCCGTTCAGCAGGGACCAGACGAATTTTAGTCCATGTATAGGTAGGCTGGTTGTACAAAAGTCGATCAATCCATCAACCTGTGTACGACAAGGTTGTTGGAAAATTTTCTCTTGATGAGGAAAGTCTCCCTGCTGTCAGAATACAACCGTGCAGCAGGAGGAATTCCTCCATCCACATTGTGTGTGGATGGGGAATCAAATCATTTTCTTTCATTCAACGTGCTGGTTGGAAAACAAGACTCCTGTATGGCCAGCTTTACTCCATCAGGCAGCTTGATAAAACTTTGATTTAGCTGCTTTTGGAGTTATCTAATTGGATGCCTCAGGGATAGCTTCACGTGAACAAACAGCTCTTTGGTGTTTTGCCCAGGAACTTTTGATCTTGCATTTAGTCCAGGCACTGCCTCCAGAGATGGCTGTGTAGGAGGTTCTAGTGCTATGCAGTTCATGGAAAAATGCTTTCATGGTTCAGAATAGCTGAAGGATAAATAGTTGTGTTGCTGGGAACTTCCAGCCTCTGCTCTCATGCCTTGTTAGATCCTTGTGTATATAGGTTGTGTAGGAGAGGTGCTTTAAATGTTGGCATTCTTCTTTTATACACATTGGAGGTTGGCAGGTTATTTGCTTTTGCTTCTTTAGAAAATAGAGCCAGTTTGCCAGCAATCAACAACCTTGGTGTGGAGTGACACATGCCTAACTTTTGTGCAATATTACTTTCTCAGTTACTAATCTAGGAAAAGTATGTAGATCGCCTGTGCTGACTTCACTTGATGCATACTTAAAGGTTAAGTTCAGTATCCAAGTATCCTTGTCACCCCCCCCCCCCCCCCCCGCTTCCTTCCTTCTGCATACATATGTTGTAGCACCTACGTCTGAGTTTGTTCTACCTTGTCATTTTTACTACAGTTTACAGGTTACCCGTTTGACTTGTTCCCTCATTCTGGCTGACTGTAGCCCATGTTTTTCCTGTTTGGTAGATACCCGTGAGGTTCCTCTCATCCCCCTGCCTCTTCCCACATGATACGGTAGACTTGGGTACTGTTCCCTTTTAGTTTAACAATTGGTTGGTTTTGCCTCCCCACCTAGGCACAGTGTGCTCCCTATATGGGGTGCCGGTGGGTTGGTGATGCCAATCACTACTTTGTCGTGACCACCCATTTTAACGCCCCTTGTCTACTAACCCTCACGATTTGCTGTAGTTAGTTATTGGTCATGCTCTGTTACCAAGCTTTGTTTACATTACCTTGCATTATTCTGTATGTCAAACGTTGTTACTCACTTGCATTATTCAATAAAATACTTGAAACGGAAAGGTTAAGTTCACTTTTCTAAAAAAAATAGATGCACATCTTTTTGCAGGTAAAAATGCATTGATTTCTTTTTTTGGTTTGGAGGCATGGAAATCAGTTCTTGGGTGTAATGCAGTGTTCTTGCAGACTTTGGCTGTACATCATACAGCTAAGCAGTTAGGCTGGCCATACACTATACAATTTTCTTGTTCAACTTTCCTTTAGATTTACCAAAACAATATAATATAAGTTCAAACCTGAACACTTTCAATTTGTATGCAATCAGGCAGGCCCTTGCACTACATAGTTGAAGGTAAATCTAAAGGAAATTAAATAAGAAAATTGTATGGTGTATGGCCAGCCTTACACACTAACAGGAAGCATCAATGAACGACCACAGCGCTCAACAGTGCCTTGGTACTTCATTGAGAACTACAAGCTGACAGCCGCCCGCAGGGCTGCCGTACCTTGTAGTTTTCTATTCACAGAGTTCTGTGAATGAGTGACGTGGGCGGAGCAATATCGTGGGAAGAATACTGCCCAACGCCTGTCACATTGGGGAGCCGGGAAGGTTCAGGGGCCAGTGAACTTGTAACATGTTACACCCTGAATACGTTATAACATTTTACAAAAGGTGAACTTATTTAAAGTACTGTATTTTCTGGCGTATAAGACTACTTTTGAACCTCAAAAAAATCCCCCAAAAATGGGGGGTCGTCTTATATGCCGAGTATAATATCTCCAAGGTAACCTAAGTAGAAGTATTACCGGTAGATGAAAATTAGGGGGGGGTCGTCTTATACGCCCAGTCGTCTTATACGCCGGAAAATACGGTAATACGAAAGGCTTGTGTTCCCCCAATAACAAACGTGTTCTACTTACCTGCTCTGTGCAGTGGTTTTGCACAGAGCAGGAATGATCCTCCTCCTCTCTGATCTCCTGCTGACGTGCTGGGCTCCAACCCACTGAGTGCCCTCATAGCAAGACGCTTGCCATGGGGGCACTCGGGCTCCTGAGCCCTGCGCTGAATGTCCATAAGAGATAGACAGAGACTTTAAAGAGTGATGTGCTGATTTCATTAAGCTGTAGGAGCCAATCAGAAATCCACTTTCATTGGACTGCAGAAAATATTGCTCTGCCAGTTGCACTACACTGCTTTGTACACTACCGATACCCCTGTATCTGATTTAAATTTACGGTGTCCAGCTTGTAGTTTACTGTGGTTTAAAGTGATTTTAAAAGTCTTGTTTTTAAAATGCAGTGATTTTGCACAGAGCAGCCTGGATCCTCCTCTTCTCTGGTCCCTTGCTGGCGCTCCTGGCCCCTCCCTGTTATGGGGGCGCCAGAGCCGAACCGCTGCTCTGTGTGTCCGTTCAGACATCCCCTCTCTCTCCTCATTTGCTAACTGACTTTGACAGCAGTGGGAGCCAGTGGCGCCTCTGCGGTGTCTCAGCCAATCAGGGGAGAGAGTCCCGGACAGCCAAAGGGCAGCTCGTGCACATCATTGCTGGATAGAGATGAGGCTCAGGTAAGTATTAGGAGGGGGGCAGTTGTACACTGAAGGTTTTTTTATCCTAATGAATAGAATGCAATAAAGAAGTTGTAAAGGCAAAGGTTTTTTCATCTTAATGCATTCTTTGCATTAAGATAAGCCTTCTGTGTGCAGCAGCCCTCCTCAGCCCCTCTAATACTTACTTGCGCCCCATCTCTGTCCAGCAATGTCTACGAGTCCCACGGCTGTCCGGGGCTCTCCCTCCTGATTGGCTGAGACAGAGTAGCGGCGCCATTGACTCCCATGACTGTCAATCAAAGTCAGCCAATCGGGAGAGAGAGGGGACAGGGCTGAACGGCAGCTCCATGTCTGAATGGAGACACAGAGCTGCAGCTCGGCTCAGGTGTCCCCATAGCAAGCTGCTTGCTGTGGGGGGCACTCAACAGGAGGGAGGGGCCAGGAGCACCGAAAAGGGACCCAAGAAGAGGAGGATCCGGGCTGTTCTGTGCAAAACCAACTGCACAGAGGAGGCAGGTATAATAAAAAAAGAAGACTTTATAATCACTTTAAGATGGGGGGGGGGGGGAAAAACTTCGGTCTTTAGAACCACTTTAGGACGTGGTCCTATTTTTTAAGTGGGACTACTCTGCACCTGAGTACCACAATACAAAAACACTATTTATTCTTTTTGTAATATTCAAAGCAATGTAAACCATTCATCCATGTCACCATGCTTTATTTTGCTGCAAAATCACTTGGAAAACCACCCTTAGCATTTCTGGCAGTGGCTATCTTGAGTAAGGGTAGATAATTTCTATAGCATTTATTTCTGGAATCCATCTGCCCATAGCTCAGGCAAGCAGGATGGAGGGTGTGCTTTTTAGCTGACAAAGTCCCCCCTTCTGAAGACTCATGTGATGTATTGAATAAATCGCCTAGGACTGGAAATAAGGAAGTAACTGAAAAAAAGTATAAAACAAGTAAATATGATATACTTTCCTATCTATTCACTATTGCCAACATCTTAAGGATTAAAAATAGTCAATGTTGATTAGGAGACTGAAGCTCCGCCTAGGATCATTTTGTAGAAGCATCAGTTAAACCCTATAGAGTACTGGACCACTTTGTGCAAACGAGGGTTACTAATTTTTTCTATTTAAAAGAACGCACAATTGCTAATTGTGGCTTAATGGAACTGAGGGGGATGGGGAGAAAAATACCCGCAAGAGTCAGATGGAAAATGACATTCTATAAACACATGGGCTGTCATTCGTGTATTGAAATTGGTTGTAATCAATCCCTATGCGGGGACTCCTGGATTTTTAGGTTGCCACCTTCCATCTGATGCTTCTTTCCAGGTGTTTTTCTTTGTTTCCGGTAAACGTGTGTTTTCCTTGGTATTTTAATCATGGTAAAAAAAAAAAATCCTAACCTGCTTTATATATTCTGTTATATACAGATAGAGAAACTTTATGCATAAAGTGTAGAATTCAGAGCTTGCCCTGCACATCAGTTAATACACGCAGATATATTTATTGAAGAATCTGGCTTTAGGATGCATGTAAATGTTGGACATTTAGGTTCTCGGTTTGCTAGGTATCTGTTAGGGTTTTGCCCATGTGTCCGCTTGCTTTTCTATTTCCTGGGGTTTTCTTTTGGAACATTGCAGGGGGTTTGATCGTTTGAGCTGCACTCTGAATCTTTGTTTTTCCTGCTACAGATGGCTTTGGGCATTGCAAGTCTCAGGAATACCAACACCTGTCTCCACACAAGTTTCTGGAAGAAGGAGAGTCTTACCTAACACTGGCTGTGGAGGTTGCTCTGATAGGACTGGGCCAGCAGAGGATCATGCCAGATGGCTTGTATGCACAAGAGAAGGTCTGCCGGAACGAGGAGCAGCTCATCTCTAAACTACAAGAAATCGAGCTGGATGATACGCTAGTGAAAATCTTCAGAAAACAAGCAGTCTTCCTATTAGAAGGTGAGGAGCTCAGCTAACCATACAAATCCAGTGTCCACATATTTAGGCTATGACTTTGTCTCTGCCCTACAGATTTGTCTTGGGTTATAAAACGCAAGCTTGTGCATTTTGTAGTAAAGTGCACCTGTAGTGTTGGATAAACCGCTTCTGGTCCGCCCGCCGCATATATACTATGAGGCAGGCTGGCTCTCCTGCGCTAACCGACGTAGGGCTACCTACCCCCCGGCAGCGGGGACTCCGATGCAGCCGGTTCAGATTGTCGCCGGGCACCCGCTATCGCTCTCCGCTGAGAGAGAACGGTCAGCTATATAGGATCTAAGGGCTCTATGGTCATTCCATAAGCCCCACCCCCATACTGTTAGAATCACTCCCCTAGGCTCACATTTAACCCCTTGATCACCCACAGTGTTAACCCCTTCCCTGCCAGTGTTATTACAGTAACGGTGCATATTTTTAGCACTGATTACTGTAGTAATGTCACTGGTCCCCCAAAAAGTGTCAATGTCAGTCAGGGGTCCGATCTGTCCGCCGCAATGTCGCAAAATCGCAGATCGCCGCCGTTACCAGTAAAAAAAAAAAAAAACAATAAAAATGACATACATATTTCCCGTAGTTAGTAGACACGATAACTTTTGTGCAAACCAATCAAAATACACTTATTGCGATTTATTTATTTTTTTTCCAAAAATATGTAGCCGAAAAAAAATTGGCCTAAAATTGTAAAAAATTTTGATTTTTAAATTTTTTGGGAATGTTATATAGCAGAAAGTGAAAAATATTGTGTTTTTTGTTTTTTCAGAATAGTCGCTTTTTTTTTTCTTGTTTATAGCACAAAAAATAAAAATCGTGGTAGAGGTGATCAAATACCCCCAAAAGAAAGCTCTATATGTGGGGGAAAAAAAAGACATCAATTTTATTTGGGTACAGCGTCGCACGACCGCAATTGTCCATTTAGCGTAACAGTGCCGAATCACAAAAAAGGGCCTGGTCATTAAGGGGGCAAATCCTTCCGGTCCAGAAGTGGTTAAACTGCAGTTTTTTCCACCTGAGGGATGAGAAAAACTAGTTCACCTACTCTTCTCCTTTTTTTTTTTTTTTTTTTCAAATTTTTTATTTAAAGAATACAATACAGGCAAATATGTAGATTCATGAAACAACAGGTTTGTCATTACAACACAAAAGTGCGGAGAACCAAAAGCGGACAGTATGAGAAAATATAAAAAGGTGATCCGCTACTTTAAATTACATTTACGCAGAGAACGCGCCATTCCCAGGTCCTCCGTGTAAGGGAGGCAAACTTACCCCGGGAATGACGCCTCTAAAGTCAAACCAGCAAGTGAAGGAGAACAAGAAACCGTACTCCAGGTGGGCAGGCGCCTGAGCCTGTGTGCATCCTGAAATTTTTTACTTTTTTTCATCTTCTCCCTTTTTAAGGTTCTGGTTGTATACAGGGATTTACCTTGGCTTTCTCCTTTAGCAGTGATTTTCTAGAATTCCACTCTTCTAATCCATATTGTAAACCGAGCAGGAAGGGCAGCAGGGGTGCCTAAGCTGCTGAGAAAATAATTTTAGTACTACTTCTGACAATTTTGAGTGAATTGCTCCAAAGTGTCTCCAGCTACAGAGGTCTGTGGGAGCTCTTTTTAAACATAACTACAGTATGTCCATGACCTGGCTTTAGACGACCATTAAATTGGTACAGGGAGTGAGGTGTACATTACCTGTTGTTGGGAACAATGCTTTCTTCCTCTTTAGGCCTCATTGACATGGGTGTACTGTTTCATACACTAGTGAAAAGGACTGTCTTATACGAGAGGTAGTGGTGGTCATGCAGGTAGCCTGTTCAGATCAATGACAGGTGGACAGCTGCACCGATCTACAAACACATCCTCACAGATGTGGTTGGAGATCTGTGCAGCCGTCTGCCTGGCATTGAACAGGCTGGCTGCATGAACACCACTACCTCTTGTGTGGGTAAAGGCAGCCCTTTACACGTGTGTGGAACAGTATATTCATGTGAATTTCGCCTTAACATAAAGAGCACCTGCAGTTTTGCATAGCTTGGGGTGGAAGGCAGTAATTTGGATAATATCCTATCCCACTTCACTTAGAACAGCTGGTTTGTTCTCCGATTAGGTGCACACTTGGGATTGCCTGAAATACTTATTATCCAGGTGGTGTTTCTCGGTCATCTTTGCATATTGTGTAGCTCAGCTGTAAGTTTATGCAGTGGATGCTGCTTTGTCCCTGGCAAATCTATGATTTCTATTTTCCGAGTAAAATGTTTTGGTGCAAAGGTGTTGGTGCGAACCGCAGTGGAAAAGCTTTGCATAAAAGCTTTTTAAATTTGCATTAGACGAAGTAAAAAGCTGTGCATTAAAGTTGCATGAGGGTGGAATCCTCCTTTAGGAAATGCCATTTATGTGCATAGGAATAACTAATCTGCTTGCACAGCATGCGGCTGTATGGATTTAATTATTCTACAATAGCTTTACATTCCTTTTCTGCCGTATTGATCATTAGTAGAGGAACGCCCAACCGCTGCATTTATTAGATGCTGACAGGATGAAGAGTTGGTTCCATCTGCTCCTGTAATGCGTTCAGAGTTGTGTGCAACGTGCCTGGCGTCTGCCAATTCCTGCACAAACACCTTTATTTTCTAAAGGCAGAGGAGAGGATAGAGTAGAGGTGTGTAATGGAACCATTTTATTTAAATTGCACTGGAGGAATGTCAGTCTGATTTGTGTGATACTGATGTCATTGACAGTGGACTTGTGTATATTGTTTACCCATGAAAGAAATCCCCGCCCGGGTCTGTTTGGTTTTGAATGGGTTTATTAGGACACCTGATGTATATAGTTTAAAGCTGAACTTTAGGCCAAAATTATAAATGGGAGGACAGGTAGGAATTTTAATGAAGAAGAGACATGCTTTGTCTCTTCTGCGTAAAGTTAAGCCCTGTACACACGCAACGATTATCGGCCGACCGATCGTCCGTCTTTTGTCCAGAGTGGTGTTTTGTTGGTTGGAATGTGCCTAGACTGCACACGAATTTTCTCGCCCAACAAAAATCTACTTCAGAAGTGATGTCATGTGTTGGTTTGCTTTCTTTGTGTTTTTTCTTCTCTGAGCATGCCCAGTCTTGCTCATAAGATTTTTTTTCCCTGTCAATCTGTACTGACTGCACGAAAATCGGCCGTTTTTTTGACGGCGGACAAAAATTTTATAGCCTGCACACCAGATTTTTTTCGGCCGAAAAGTCTGAGTCGGTTGTCAGAAGCATCATACTAACAAGCCGAAAATCGGCAGATCGGACGTTGGACGAAAATTCCCTACGTGTGTACGGGGCTTCACTCTCCTGCCTATCTGCACTTGTACCATGAGCCACTCACGTGCAGGTCACTGTCCTAATTTGGCAATGCCAAATCTGACTGGACTCTCCCACGCATGCGCAAGAGTGATTCATCCTCACCCAGCCAATGAAAGCAGCTGGTGATCGAGACCCAGGCCTATAATGCAGCTTAATAGCCATTAGTTTTCTTTGTAAAGGTTTTTTTTTTTGCCTTTGTTACCTAGCAATCTTGCCATTAACACACTTCCTATCCTAAGGTGACAACACTCGCTAAATTTTCTGTATCTATGGAGTAGTGTCTTCACCACAGGACAGGACTACATAACGCCTTCCCCTCTCCTTTTCTTTATAATCTAGAGAAGAAGGGGCTCTGTAGTGCAGGGAAAGCTGGAAAACTAGCAACTGATACAAATACAATACGGGTAGAAGAGTTCTCCCATGACAGGATTGCCATTTTTTTTTTCCCACTTATTGAACTAATATTCCCTTTTCAGTGTTGTAATTGAGAGATCAAAAGAGAGCTTATTGTTGAAGTTTAATGTCGCTTTAAGAGTATATAGAGCCCATTTAAAAAAAAAAAAATGTAAATAACAAACGTCATAATTACCTAGTTCTGTGCAATGGTATTGCACAGAGCAGCCCTGATCCTTTCTTTTGGGTTCCCCCATTAGTGCTCCAGGCTCCTTCTCCTCGGCAAGCGCCCCCATGGGAAGCCGCTTTCCATGGGGGCACACGTGTGTGCTCACTCCCAAGCCACCCTGTCTGTGTCTATACGGGGCTGAGCCCCACTCGCTTAGTCGTAATTCTCAAGATAGCATTTGATTTATCAATCTACCCAGGGAGGAGGGGGACAGCGACAAGACGCTGCTCTTGCGCACATCGCTGGATCAAGCTCATGGAAGAATAAGGAGGTGCTGGGGGAGGGGAGGGGTGAATTCTGTAGCAGACGGTTTTTCACCTTTATCCATAGATGCAATAAGGTGAAACACCTTAATGCTTTAGACCCACTAAACAGTAGCGCTGTGCTGCGAAGATTCACCAGAGTAAAATCTCATCAACATGTCACACAGCATAAAATTGCCTTTAATTTAGACATCTCATCTGTAACTAATTTATTTATGTAAATATGTAAAAATGTTTGCATTTATGTAGCTAGCAGCAGCCTCCGAATGAGCAGTTTGGCCTTAGGTACATGCAAATTACAGCAGTATTTTGTGATCCCTAAACTGATGAAATCTGTTCACAAAAAAAGCAGCTACTAAAATCATAAGGATCTCACCCATGTAGTAGAAATTGTCCCCAAAGGCCTATCCTGTCAACACTGCTAAAGGTGCTTCCTTCACCTTCTCTGCCTACAGTCATGTGTTTGAACTCCCAGGCTGTTTTGCATATATATTGGGGTAACGTGGTATATTTTCCCCCTCATTAGATCTGGGGGCAAAATGTATTTAATTTTCGCCAAAGATTCAGATCAGTGATAGTAGAGCTGCATGATTAATCATTAAAAAATGGCAATCTCAATTCAACCCCCGTCATGATCTTAATTCAACATTTCCACGATTCATGTAACTGGTGCAGAGCAGTTCTCCTGCTCACATCTGTCAAAAAAAACCAGCCGGCAATGCTTAACATTGCTTAACCCTGAAAGAGAGCTAAAAAGAAACATTGTATTCTTTTGTTCTTTTAGAGATCAAAGGGATGAACATGGATTTGCAAATGAGGTCAGTTTAACCACTTAAAAACAAAGCCTTTTTCTGATATTTGTTGCTTACAAGATAAAGTCAGTATTTTTTGCTTGAAAATTACTTAGAAACCCCAAACGTTATATATATATATATCTATATAATTTAGCAGACCCTAGAGAATAAAATGGCGGTAGTTGCAATATTTCATGACACACTATATTTGCGCAGCGCCCTTTAAATGCATTTTTTTGAGGGAAAAAATACACAGTTACCCCAATATTTTTGTCTACTGTGAAAGATGTAACGTTGCAAATCGTGATCTTTATTCTAAGCAAAAAAATAGTGATTTTCATTTTATCCAGAATCGGATAGGCAACCTCGGCAATCTAGCTGTGATGAAACTGCACATCTTGTCACGCCTGTGGCTGTCAGTCCTGCAGTGCCTCATAGGACTTGTAGTTTATAACGGCTGGCATGATGACTTTGCTTACCCCTGATCTAGGTGATTTCCAGCAGACATTTTAGTGTTTCCGGTGCTTTGTAGAGAACTTTGGAGAGAACTGGGCAGTGTGGTAAGGGTAAATGGGTGGCACAGGTGGGGCATTAGATTGTAAGCGCCACTTCTGATTGCTTGTATGTTCTCTGTGCAAGAGTGAAATATTACATGGATTTATAATATGAAATGAGAGCTGTTATCATAATGAAGTCATGTCTTCTCTCCACAGCTGGACCATACAGTGGTTTGGGTGAAATCATTCATCGAGAGAGTATTCCAATGCACACATTTGCCAAGTATCTCTTCACCTCCCTCCTACCTCACGATGCTGAACTGGCATACAAAATTGCACTGCGAGCAATGAGGTTTGTCTTGGCTAAGTTTTAGTTATTGCATTTAAATTGATAGCTGAAAAGACTTTCCCATTTCCACCTTTTCCTGTCTAGTCAAACCTAATGATGAACTTAAAATGTAAGTCCAGGCAATAAACTGAACTCTAAACTTGCTCCCTATCATATTTAAACCTAATATATCTAAGGCTGGCCATACACTATACAATTTTCTTGTTCAACTTTCCTTTAGATTTACCAAAACCATGTAATATAGGGTCAAACCTAAACACTTTCAATTTGTATGCAGTCAGGCAGGCCCTTGCACTACATAGTTTAAGGTAAATCTAAAGGAAATTGAATAAGAAAATTGTATAGTGTATGGCCAGCCTAACCCTGTAAAGCAAACATTTCTGTGCTTGCCTATTCTGCAGCCGATCCGGTCTGGTTTCCAGCTGCAGAAGCTGTGTGAAGGAGAGGACCAACAGCAGCTGGCTGGGAAGTGACATCACCCATAGACTTACTATAGGCCTTCCGTTGTCGGCTGCCTCTCCTGCTCCCTGACAGCTGATGCTGGAACCAGACTGAACCGGCGGCTGCCTCTCCTGCTCCCTGACAGCTGATGCTGGAACCAGACTGAACCGGCTGCAGACTAGGTAAGTATAGCAATGCTTGCTTTACAGGATTACATAGATTAGGCTTTGAATAGGGCAGAGAGCAAGTTTAGTGTTAGCTTTTGCCTGAACTTCCACTTTAGGGTGCTTCTGCACCGGGCAGCTAGATTAGCCCTGATATGGTTAGTTTGGGATTAAAGAGAATTGCCCTTTTTCAAGCCTTTAGTCTAATATTGTGATATTCCTATGGATCAATCTACTTAGTAGGATTTTTAGTTTGAAAGTACAGATTACAAGGTGTGCGTGTACACATATACAGTACATTATGTATATACTGTAAAAAAAAAATATATATATATATATATATATTATTATTAGGGATTGGTTTATTTTTTTTTTTTTTTTTTTTTTTTTATGGTAGTGCAGAGCAATTCTTATGCCTTGTATTCTGTTTGAAAGCAATTCAGCAGGGTTGTGGAGAACAGATATACTTATGGCCAATATGGGGAGAATGTTTATACTTGAATACCCAATCAAAATAAGGAACAAGCAAGTGAAAAAATAAAATAATCCGTAGAATCTGTGGGGGGTTTTTTTTCCAGTGCAAATTACAGTAATGGAGTATTCAGTAAAAAAAATATCCTATTTCTCTTCTCCCACCATGCTCAGATTGTGCCTTGTCCTCTGTTGGGTTGATTGGAGCCCTAGGCTCAGACTTTGTTCACACTGAAGTCTCTGTGTCTGCAGGTTGCTAGTGTTGGAATCCACGGCTCCCACTGGAGACATGTCCCGCCCGCACCACATCGCCTCAGTTGTTCCTAACCGTTATCCCCGTTGGTTCACCCTGAGTCATATTGAGTCGCAGCAGTGTGAGCTGGCATCAACAATGCTGACCGCAGCCAAAGGTACAGTGATATGGACAGATTGCTAGTATTTTTAAGCCAGGCAATTTTTTTTTCCTCCTCTTTCAAACTGAATGTAGTGTATCTATTCAAAGCTCCTTGTAACAAGTCAGACAGAAATAATTCAGAATTTTGGGATTTGTAACAAGATGCAAATAAGCAATGTCTACTAGCAAAGACTTTTATATTTGCTTTTCTGTTCTGTCTCAGATTTTGTTACCTAGAGGACCAGATAGAACAGGCCGAGACTAATGTGGCCAACAGAAGTGCAAAACGTCTTTTTCACCAGTTTTATTGCTACTAATAGTGGTTTTGTAGTGTGATCATCCTTAACTGGTGCATAGATTCTTAAGAGGTCTTTACCTTTTTGACATCTGTGCTTATCTACAGGAAGTTGGTCCTGGTGTAAGAACAAAGTCGTTGCACTTATAATTGGATCTAGTCACAGTAGTGTGACCCTAGCCTAATGCCTAGTACACACATTCAGAAAATTGGATGAAAAATACCACTTTCAAAGCGATTTGTACAATAATCTGATCATTAGTAAACAACTTTCGAGAGCCAATCACGACAGTTTATGCGAAATTATCCAAAGAGACCAACGTATAAATTGTTCTCGTATGATACCAGAACAAACGTTTTTGGTTTAATCCGTGTAGTATTCATCTGAAGACCAAGACCATGCATGCTTGGAAACAGAAGAAAACATTACAATACAACACAATGCATCACTTGTGAACTTTTATTCTGTCCTATGAGAATTTTCGGAACTTTTGTAACCTTACTTAATTTTCGATATGAGACTAGCATACTACAAAAAAAAAAAACGATAATTCGTCCAATCTTCTCACCCTGTGTACAAGGCTTATTCGTTTTGTTTCCGCCCATTTGTCCATGTATAAACAGGACATGATATTCTGCATCACATTGTTTAAAAGGGAGCTGCTGCCATGGCTGACATTTTTTTGAAAGGACAGGCTCCAAAACTTCTATGATCTTTCAACTGTTTTCTCTTAATTACGTATTTATACTTTTTATCTGTGCTGGAGAGTCCTAAATGTTTGTCTGCTCCTATGTAGAAGTTAGCAGTCTCTCGTACAATTACAGAAATCAAGGCAATTTATTTTTTTCCCTTACAGGTGATGTTAGGCGACTGGAAACAGTGTTAGAATCCATCCAGAAAAACATCCACTCCTCATCGCACATATTTAAGCTTGCACAGGATGCATTCAAAATAGCGACTTTAATGGACAGTTTACCAGATATAACTCTTTTGAAAGTATCTTTGGAGCTGGGCCTTCAGGTTAGTAAATCCTTTACGTGAGATTTGATCAGGATGCTAAAAAGTGATAGACACCTGCTCTTCGGCCTTGTATATTATGTGACTATTCGTTATATAGAGCGACTTAGTTCCAGAATATATCCTTGGTGTGTATGGTGCATGCAATATATTGTTTGGCATTACTGTGTGTTGTGTGTATGTATGATCAAAAGGTTTGGTTAGAAGTACAATTTAAGGGGACATCATTTTGAAGTTAACAAGTAGCAAATAATTGGGGTGCAGATTATGAAGGTTTTAGTGCATTCTGGAAGCACCAGTCCCCTACATAATGTTACACCTTATGATTTCCAGCCACAGTAGGAAAACTTATGGGAGAATTGATACCTACATTGACCAGTTTTTACTGTATGTCTGTTTCTTACGGCAATGTACCCAGCACTCCCTTATCCTTACAAACACAGCACACTATGGTAACCTACAAATCGCTTAAAGGACAAGGACCACACTTATAAAGTAAGCCTTCAGGTCTGTGGAGCAGCTTCTATAAGGCTTAGACATGCTTCAGAAAATGAAAAATGTATTCTGCTTTTTCCTAGATGTGAACACCTTGGAGACCTACCTTATTGGTCTGTGAGGTGTGAGCGGGGCTGGGAGCAAAGTGCTGTTAATCATACCGCTCTGTTCTGATTAGATGTCAGAAGAGGTTATCAGATGAGCAAATAAGCCACTACTTCTCTGTATCTGCATATCCATCTCCAGTATTCAACAGACACTTCTGATATTTTATAAGGTTTAGTGCTATAAATCTTTCAAATCATGAGTGCCTCTCATCTCTACTAAAGGAACTGGATGGCCTCGAAAATCCAAAGGGAAGCCAAATTTAACATGTGCTGTGCAGAAGTAATTTCAGGCAGTTAAAGCCAAACTAAACCCATCAATTTAAAGGCTTCCTAAAAAAGTTATGTTCAAGGCATGCAATGAATGGTAACTGTCACAGTTGCTTGTGTTCCTAACTGAACTGTCAAGCCATGCAATAGCTGGTGTCATAACTAATCACGTGCAGAACCATGGTACCTACAGATCAGAGGCTGCCTTCCTTAGGCTGTAAAGAATAGGAGGGTTTAGTTTACTTTAAACAATCCCAATTCAAAAAAATTTGGGATGCTGTGTAAAATCTACATAAAATCAGAATGCAGTGATTTTCAAACCTCAAACCCAGATTTTTTTTCACAATAGAACATGTATCAGTTGTTTCAACTGAGAACGTGTACCATTTAAAAAAAAAAAAAGGTAATTTTGAAATTGATGGCAGCAACACATCTCAAAGATGGGACAGGACCAGGTTTACCACGGTGTAGCATCCATCCCCTCTTCCTTTAACACTGTAAATGTCTTGGGACCGAGAAAACTAGTTGCTAGAGTTGTGGGAGAGAAATGTTGTCCCATTCTTGCCTGATAAAGGTTTCTAACTGCTGTACTATCCTGGGTCGTCTTTGTTGTGTTTTTTGTTTCAACATGTGCCAAATAGTTGGTAAAAGGTCTGGACTGCAGGCATGCCAGTTAAGCACCCGGACTCTTCTGATACAATTGTTGTCATAGATGCAGTATCCTGCTGAAATATGCAAGGCCTTTCCTAAAAAAGTTGTCTGGATGGGAGCATACCCTGCTCTAAAACCTGGATATATCTTTCAGCATTGATGGAGCCTTTCTAGACATGCAAGCTGCCCATTCCATATACCCTAATGCACCCCCATACCCTCAGAGATTCAGGCCTGATAGCAAGCCAGGAGGTCCCTCTCCTCTCTAGTTTAGAGGATGCAGCGCTTATGGTTGACAAAAGGAATGTCAAAATTTCAGTTTGTCTGACCACAGAACAATTTTTTACCTTGCAATGGACCACTTGAAAAAGCTTTGACCCAGAGAAGACTGCCGTGTTTTGTTTTTTGGATCATGTTCATAAATGGCTTCTTCTTTGCATAATAGAGCTTTTCCTTGCATATTTGGGTGGCACAGAGAACTGTGTTCAGACAGTGATTTTTGGAATTATTCCTGAGCCTATGCAGTGATGTCATCATAGAATTATTCCTTTTTTTAAGGCAACAGCGTCTGTTCACGGCATGCAGTATTGCATTTTGGCCTTGACCCTTGCAATTTTCATTGAACATTATTTTGAAATTGACAATTTTTAGATGCAGTTTTTCACAGACTGGTGAATCTCTGCCAATTTTTACTTCTGAGACACTAGGACACTTAGACCTGGTTCACACTAATGTGACTTTTGATGCGATTTTGGAAAAGCTTCCTGTACTACTTTAGTGTGATCTACAGTGTGACTGGGCCCCATAGAATATGCTAATTTGCACTATATAATGGGACTGTAAATCGCATCAAAGTCACAATATCGTGAACCAAGCCGAAAATTCTCTTTATATATCCAGTCATGTTACTGACCTATTGCCAATTAACCTAATTGGTTGCAAAATTTTCTGCCAGCTCTTCCTTGGTAGTAACACTTACTTTGTCAGCTTTTTGTTGCCCTGTCCATTTCAGAATTACCTTTATTTTTTTCTTAAAATGGTACGTTTTCTCAAATTAAAATTTGATATGTTTTCTATTTTCTATTGTGAATAAAAGACGAGTTTGAGATTTGCAAATGTCATAAATTCTGTTAAGGTAGATTTTGCACAGCGTTCCAACTTTTTGGAATTGGGGTTGTAGATTACACAAATGCTGGGGTTAAAAAGGAAATATATTAAGAGGAGTGTGTTTTTTTTTTTTTTTCTCTCTTAGAATTCTACCTAGGTGGATGCAGCATCGGCCCCCCGTTGGCTGAGACTGAGAACCTTGTGATCAAACACTGCTGAGTTCTCAGAGCTCCGTGAGCAGAGAGCTGGTCACTGCCAGGCATCGGCTCTCCACTCTGACCACCCCAACCCCCGCCGTGTGGGCTGTTAAGGGGGTTGGAGGGGCTGGCCCAGGCTCTCAGCGGCTTGCTAGGATGCTGAGCCAGCTGTCAGTCCAAGCTTCTGGGTGGATCCCAACTATATGGTCGCGATCATTCCCCAGCCTGGACCAGAACAAACTGCCCTCCTGTGACGCACAGGAGAAGTACAGCCAAACGAGCTTTGGCTGCATGTCTCCTTAAAGCTTGTGTTTTAAGGTGTACGGTTTTAAACAGCGATTACAAACGATGTACTCAGATCTCCAAAAAATGTACGGTACTCCCACTTTATAATTTCATAGAAATAGGATTGTAATTGTTTTTTTTCTTTACCTTCTTAAATTGTAAAAATGCAAACTGCACAAATTGACCAGCTTTGCTTCTACATTAGTAATAATCTAAGAGCTTGCTATATGCCCTTTCTGACATAGAATCCTTCTTGTTGGCTTGTATGAGACGATGGAGAGAGTGGTGACATCACTCCCTTGGTTATATTACAGTGCTCTGACCTGTTCATTGGCTACTAGACCCGGGTGTCCTTACAGGGGAGGTTACATGTGCCTCCATACTTGGAAGGTGCTGAGTATAGTTGCTGGCGGCAGTGGGGACCATAATAGATCTCTCCCCACCCCTACATTTCTATCAAGTATCACCAGGGATCTGTAACACCATAAATTGTCGATACATGAAGCAATGCTTTCCAGAGACGGAAAGCAGGAGGTTTTGATCACAGCAGAGCCTTGGCATAAACAAGGATTTGAAAAATCCTGCAGAACAATAACCAATGTCTTATTCCATGAAAAACTAAAAAAATAAAGTAACCCATTTGGTCCAATTTTAGGTTTCTTTTCTGCATTGTCACGTTTGTGAGTGTTCTTGTGTATAGAGAATGGAAGCTATGCATAGGCTTAGTTTAATATTGATTCCTCATAATGGTTATCTATGGGATCCTTAATAGCTTTGTCAAAGTGTGTGTGAAATCAATTTTGTCTTTTCCCGAGTGGTAAATAGCATACATTAAAAATAAGCAGATTGTATAAGCGAAATCAAGACATGTTTCCTTTGAGACTTACAGTATGCACCCGTGAGTCTATCAGCTCTTTAGTAGTGTCATCAGGAGTGTTTTAACTGTACAAATACTAAGAATTCCGCAATACTTTCCAATACCAAGAAACCAAATTATAGCTTGTTGTAAAGAACCTTTTGAAGTACTAACTGGTCATGACACTGCCACAAAGACTACCTAAACAATCTGTCAGCTCCTTAACAGGTCTGAACCAAGACAATAATGTTTGCTCTTTTGTTCAAACGATGTACATGTATACAGTATATACACACACACACACACACACACGCACACACACGAACACACACTGAAATCCCAAGGTGCATGTTATCAGCCTTGTTTAGTTGTTTTTGAACTATAGAACACCACCCTCTGTTATAAAGCAGGGAAGCTATTCTGTAGTCCAAATTAGGAGTGGGCAACCTAAGGTGACAACGCTGCTTCTCTGTAGGTGCAGTTAATGTCACCCTAGAACAAGAAGAGACAAATGGCCGCTGAAAGTCATTATGTCTAGGTAGACCAATTTTACACAACTCTGTATAGGATGTACGATCACTTTGGTGTGTGTGTGTGTGTCGCATTAAAGACCTTTCTCTGCTGTAATTTCACCTGTCTCTTGCCTTGCAGGTAATGCGTATGACCTTATCCACTTTAAACTGGCGTCGTCGGGAAATGGTTCGATGGCTAGTAACATGTGCAACTGAAGTAGGTATGTAAAATGAAGACTAGTCGGCTTCTCTTATCTGTGCAGCTGTTGGAATATCACAGGTCTTATCTTCTCATGCATCCTTTGGAATGTCCGCTCTCTGTCACAAACTCTTCTCTGTCCATGACCCTTTTTATCACTAACCTGTTTAATCTACCTGGCTTCAAGAAACAGACTCTGCTTCTCCTGCTTCCCTATCCTATTGTGGTCTTTGGACTTACTCTCCCAGACCCAGCAGACAAAAGGGAGGTGGAATCAAAATCCTTCTATCCCTAGAAAGCATTTTTCAGGTTCTTCACTAACCCCCATCTCCTCATTTGAGGCACACTGTATTCGTCCATTTTCCCGAGATTCTTTAAGCAAAGTGCGTGAGAGACATTTAGACATTTGTCAGCAGATCTGCCTCATGATGATATTCTCAAAGGATAGCTGTATTTATAGGAAGGGTACCCATTATTGGTGTCCTGGTCACCCTCCTAGACAATTTCCTCTAGATGGTACGGGTGTTTTGTTACAGGTCCAGATCTCTCTTTAAGGGGTGAATCTTGGGGTGCAGATCATCTGCTGACTGGCTGGTGCCAGTTTCCCCCCTACACTACTTTGACAGAGACTACGTGCCACATGTGTTTATAAAAAAAAAAAGCTTTAAAACATTTTCCATTCTTTAAAAATTCAATAGCCGATATTTGGTTCATATCCATTTTAATAATTAAATAATAGAAGCTTAACAGTAGCATACCATGGATGCTGACATTTCTTTGACTAATAATCAGTGTGTGCATATCCATTGCTAATGATCTAGAAGACATGGGGTCCAGATCATACTTGGACATCTCCGACTTCAGCAGAGCTTTTCTAGATGCTAAGGAGTTGTGCTGTTTTATTTTCCCATTTTGTTTAAATGTGTGTTTCTGTTTTGTTAATTGAGGGACACTGCTGTTGATTCCTCTTAACCATTGGGTTATACTGTCCCCTGCAGGAGTAGGACACTAGGCAAGAAAAAGCTTGACTACACCTATGGGCAATCCCAGGGGGTATACACCCACTCAGCTATAGGCACTCAGTTTTTTTTCTGCCTAGTCAGGAGTAAGGACCTAGTTCCTTGCTGGGATCTCTGATCTGGCGATTTTTTTTTTTTTTTTTTTTTCTTTTTAAATGGAATTTTTTCCTATCTTTTTGTTATTTTGATCCTGTGAGAATCTACAATCAATTGCCGAACTGGACTGGATAATCTAGATCTGGAACTGGACTGGATAATCTAGATCCAGAGGGTCCCCTTAGTATGGTCAGCAAATGCGTGCAGACCGCAGCTCCTTGCTAGGTTGGCCGCAACATATCCCCACTGGACGGAGGCTGGCCAGCCAGTTAAACTTCTCACGAGGAAGCATATGACCTGGCCTTGAGTCACAGCGTTTCTCCTGGCCAACAGCAACCTACATTAGGGTGGAGCGCTGGTCTTTCTGGAGCGGTGCCCACCCTGTTCCTGGTATGGTAAGTAGCTGTCCCCCCTCTACCTCCTGGAGGTTTTTGTGGTGGACGTGGGCCCCTCCCTGGGACAATGGGACCCCTTGGGTTCCCATCCCCCCCCCAGCCCAAAAAATTTTGGTAATCACTGTGGAGGGCTCAAAGGACAACCCCCCCCCCCCTGTTTTTTTGTGGGGTCCAGTAGGTGGTTCATTCGTGGGCCCTTGGTCGGCATCCCCTTTGTGGGATTGCATTTGGCGGCCTCCCCTGATTGTTTTGCGGTTTAGTATATAGCGACCCTACTAGGTCTGCATCCACGCACCCCGGAGTGCTCAGATAGTGAGGACGATTCCTCTGCTCCTCTAGCCACGCATGAAAAGGCACTGGTGGATGCAATGTTTGTGTCATTGCGTGACTCTTTAAAAATGGAGGTTGCGGCTGATGCTGCGTCGGGGGAGCCAGTCCCTTTTGGCACCCACAGGCCCTCCAAAGCGGCGAGGCTGTTCCCTTTTCCACTTACTTTGACAATACAGGCTTTGACGGCTTGACTGTTGAAGGCCAGGTGCTGAAGGATGGAGGTTTGTCTGTGTCGGTGATTCCTACGCTGTTGAAAGCCAGGAAATTTACTTCCAAGAAGATCTGCCATCGCACGTGGAAGACATACATTGCATGGTGTGAGTCTCTTGGGATTCATCCATCCTCGCTCATTCTCAGTGGATCAGATCTTAACCTTCCTTCCATGGGGGGTTAAACAGATATTGGTCTGAAGACCAGGTATCGGCTTTGGCGGCCTTTTTCCAATGACCGTTGGCCTCCCACTCCCTGGTGCGTACCTTTCTTCAGGGTGTCTGACATTTGGTTCCTTCAGTGCGGGCTCCTTACCACCCTGGGATCTTAATGTGGTACAGAAGCCTCCCTTTGAAAATATTCAGGAGGCTTCCCTGCTTGCACTGCCCTAGAAAGTGGGCTTTTTTGGTGGCTATCACTTCTGCGTGCAGGGTGTCAGAACTGGCGGCATTATCCTTGTGAATCACCAATAAGGCGAACGACAGGATAAGGTGGTGCTTCACCCCTGTCCATCATTCCTTCCTAAGGTGGTCTCTGACTGTCATTTGAATGAAGGCATTGTGCTGCCTTCTCTGTGTCTCAGCCAAAACATCCAAAGGAAATTGCCTTGAATGCCTTGGATGTGCTCCGAGCAATTAGGGTGTACCTAGCAGCTGGGAGTCTATTAGGAAGTTAGACTCTCTATTTGTGCTCCCGGGTCGGACCTCACTAAGGGTTGTCCGCTTCTTCTGCGACCATTTCCAAATGGATCAGAGAGATGGTGGTTCAGGGCAGGTTCCTCCTTTCCCTGTCAAGGAGCACTCTACTAGGGCGTTCTGTGTTTCCTGTGCTTCAGTCATCAAGCGTCAGTGGTGCAGTTTTGCAAGGCGGCCACCTGGTTGTCATTGCACACTTTTATAAAATTTTTATAAAGTGGATGTGTTTGCATCTGCGGATGCTTCTTTTGGCCGCAAGGTTTTGCTGGCTGCGGTTTAGAGGACCTGGTCCTCTTTGAGGGTGTATTGTTTTTTTTCTTTCAGGTGTGCTCCAGTGTATAGTTGAGCTCCAGGTTACCTGGTTGGCTATGGATAGCCTTGGGAATTTTTTCCCACCACTCATGTTTAATACGGCTTTGGGAGGTCCCAATGGTTAAGAAGAATCCGGAGTTGTGTCAGTCAATGAACGAAAGAGAAAATAGGATTTTTGACTTGCCTAAAATTAATTTCTCTGATGTTCATTGACGGACACAGCACCCACCCCTCTGTGGAGTTGCCTTTCTTCTGACACTGCTTGTAACAAAACAGAGTGCCTATCTATAGCTGAGAGTTGGGTGTATGCCCCCTGGGACTGCCCATAGGCATAGTCAAGCTTTTTCCTGCCTAGTGTCTATTCCTGTAGAGGGCAGTATAACCCAGTGGTTAAGAGGAATCAGGAGCTGTGTCCGTCAATGAACATCCGAGAAAAGTATTTTACGGTAAGACAAAAATCCCATTATTCGGGAGTAGTGGATGACACATTTTGTGTGGAAATTATGTTCATTCATTTCATAGTCTACTTTCGATGGTTGCCCATGCTGTTTGCGTTTTCTACTGTGTAAATAAATGCAAGCCTCTTGAAGATAAGGAAACCAAAAAAATGCTATTGCATAAGAAATGGACTTTACTGGCACAACATCATGACAGTAAGTCGTACAAATACATAATTTTATTTCAAAACTGCTTAAAATTGTTCTTTCTTCACAAAATACATATACAAACGAGCATTGTTTAAAATTAATAAGCAACAAACAATACATTCAGTAGATCATGGATGAACCCCACCAAACCACATGCTACCAATATATTGAAACCAATATGAGCCCTTTGACCTAATACTAGGGTCATATGATATTGCAGGCTTTTGGAGATGTAATTCCTGTGGTGGCGGAAGATTCACTGAAAAAAAAACGCCAGGATTCTCTATATCATAAGATCTATAAGGAGAACAAGGAGGAATACATGCATGAAAATTCATACAATATACAACCTTATTTCACAAAAAACAGTGCTCTTGGAATATGCAAAATATATATTTTAAACAATGCTCGTTTGTACATGTATTTTGTGAACAAAGAAAAATTTTAAGCGGTTTTGAAATTTAATGATGTATTTTTACGACTTATTGTCATGATTTTGTGCCATTAAAGTCCATTGCTTATGCAATAGCATTTTTTTGGTTTCCCTATGTGGTAGGACGTGGCATGGTCATATATTGGTGTCCATAAGGCCATCTTGTGGTGACACTGGTTATATATACTTTTGACTCTTGAAGATACGACCGTAACATGCTTTTTTTTTGTTTCATATACAGGTGTTTACGCACTGGACAGCATCATGCAGAGCTGGTTCACGCTCTTCACTCCAACAGAGGCCACTAGCATTGTTGCTACGACCGTAATGTCCAACAGCACCATTGTTCGTCTGCATCTGGACTGCCATCAGCAGGAAAAGCTGGCCAGCAGTGCTAGGACGCTTGCGCTCCAGTGCGCCATGAAGGACCCCCAAAACTGTGCCCTCTCAGCACTTACTTTATGTGAAAAGGATCACATAGCTTTTGAGACTGCTTACCAAATTGTCCTGGATGCTGCTACAACTGGCATGAGCTACACACAGCTTTTTACGATAGCACGGTACATGGAGCACCGTGGTTACCCCATGAGGGCGTACAAACTGGCTACGTTGGCCATGACACACCTGAACCTGAGCTACAACCAGGATACACACCCTGCCATTAATGACGTTTTGTGGGCATGCGCGCTCAGCCATTCGCTTGGGAAAAACGAACTAGCAGCGATAATACCTCTAGTGGTCACAAGTGTCAAATGCGCAACAGTACTTTCGGACATTCTGCGCAGGTGCACTTTGACCACGCCTGGGATGGTGGGACTTCATGGACGGAGAAACTCTGGCAAGCTTATGTCACTGGACAAATCCCCTTTGCGACAGCTCTTGGATGCCACGATCGGGGCCTATATAAACACAACACATTCACGGCTCACGCACATCAGTCCTCGACACTACAGTGAGTTTATAGAGTTCCTTAGCAAGGCCCGAGAGACCTTCTTAATGGCTCACGACGGACACATTCAGTTTACACAATTCATCGACAACCTAAAACAAATTTACAAAGGGAAAAAGAAACTGATGATGTTGGTCCGGGAGCGGTTTGGTTGACAATGTGTGAATGGGGAGGGGAGGGGGGGGAAAAGTTTGTTTATACTTGAGCCTGCCTTTATATCCTTTTTAACTTAAAGAAAAAAAAAAAGACAAAACAATACAAAAAAAAGAGCCACACCGGTATTATGTGTATAGTTCAATTGAGTTTGCAAACAAAATTGTCATGTTGTGAAAGTCTGTGTATTTTTTTTTTATTTTTTTTTCTTCTTTTTTTGTTTCTTTTATTTTCAGTTATCTGTGTGTATGAGAGAGGTTCAAGGTTTGGTTTACACTGAGTATATGTTGTCTAGTGGCAAAAGCCCACATAGCTCTCATTTTCTGTATTCCTTCACAGCCTCAAAGATAAAAGAAAACACGAATGGCTTTAAAAGATGTACAAAAATAAAATCTTGAAAAAAAAAAAAATACCAAACTAAAAAAAAAAAAATCCTTCTTCCCTCCATCCTATGACAAGTACCTCGAATGGATTCAGCTTTACTCTTCTCTATTTCATATTTACATTTCAACCTTGGCAACCACAGAACCCCAATAAGACAACAATGCTAATAGTAAAATAAAAGTTAAGGCTGACCAAATGTGGCTTTGCAATGCAGATCATCTAGAAGCATGACACCACAATAACTGTGCATGTGGAAACTTAGCGACTGTCAACATACATTCTCAGGGATTATCAAGAAAAAAGAATGAGAGCATTTATTGTACTGTGTATATATATTATAGTATATGTCTGAATATTGAAAACAAAGTATAACATTAACTAATTTATAAAAAAAATATTCTATGTAATGCAAGATACTTGAAGCTGCAGTAGCTTGGTTTAAACAAACTAAAACACAAAGGAAGCAAGCATATCAAAGCGAGACATGCGCCTTTTTTTTTTTTTTTTTTCGTTTTGTTTTTTGTTTTTTCGTGTTGGCGAAGGTGGTGATCATAACATGCTGGGCATCTATGCAGAGCCACCTCCATTTGTTGCATGGCTTGGCTGATACTGGTTGGGGAAAAGACACTTTTTTAAAATAGTTTTTGTTGTTAGCTTTAGTAGGTCAGTAGGAGTATTTGACTTTAATGGAGAACTCCAAAGGGACAATTTTTTTAGTAAAAGTATAAATTGGGTTATAAAAACTTGGTTGTACACACTGCTTCTAGAAGAAACCACAAGTGAAAAAGCAGCTGCTTCAAAACTGTTGCAAGTCAATGTGATACAATTGAGAAAGCGGAAGCAGTAATAATCAAAAATAAATGATTCGCGTATCACAATTGCATACATTTTTTAAAGTGTTATCCAAATCTCAGACAAAACAATGAATAGTGCAAATCAAATCTGAACATGAGCCAACCACCACCTATGGAAAGCAGCTCACTAGTCTGTTCAGACCCCCATTGCTAGCAAGGTCAGACACTCTTATGATGATCAGATGTAGAACTTAGAACTCCAAAATCTCTATCAAGATTAACCTGTATATTTCTATTTAATGCAATTTATTCAAAGCTAAAAAATAAATAAATTTCAAAGTTTTTCTTCATATGAAGCAGATTCACTAGCAGATTTGAAACGTATTTTTATGCTCAGCAAAATATTTCTTGGTGGTCTTTTTCTCTTCGAGTATATTGCTTCAATGGAGACCTGGATGAAGCATACTTATCTTCACTTGCTATGTTATGGAGATTCAGGAATTCTGAGTTTTTACATCTGACCATCATAGGTATTCAACCTTCCAAGCAATAGGGAGTCTGACCATATAACAGTGAGCTCCTTTCCATGTCGGGAGTCTTACCATATAACAGTGAGCTCCTTTCCATACGTCGGGAGTCTTACCATATAACAGTGAGCTCCTTTCCATACGTCGGGAGTCTTACCATATAACAGTGAGCTCCTTTCCATATGTCAGGAGTCTTACCATATAACAGTGAGCTCCTTTCCATACGTGGTGAATGGAATGTGCTCTTTAGTGTTCAAGCAAGATTGATAGTGAATCCAGATTTGATTTGGACTTTTGACATTCTGTCTTAGCTTTGGTTTACAGTTTGCACATTTATACATCGATCGTTTATTGTTATTGCTTCCTCTCTTTTAGAGATCAGCTCATGCATACTTAATTATTTGAGTTGTGAGTTGTGGCATACCCTCATGAAAAATACAGCTGATTGTATTTGCATTTGGGGATATGGGGGAGATTGGGCCTTTGTAAACATGGGCTTCAGCTTCTAGAAGAGCAGCATGTACCATAAGCATTTGCAAAGCTTTCAGGCCACTTTATTGAAGACTTTAAAGTGCCAGTTATTATTTCCATCAAAACTTTTTTTTACCATCTCCAAACTGGAGCTGAAGAATACTTTAAACACGTTTTTGCAGGCTTTAGACACTTAAAGTAGAATTTCAGCTTTCATTTGACTTTAAACAATTGTTTCCAAAAATGACTATTTTCCTTGTTCCTTTGCTGTCACTGTGTGCACTGATTGGCCAAGGTGAAAATCATGGCATCATCTGCCATCATCTTTCCACCACAGCCAATTCTAGGAAACCTTGCATTCATTGATAAAAATACAAGGCATCTTCTGAAAAACAGAGATGCAATTTGGCTGACTGGAATATTATTACTAAGTTTGAAAGGTAATGCTCCAGCTCTTTGATACAACACAGCTGCTGCATGGTAATATAAATAATTTGCACCAGCTTGACCTAAGCAAACTAAAATCAAATGAAAGCTGGAATTCACTTAAGCAAGCTGATAGTAGGCTTCAGAAGGCTGTCTTTAAAGTAAAAGTATGAGAAGTCCATAGCACCTCTTCATGCTGCAGCATCGGTGTAATGCTGCAGCTGTCCAAAATCAACTTAGCCACTTTAGCCCTGGAGGATTTGGCGGCTCAATGACCAGGCCCTATTTTGCGATTCGACACTGCGTGAATTTAACAGACAATTGTGCAGTCGTGCGACGCTGTACCCAAACAAAATTGACGTCCTTTTTTCCCACAAATAGAGCTTTCTTTTGGTGGTATTTGATCACCTGTGCAATTTTTATTTTTTGCACTATAAACAAATAAAGAGCGACAATTTTGAAAAAATAACAATATTTTTCACATTTTTTTATATGAAATTCTCAAAAAAAAAAAAAGTAAAAATCTAAATTTTTTTTAACATTTTAGGCCAATTTGTTTTCTGCTACATATTTTTGGTAAAAAAATCGCAATAAGCGTATTTTGATTGGTTTGCACAAAAGATCGGGACTGCGACAGACAGATTGGACCCCTAACTGACATTTCAGACACAAGGGGGGGTACCAGTGAAATGACTACAGTAATCAGTGCTATAGATATGCAATGTTACTGTAAAAATGACACTGGCAGGGAAGGGGTTAACATTACTGGTGATCAAGGGGTTAAGTGTGACCCTAGGGGCGTGATTCTAACTGTAGAGGGGCGTAGCTTGTGAAGTAATCACAGAGACATGCGATCATATATAGCAGGATCACATAGCCTCTGTGATTGCTCCAGTGAGAATGACAGACAGCTGTGTTTACATCAGCCGTCTGTCCTCCTCTCACCACTGTGGGAGATCGTGAGTGGCCGGAGGCCATTGGAGCCGCCGGTCACACGCGCTGGCTGGCTCCCCAGGTAACGAGCGGGGGTGGGAGTGAGCGGCGGCGTACACTTGCCCCCTACAGTCTGCTGAGCGAGCGACGTAGGGCTACATCGCTTTGCCCAGCAGCCGCAGAGTGCTGCAGTAAATGTGCGTTGGGCGGGGCGCAAGTGGTTAAAGCCCGAGAACTGAGCGATTACATGACCGCTGATCACTCAGTTTCTCAGAGCAGTCTGTCAGTCACTGTTCTCCACTCTGCTTCTCCAGTGCTCACTGGAGCACAAGGCAGGAGAGGGAGCTGCATGCTGAGAGGTGAAGTCAGCTGTCAATCTGGCAGCCGGGTGGATCTCAACAATATTTTCTGGATCCTGCCAGAGCCTGGAGCCCGCTATCAGCTGACTGTCACAGTGGAGTAAAAGTTTGTGCAATTCTGTAACCCACAGGTTAGACAGCATTTCTGTTCGGATCTGTTTAACATTTTCAAACTCTTAAGTCTCATGGGGCCAAAAATACGGTCCTGAAGAAGCTCCTGTACTTTTTCAAGTGCAAATTTTCAAACAACGCTACGCTTAAGTGTGAATGGACGCCATTGAACTTTATGGAAATCCTATTGTCGAGCATTGAGATGCTTTTTGTAAAGCTTTAAATCATGCTTCATGTCACTCAGGTGTGATTGGGTCCTTAAAAAAAAAAAACTGTCCTAAGCTCGCTGAAAGCTTTGTAGATGCATTGTGGAAGTTTGTTGTACGTGCTGACCTTGTGCACGCTGAATGCCTGTTGTGTACAGTAGTTTGTATCCATGACACAAGGAAATGTTGCAGACAGACTGGATTTCCTGCCACTGGTGCAGCATCTTTTGTGGTGCAGTATTGTCAAACATTGACTCCAAAAAGCAAGTGGACAGCGCTGCCAAACAACGCATCCAGGGGCAAAAAAGACTTCTGTCAAACATTGCAATCCAGAGGCAGCAGATGGAACCATATAGAATATTACTGAATTTTCTGTTGTCTGGAGTTCTCTCTTAAAAATGCACACAGCCAGTGAGTTGCTTCTAAAAGGACATTTTGTATACAGCCAGAGCCGAAAGCCTTAGCATTAAGAATATAAAATGCCACAAAAAAAGGGGATTGGGGCCTCCCTTTCAGAGAGATCTTCCAAGACACTTCATTTTTTCCAAACACAAAAAAAGCATCCAAAAATAGATTCATCCATGACGCCTTTTGTCAGCAAGCTAACAATAAGCTAACCTGTTGTGCACAAATAACAATATATATATTTCTGTGTAGGTATTTTGACTTTGTGCAGGGCAGAAAGTTGTGTAGTATGACTGTTCAAACTCGTCTCTTGTTTAATTTCATTTTTATTTTTGTTTTACTCGAGAAAAACAGCCTTCTATCTTGCCTTGTCTTAATGCTTTAAAATAACCAAACTGGAGATCTAACTACCAAACTTGTTCATTATATAATTAAATACCAACTTCTTGGTTCCAATATTGTGTCTTTTAATTTTTTCGCTGAATTGTTCTGTATCCTTGTGCTTTCTAAAACCGTTTTTATTTTTTATGTTTTGGTGCAAAAGTTGTCTAGTGTCTCTTGTTCCCTTCATTAGAGAACATGCTTTAGGTATGTTTGTAAGTATTTTTATTTAGGAAAAAAAAAAAAAAAGAAAAATTTTCATGTTCATTTTATTTATTACACTAGGTAAAAACGGTTGTACTTCATCACCCCATGTAAACATGCTCATGAAGTTGAAAGTAATTAAGATTTGATACACTGATATCAATTTATTTATGTAACTAAATCACTGTTTTATAAACTTGTTAATGATCAACAATTTTTTTGTTTTGATTAAAATTAGTTTTTTGAAAGCTGATTCTGTTTCGTTTTTTTGGTAGCCTGTGGCTATTTGATATTAATAGGATGCTGTTGTGCTTTCCTTTTTTATGTGTTGCCATTATAACTTAAAAATATTTTTGGCATGGTTTGTACTTTCTTGATAATGCTTTATATACATAGGTGTCAGACTAAAGGACACCTATTACGAGAGAATGGTCGAGTGAAGCTAGAACTGTATTGTGTATATTGGTTAGTGGTCAAACCCTTCAGAGTGTTGCTTAAAGCCTCCATGTTTTGCTTCCTTTCCTAATAGATTTAATAGATGCGCCCGCTGTCAGTCTTTTATATGACATCAGATACATAGTTTTGCCAACCTACCAGAATAAAATTTACTGACATGACACCCCAAATTTTCTGGCACAGCCAAGTTCTTACTGCCATTTACAAAAGTTACAAAATTAGTTTTAAGTGCAAATTTTAGTATTTAGGCTACAAACAAGTACACTATGCAATTAGCAACATGATTGATTTTAGGTAGATATTAAGGAAAAAAACTTTTATTTCTCTATCGTTTATTGACAGAGGCAGCTCCATGTTCTTCATGACCATTGGGTTATGCTGCCCCCTACAGGAGTAGGACACTAGGCAGAAATTTTTTTACCATGCCTATGGGGCAGTCCCTGCAGGCATACAACCACACACTCTGCTATAGCCTTCAGTTTGTTTCTGCCTTGTTTAGGAGTAGGACCTAGTTCCCGGCTGGGGCTTCATTCTTAACTAGCTAAAAAAAAAAAAAAATTTAATTTTAACAAAGGTTCCCTTTAAAAATAAAAGAACACGTTAGGTTCCTGAGAGAACTGCAATCAACAGCCGGCCTGGGTTTCGGACTGGATATCCTAGATCCTTAAGGTCTCCCAGCCCGGCCAGCAAGCGTGCGCAGATTATAGCCCAGCGCTAGGCCTCGCCACAACAGAGCCCCAATGGACGGGGGCTGGCCCACAAGTGAAACGCCTCGCTGGGATGCACACAACCTAGTTAGGCCTAAGTCGCAGCGTATCCCTTGGCTGTTTGCACCCCCACCCAGAATGGTGAGGCAGTCTGTCCGGAGTGGTGCCCACCCAGGATCTTTGGTATGGTGAGTAAGTGTCCCCTCATAACTCTGGCGGGCTGTGGGTGGACGTGGGCCTCTCCCTGGGAAAGTCTGACCCTTGGGTACCCCTCATTTCCCCTGGCCTCTCGTAGGTGCCAGGCTCCCCGAAGGCCTCCCTCCCCACCATTCATAGAGGTACCTACCTCCGTAAGTGACGGGGGGTCCTCGCGGGGGTGGACGTGCCGAGGCCACGATGCGGATCAGCTGGGGGGGGGTGAATTCTGGTGGGGATCCCCAATACCACTTATCTTTTGGATCCCTTAGGGGGTCCTGGAGACCACATGGCACGCCGTGGGGGCCCCCATTTTCCGGTAGAATCGTCCTGCCTCATAAGATTTAGATATTTATTTTTCTTCCCCCATTGAAATGCTTGGGTGGCCATGTTTTTGTGGTTTCCCCATAGGAATGCATTGGATGAGTCCACGATTGCTGGACAGCAGGGAGCAGCTAAATCTTTACTCTAGTGATGACCCAGGTATTTTCTCTTCTTGTGAAGATCGTTTTTTCACCATAGCAGAATGATCCTGTCCTCCTCCATATCGATTGGTAGTATGTCTATTGGGGTCCTTGTAGGTCTTCCTCACTCATCCTATCTGCAGTGTTAGTGGCTGGGACTTGTAGTACCGCTGGTGCAGCGGTGAGGTCCGTTTTTTTAAGTTTCTTAAAGTGACACTGCATTATTCCAGGGTTCATGATGGAGTCCCAGGAAAAAATTTCACCTAATGATCCCCTCCTTGCGGTTGCAGGGCCCCCCAGGTCGCAACCCCTGTCTGCTTGAACGGCAGTTTTGGAAAACCTGGTGTCAAAAGGGGATGCGATTATCAAAAATACCAATAGTAAAATGCACCCTATGCCCTCCGCTTCCCCCCCCCCCCCCCTGTATCCTCAGATTCTGAGGTAGATGTGGACGCATGTCACCCTGAGGGATCTGCGTCATTGCGCTTGGATGGCGAAGACGATATATCCTCCTATGCAGCCATGCGAGAGCGCGCTGGTGGAGGCACTTGGTGTCAGTGCGGGAAACTTTAAAAATGGCGGATAATTCTGCAGCGTCAGGGACGCAGGTGTCTTTTGGCACACGCAAATCCCAGAAATCGGAAAGTGTTTTCCCTTGTCCGGAACTTTTTAAAATGGGGGCGCATAAAACAGACGTTAGTGGTGCCAAATTGTTTTAAAAGGCTCTACCCCTTTGTGGACGCGGTGTCCACAAGGTGGACCATCCGGTTTCCAGACTGAACAAATCTACTGTGGTCCCGGTCGAAGAGTCCCCAGTCTTTACAGACCCTGTGGATAGACGGATTGAGTCTTTGTCCCGCCGCTTACACATGATAGCGGGCTCAATACTTAAACTGATCTTTGTGATCACTTTGGTCTCCCAGACCATAACGGAATGGGCAAAGTTACTAAAAAGTGACTTGGAAACGGAATAGCTCTCTCCGGATCTGTCGGAGCTAACAGACCAAATGGTCCAAGCCCTTTTATTAATATGTGATGCGTTGCTAGATGTGGCCCCCCTGGTAGCCAGAGTGTCCACGGTGGGGGTAGCGATTATATGCATGGTGTGGCTAAAAAGCTGGTCTGCAGATCAGGCTTCAAAAAAGGTTCTATCAGATCTCCCCTTTTCGGGAGACCGTTTGGTTCCTCATTGGATGAGTTAATCAAAGGGCTCACAGGTGGGAAGAGTACTCTTCTTCCTCAATCCGCCAAGGGCAAGTCATGGGGAGGCCTTATTTCACAGCCCACAGCTGTGCAGGAGAAAGGATCTAAGCAATTTAGGTCTTCTGGAAACTCCAAGAAGACATGGTCGGCAAGCTGAGAATAGGCCAATCCAGACCTGCAAACAAATCCCTGTCTACATGAAGAGACCACCTCACTCATATCTGGGGTGGGGGACGTCTTCGCTTCTTTCCAGAACCATGGACTTCCTTGATTCAGGACAAATGGGTCCACTAACTGATCCGATCGGGTTACAAGATCGAATTCTGGTCTCGACTGTCGGACAGGTTCGTCCAATCTACGCTTATCTTCAGACCGGTTAAGGGATCTACGAGATGCGGTACAAGATCTGCTGTCCCAAAGGGTGATTGGGCCGGTTCCTTCTTGGGAACGCTTTCAGGAGTTCTATTTAAACCTGTTCATTGTGCCCGGGAAAGAAGGCAAAGTACATCCAATCCTGGACCTCAAGACTCTGAACCGCTTTGTGCGGGTATAGAAGTTTCGAATGATGTCCATTTGCATGGTAGTGGCATCTCTACACCAAGGAGATTTTTTTTTCCATAGATATAAAGGATACTTATCTACACATCCCTATTTACGCTTGACACCAGCGTTTTCTTTGCTTCGCTGTAGGAGAGGAGCATTATCAATTTGTGGCGTTACCCTTTGGTCTCACCTCTGCTTGCTCCCAATGTCTCCACCAACGCGTTGGCTCCGGTATTGGCATTACTGCGACAACGGGGGATTGCGGTACTGGGGTACCTGGATGATCTCCTCTAAAGAGCAGACTCCCATTCAGCCCTGTTGGGCGACTTGACAATCACTGTACGGACTCTGCAAGAGAACCTGCCCTGGTACTACCCCTAAAACTGGATTATCTGGGCCTGACTCTGGCGAGGGGTTTTTCTTCCCCCGGACAAACTGCAAAAGTTGCAGGGGGCAATTTGTCTGCCGTTATCCAGCAAACCTCTGAGGACATGCATCCGGCTCTTCGGTCTGATGTCAACCTTCGAGGCGGCTCCGTTTGCTCTGTTCCACATGAGACTCTTACAAAGAGAGATTCTTGTCAAATGGAACAAAGATCCACAATATTTGGACACTATGATCTGGTTGAGTCACAACACAAAGACTGCTCTATTATGGTGGCTTCACTAGTTAGCACTACGCCAGGGTAAGTCCTTCCTCCCACTATATTGGACTGTGGTAACCACAGGTGCCAGCCTGTCCAGCTGGGGAGGATTGCTGGGGAATCTGTGTGTCCAGGGGTCCTGGACAGTAGAAGAGTCCAGACTTCTGATCAATATTTTGGAACTCGGAGCGATAAAGCCTTGCCTGAGTCACTGGACATACCATTTAGAAGGTTGTCCAGTCCGGATTCAATCAGACAATGCAACGGCTGTGACTTACATTAATCAAGGGGGCACCAAGAGTGTCTTGGTGGCCCGGGAGGTGGCCGAGATCCTGAAATGGGCGGAAAAGTTTGTTCCAGTTCTTTCTGCAGTGCTATTCTCAGGTGTGGAAAACTGGCAAGCAGATTACCTGAGTCGCCAGGTGTTTGATCAGGGGGAATGGTCTCTGCACCCGGAGGTGTTTCCCCTCCTGTGTGTCCAGTGGGGGACTCCCGACGTCAACCTGTTAGCTTTTCGACTCAACAAGAAGGTCCAGAGGTTTGTAGCCAGGTCGCAGGATCCTCTGGCCGACGCCACAGATTCACTGGTGGCTCCTTAGGGGCCAATATCGACTGATCTATGCGTTCCCTCCACTGAAACTCCTGTTGCGGCTTCTGCGCATAATAGAGGTGGAAGGGATTCTGGTCATTCTGGTGGCCCCAGACTGGCTTCGCTGGTCTTGGTACGCAGATCTGGTAAGGTTGGTCGCCGATGCTCCTTGGAGACTTCCTCTCAGGGAAGATCTGCTGTCTCAAGGGCTGATCTTCCATCCTGCTTTACAGTCGCTGGCTTCAACGGCTTTGCTGTTGAAAGCCAGGTGTTGAAGGATAGAGGTCTTTCTGACTCAGTGATTCCTACACTGTTGAAGGCTAGAAAGTCTACATCTAGGAAGATCTATCTTCTTTACTAAAGCTAAAGAATGCAAAATTAATCACATTTCTGCATAGAAACCAATCAGCTTCTAACCTCAGCTTGTTCAATTAAGCTTTGGCAATTAAACCTAGAAGCTGATAGGTTTCTATGTAGAACTGACTAACTTTGCACTCTTTAGCTTTAGTAAATAAACTCCTTAGTGTTAAGCCCCGTACACACGTACCGATCGTCGGCCGAACGATCGGCCGTCTTTTGTCCAGGGCTGTCCTGTCTGCTGAAAAGTGCAAAAGACTGCACACGAATTTTGTCGGCCAACAGCCGACTGCAGAAGTGATGTCATGTGATGGTTAACTTTCCTTGTCTTTTTTCTTTTCTGAGCATGCCCAGTCTTGCAAATCTGCTGTCTGTCGGCCGAAATCTGTACTGACTGGCGAACAATCGGCCGTTCTGGTGTTGGCCTACAAAAATTTTAATGCCTGCACGACAGATTCTGTTCGGCCGAAAATGCGCTGTCGGCTGGCGGAAGCTTCATACTAACAAGCCTACAATCGGCCGATCAGTCGGCGGCCGAATATTTGCGGCCGACAATCGCTACGTGTGTACGGGGCTTTAGTTTGCCCGTTGTCTCGCTATAAGTGCTGATCACTACCATTACTAGTATAAAAAAAATTCCAGGATATATACCATAGTTTGTAGAATCTATCTTTCACACAAACCAATTAATATACACTTTTTGGGATTTTGTTTTAACAACGACATGTAGCAGAATACATTTTGGCCAATATTCATTAAGAGATTTGATTTTTTTATTGGAATATGGTTTATAGCAGTAAAAAAAAAAAAAAATATATATATTTTTTTTCAAAATTGTCAGTCTTTTCTTGTTTATATAATTAAAAAAAAAAACCCAGTGGTGATCAAATACCACCAAATGTATTTGTGTGAAAAAAAAAAAATGACATAAATACTGGTTGGGTACAGCGTTGCATGACTGCGCAATTTCAGTTAAAGTAGCACAGTGCCATATAGCAAAAAATTCTTGTCTGGTCATAAAGGGGGTAAAACCATCCGGAGCAGAAGTGGGTATTTTGATGGCCAACTGTTGTCATTGTGTATATAAATATATATATATATATATATATATATATATATATATATATAAAATTGATACATAGAGAGTACAAAGCATTTCCAGTGAGTTTAGAAAAGAATCACACCCTTTATAATAATCGCATTTTGTTGCTTTGCCGCCTGAAATGAAGACAGAAACAGCTTTGTTTTATCCAGCTGTATTAACCCAGTGCAACTTATAACATCCAAGTGAAACATACAGCGCCAACATGTCAGAAAAAAAAATTAAAAACAGAATGACAGAGTTGGAAAAAGGATCAACCCCTTGTGTCAATATTTCGTTGGCCCACATTTTACTTTAATTCCAGCCTTTAGTGTGTTGGGATATGTCTCTACCCACTTTGCACATCCAGACTTTGCAATATTTGCCCACTCTCCACTCTTCCTTGCAGAACTGCTCAAGTTCAGTTAGAGGTTATAAACCTCAGAAAAGAAAAACCTGAAAGACAAAGGCATAATGAGCTAGTATGAATCGCATACTAGCTCATTATGAAATACTTACCTTAGAACAAAGCCCCCACAGTGCCGCCCGCTCACCGATAACACGGCAGACATTTTTGGCCGTGCTTCTTCCTGTGCACGGCAGCCACCGTTTACGGCACAGGGCTCTGAAGGGATGACGTCATTGGCTGCATGCAATATAAATATCTCCTAAACGGTGCAAGTTTAGGAGATATTTAAAGCACCTATAGGCAAAAGTCATTAAGAGGGGATTACCTCTTTAAATGTGATGGTGACCGTTTGTGGACTGCAGTCTTCGTGTCATTCCACAGATTTTCAGTGGTGTTTAAAGTTTAACTAAAGGCAAACCTTTTTTTTAATAAACAAAGAATTAAAGACCGCGCTCTATAACTGGTGATTACACACACACATTGAGTGATCGAAATTAATACATGTATATAAGTGATCTTCCTTTTAAATACCAATAAACAACCAAAATAAAACTTTTTTTTTATTTTTTAGCAAAAAATTTGTTATTTTGAAAAAAAATGGTGAAGCCCAGTCCATATGTGATAAATGACCACTTCTCCTTCTCCTTTAAACAGTGGTCAACCACCCGTGCTTGTGAGATAGGTAAGTCCTCCACCAGAGTCCTCATTACAGGTAGTCAAATCAGGCACCAGATAAATAGAAATCCATTCCTCTTAGGATTCCCCTCAACAGGTCTACATATCAAAGCCAGCGATCAAAAGAGTTCATTAAAGCCTCGTACACAAGTGTCGAAATTCGGCCGGGAATTTTCGTCCGACGACCGATCTGCCAGTTTTAGGCTTGTTAGTATGATGTTTCCGACAACCGACTTCGACTTTTCGGCGGAAAACATTCTGGTGTGCAGGCTATAAAATTTTTGTCCTCCGTCAAAACACGTCCGATTTTGCGTCAGTCAATACAGATTTCGACAGGGAAAAATCTTATGAGCAAGACTAGGCATGCTCAGAGAAGAAAGAACACAAAGAAAGCAAACCAACACATGACCTCACTTCTGAATTAGAATTTTGTCGTGCGGGAAAATTCGTGTGCAGTCTAGGCACATTCCAACCAACAGACACCACTCTGGACAAAAGACGGACGACCGGTCGGGGGAAATTCGTTGCGTGTGTACTAGGCTTTAGTAGATGGAAGAGATAAAGAAACTTCTCATGGTGTATTATGTCAAATGTGCTATTTACTAAAAGACATAACAAAACACGCTGCAGTTTTGCCGCAAATTGCATTGCGTGAAACTTGTCACACAAAAAGGAGCAGGAGCTTCTTTTGGGCGACAAGCTTTACGCAATACGATTTGCTACGATTGCTATGCGATTTACTGTGCGGCAATTCACATCTTATGAAACTTGTCCCCCAAAAAAAGAAGCAGGAGCTCCTTCTGGGTGACAAGCTTCATGAGAGGTGATTTGCCACGTCACAATCACGCCAAAACCGCACCACCATTTAGTTGCCATTGAAAGTTATTGCACCTGAACCTGTGGTTTGCGATCATGGGCAGAATCGCAGTGATTCTACTGCAATCTCAAAACACCCAGTTGGGAATGGAGCTGCCTGAGCTGACATATATGCGATTCTGGATGTGTTTTCGACTTAAAACAGATTCGCATGACAGGCTAGATATTACCTGTTCCTATTGAGGTCATTAACGCAGATGCGATCCACACACATTGAGTGCCATTATGAAAAGGGTCCTGTGCGAGCTTGTAGCAGTGTCTTGCAGACTCCCAGAAATAGAGTAGCATGCAGAGATAAGTGTTCTTGTTTTTGCACATTGAAGTCAATAGGATGCGATTTTGCATTGAATTCAATGGGAGGCAGTTGTGGAGAGAGAGCCGAAATTGCACGGAATGATATTGCGATTTCAGTACACATAGGTGTGAACCCAGGCGCCAGGATGCAATTTTTAGTCGCCATGGCAACCTGGCCCCTGGGATTTGTCGAGCCCTGATATATGCAATGCAAATAGTGTGCACTTAGAATAGCACACACCTTGATTCCTACAGTCCAAACGGTGCAAAATAGACAGGGAGACCCAGTCTCCAATATATAATCAGAAAGAGATGATCCAATCTGCAGCATCTTTTACATTTATTTAGTTGGTTGCTTGTATCCATACAACAGTTTTGGAGTCATAGGGAGCTTTTCTCTAGTACAACCTTGAAAATATCATATATACTGTATACGGGATGTCAGTAATGTGTATGGCCTGTGTAGGCTCATCTTAGAGCTCTCCATTCACAGGTTATTTATATAGTACACCCAATCCTTATCCCCACATTGACTAAACACCCAGCATTGTATTGGTATCCTATGGTTGATGTCAGTTCTTCTGCAAAGACGTTGCTAGGCAACCATGTCAAGCGGTGTCATTGTGAGGATCATTGCAAACAGAGATTGACAGAGCAGCTGTGAGAAGGCCATAAGGATAAACATATGACAATGACATTGTAAGAAAAGTTTTTAATTTTGTGCGCAGGGGGTTGGTAACGTACACAGTGCCCGCATGAAGCCCAGCATGAATAATGTATAAATTCTCCTTCCCCTTTATTTGCCCTTTTTACAAATGTACCCTTAAGATAAAAAATAGTGACAGTTAGAGCCTCTGTAGAGTGGAATGTAGTCACCCTGCTTCCTTTTAAATCAAGAAAATACAAGTTTAACAACTTGTGTCAGTATGTAAAAAAAAATACCACTGAATTGTGTTCATAAAACTTAATTCAGCTACTTTAACCACTTCTGGACCAGGGGGATTTACCCCCGTAACGATCAGGCCATTTTTGCGATACAGCACTGCGTTACGTTAACAGAGAATTGCGCGGTCGTGCGACCCTGTACCCTAATAAAGTTGATGTCCTTTTTTTCCCACAAATAGAGCTTTCTTTGGTATTTGATCACCTCTGCAATGTTTATTTTTTGCGCTATAAACAAAAAAAGAGCGACAATTCTGAAAAAAAAATGGAAAATTCCTATCATACTTACCGTAATTTTCCTTTCCTGATAGTCTCCATGGCAGCCTACGTGTGGGTTAACCCCGCCTCCACTCCAAGGGTATAGGACCCCCCTCCCATAAATTTCAGCTCTCAGGTACAGCAGGTGTTCCATATCTTAGCCGAATCCAAGACGAGAGGGTGGGTACTCCGGCTGCCATGGAGACTATCAGGAAAGGAAAATTACGGTAAGTATGATAGGAATTTTCCGTTTTCCTGTCTGTCTCCATGGCAGCCTACGTGTGGGAAATAACTAGCTCACTCCACACGGGTGGGAATGCTTTAGCAAAGAAAATTTTAATTCATGCTATTTGCAGACAAAACAGTCAAACCAAAATTAACTGAGGACAGAGAAGCAGGCTCTACACAATAGTGGGTCATAAAAGTATTGACTGATGACCACGAAGCCGCTCTGCAAATCACATCTGGAGCCACGTGCCGCGAAGCCGCCCAGGAAGTAGAGATACTCCTTGTAGAGTGCGCCGTCACCGCCTCCGGAGGAGCCAGCCCCTCAGCTCTATAGGCCTGTTCGATAGCTGCCACTATCCATGAAGCGATAGTCCTAGATTAAGCAGGTTTACCTCTGTTCTTTCCCCAGAACAGGACAAAGAGGTTGTCAGACTGCCTGAATGGTGCAGTTGCATGAAGATAGGCTTTTAAGGATTCTCCTACATCCAACGGATGAGGATTGGACTCATTAGATGAACGGAAAGTAGGCAGGACAATCTCCTGATTCTGGTGAAACACTGAGGTGACTTTCGGATTTGAATTCAGCCTGGGTATCAGTACTACCCGATCCGGAAAAAAAGTCAAGAATGGTTCTTTACATCCGAGAGAACTTAATTCAGAGACCCTTTTAGCCGAAGTAATGGCTACCAGGAAGACAGTTCGGATGGTCAGGTCCTTGATAGAAGAAGAGGAATCTATGCCCGATTTGGAGAGGGCATTTAGGACAAGAGGTAGATCCCATTTCGGGAACCTAGGTCTTCTCTGAGGATTGAGCCTGATTGCTCCTTTGAAAAATTGTTGGATTAGTGGGTGTTGGGCCCACATGACCCCGGAGAAGGCCGATAAGGCCGAAACTTGAACTCTAAGAGTTGCCACTGAAAGGGGCATATCCAGACCAGCCTGAAGAAAACTTAGTATTTCTTGAATCCCAGGGACTGAGGAAGACATACCTTCAGGATATGCAGACTCCATGAATCTTGCCCAGATTCTACAGTATACTTTATTAGTACTTGGTCGTCTAGCATTCATCAAGGTGGAAATGGCTGTAGATGGGCAGCCGAGCGATTCCAACCTTTCCCTCTCAAGAACCAGACCGTCAACCGGAGAATTGCAGGACAGGGGTGCACTGATGTTCCCTGAAGAAGCAAGTCTGGTCTGAGGGGAAGAGGGACCGGGTCCCGGTAGCTCAGTTGTAGGAGTAGCGGAAACCATGGCCTGTTCGGCCAGAAAGGCGCCACCATCACTATCTCCACACCTTCCGCTTGAAGTCTTTGCAGGAATTTGAGAATGATGGGTACTGGAGGGAAGGCATAAGCCCTGCTGAACTCCCACCTGTCGGTTAGTGCATCTGTCCCGTAAGCTTGAGGACACTTGCCCCTCGTGACATACTTCTCCAACTTGTGGTTGCAAGGGGAGGCGAACAGATCGACTTCGGGAGATACTCCCAACGACAGAATCCATTTGAACGACTCCACATGGAGCGACCATTCGTTGTGGTTCAACTGGACCCTGGACAGAAAATCCGCTTGAACATTCTGTGAACCTGGGATGTAAACTGCCGAGATGTTTACTAGGTGAGTCTGGGCCCAGGACATGATCGGGTCTAATTCTCGTAGCAGAGAGAGACTCCGTGTCCCACCTTGTCTCTTCACATAAGACACTGCCGTGGTGTTGTCCATCCGAATCATTACAGATTTCCCCTCTAGCAGGTGTTGGAAAGATCGAAGACCCTGGTAGGCTGCTCGGAGTTCCAGTATATTGGAGACTGGAGTGTGTCTCTGAAAAGACCATCTCCCCTGTGTCATCTCTGTCAGACAATGAGCCCCCCAACCTGAGTTGCTGGCGTCTGTTGTGATTATAGTCCATGAGACTGGAACCAGAGAATGACAGTTGAGCAGATTCCTGCGTTGCAGCCACCAAAGAAGACTGTATCTCATGCTGGAGGAGATATGAATGTACTGATCTTTCTCTTCTGTGTTCCATTGTTGTAGGAACCCTTTTTGGAAGGGCCTCATATGCCAGAGAGCCCATTTGACCATTGGAGCCGTGGACACCATGGTGCCAATGATTTTGAGGCACTGAGAGGCTTTCAGTCGAGGAGAGGAAAGAGCCGGAAGGATTCTCTCCCTCACTACCGGTATCTTCTCTAATGGGAGAGAGATTGAATTCTCGACGGTGTCGAATTGCACCCCAAGATAGACTAGGCGCTGAGTAGGCTCCAGCTGACACTTTTGTAGGTTTAGCAGCCAGCCAAACTCTTTGAGGGTCGATATGACCTGATCTCTGTGTGCCAATAACTGATCCTTTTCTTGAGACAGAAGCAGAAGATCGTCTAAGTAATGATGTAGACGTATACCTTTCAATCTTATGAAGGCTACCACTGCTAGAAGAACTTTGGTGAATACTCTGGGTGAGGTAGACAGGCCGAAGGGTAGGCAAATGAATTGCAGATGCTGATTCCGAACACAGAAGCGAAGATATTTGTGGAAGTCGGTTGCCACAGGTACATGAAAATACGCATCCTTTAAATCTATTGAGGCGAGCCAATCTCCCGGCAGTACTGCCCTTTGAATAGTTGAGAGTGTTTCCATCTTGAATTTTTCGTTCTTTATGAACTTGTTCAGGTATGTGAGATCTATAACAGGTCTCCAGGCCCCGTTCTTCTTCTGGACTAAGAAGAGGGGTGAGTAAACCCCTTGAAATTTTTCTTGTTCCGGAACCGGAGCTACCGCTCCTTGAGCCACCAAGGCGTCTACATAGGCGAGCAAGACTTCTCTTCTCTCTTCTAGACAGGGTAAATGAGTTGAGATGAATCTTGGAACTGGATCTGCCAGAAATGACCATCTGTGGCCTGTAGAGACCGTCCTGACGGTCCAAAAGTCCGTGATTGAGGCCGCCCAGACATGCTGAAAATGGAGAAGACGTGCCCCCACCTGACATGCCTGGACGGGCCCAATCTCAAAAAGATTTAGTGGAATCTTGTCCAGCAGGCGCTGGATTTTTTGATGACCTCCGAGTAGAGGATTGACCACCTCTCCAGTTTCTTCGGAAATCTCTATTAGGCTTGTAAGAGCGTGCATCTCTTGATCTCTCCGTGTATTGCCTCCTAGGTTGAGGCTTCTTCTGACCAAATAGTCGTCTGTCTTGCGGGAGGAAACCTGACTTTCCGCCAGTAGCCTTGGCAATGGCGCTGTCTAGTTTGTTTCCAAAAAGGGAAGTACCCTCAAAAGGGATCTTACACCATGCCTGTTTAGAAGCTGGATCTGCAATCCACGGGCGAAGCCACAAGGCCCTCTTTGCTGTTACTGAGGATAGCATCGATCTGGACAGAAGACGCAGAACATCAATAGATGCTTCTCCTAAAAACACTGAAGCCAGCTTGAGTTCGTGAATAGGGGAACTTTCTACGGCTTCTTCCGAGAGACTTCCAAGTTTGGATTCTATATCGGAAACCCAGACTTCCATGGCTTTAGACATTGTTGCTAATGCCATCACAGGTTTGCAGGCCGCGCCGGCCGTCACAAAGATCCTCTTTAGGTCCAGATCTATCTTCCTATCCAAAGGGTCTTTGAAAGAGACCGCGTCATCTAGTGGCAAAGTGACATGCTTTGCTAATCTTGTAACTGCCGCATCCACAAGAGGAGCAGATTCCAGACGGGCGACATCTTCAGGTTTAAAGGGATATAATTTCCCAAGTTTGGAGGATAAGGAAGACTTACTATCCCCTTTACTCCATTCTTCAGTAATCACCTCTTGTAATTCAGAGAGGGAAGGGAAGTTGATACGCTCCTTACCAAGGTGCTTGAAGAACTTCCGCTGCTTTTTCTGAGGAGACACAGGATCCTCCCATCTGAGAGCTTCTTTAATGGCTCTGATCAGGGGTGAAACTAGGGCGAACTCAAAGCCGCCTACAGCCCCTTCTTCTTCCGAATCACTGTCAGATGACTTTGCAGAAGTAATACTCGGTTGAGAGGGGCCTTGATCTTCCTGCACTTCCCCTGGAGAACTGGATGTGGTGGGACCAAGTGGTGGGACTGTACCCCATTCTTTCAGGGACTGTTGTACTATTCTCTTCACTAGAGATTCCAATCCTTGATCCTTTTGCCCCACTCTCACCGGCTGCATGAGCAAAACATGGCTCACATAGGGACTTGTCCTCCGGGACATGCGCCCCACAACCCCAACAGGCTCTCTGGTGTGTGCGGTGACTCTGGTATCGTGTATGGTGTCTGGGGGAGGAATTGGAGCGTCTCCCTTGTTGCCTACTCCCTGATGGAGATTCACGGCGTTTAGATCTGGAGGATGAACTCCCACGAGGTCTGACAGGGTCTCTTTCTTGTGGTAAATCAGGCCTGGGAGAGCTGATGGAAAAAAGAGAAAATCGGGGAGACACTGGATTTAGCCATGACCTAGGGACCAGCAAGCCCTCCCCGCCCCCCCCTCTGAAAAATGCCAGCACCCACCTGTTGTGAGAGGGCTGGCCACAGGAGGGCGGTGACGCAGGATCCATACTTCAGGCCAAACAACCAGACTGATAAAGAAAGGTAATACATATCAGACACCATGTCAGTGATACATTGTGAGGTGACAACCCTCCGCCCCCCCCCCCCCTCTGCAGTCAAGTCTCCATTGCACATACCTGTAGCAAGGAATCCAGAGACACTGGGAAGCTGCCGCAACGCCCACAGTACATTCCCAAAGTACAGGGGAATCGTCAGCTGTTTAAATCTCCCGCCGGAATGACGTCAGCGGTGATGCGGCCGCGATCGCTAATGCGCATGTGCGAACCAAGCCTCGACTTCGTTCGCGGCGCACTGCGCATGCGCGGGACCACGAAGCGTCTACCGATTGGACGCTAGAAGCAGAGGAGGAAGAGGAAGGGTTTGTTGGAACGCAGGAAGGGTTTGCTGGAACGCAGGAAGCGTTCCAGCGCCATTGGGCCAAACAAACAAATTGTACAGTGATAGAAAAAGAGACAAACAAAGTGTACATAAATAACAAATACCGCTGCCATGAAGGGAAGCAATGCGAATCTTCAGACCCATGTCAGAGAATGCCAATCAAGCTTCAGTCAACCGCAGAGAGCAGGGGATTATAAATGTCACTCACCCGCCCGTGGCTGGGCTCTGGACATGCAGACACCATCCAAAGTATCCTAAGGTAAGCTGGACGTAGTAAGACATCAGAAGTGTAGGTCCTTGGAGGAGGACAAAAAATGAACACCTGCTGTACCTGAGAGCTGAAATTTATGGGAGGGGGGTCCTATACCCTTGGAGTGGAGGCGGGGTTAACCCACACGTAGGCTGCCATGGAGACAGACAGGAAACAAAATTTTTTACATTCTGCTATATAACTTTCCCAATAAAAAAAAATAAAAATCGAATTTTTTCATAATTTTAGAGACCAATTTGTATTTTGCTACATATTTTTGTTAAAAAAAAAATCCCAATAAGTTTATATTGATTGGTTTGTGCAAAAGTTATCCTATCTACAAACTAGGGGAATGATTTTTGTCATTTTTATTTATTTATTTATTTTACTAGTAATGGCGGTGATCAGCCATTTTTAGCGGGACTACGATATTGCAGATCGGACACCTAACTGACATTTTTGACACTTATGGGGGGACCAGTGACATTACTACAGTAATCAGTGCTAAAAAATATGTGCTGTCACTCTAATAATGACACTGGTAGGGAAGGGAATAACACCAGGGGCAATCAAAGGGTTAAATGTGTCCCTAGGGGATGCTTTCTAACTGTGTGGGGGATGGGCTTGCTGCATGAACACAGTGACCTGCGTTCATTACTGACAGACCACCGTTCTGTCTCCACAGGGAGCGGTCGTGGGTGTGGGTGCCCGGCGGCAAACGCGGCCTCCAGACCCACTGATTCGCTTCCCCTGTCGCAAATGGGCATGCGCGCGCCCCCTGCTAGTTGTCCCGCAAAGTGACATACAGGTATGTAATTTCTCGGGACAGAGCCGACCTGCCGACTTAAAATTATGGCGGCTGGTTGGCAAGCGGTTAAAGTAGTATAGCCAAAATTATTTTCTCCTAAGGATAAGAGGAGTGCAGTTCGTTCTGCACTCCTGTGACCTGTTTCCAGCCTATAGCAGGCTGAAGCCCGCTGTCGGCTGATGTCACAGAGCCAGTCTAGACTCTGAAAAGATCCTGACCATACGGTGGTGATCTGGCCAGAAGCTTGGACCAACAGCTGGCTCAGCCTCTAAACAAGCCGCTGAGAGCCTGAGCCAGTGCTCCTGCCCCCTTCACAGCCCAACGCTCCAGTGGGTGCAACGTGGGGGGGCAGAGCAGTGAGCGGGTGACTGACATTTCCCAGCTCTCTGCTCGCAGAATGCTGAGAACTGAGCAAACGTGGTGTTTGATCGCTCAGTTCTCAGTGCAGAGTCAGTGGGGGACAAATGCTGCATCGGATGGATGCTGCTGCCAATTAGGTGAGTATTTTTTTTTCTTTTCTAAATACCGGACTTCTCTTCTCTTTTAATTGAAATCTAGCTTTATATTGCCACAGATGAGTCAAAAGCTGAGAGCAGGCTTGCGGGCAGGGATTCCTTTTTTTTTTTAAAGGACTTAATTCTGGAAGCTGTTCCCAAAGCCACTGATGGCCCTCACTACTTACATACCATGCTTTGTCCTGTACTGTATCTCTGTGGCCATCTTGGTACAGACAGGGTTTTGCTTCCTTATGTCAGAACCTCCAGCAAGGTGAACAGCTCAGTAGTGACATCACTAAGGGCTCATTCACAGTAGCCCCAATGCTAAACCTTGTACATTGTGTAGGGGTGGTGCAGGGTGTTGTAATAACACATCGCTTTGTTACCTTTAAGTGTTACAAAATGACACTTCATTTGAGTCTATGTGTTGTAACAAGTTAACTTACTTAAAAATGCATATGTGCTGAATTTTTATGCAGTGCACTGTGTTTCAACAGAGCATTGTGGTGTGCACTGATTACATTAAAAAACTGCATCTTAATTGTACAGTACGAAACACATACAACTTATTCATGGGTTATGGGCTCTTACCTTCAGGTGACCTTCCCTAATTTACCCAACCCCACTCCTTGAGTCATCATTTTCTTTCTAGTGTCCGTAGGCGATGGACCTCTTCTTCTTTCCCATAGAAATCAGCTTCACTAGTTTATTATTTTTCTATATTTTAATTTACTTATTTCTCCAAACAACCCTCACTATCTTCTAATGCCTACACAGAAGCAGTGTATCCAGATCACTGGAACCTCAATAAAACATTGGGAACTGTATCTGGACCCCAGGCTGTGGGGTTGGGCTGTAATGTTGGGCTGTAATGTTGCATCGGCACTGGATCCTGCATTGTCGCCCACCTTGGCACTTGGGTGCAATGCGTTGAATTAGCTGCAGGCTACAGGGCCATGGCCCATCACGATGGAACCCAGTCCCTGAAGACTCCTTTGAGGTTATGCCCACCATGACAAGCGGACCCTGGACTTCACACTCAGTCCATAATAGACATGGACACACTATTTTTGACCATTATTGTGTAAAACAGGGCTAGGATTTGCAATGTACAGGGACGACTCCCTCCAACGAAATTACTGGTTACCTATTCATGAGACCCGAATGGTGATGACATTGGATACATGCTGCTAGCCCCACAATCATAGGTGGTCTCTACATATGATCTATTATCCACGAATGCATCCCCACTCTCAACCAGATTCTGGAATTTGGTTTGTGGCTTGACCGACACTGTGTGCTCCCTGACAGGCCCCTGAAGAAGTGCATAAGGCGCGAAACATGTTGAGCCTGGAGCCCTGTATTGTATTAACAGACGGACATAACCTGACAACCCAATACCATTGCTGACAACATCTTACATATGGGAGTAGCTTTCCTTGAATAAGTCATTATCTTTTATCCTCCTATGTTATTATAATGGTAGCTGGTATTTGTCTGTATTATGCTGTTATACATCATTTGTAAGAATATGTGCAATATATGCATATGCTGATTATTTATCATGCATTTTAGGGGTTTCTTTCCCCTTTCCCTTGTTTTTAATATGAATATTTTTGTAATAAAAATGTATTGATTTTATGAGATGTTTTTTTGTTCTTATGTGCCATTAAAGTCCCAATACATATTCATTCTCCTAGGACTGGAATGTAATCTTTTCACAGTGCAAACTTTTCAAAGTTGGCACTAAAATTCAACCTTTTAGAGCTTAGTCCCATGTGGATAACAAGGTGTTAACATCACACCCCTGGTTGCAGACTTTAATGCGACTTCCACCTAGAGCCCTTTATATGGTACTCAAGCGCTTCCCCTCACCCTTTCTCAGGACTGTCTACACTTGGATTATCATGTATTCCTAGACACGCTTACCCTATCTATCACACTCCACTCTGTACCCATGTGATGAGCCTTCGATGATCTATGCAGATCAATGGATATGATGTGAATGAGCCCTAAATCTTATGCCAAATCTATGGCAACTAGAATTCAAAAGTAGCAGTACCAATATCTCACACTGCAGATGTGCAACCATAAGTGTCAAGGCACATTCACATACCAGGAATTGCACTACTATTTTTTAATGTAAAAGGTACTGCGTGGGCACAATTAACCAATTCAGCTCCAGAAGGTTTTACCCCCCTTCATGACCGGGATATTTTCTGCTATTTAGCACCGCTCTACTGTAACTGGTAATTGCGCATTCATGCACTGCAAGCTTTCTTTTAGTGGTATTTGATCACCACTGGGTTTTTTATTTTTTAAACAAAAAAGACAGAAAAATTTTTGAAAAACAAAACAACATTTCTTACTTTCTGCTGTAAAACATATCCAATAAAAAAAATATATAAATATTTCGAACTGTAAGTCAAAATGTATTTTGCTTTGCATTCTACATGTACACGTATATTGATTGGTTTGTGTGAAAGTTATAGCGTCTACAAACTATGGTATATATACTGGAACTTTTTTTTTTTTTATACTAGTAATCAGTGATCAGCGACTTATAGTGGGACTTTGATAGTACAGCAGACAATCTGACAATGATACTGTCTGGGAGGTACACTAACTGACAATGACATCACCAGTGATGCTAATACAGTGATCAGTGATAATACTATACATGGTCACTGTACTAGTGACACCGGCTGGGAAGGAGTTAACATCTAGGGGCAGGGCTGCTGTTAGAAATCGCGGGGCCCCGTACAGACTACCTGGTAGGGCCCCCCAAGAAAATATTAAAGATATATTTAGCAAAAATTACAACAAAATCGCTATTAGCAGACACAAATATAACATAACTCGCATAATTCCTGCTAAATCTAAAAAAAAAAACTATGTTAAATAAAAAAGAAGATGAGATGAGAAAAATATACAGGCTGGGCAGATCAGAGAGACAGAGAGAGAGAAACAAAGTTACAATTTACAAATAAACTCCTGAGCAGAGATAAGTGCTGGGAGGGGGGCCCACACAAGGGAGGGGGATTAGTGAGGGACAACTGTCTCTTTCTCAACAGATAAAAGCTGATAGCAGGGAGAGGGACAGATCAGATTCAGGTGCTGGAGGAAGATTTCTGTATTTGTTGTCCATCACTAATCCCCCTCTCTGTGTGGGCCCCCCTGTGTGCTCGGGCCCCCTACAAGGGGGTTGGTGGTCCCCCCCTATCAGCGGCCCTGTCTAGGGGCTATCAAACGGTCACCTGTGTGCATAACAATGTGTAATATGTGCTGCCTTTTACAAAATTTCTGTTTGCAGGGAGAAGAAACAAACAGATCGTTCCCTTTGTACAGAGCTCTGTGATTGGACACAGCCGATCAGCAGGTCCCCGTCATGAATCATTGGCTGGACCTGCTGAGAAAATCCCACTGTGTCCAATGTGTCTGTAGGAGCAGCCCGTCTGCAGTACAATGTAGGCGGTCCTAGTCCTGAAAAGGTTAGGATTTCTGGATAATCTCAATAATATACAGGTGCATCCCATAAAATTAGAATATCATCAAAATGTTAATTCATTTCCGTAATTAAATTCAGAAAGTTAAACTCATATATTTTATATAGATGCATTACACACAATTGATACATTTCAAGCATTGCTTTCTTTTAATTTTGATGATTATGGCTTACAGCTAGTGAAAACCCAAAATTCAGTATCTCAGAAAATTTGAGAATTCCATAAGACCAAAAAAAAAAAAAAGGATTTTTAATACAGAAATGTTTAATACGGAATTTTTTTTTTATTTTTTGTAATATGTAATATTCTAGTTTTCTGAGATACTGAATTTTGTTTTTTCCCTAGCTGTAAGCCATAATCATCAAAATTAAAAAATTAAAAGAAAGAAATGAGTTTCACTTTTTTAATTTAATTAGGGTCCTTTCACACGGGCGTTCCATGTGTCCGTTTTTCCTCCCATCCGTTTGCGGATGAAAAACAGACATAATGTATGTCTATGGGATTGCGGACGTTAGCGGATGGCCATCCGCTGACATCTGTTTTGCGTCCGTTCCGTTTTTGGGACGGAAGAGAACCCTATTTTTCTTCCGTTTAAAAAACGGAACGGACGCAAAATCTGATGCCAGCGGATGTCACCCGCTAACGTCCGCAATACCATAGACATACATTACGTCTGTTTTTCATCCGCAAACTGATGGATGAAAAACGGACATACAGAACGGACCCTACAAAAGATGAAAAACTGACATACAGAACGGACCCTACAAAAGTGCATCCGTGTCAGTTTAAAAAAAAAAAAAAAGTGACTGAACGGAGAAAATAACTGAACGGACCGTGTGAAAGGACCCTTACTGAAATAAATTAACTTTTTGACGATATCTATAGTTTTCTTCACCTAAAGCAGGGGTGGGGAACCTTTTTTCTGCCAAGGGCCATTTGGATTTTTGTAACATCATCCGGGGGCCGTACAAAATGTATGCATATATGTAATAGGCATTGCTTTGGGGCAAAAAACGCTGTGAAAAATTGCGTGACTTTGAGGTCACAAAAGTATGAAAGGGGCCTTCAGTAATCAAGGTATAGTGTGCCCCCTTTCAATGCAGAGTGACCACAGTGTGCCCCCTTTCAATGCGGAGTGACCACAGCGTGCCCCCTTTTCAATGCAGAGTGAACAGTGTGCCAAGCCCCAGTGCACTTGACTTACCTGTTGTAGCGGCGGCTTCCTCTCTTCAGTCCCCGCGTGGCATTGGCCAAGGAGGAGGAGGATCCGTGAGACAGTAGCGAATTTTCATTCGCTATAGTCACACAAATGGGCGGGCTCGAGGCGCACTGCACTGCCCTTTTCGGAGATTCACAGTGTCAGAACGGAGCCATCGGCTCCTTCTGACATAGTGGCACGGGGGGGGGGGGGGTCGGACAGAACAATCGTGCGGGCCGCATGCGGCCCGCAGGCCGGAGGTTCCCCACCCCTGACCTAAAGGATAGGATCACCTTTAAAATAAATAAATAAATGCACATGTTTTTGCAGGTAAAAAATTATGCATTTATTATTATTTTTTCTAAGGAGCCTGCAGAGCTGTTTTGCTGATCACAGGTGCAATCTGCAGAACCTCAGCATAGCTGAGCATTTCGCGTACAGGGAGGCAGTTACCTGAGAGCAGGAACACCAATGAACTATGAGGACACTCACCAGCAGTCTTGTAGCTCATTGAGAACTACAAGCCATCAGCTGTAATGGCTGATAGGCATTCATTTACAGGAAACACACTGTTTTTAAATTGTAACAGTGGGTGCAGGGAGAGGAGCCCCCAACCGCTGTCAGAGGGAGTATGAGGATCTGGGGGGACAAGAGGCTGCTTATGCTGGAAGATGTTACATGTTCCAAAGGTGAAATTAGCCTGTACCAGTCACACACACAATACCTCCTGCGCTTAGGAAAATGGCCCCTCCAGATGGATATGCTTAGATCTTCATTAGTTTTGAAAACAGGTAAACACAGTCTTGCTGCCCTCAAAGACTTGGGGAAGCCTAAAACCACAACTATACAAAACACACACTGGGCGCACCAACCTAGTGCATTATCCTGAGGCACATCATTTATTGGATAAAAACATGGTAGGTATTATACTCACAAAAGTAACAGTAAAGAGCGCATCACAGATCTCAGTAAGTTCCATCCAATGCATCAACATGTATAAATAACAGTCACTAAAGACCCCATGGGCTGACGCGTTTCAAAGAATTCCTCTTCTTCAGAGCCACACCTGAAGGCTGGGTTCATACTGTTGGGCATTGGATGAGGGTTTCTCTGCATCTAATTTGCATAACAAGAGAGTGTGCCCAGCTCCTTGTCGGCTGTGAAGCGGCTTGCCGAAAAGTCCTGTGCATCTTCTGGTCCGTTTCAGGTCCAAATTCAGCCAAAAAGTCTGACCTAATTCGGACCCCCCCTGCTGCGAGCAGCCCTGATTTCAGTGTAAACCCAGTCTCAAGAATAAGAACTTCTTGAATAAGCTCTCCTAAACAAGAACTCCAGAAACATGCACTCATTTTACATGTCTTTTTTACAGGCTGAAACCAAGGTCCCCCTTTTTTTCTTTTTCTTTTTTTTTTTTTTTTTTAGCCTAAGCTCACTTATTAAAAAATATATCCCAGCTGTGCCCACATCCAAACAATTTGTGTGCCAAAATTTAGCTGCATAGCTAAGAAGAGCTTTGTGCATATCGAATCTGACAGCAACGTCTTATCATATTGCACATTTTTTTTCAACTAAACATTTTTTTCTTGCAAAATAAATAAAGTGACAGTCATTCAACACGTGTCAGTGAAAACAGAATAGTCAGTTTTATGGAAAAATGTCTAAATCACATTTTTTTAATGCAGATCCCGACCGGCACATCAAGTTGGTAGGGACCTGACCCAACCATCCCATCTTCTCTGTAGTAGGTTAGCTGTGACTACTTAGTGAAAGTTCTTTCGTGGAAATGTCAGGATCTCTCTGCCCGGAGTCAGCAAAGCACTTATTACATCAGAGCATTTCTGTGACCAGAGCTGCAGCCTTTGATGGCCCAATGTTCAAAGTTACCAGCCGATAAATGGTGTTATTGGTTCTCCTGCATGCTGCAATTGGCAACTGATAATAACCACTGGTTTTTAGCTTTTTGGTAAAATAATATGAGAAAGCAGGTCATAATTAGTTAATAAAGTTGTATATGATGTGTATTTTTTACTGCTGGGTGGTACAGGGCTGAACAACAGTATTTACAATAAAGTACTGGTAGCAAGAGGGGCTGCTGGGTAAAATGACATTGACTGGAGTGGTTCATGTTCTCAGCAGCCAGGTGTAGCATCTTGTTGCAAATGATCTTCGGGTCCTGTTTTATTGTCAGCATTTTAATCTGATAATCCAGTTATTATTTGTGGGTAGTTTTATATATTTCATGTTGTTTTAAATTGAGTTAAAAGGAAGAGATGGGAACAAATTTGATTTCTTTCATAGGCTTACAGTGTGTATGGTATAACAGAACAATTTCTTCTCAGTTCATTTTCAACTTAATTACAAACTATTTGGATTTACATTAGTAATTTTCTTTAATAAAAAAAAAGACATTCTCCAAATAAAATATCCCCAAATAATTAGATTTCAACCTAATTTTTAAAGTGGATGTACATTGAGAAAGTGAAGATTTGCTATCTCATAGGAAATACAGTATATAAAATAGGTTAAAGATCCTGTTGCTATTCGTTTCAACAAAAACTTTCCCATAGGATTATATTTGCATTTCACATATTTTATGCATGTTTACTTGTAAAATCCTTCCTTGTGTACACATCCAAAAGCTCTGAGAGTTCTGCTGTGCTCTGCCATCTTGGATGTTCTGCTCTGACCAGCTGCTGACACTTCACTCGTCCTGTCTAATTTCTGTATCATTTACATCTACTGTTTTGTCCAGTACACATCATATTCCATCTATAAGTCCTGATGAGGGGGATATTTTTGGTAACATCCTTTATCCTAATTTATATTGGAATAAATACATACTATATTGTCAAAAGTATTGGGTCATCTGCCTTTACAAGCACATCATGAACTTTAATGGAATCCCAGTCTTAGTTCGTAGGGTTCAATATTGAGTTGGCCCACCCTTTGCAGCTATAACAACTCTTCTGGGAAGGCTGTCCACAAGGTTTAGGAGTCTGTCTATGGGAATGTTTGACCATTCTTCCAGAAACGCATTTGTGAGGTCAAGCCCTGATGTTTGACGAGAAGGCCTGGCTCGCATTCCAAAGGTGTTCTATCAGGTTGAGGTTAGGACTTTGTGCAGGCCAGTCAAGTTCTTCAAGTTCTTCCACCCCAAACTCACTCACCCATGTCTTTATGGTCCTTGCTTTGTGCAAATGCAGTGGGGCTATAGTGCCTATCTAGCCATTGGTCTCAGTGATGATGTCACTGATACTTTTACATATAACTGCAAATAACTGGGTTTTCCAAAGAATTTGGTACACACAACCTGGATATATATTTTTTGTGTATATTTAAAGAAAAGTTTTTGTGCCTGAAGCTCAGCCTCACATTGTTCCCCAATTCCAGGCCAAATTCTAAGGCATGGGCAGCAGGCTGCGGAGCACTGTGGTTACATCTGCTAGCCCCTAAGTAGCTATTGATTCCTGTTGTAGCACCCAACTCCCAAAGACTAGCTGGATGCCCATGAACAAGTTGGGCTAGCATTTCACCACAGGGTGTAGTCCTGAGCGCAATAGTGGAGAGCTGTGTACAGATGGACGCCAGTCACTTTTAGATGCATAATGATAGGATTTTATTGACTGTCACTCAATATTACGGGAAGAGAGGGTAACACATGGGACAAATGCCATTTCAATAAAAACCGGCTGACATTCGGCCAATATGTATGCCAGCTGTTCTGATAGAAACTGGCCTTTTGGCCGTCTTCTTTCAGACGAGCAAGCTGGAAAACCAGCAGCCTACCAGCCCCCGATCAGCCTTCCCAGCCAATGGCAGAGAGCGCTGATCGGAGTGTTCTGGCAAGGGGGCCATCCACCTGTCAGAACAAAACAGCTCAGCAGGGGCGATGGCTGTACTAACATTGGATCGTCCAGATCCAACCAAAGCTGACAATTTTTTTTTTCTTCGTTCAACCTGCTGGGTTGAACAGAAAAAAACTAATAGTGTGTACTAGGCTTAAGGGCACAGGATACCCGTGAACTAGAAGACTCCAGAAAAGGGGAACAATGTACTTAAAGTCTTCACAGATAGAGAACCTTTGAGCTCCAGTCCCAGATGCTGACTATTTAGTGGAAACGCGTCGGGGGGGAGCCTAGCCGCGCTGTTTTATGTCACACACCGCACTGCAGGCGGCCGTGACTTTTAAGAGCATTGCTGTTTTACCACGGACATATGTAAGTGTTTGCCATTTTTTTTGTTCAAATAAATATTTGGGTAACGCACTTTCAGTCCCCTCCTCCTTTTTTATGGTGGAGTTTCCATGCATTCCCACATCCGGAAGCACTCCGGAACCATGTAATAAAGGAGTCATCTGATCCATCCATCCATCCCAGTGGAGAATATTTTCATTCCAAGCTGACCAGGAAGTGGATCTTTTTGGTATTTCAGTCACAGCTCACTTCTCCCTTATTTTTGGTAAGAACCCACCTTCACTTCAGGGTGTCACTGTCACTATTCACCGTTGGTTCACTTATTTTGATGCTATTGGGATTTACTTTTTGGTAAGAGGCCACCCTGAGCACTTTTTCACACCAGTGACAACACATTTGTTTGATTTTCTTTGTTGGTGACCCCGTCACGGAATTAGAGGCTATCACTCATCTACAATTTTAAGAGACTTTTTGTTTCTGCTACAATTATTTACTATTTATGTTAAAAAATTATACATGATGATTTGATATGTTTGTTCATCATTTAGGAAGCGCACTTTATAACTGATATTTATTTATTCGTTATATTCTTTTCACTTACTTTATTTCACAGTGCTGCTCCTATTTCATATTTTTTGGTTTCGCGCACCTTTAACTTTCCACTCTGTAAATGTAGCTCCTGACTATAAGGCACTGGTCTATTCAGCTGCCAAAAACCCAGAGGAGAAGATTTTCTACTCCAGGGAGATCTACCTGCTGGGTTGAACAGAAAAAAACGAATAGTGTGTACTAGGCTTAAGAGCACAGGACACCCATGAATTAGCAGACTCCAGAGAAGGGGAACAAGGTACTTAAAGTCTTCACAGATAGAGAACTTTTAAGCCAACTCGGCACTCTGTAACTGTAGCTCCTGACTATAAGGCACTGGTCTATTCAGCTACCAAAAACCCAGAGGAGAACATTTTATACTCCAGTGAGATCTACATTTCAGATTCCCAGCTTCTCCAGCCCTTCAAAACATCTAGAGATCATCCTTGGCACTTCAATCCTCTTGTTTCATAAGCTAGGCCTCAAACCCAGACTTTTGCCAAGCCACATGGTCACCCCTTCAGGCAGCAGGCCTGATAGGATTCCACACATCCCTTCCCCCAGGCAGCAAGCTCAGAGGAGAACTGACTTCCCAAGGTCGCTCCCAAATATTTGCACCCCTCCCAGCCTGCACCACTGGCAATAAACCTCCTAATGGTTGGCCAGGGAGAGATAAATATTCACAGTGCTATTTAGTGTATAAGGACACCTCCCACAGAGCACATACTTATATATTTATTTCAGTCCCTGCACTACATTATAGTACTTTGTTGCACTTTTGGCACTTATACTGTTTTAAGTTTATGCATATTGATCAGATATAATGTGATCATTTAAGAAGGTATTACCACTATATGAGGTTTCTTTCTGTTTAAAGTTCTTGGTTAGTGTGACCCAGTTTAGACATATCAATAGAGGCAGCGCCATCTACCTCACCCCCCTCTTTCATATACCACATATATCCCATCTAGGGTTATATTTTTGAGGTAGGCAGCAGCCTAATTCTTATCCTTAGCGCGGATTTCTTAATTTCTTAGCTTTTTTTTGTAGTTTAGTTTAATGATATAGTGGCTTTCTTTACTTTTCCTAAAAGAAACTTGTACAATTTGGAATAAACATGCTGCAAATCCCTCTAACTCATGCAATGGTGATTATCACTGAAAATTGTCATTTAATATATCCTCTCAGGGATTGAATTAACCGATCACATAAATCAAAGTGGTGTAGTGGAAGGAGTGGAAGTATACAAAATTATCGATAAATATACAATGTATTCTTTTCATGTATTCTGTGATTTAAAACACAGTTCTGCCTTTTAGCTAGACTGACTTTAAATGATTTGAAAATCTCTGTAAAGAAAAGTGGACTATGTTACAACTTTACAAGCATGCCAATGATGTCCGGATTTTGGGTTCAGAGACCATACTGGTGCCGTCCACCATCCAGAATTAGTCTGGGCAGCATATATAATAAAAAATCGATTTTTTTCACACAAATTACAAGAGGATCATTTGTGTTCTGGGCACAGAAATCACTAATATATCCATGACTGCAAAATAAATTATAGCAATAAAAAACACTACATCAAAGCCCACAAGATCCTTAGTGTCTCTGGGACATATGCACTAAAGCTAGCGTCAGAAAGAAATGTATAGTATTTCGTTGAGACATACTGGAGGGCATGAAGATGAGCCTGAGGTTCCTAATAATACTAATTGAATTGTATAAATCACAGCCTCTATTGACACAAGCAAATCCATCTTCTCCTTGATGCTTCTTTATTATGTTTTGTAATAAAAAATACAATTGCAAATGAATAGGGCACAGAGCTACGTCAATGAATCTCTTTTATTCATATTTATCATTTGCAGCCAGCAGATGATGACCTGGAAAGCTTTGAAGGCTCTGCCTTTATCTGTTGTCATAAACAAAGCTAAAAAGCTGAGAGAAGGAATGCCCATTCCTTCTTGTTCCTATCAGAGACTGGATCATTTTAGTCAGTTTGCACAGGCTGCCTGCCAGCATGCTATTAAATTCACTCCGTCTTTTTCAAACACCCTGCTTACTGGGCACTTTTACCCCCTTCCTGCCCAGGCCATTTTTTAGCTTTCATCGCTGTCACTCTTTGAATAAAAATTACGTGGTCTTGCTATACTGTTTACACAAATAGAGCTTTCTTTTGGTGGTAAACAATCACTACTGGTTTTTTTTTGTTTTTTTCTGAGCAAAAAAGACTGAAATTTTTGAAAAAAAAACAGTTTTCATAGTTTGTTATTAAATTTTGCAAACAGGTATTTTTTTCCTTCGTTGGTGTGCGCTCAGAAGGCTGCACTGATAGGCTGCACTGATAGGCTGCACTGATAGTCACTGATAAGGCAGCACTGATTGGTGGCACTGATCAGGCGGCACTTGTGGGCACTGATCAGGAGGCACTGATGAGGCTGCACTGATGGGCACTGATAGGTGGTACTGATGGGCACTGATTGGCGGCACTGAAGGGTACTAAATGGCACTGATAGGCAGCATTCAAGAGCACTGATAGGTGGCATTGATAGGTGGCAATGATGGGCACTGGTAGGTGGCACTGATGATGAAGCACTGGTGGGCACTGGTAGGTGGTACTCGTAGGCACTGGATAGCAGTATTGATGGGCACTGATAGGTGACACTGATGGGCACTTGTCTAGAAGCACTGTTATGCACTGGTTTGCAGCACTGGGATCACTGTGTGTGATCGATGTCCCTTTTACAGAAGCTGGTAATCGGCTTATTTTTTTCTCAAGAGCGTGAGAAAAAAAAGCTGATTACTGGTTTCTGTTTACATCATGTAATCAGCTGTCATTGGCTGACAGATGATCACGTGTTGAAGGCCTGTGATAGGCCCTTTTCTCTGATCTGTGATCAGCCAGAAGGGGAGGATGTCTATGTATCCCTTCCCAGCAATTTAAGCCCATGCTATAGCTGTCTTTCGGCTATAGCGCGGCCACCAAGTGTTTAAAGGAAGTGGAAAGAAACATGAATGCCAGTTACCTGCCTATCAAGCTCATTGCTCAATACTTTGCATCACCAAAACAAATATACAGATAAAGACTAATGACCTTGCATTGACTGATCTATATACTTTTTATGGGTGAGCAATCTAAAAGAACGTAGTGAATTTACTAAAGACAAATAGATTGTGCACTTTGCAGGTGCAGTTGACCACATTTTCCCCAAAACCTAGTAAATGTGATAAAGCTCTGCTGAATATAATCACACAATTATGTGCAGGCAAAATTTTTTTTTTCTTAAATTTTCCTTGCACCTGATTGGGTATTCTTTACAATGTGAATCTTTACAAAGTGAATCTATACCACTTTATATTTACTAAGAAAATTAAGTCTATTTGCCTTTAGTAAATCAGCCCCTATATATTACAGCCAAGCATCTTCAAGAGGTGGTAATTAGTGGCAGCCCCAGTATTTCTGCACTTGAAGGCTAGGTTTACATTTGGAACATCTTACATGTTACACCCGTATTTATGGTGGAACATGTAACATGTTCCAGCTCCTGCCTCCTCTCCCCCTGTTCCCCCTCTCCCTGTAGCTGCAGGCAATGCATCCATTGTCACAATTTAAAAACAGTGTGGCCATGCGGGGCTCCACCCACATGGCCACGTTATTTATTTACAGAGTTCTGTGAATGAATGAACTACAACTACTGTTGGCCACTGCGGCTTAAAGTTCTTAATGAACTGTGAGGGTGCTGGTGAGCGTCCTCATAGTTCATTGATTCTTCCTGCAATTCAGTAACTGCCTGCATGGCCAATGATAAGGCAGTAAATCTGGCCCTCCTGTACCAGGCCCCATCAGTTCAAATGGGGAGCCCGGGCATTTGCCAAGTAGGAGGGACGGCTGTACTGCCTAAATTGCTGACACCAATCCTATGTGGCTCCCCCTGTAGCACTGCTGGCTTCTCCTCCCCTCCCTTCCTCTGACTGCGGTGCAGGATCTATTCAAATATCTGTGCCCCCACACCCCCTGCTCTCTGGGTCCCCCTGTGTGTCCCCCTTCTACCTGTTGTCTTCCCCCGCCCTATGTGCTCTTTCCCTACAGCACTGTCGGCTTCTCTCCTCTCCTCTTCTGCTGGGGGCTCATTTCAGGATGGAAAGTAGGTGTAACCGTATCGTGCAGTGGGACACCATTTTGTCACCACAGGCATCCATGTTGTCCAGTAACACAGTCTAGCAAGCAAATGTGTATTTTCCTCCACCCCTCTCTCTCCTCCAGCTAATTAACTCCCTGGGTCACTTAACATTAGTATGCAAGCTTCAATAGAGCTGTTATCTCAGTAGACAGGAAGCCTGGCAGATGTACAGGCCGGGTCATAAACAGCAAGCCATAAAGACTGACCAGGCTGGGTCAGAAATAACACACAGCCCGATGGTTATTAGAACTGTAATACATTCACACACAAATTCATAATTGTAAACACAGCCAAGATATGTCTCTAGAAAGTATATATTTGAATGCCAAATAAAATACAGATCGACTTAAGATCATACATGATCACGTTCGCTCCTATGGAAGACAAGCTAGCTGTCAGATGCCTTACGGGTCAGAGGTTATTAGGAGATAACCTGTGTTTGGTGTCTATTAAAATAGAGTTCAATACTGCACAAGAATATATCAGTTTCAAGAAGGCAACTGGTAGACATTGGAAGATATGAATTATGTTATAATTCTGTCTTTACGGGAGGTTCCTTGATATTGTCTAAACTGTAGAGCCGCCCATGGTCACTGTGTTTATTGGTCAAGGACCTCTGGTGACACCCCCTGCGGGTCAGAGAAAAGAGAGAAGCTGATGAGTTTCTCAGTTCTCATGTAACATCAACGAAGTAACATCTCTCAAGTTTGAGGACCGATCACACATGCTCAGCTTCTGAAACTCTGAAACACTTAGGACTTTGAATGCAAGTATTCCACTTCTAATTCTTTATCTATTCTTCTAAATTGCTGAATTGTGCCTCTATTTCTTTGTAATTCATTTTTCTGTAAATATTTTTATTTGCACCAATTTTTTTTTTTTTTTCCAATAAAGTGCTTTATTGAAGTTAATTGAAAATACAATGAAAACAGTTATTGGTTTAACAAGTAAAGCGCAATGTAACAATAATGAGATACATCTAGTAGTCATTGAACATACATCAGGCAAACAAATGTGCAACCAATTTAGACTTAGATGTAAATCAGCGAAAACATGTTCCAAACAAGGGGGTATGGACCAGTGTCCACACCAAGGGCCTGCAGCCCATAGAAGAGTGAATAGAAAAAGAAAGAAAGGAAAGAAATAAAGTAAGAAATATAGAGGGGGAGGGAGGGGGGGGGAGGGGGTGTAGGTCACATAAAAAATTAGGGAAATGGTCTCAAGACATATTAGTCATATCTGAGTGACTAGAGATTGGCCGACTACCGGGTGATAAGTTTAGTGTAATTGGAGGACAAAGTGAACATAGTCCAAGGTCTCCAAAGTTCGTGAAAGGTTAAGCTGTTTTCCTTCTTAATAGCAACGATTTCTTCCATTTCAAAGAGCATTTTAACTTTGTTTGCCCAGTCTTTAGTTGATGGGGTGTATTGAGAGTTCCAAAAAAGAGGTATGACGGCCTTTGCCGCATTCAACAAGTGTCTAACTAAGGAGTTCTTGTAATTCTTGTAAGAGAGAGTGTTTACGTGTAGCAGGCAAGTTGCAGCATCTAACACCATAGATGTGTCTGTTATCATTTTTATCAGCTGAACAATCTGTTTCCAGAATGTGTGTATTTTTGTGCATGACCACCAAATATGAACAAAAGTCCCTTTTTCTTTTAGGCACCTCCAGCATTTGTCAGAACTCTGCGGGGACCATGTCTTTATTTTGACTGGTGTCAAATACCACTGTGTCATAATTTTGAACGAGGTCTCTTGAATCTTAGTGCTCAGAGAGCATTTGTGCGTGAACACACAAGCTTTCTCCCAAGTCTTTTCTGTAAAGGAGCAATTTAAATCTCTCTCCCAAACTTTTTTATAGTCATCTATCACTTGGTTAGGGGCTTGGGAGATCCATTTATAAGCTTGAGATGTGGTTTTACTGCAAGATTTACTGTCCCCACAAATTTTCTCGAAAGCAGTTATTGGCCTAGAAAAAAGGAACTTGCGCTTGTGATTCTGAACAAAGTTATGCAATTGTATATAATTCCAATGGGAAATTGTGTAGCCCTTAGGTTTAATTTCGTTAAATTCTTTCATAGATAACAATCTCGAGTTTAACAAGCAGTCTTTCACTCTCAATGGAGCATTCCTCTGTTGTGAGTCTACCAGGGGTGGTTTAAAGTCCATTCCCGGTGGGAAATCCGGGTTTCCAGTAATTGGTGTCATGGGACCAGGACTGGTGATCAATTGGTATTCTGATGCTACTTTATTAAAAATCGATAATGTGGCCGAAATCAGGGGGTGATTCCTGACATCGGGCGGATAATTAGAGGGATCTGTCCAAATTAAATGGTGCACTGGGTATCTTGAAAGGCCTATCTCGAGTTCAACCCAGTCTTTGTGATGGGAGTGGCAATGCCAATCAACTACCCTGGTTATATGTGATGCCTGGTGATATTTAATGAAATCGGGCAACCCCATTCCTCCTTTAATTTTAGGTAACTGCAAGAATTTCAGCTTAATTCTGGGTTTCCTTAGGGCCCAGACAAATTGTCTCTGTACAGAGAGAAGGTTGCGAAAGAAGGCAGTAGGTATTTTAATCGGGAGTGCGTGAAATAAATAAAGAAGCCTAGGTAGAATGACCATTTTCAGGATCGCTGCTCTTCCAAACCAAGAGAAATGCTTATTATTCCAGTTACGTAGGTCCTTCTTTATGTTTCTTAGAAGAGGGATAAAATTCGCCTCGAAAAGATCTTCAATTTTGGGTGTTAACTGTATTCCTAGGTATGTAAGTGATTTAGTTTCCCATTTATAGGGGCAATTGCGTTGGGTCAAATCCTTTATGCCTGGGGATAGGGAAACATCAAGCGCTTCTGATTTTGAATGATTTATCTTAAAATTAGATAAATATCTAAAAGTCTGAAATTTCAAATTTAGATTCGGTATGGAGATGTGTGGTTGGGTGATGTAAAATAATAAATCATCTGCGTAGGCAGATATCTTAAAATCTCTGTTCCCAATCTGGAAGCCATGAATCGCCGGATCTGTGTTGACATGCCTTATTAGTGGTTCCAGTGCCAAAATAAAGGCACCAATTTTAACCTTTTTTATAATTAAACCTTATTTTGAAAAGTGTTAATTTTGTCTCTAAGCTTAACGCAAGCTAACCAAAGAACCTGCCTCTTGAAAGAGCGCTACTGTGTAGAATAAATCCTCTGGACACTCCTGTCTGCTGTGACAGCGCGTGTTACAGATGAATATTCTAAAGTCATAATTGGTATTTCTAAAATTACAAGAGTCCTCTGGGCTCATCATAACGCAGAGGTGGTGGCAGAGAAAGGGTTAATTGCTTAATTAGTACGGTGACAATCGCTCTCACCGTACTGGCATCTAGATTGTGGTCCCGCAAGCTGGACAATCTGTGTGCTGGGTGCAGCTGAGAGTGGCATTGTTACGCAAGTGATGGCAGGGTGTGAGATTGCCTGGTCTTTGGTCACGAGTTGGATGAGAAGGCCAGGGGTCTAATACCCGCCACCATCACATATTGGCTGGCAGCGTATGTGGGATAGTCTTGCTTAAGAGAATTCAGTGCACTGTTAGGAATTAGCTCTGCACTGAAGGATTGTAACGGTTGTGGAAAGCAGTCCTTAGAGACAAGCTGGTGCATATTTTTTTTTTGTTTTTAAAAATAGACACACAGCAATCTCTACTTTCTACAGCTCTTTCCTATCTTTGCTTTCTGTTCTATCTTTTCTGCTTGCAAACATGCCTGGTTTATTGGAATATAAAAAAATGAGCAAAAATATCTCTGAGTACACATTTGCTTGCTAGACTGTGTTACTGGACAACATGGATGCCCGTGGTGACAAAATGGTGTCCCAGCGCACAATACCATTACAGGAGGGAGGGGGGTGAGAGTGGTAAATTTGCCCTATGCAGCTGTGGAATTGCACCTGCAATCTGCTGATCATGGGTGTAATGCTTTACAGGCTCCAGTGTAAAAAAATAATAATAAATGCACATTTACTGCAAAAATGTAAATTTATTATTATTATTATTTATTTATTTATTTTTTTCTAAAAGGTGAATTTATCCTTTAAAAACTGTTGAGATACGATATATGCCACACAGGGAGGGCACAGTTTTTACTGAGTCCCCTCACTGATAAAAAGTATGTTGTGGATAATACACTTCAGGCATGGGTGAGAGCTAAGCTGGCCATAGATGGATTGAAATTCAGCCGGTTCAGCAGGAACCAAACAAATTTTGATCCATGTGTGGCCTTCCCTGTGTAACAGAATTGTAAACACTAAGGCTTAAATAAGATTGTTGTCACCAAGCCCTGCTTACTTCCACCGTCTAATAATGTACAGGCTAAAATGATTGTGTTTTTTTGTTCTTTTTGTTTTTTTTTTCCTTGCACATGATTAGGCATTCTTTGCGAAGTTTAATTTTACTACATTCACTAAACTCTGGGGAAAACGCCCTTGCAAAGTAAGCAGTCTATTTACATTTAGTAAATTACCCCAGTTTTTCCAGAAAACCTGGTCTTTCCTTATATTCAATAGAAAACTGTAGTTTTAGACCATTTTCTATTTTATTTTGGACAGCAACGCCTTTTTTTTAACAAACCTTTTATGCAGGTTGAATTGGTGAAATTTCTTTTTGATTGTGGAAGCATGCACTTTGACAGCAACTGTTGTAGGAGTTACTAGAACATCAGCAGAGACATTTTGGGGTTTCCTGGTGACTTCTTTTAGCATCCAGCAGTCTGCTCCTGGGTTGAATTTTCTGGGCCAGCTTGTCCTGGACATGTTAGCAGTTGTTTGAGCTCTACACCACATGTACATTATTTTTCTTACTGTGCAATGATTGATTTCAAATCATTGGGTGGTCATTTTAACTCCCTTGCCAGATTTATAGGCACCCACAACCTTCATTTTGGAAGACTTAAGGCCTGTACATACAATAAGAAAATCGTAAGTAAAATTTTGTCCGACGAACAATCTGCCGATTTTCGGGTAGTTAGTAAAGTGCTTTGGACAGCTGGTTCATTATTTATGTTTAGAACTGTGGTGTAAACATTGCGCTTGCACCACTCTTTGTTAATTCCCCCATCATATTCATTTTATGTGTCGTTTGTTCAAGTAATCATCTTTATCTCTAGGCTCTATTCAGAAATGTATAGTAACTAAGTAGAAATACTTCATTACTGTACTTAAGTACCGAAAGGCGGTATCTGTACTTTCCTAGAGTAGAATTTTTTTCTCCTACTTCCACTTTTACTTCACTACATTTTTTCGATGATTTCAATACTTCTACTCCGATATTTTTTTTTGTGCTGCATAGTTACTCGTTACTATTATAAAAATTACCACTGCCAGAACAGTAGACGGCAGGTTTCATGAAGCTCAAAAAAATGTGTATAATGTCATTTGTACTTTTGACTTCTTTGTTTAATAACTTTAACTTTAATAACTTTAACTGTAATAAACTTTTGACTTCTTTCTTTAATAACTACATAACACAGTACTTGTACTTTTACTTTCAGTACTTGAGTAGCAAAATTAAAAAAAAAACTACTTGCAATACTTAAGTACAAAAAATGTTGAATACTTTAGTACTTCTACTCAAGTCACTTTTTGATCGAGCACTTCCACTTCTACTCAAGTCACTTTTTGATCGAGCACTTGTACTTTTACTCAAGTATGGGTTTCGAGTACTTTATACAACTCTGGCTCTATTTAAATCAAAATCTAATGGTTGCCTGTTCAAATATGTTGAAAAAAGTAAACAATTCCCTTGGGTGTACTTACTTTTTTACACAAATGTATATTTTTTTTAAATTTCTTTTTATTGGTTTTAGCATAAAGAATATCAACAGAAAAAAAAACAAAGAACATACAATAAGGTGATGCAGGCATCACACCAGCTCTGCCTAAACAAGGCCACACAGGGCCAAATTAAAGTGGAACAAGCCTTTATCTGAAATAGCATACAGTGGTTCAACTGACTATACTAATACTTAGAGCCGGTTCACACTGGTGTGATGCGGGAACCCTGCAAATCCACTGCGGGTTCCCGCATAACACCAGACTCGCAGGCAATTCACACTGCCATATGCCAATTGCTAGGGTTGTCAATACAACACCCCCAGATTAGTTTGCATATCACAATGTGAACTGTCTGTTCGGACAGGAATTGGATCGCATGAGTGTGAATACCCATGCATTTCGATTCTGGTGCAGACCAAAAAAAGGGTCCTGTGCGATTTTGGTCTGAATGCGATGCGAATTCAGCCATGCAAGCTGCATGCATGGCTGAATTTGCATCGCATAGACATCGCATGTAATTTGCACAGCAGTGCGATCACCTGCAATATCTGACATCGCTTATGTGTGAACCGGCACTTAAACAATCTACTACCCTCCCCCCCCCCCCCCTCCCAAAAACAAAACACCAGCTCGGTCCAGAATCTAGTAGATTGGCAGACCAGGATAAGACATGCATCAGAAGTTTCATCACTGGTTGTGATGACATGGGGTTTATGGTTACGCCGTCAGGATTTGAGTTCTGCGCGTTGTACCACACACCAACTGCGTTTCCCAAGCCATTAGGAGCTAGACAGACTGCTTTATAAGACACTTTCTAACACTGTTAACCTGTTCCCGACTGCAAGCCGCAGTTATACGGCGGCAGGTAGCCGCACCCAGGAAAATCGCCGTACTTGTAAGGCACTCGCAAGCATGAGGCTAGAGGGGGAGTGCGCGCCGGCAGTGGCGCGCTCCCGCCCCCGCTCATCAGCGGGCAGGCGGCTCCGATTGCCGCCTGACACCCGCAATTGTTCCCCGCTGAGAGAGAAGAACAGCCAGCTGTTGTAAACTTCTTCCTGGAATGATCATAGAGCCCATGTGATCCTTCTATATAGGATCAGATGTCTCTATGGTAATTTCCGAAGCCACGCCCCCCACAGTTAGAATCACTCCCCTAGGGTCACATTTAACCCCTTGATCACCCACAATGTTATCCTCTTCCCTGCCAGTGTCATTATTACAGTAACAGTGCATATTTTTAGCACTGATTACTGTAGTAATGTCACTGGTCCCCCCAAAAGTGTCAAAAATGTCAGTCAGGGGTCCGATCTGTCCGCCGCAATGTCGCAGTCCCGCAAAAAATCACAGATCGGCGTCATTACTAGTAAAAAAAAAAACAATAATAATGACATAAATCTTTCCCCTAGTTTGTAGACGCAATAACCTTTGCGCAAACCAATCAAAGTACGCTTATTGCGATTTTTTTTCCAAAAATATGTAGCAAAATACAAATTGGACTAAAATGTTAAAAAATTTTGATTTTTAAATTTATTTTTTGAGAATGTTTTATAGGAGAATGAGAAAAATATTGTTTTTTTTTTTTTCAAAATTGTTGCCCTTTTTTTGTTTATAGCGCAAAAAATAAAAATCGCACAGGTGATCAATTACCCCCCAAAGAAAGCTCTATTTGTGGGGAAAAAAAGGACATCAATTTTATTTGAGTACAGCATTGCACGACCACGCAATTGTCCGTTAAATTCGCGCAGTGCCGAAGCTGAGTGGATACATGACTGTAAAGAAATACTATACATTCCCTTTAAAAGTATTCACTTGCTATGGAAGGTGCAGATATCAATGTGCACAATAATGTTCTATTGTTGTATCAGAAAAAGAGTGAAATTAAATACAATTGAATCCTTCTGTGCTCCATCAATTATCTGTTTATTCCTTCTTTAAACAATGTTTACCATTACATTTAGACTTATTTCAACCGTTTTTAAATGGTCATTGCACAAAACTAGGAAAAATTGATTAAAAATAAATGTAAAAAGCTAATGACAGTGACCCTGAGCATTTCATCCGCTGCTCCCCAGCTACAGTGCAAAAACCTAAAAAGCAGCAGGATTAAAGCTGCAGCATGTTGTGTTTTGTAAGCAGGAAAGAAGGACAGACAAGCAGTATGTTGCCGTTTCCTCCTTGATAGTGATATGATGCGGGTGCTGAATGACCGCTGAACCTACCAAAACCTATCCTTATGTTCAACCTTTTTTTTTTGTATTGTCATGGTAACAAGCAACAGTACAGAGTCGCAATGTAGGAAAACCTATTTTGTTTTGTATCAAAAGTTGATCTAATGTATGTAGTATAGGCCAGTTTGCAATTTTTTTTATCATTAACATTATTTTTTTTTTTTTTTGTAATTTTCAAAATGCCAAAAAAAAAATAAAAAATGTAATTCTTCTTCCATGCATGAATGACAACAGTATTTTTTATAAGCAGAATTAATGAATAACCTCATTCTGCAGCTCCTATTAATGGCTACTGTGTTTCCCAAAGTGCACAGAGCTTGAGGTCAGATTGGGTCCATCTCTTGCAGTGTCCTTAGATTTATGCACTGACTGTATAATCTTTGGTTAGATGCTTGTACATCTGTGGGGTGTCTGGCAGTCCTAAGACAAATTTACCTAGTTCCCAGCGTGAAGATAGAAAATTGTGCCCCCAGGTAGGTGGGGAGGATGACCGTGTCAAAAGCAAAGCACACAAAAATGTTTGTATTGTTTGTGGCATGTAATGAAATAGTACCAAAGTTTGTGGAACATTGCAAAGAAGTATAGGGCTGACAGTTGTAAAAGTCCTTGAGTTGGTGCCACTGAAAGGAACAAATGTCCCAGAGTCTGTGGTGTCACTGGAAGGAACACATGTCCCAGAGTCTGTGGTCTCACTGGAAGGAAAAAATGTCCCCGAGTCTGTGGTATCATTGGAAGGAAAAATTGACCCAGAGTCTGTGGTATCACTGGAAGGAAAAAATGTCCCCGAGTCTGTGGTGTCACTGGAAGGAAAAAATGTCCCCGAGTCTGTGGTATCATTGGAAGGAAAAAATGTCCCAGAGTCTGTGGTGTCACTGGAAGGAAAAAATGTCTCAGAGTCTGTGGTGTCACTGGGAGGAACAAATGTTCCCGAGTCTGTGGTCTCACTGGAAGGAAAAAATTACCCAGAGTCTGTGGTATCATTGGAAGGAAAAATTGACCCAGAGTCTGGGGTCTCACTGGAAGGAAAAAATGTCCCCGAGTCTGTGGTCTCACTGGAAGGAAAAAATGTCCCAGAGTCTGTGGTATCACTGGAAGGAAAAAATGTCCCAGAGTCTGTGGTGTCACTGGGAGGAACAAATGTTCCCGAGTCTGTGGTATCACTGGAAGGAAAAAATGTCCCAGAGTCTGTGGTGTCACTGGAAGGAAAAAATGTCCCAGAGTCTGTGGTATCATTGGAAGGAAAAAATGTCCCAGAGTCTGTGGTATCACTGGAAGGAAAAAATGTCCCAGAGTCTTTGGTGTCACTGGAAGGAAAAAATGTCCCAGAGTCTGTGGTCTCACTGGAAGGAAAACATTACCCAGAGTCTGTGGTATCATTGGAAGGAAAAAATGTCCCAGAGTCTGTGGTCTCACTGGAAGGAAAAAATGTCCCAGAGTCTGTGGTCTCACTGGAAGGAAAAAATGTCCCAGAGTCTGTGGTCTCACTGGAAGGAAAAAATGTCCCAGAGTCTGTGGTCTCACTGGAAGGAAAAAATGTCCCAGAGTCTGTGGTCTCACTGGAAGGAAAAAATGTCCCAGAGTCTGTGGTCTCACTGGAAGGAAAATATGTCCCAGAGTCTGTGGTATCACTGGAAGGAAAAAATTTCCCAGAGTCTGTGGTATCACTGGAAGGAAAAAATGACCCAGAGTCTGTGATATCATTGGAAGGAAAAAATGTCCCCGAGTCTGTGGTATCACTGGAAGGAAAAAATGTCCCAGAGTCTGTGGTGTCACTGGGAGGAACAAATGTTCCCGAGTCTGTGGTCTCACTGGAAGGAAAAAATTACCCAGAGTCTGTGGTATCATTGGAAGGAAAAATTGACCCAGAGTCTGGGGTCTCACTGGAAGGAAAAAATGTCCCCGAGTCTGTGGTCTCACTGGAAGGAAAAAATGTCCCAGAGTCTGTGGTATCACTGGAAGGAAAAAATGTCCCAGAGTCTGTGGTGTCACTGGGAGGAACAAATGTTCCCGAGTCTGTGGTCTCACTGGAAGGAAAAAATTACCCAGAGTCTGTGGTATCATTGGAAGGAAAAATTGACCCAGAGTCTGGGGTCTCACTGGAAGGAAAAAATGTCCCAGAGTCTGTGGTATCACTGGAAGGAAAAAATGTCCCAGAGTCTGTGGTGTCACTGGGAGGAACAAATGTTCCCGAGTCTGTGGTATCACTGGAAGGAAAAAATGTCCCAGAGTCTGTGGTGTCACTGGAAGGAAAAAATGACCCAGAGTCTGTGGTATCACTGGAAGGAAAAAATGTCCCAGAGTCTGTGGTATCACTGGAAGGAAAAAATGTCCCAGAGTCTGTGGTCTCACTGGAAGGAAAACATTACCCAGAGTCTGTGGTATCATTGGAAGGAAAAAATGTCCCAGAGTCTGTGGTATCACTGGAAGGAAAAAATTTCCCAGAGTCTGGACTCACTGGAAGGAAAAAATGTCCCAGAGTCTGTGGTCTCACTGGAAGGAAAAAATGTCCCAGAGTCTGTGGTCTCACTGGAAGGAAAAAATGTCCCAGAGTCTGTGGTCTCACTGTAAGGAAAAAATGTCCCAGAGTCTGTGGTCTCACTGGAAGGAAAAAATGTCCCAGAGTCTGTGGTATCACTGGAAGGAAAAAATGTCCCAGAGTCTGTGGTCTCACTGGAAGGAAAAAATGTCCCAGAGTCTGTGGTGTCACTGGAAGGAAAGAAATGTCCCCCAATATAAAACATGATCACATAATATAATCTGAGATAAAGGAAAACTACAAGTCATATTGGACTCAAACTCTACACCAAAAACCCTCGCCATCAGAAGAAGCAAACAGTGGGATTGATTTACCAAAGACTAATAGACTATATACTTTTCATGGGAATTTTCCCCAGAATTCAGTGAATGAGGTGAAGCTATGCTGCCTTCTATCATCCAATAATGTGCAAGCAAAAATTCATTTTTTTTTCATTTCCCTTGTTCATGATTGATTGGGTATTATTTGCACAGTAAATGTTAACAACATTTACTAAGAAAAGTTCCAATGCAAAGTGAACAGAATATTTGCCTATAGTAAATCTACCCAAAGCGTCTCACCTCCTTGACAGTATCTTGTTTGTTCCCAAACTATGGGTGCACTTTAAAGTAGAATTCCATTAATTAGCTCTAAGAATGTCCCCTCTCCCCAGATAACCCAGCTCCTCTATGTCAGTCAGTGGCAACTGCAGGGGAGAGGAGGGAGCACTGTCAACAGGGCCACGGGAGCCTATGGGTGATGTCACCACTTCTGGATTTCCTAGCTATTAAATCGAGTACTCCCTCCTCACTCCTACAGCTGCCACTGACTGTCACAGGGGATCATGTGAATGGACAAGAGTGGGCTGAAAATAGGTAACTAAACTGCTGGGCCTGCATCCCTTTAGACGTGTTCCTATTGGGATTATCTCTCCAAAAATTTAATTTTTGTTGCAGTGGAAATCTGACTTAAATCTTAGGCAGACTTCTGGGTGAGCTAATAGTATACGCTATATTGTTTTTTTTTATTTGCTATTCTTTCCCCACAAAAGTGGAGTTATCCTTTAAGCTAGGCTCTGAAAAAGAAGGCCAGTTCTTCGAAATGCTTCAGCCTCATCCAAGACCCCCCACTCCAAATCTGACATATCTTAGTGCAGACTTCTGGGAAAATCAGTGAGCCAATCACACAAGCAGGAAAATGATGTTTCTGGGGTGTGGTCAGTACACATTCTGGGTACAGAACAGCTCCAGGTAGCCATATTGCATTGCATTTTCAGAAAATGATAACAGCTGCAGATTGAAAAGGAAAGGTCATTTTTAATAACATTCAATTACAATATGATTTTTGTCACAATTGTATACGCTATTTTGTTTTTTCTTTATTTGCTGATTTTTTTCCCCACAAAAGTGGAGTTACCCAGCATAGGAATAAAATGCAGGAGCATTAGTGATCAAAGGAGACTATTCAGCATCTCAGTGCTTCTGTCACTTTAACCATTAATGTAGGCACTTCCAATGAGCAATTCATTGTGACAAAAAAAAAAAAAAATAAGACATTAGGGAAGATTACAGGCCACTACACTAAGTAACAGTTTAAATATAAGATGAACATTTTTAGTGATTGAATATAGACAATTAAATAGAGGGGCTACATTTAACATATGCCTGCAGCTCTTCAGCTCTGGCCCTACGTGTTTTTTGCATTTAATTGCAATAACAATATAGCATAATGCTAGATGGCCCTGGGGTCAAGTGAAAGCTTTGACATTAATTGCTGCCTGCAGTCCAGCCAGTGTTTGCACAGAGCTGCGGGAACGAAAGTCTGCTGTCCCAGCAGGAGCTGGCAGGTCACCAACGCGTGCCACTTACTCTGCAGAGTGATTCAGCAACAATTTCCTTCATGTTTTCTAATTCTAGTCAGCCACCAGCATTAGGCTCATTCTATTAATGCAAAGAGTGGAACCCCTTAGCACCTAATAAGCTGTTACCTTTTGCTCAGGTGAGAATTGCGTTGCTATTTCCTGTCCTAGTGACAACATTGTCTCCGGGAGAGAAACTAAAGGAAAATTTCCAATTATAGCAGAACCAAGGTTCACAAATACCCCGGCTCCAGTCATACGAAGTCTTCAAGCTCCCTCACCAGTGCTGACATCTATGCCTTGCGGTCTTCTTTTGAGTTTGGGATCTTTGGTCATGTCAATTAGCCGGCCAGGATGACATAACTCCAGCATAGGCACATTAGCAGAGCATTGATATTTACTGTATGTCTGTAATATGAAGTCCAAGAGCTTCACCATATAGGAAGTGAGGAAATATTGGCAACAGGGACACAGAAAAAAAAAATCTGGCAGAGGTCCTAGCCCTCTCCTACCTTACATCAGAAATTTTAGTATATTTATGTCCATGTTGCTATTGTAGATTTCTCCTCTTTTCTCATCTAGCAAAACATCATCAGCAGGATAGGAAATGAGGAGAAAACTCTGTAGTAAAGTATGTGCATTTTTCTGCAGACCCTTTCCCAACTATCCAGATATCACCCCCACCTAACATACCATTTTACCAAAACATGTATCACTTTTATCTTTTGTCCTTGTTACAACAGAGGAAGTTTCTATACTTCTGTCTGATGTCCATCTAACCACCTGCGCTCTGGATCCCATTCTACTCCACTCACCGTCTTGCTCTATTCTATGCTCTCTAACCCACATCTTCAAACTCTTCCACTCTACTGACATCTTCCCGACCCCTCTAACACTTGCACTGAACCCTCCTGTCCCAGGAACTTTAGACCCATCTCCTAACTCATGTTTACCTCCAAACTTCTAGAATGCCTGCAACTGTCTGAGCTACAGTACCACCTCACTGTTAACAACCCTCTCCATCCCTTTCGATCCAGCTTTTGCCCACAGCACTCCACAGATAATGGCCTCCTAAAGCCAGAGTTGTATAAAGTACTCGAAACCCATACTTCAGTAAAAGTACAAGTGCTCGATCAAAAAGTGACTTGAGTAGAAGTGGAAGTGCTCGATCAAAAAGTGACTTGAGTAGAAGTACTAAAGTATTCAACATTTTTTGTACTTAAGTGTTGCAAGTAGTTTTTTTAAAACTTTTGCTACTCAAGTACTGAAAGTAAAAGTACCAGTAGTTTTAAAAAAAATTTGCTACTAAAGTACTGAAAGTAAAAGTACAAGTACTGTGTTATGTAGTTATTAAAGAAAGAAGTCAAACGTTTATTAAAGTTAAAGTTATTAAAGAAAGAAGTCAAAAGTCAAAAGTACACATGACATTATACACATTTTTTTGAGCTTCATGAAACCTGCCATCTACTGTTCTGGCAGTGGTAATTTTTATAATAGTAACGAGTAACTATGCAGCACAAAAAAAAAAAATATCGGAGTAGAAGTATTGAAATCATTGAAAAAATGTAGTGAAGTAAAAGTGGAAGTAGGAGAAAAAAATTCTACTCTAGGAAAGTACAGATACCGCCTTTCGGTACTTAAGTACAGTAGTGAAGTAGTTCTACTTAGTTACTATACATCTCTGCCTAAAGCTCTCTTTTTTAGCCAGTTGACCCCACTGACAATTAGAAAATGGAAGCCAGGTTCTTAAAATGTAAAATTATAGTGTATGGAAAGCTTTAGACCTTTCTGCTACCTTTGATACATTTGTCTGCTTATTCTTCCTCAAAAAACTACACTCTGTTGGCCTCCAGGACTCTTCTTCTTTCTGTGTTCTCCTCTTATTTATCTCAATGCATCTTTAGTGTTGCCTACATCTCTATTTCCTCCTCTTTGGTCTGCTGATACCCTCCCACGGCTTCCAATATCTTTATATTAACAACATCCAAATCTATCTCTCCACTCTTTTGCTTGCCCCTTCTTCCTCCTCAAGCATTACTAACCTACTAGTAGACATTTAAGTATTAGTGTCCCCACCCTGCAGTGTATGTATCAGTGTAATACGTGGTAATATACAGGCATACCCCGTTTTACGTACACTCACTTTATGTACACTCGCTAGTATGGACACAGCTTGGTCAGCTTGGCATGGCGCTACTCCCGATATTTAACATTGGCGTCTATGGGAAATCTTGGTCAGCTTGACATGCCACTACTCCCAAACCAAAAGTGACAGGGATACCAAACTACAACAGATCCTATTTTGTAGTCAGTCAGCTTGCCTAGGTAATCTACCATGTCATAGTCATGGTTCCCCTTAATATGCTCCCCAAGTTTGGTGTCCCTGTCACTTATGGTTTGGGAGGAGTGCCATGTCAAGCTGACCAAGATTTCCTATAGAGCTAGTGTATATACATGCATTGAGAAGTGAAAAAAGGTATTGCTTCACTTTAAGTACATTTTAGTTTTACATACATGCTCTGGTCCCATTGTGTACTTTAAAGTGGGGTATGCCTGTAGACTGCTGCTGCGGTGAAAGGTGCAGTGTCCTTTTTTTTAAATAAAAGGTATTTGAACCCAGCACTGTCTGATAAAAAAAAAGTCCTGTGCTAAGCTACATATTTTCACTCTGTGCAAATAATGCTGAAATCATCTATACAGATATAACAATACATCAATTCATACAAAACTTCAAATAAAGTTCATATAGTGTGACATATATCCATGTATTTGTTCAGTGCCAATGATTGAATTAGTCCTCTAATGTGCAATCTGTGCTTCAACTTTCTCGTGCCAATGATGTGCAGTGAAAAGCAATAAAGTGCTGTGCTCCCCTCCTCATGTGCCCTCACTCACTGACTCCAAATGGGTATAATGCCTGTTAGATATGTGACAATCCTCAGATGTCTGTGATGGGTAGTTCACTACTCCTTCATGTGTTCCATCAGGGTATTGGGATCTGGGCACAGGTATATCTTTTCTCTGTTGTAATAGAAAAAGAAAAGAGGGTGCACTGGCCTAGTGCATTATCCAACACATTTATTAAAAGATATGAATAAAATCATAAAGATGTCTATTCACAAACCAAAGGTAAAAAACACACTCGTCAGACCACATGTGTGGCTAGCTCTCATTGGTTGCGCGAATCACCGAACCTGGGAGTGGGGGGTCCTGGATGAGAACCCTCAGGCTGAAGCGTTTCGAAGAACTGGCCTTGTTTTTCAGAGCCTAGCTTAAAGGGTAACTCCACTTTCGTGGGGAAAATAAATAAAAAAAAAACAAAAAACAATGTAGCGTATACAATTGCGACACAAATCATATTGTAATAGAATGATATTAAAGATTACCTTTCCTTTTCAATATGCAGCTGTTGTAATTTTCTGAAAATGCAATGCAATATGGCTACCTGGAGGTGTTCTGTACACAAAATGTATACTGACCACATCCCAGAAACATCATTTCCTGCTTGTGTGTTTGGCTCACCAATCTTCCCAGAAGTCTGCACTAAGATACACCAGATTTCTGGCATCTCCTGGAACCAAAATGTTATTTTTGGGGAGATACTCCCAATAGGAACACGTCTAAAAGGATTCAGGCCCAGCAGCTTCCCTCATTAGAGCCCTCTTCATTAGACCCACTTAGCACAGAGCCACTGAGGAACAAACAATTAAATCTTCAGAATAGCAAAAGGTAGAAATCTGCAAAAACATTTTTTAAAATCCTTGTAGTGTACATAGATCACCAATAGGGGAATGTTTTTTTTTCAACAAAAGTGGAGTTACGCTTTAAAATGCCTTAATTCACAGTACTTATAACCTACAGACACACCCACGATGTGAGAGCCATGGCCCCACCCATGAGATGGAATGTGGGAGGGCTAAGAGGGCTAACGGAGGTCAGTGACCAGACCTGAACCTAGTCACTCTCCCCCACCTTGTGTCTCTGCATGGATCAAACTTGTTGATCCAGCGCATCCCACAGATGCTTGATTGGATTGAGATCTGGAAAATGTGAAGGCCAAGTCAACACCTCAAACTCTTTGTACTCCCCAAATCATTCTTGAGCTATTTTTGCAGTGTGGCAGGCCACATTATCCTGCAAAAAGAGGCCACTGCCATCACGGAACACCATTTCCATGAAGGGTTCCACTTGGTCAGAAACAATATTTAGGTATGTGCCAAGCAACATCCACATGAATGGTAGGACACAGGGTTTCCCAGCAGAACATTTTTTCGTGATTCAAAAGACCAGGCCACCTTCTTTCATTACTCCATGGTTCGGTTCTGATGCTCACATTGCACATCAGCACAGGCATCCTGACCAGTCTGTGACTGCACTGCCCCATACACAACAAACTGTGTGATGCCCATATTTTCTGCTTTTAACACATCAACTTCAGGGACAACATGTTCACTTGCTTTCTAATATATTCTATCAGTTTTCATATGCCATTGTAACGAGATAATCTAAGTTATTCACTTACCCTGTCAGTGGTCATAAAGTTATGCATGATTGGTGTGTAAATCCTGTAAAATAATGAAATAATAATCAATTCAATGTATTAATTGGTGTTTTTTTACTGGGCTGGAATTTAGCTTCAAATAGTGTTTAAGCCTGCAGAAGGCTTTCCAAGCTTTATAAGAAAATAATAAATAGCAAAAAACGTATTTTTCTAATTAGTAGCCCAAGGCCAGAACAGAGCTGTCAAATACATACAGTATGTGTATGATATGAAGTCCAGATTGTGCATTAAGAACCTGAAGCTTATAAATACATTTCTGCTTTAGACCAAATGTGATATGATTTTTATTTTTTTATCAGGCATTGATATTACAGAGCAGCATGTGCGTGACTGATATCTAGGAACACACAGATACTTCAGAACTCGGAGCGTTGTCTGGCGGATGTGAATATCCTCACTGAGGATGAGTGACAGACAGCAGTGGCCACCATTGTCCATAATGACAAGGAGCTGCAGTCACAGATCGTATTCTAGGATTAATTCTTTCTGAATCTCACTTCCAGGCATAAAGTATTTGAGTAAACACAAGGAATGTGTTATATTGCATTGAAGAGCACCTTGGAGTGAAGGAATCAATCACTAGACAGTAAGACCAACACCATTACTTCTATCAGTGTGAGCACATTCATCATGACCCTAACTGCTGTCTATATAAAACTTTCTCATACTTTATTCTGTGTCACTCTGCTATATGGCAGTCCAAAGTCTCATTGGTTTCAAATTGAGTATATAATATAAGTTATGAGGATATAACCAGACTTGTTTAAAAGCCACTTATAGGTACAGTTTAGTCACAAAGAATATAAAAGCCTAAAGTGGTATTAAACCCAAAAGCACACTTTTTTTTTGTTAATTTGGATAAATCAGCGCTGCTTCCACATAACCTTCTCAATAATGAAAGATCAATACAACAATATTGAATACAGTGCAATACATAAATAATAAATAATCAATGCATCCACAATACTAAATACTATTAGATAAAGTGCAGTGCATAAATAAATTAAGTCCTTTAGTGCTTTCAAAGTGCCAGTGCTTGATGCGTTCTTTAGGGGGGTTCAAAGTGGATTCGGAGCTTCTGTGAAGCCCAGTGGGAGGGGCGAAACGTGTAAAACCAGGGACCCCTAAGTGACGTCATATGCAGGGAGAAGGAGCGATACCCAAACCTCAAAACAATAACGGTACAAAGCTAAATGATAAATTAATAATAAACGGTTAAAGGTGCATATATCTGAACAATCTTAAAAACAAAAAATAAGGTGCTTAAAAAGCAATACTATATTAATAAGGTGCCAATAGTGCTTATGATGCAATACTATAATAACAAGGTGCCAATCACATTCATAAGGTGTACACATATAAATATAATTAATAATAAATAATAATCAGTCCAAAAAGCTTGTGCAAAAGCTTGTGCAAACACTGCTTGAAATAAGTGCTTAAACTGGTGCTTGGGGATAAGTAAGCGTGCTTCCACCACCACCACACAACCGATTGGCCTCTCACCTGAAACTTAGGTCAAATGAGCGGGGGTTATAAGCTCTTTTTCCTTTCCAATCCCAATTAGATCACTGCTGCTTAGTAGCCTGGAGAAGCCATATGCTGGAACAGTATTCCCATCATGGTTTCGTTTATAGCATAGAAAAGACACAGAAGCACAGGATCTAATGATCACCGTATAACAATAAATTTATTGGGAATTCAGACAATAAAACACTCACATGTAATGGCACTAAAATAAGTGCATAAAGGACGCTTGTCTTAGTTTCTACTCCGAGCTGACTGGCGGCTTCCTGGTTGCTAGTGAAGTCTCCGCCCCTATACGCGTTGCGTCATCGGTCAATGGGACGCTAGACTTCCTCAGTAGGGGGAGGGCCTCAAACTGGTTGCTAGTGAAGTCTCCGCCCCCTATACGCATTGCGTCATCGGTCAATGGGACGCTAGACTTCCTCAGTAGGGGGAGGGCCTCAAACTGGTTGCTAGTGAAGTCTCCGCCCCCTATACGCATTGCGTCATCGGTCAATGGGACGCTAGACTTCCTCAGTAGGGGGAGGGCCTCAAACTGGTTGCTAGTGAAGTCTCCGCCCCCTATACGCATTGCGTCATCGGTCAATGGGACGCTAGACTTCCTCAGTAGGGGGTGGGGCTTGATCTGGTTGCTAGTGAAGTCTCCGCCCCTATACACGTTGCGCCATCGGTCAAGGGGACACTAGACTTCCTCAGTAGGGGGTGGGGCTTTTGGTGGACCCAAACCGCTCACTGATGTATTGATATTTCATTATTGAGAAGGTTTTGTGGAAGCAGCGCTTATTTATCCTATTTTACTAACATCTCATGAGGTCATTACCTTTATAACCAGCAGCAGCTTCTTAATGATATTTATTTACAGTTGTACATATACTGAACACTTTTACAGTACCTTAGCGCGGGTTTACACACACACTTAATTATTTTGGTATACACTTTTTTCTTTTCTTCGGTTATTAATTCTCAGATTTAGTTTTAGCATTCGTTTTCTTTTTGAAGGCTTTCTTTCCTTTCTTTTCACCATGTGAAATGACCATTCAGTCTGTTGTTTTTGAACAGAACAAACTGACCTGGAGATATGGCAGTTAGAGGAATGAGACAAACCATTAAGCACTGGCAGTGGTGCTTACAATTATCATCTTTTATTTACTTCTGTAAAACCTTCTTCCCAATAGGAAAAAAAACAAAACTGTTTGCTGTAGCTGCTTAAAGCGGAGTTCCACCCAAAAGTGGAACGTCTGCTCATCTGCTTCCTCCCCCCCCTCGCTTCCACATTTGGCACCTTTCAGGGGGGGAGGGGGGAACGGGTACTTGTTTTTGACAGGTACCCTTCCCCACTTCTAGGAGAACTGGCTGTGAAGCCGAAAGGCCGGTTTCCCATAGAAGGACTGGCAGCGGGAGCACATGGCAGCCGATCCGAAAATCAACTGGGGTGCTGGCATCGTGGGCTCCCTGGACAGGTAATTGTCTATATATTGAAAGTCAGCAGCTACAGTTCTTGTAGCTGCTGACTTTTAATTTTTTTTTCCCCAGCTGGAACACCTCTTTAAGAAGTGCAAGCTGAAAGTCAGCTTCATTTTGTTAGTGTATCTCAATTTACTAGTGCATGTAACACTCATCTCCCCCTCAGACTGAAAATGCTGGTCTTCAAAGGTGTCTCTGTTGCCCATTAATCCAGAGTGGAGGCATTCTAATACAGGAGGTGTGCTCTGGCCAAATCACCAGGTGAAAACAGAGGGGGAAAAGACTAAAAAACAAAAGGAAAATGAATGCAGCCACCACATGTAAGGATTCATATGTTGCACTGTATTCATTTTTTTGGTTTGAAGTTTAATGCTGCATTAGGGTGTGTACAGAGGGCACAAAGCACTGGTTGAGGTCTTTGGGTTTTCACTCAAATATTTCTGGACTGCACCAGTCTGCCGAACTCCCTTCTTAGGTAATCTGGTGTTCATGCTTTTTTTTTCTTTTTTAATCAGACTTTATTTTAAGTGTTTTTTAATGTTGGTTACACTTTGCCAGACAGGGCAGAAAGAACAGCTCAGGATCTTCAACAAGTATAAAGTACACTGCAATTATCCCCCGAATGTTTTAGAGGTTGTGGGAATGAAGCCGACTTCATGCACTGCTTGTGGTCTTGCCCAATTGTTTCCACATTTTGGTCAGAGGTCGCCTCAGTCTTGTCCACCATTTTGGGTGTACCTAATATCCTACATCCTAAAAATTGTTTGCTGGGTATTATTGGAGAACTATCAGTCCCTACGCATATTATAAAAGTACTACGTATACTATAATTTTACGTCAAAAAAATGATTCTCCTGAGTTGGAAGGGGACTTCTCAATCCTCTATAGACACTTGGCTCCAGTCTATTAATAATACTTTGCCTCTGTATAAGCTCTGAACTCCGACAACAACCCCACCTTTTCGATAAGTTGTGGGGCAGATGGGTGTCCAGCCTTCTCACTTTAGTGTCCTCGTGCCCGGGTGACTAATTTATACTGCAGATAATTCCTTTTGCATGTGTATATGTAACTTACTGCGATTACCATTCACATATTTCCCAAAGGGATTGTTTGGCACACCTGTATGTTCTTTCACAGTTTGTTCATTACTCATTCTGTTTTCTCTTTTTTGAAAAACTCTCAATAAATATATCTTTAACCACTTCTGGACTGGAAGGATTTGCCCCCTTAAAGCGGAGTTCCACCCAAAAGTGGAACTTCCACTTTACGTAGTCCTAACCCCCCCCACATGCCATATTTAGCATGTCATTTCCTTTGGGGGGGGGGGGAGCAGGTACCTAGTTTTGAAAGGTACCCGCTCCCACTTCTGCTCGGAGCGCTGCGGCACCCTGAGCAGAAGTTCTCCTCTCCCCCTCCCTCCCTGCAATCTTCTGGGACATATCAGAGGTCCCAGAAGGTTGCCGGTCAATCAAAACGCGCAGCGCAACTCACGCATGCGCACCCAGCTGTGAAGCCGCAAGCTGTCGCAGCCGGGTGCCCACACCAGTGATGCCGGCGCCGCTGAGACCAGAGGGAGAGGATCAAGGCTCCTGCTGGCCGTACCGCTGGACCATGGGACAGGTGAGTGTGTTTATTAAAAGTCAGCAGCTACACTTTTTGTAGCTGCTGACTTTTAATAAACACAGAAAAGGCTGGAACACCGCTTTAATGACCAGGCCATTTTTTGCGATTACTTTAACAGAAAATTGCACGGTTATGCGACGCTGTACCCGAATAAAATTGATGTCTTTTTTTTACCACAAATAGAGCTTTCTTTTGGTGGTATTTGATCACCTCTGCGGTTTTTAGATTTTGTGCTATAAACAAAAGAAGAGCGACAATTTTGAAAAAAAAAAAAAAAACGCCATATTTTTTACTTTCTGCTATAAAACCTTCCCAATAAAAAAATGTAAAAAATGTCATTTAGGTCAATTTGTATTCTGCTACATATATTTGGTAAAAAAAAATCCCAAAAAAGCATATTTTAATTGGTTTGCGCAAAAGGGGATGGAGGTGTAATGCTTTTCAGCTGGTCTTTTCCAGTTTGCACCATGGTTATAACCTAATTATTTGAGTCTTTGAGACAACAGCCAGTCGTGGATGAGGGTGGGTTGGGGGAGGTTGGGCTGTCTCCCTCTCACCTGTTCCCCCATTCACCCATTAGCAGCCATGTGCCTCCAGTGTGAGGACACTAAATTAAGAGTGTAGGACTGCAGATTTAACAGGGTGCCGTGAAGTGGCTCTGCAGCTTTCACATGCGTTTGCAAATGTGTGTCAACTAAACCCCTGTTCTTTGTACCAAGAGACAGGTTTTATTTGGTTGGTGACAGACTGGAGGGTGAGTACATCAGACTGGGGGCTGGCTGACTTTCATGCATCTCTTACAATCCTTCAACCTCATTTTGTTTTATGCACTGTTACTGTATAAATGACACTGGCAGGGAGGGGGTTAATACTGGGGGTGATCATGTATGCCTGTATGCTTACTGACTGTGTGTGTGTGTGGGGGGGGGGGGGGGGGGCGGGGTTCTGTGACAGGCTCAGACAGATCGCAGTTTTAGCCTAGCTGATCTTTCCCTGCCTGTCTGAGAGAAGATCCGCCGGCTTTGTTTCCCGGACGATCGCGGGAGGGCGGCGGCAATCGTCGCTGCTCCTCCTGCAACCCACCTCCCGCTGTGTCTAAACACAGCGGGAGCGTGCGCAGCCGAAAACCACATGCACTCCAGTCATGTAGTACTACGTGACTGGACACAGCCGAGCCGCTCTGCCACAGTAAAAAGGCGGCGGGTGGTCAGCAAGTGGTTAAAAAAAAAAAAAAAGTACACTACAATTGCTAAGGCATGAAGACCATTACAGCAACCAACAGGAAGAAAAATACAATGGTTGGGTACATACAGTCTATCCAGAGGTAGCGAATAGTATGGTGGTCCTGCTTTTTGTTTTTTTATAAATTAGTTTATTGAAACAAAAATAAGACATATTACAAGCCACCAGATCAACACAGTAAGCATTAACAGTGCAATGGTAGGAAACATAGCTCTCGGTCCGCATAGACAGCATGGAATAACAGGATAACATCATAGTGGAATTTGGGGGAGTATATCCCCCGACACTTAAACACAAGCATTCCGCCCCCCTAGAGCCCAGCACATAAGGAAATACGGTACCAAGTGTATAGCCAGGAGCCCAAGGGCCACCGCGGGTCAAACCCCCGCCACCACCGGCATCCAACACATGGCCGGTATCAGGCGCGCGGGGGTGATCCTGCTTTTAATGCAAGAGAGCTATTTTTATCAAATACACCTACTGCAAGCCCCTTGCTGTCGAGAGCATATAAAAAAAAGCACTAGGGCACATTTCCTCCATGTCCGCTGCATTGTGTTGATATGCACTTTGTAAAAATGGAACATTTAAATGCATTACAATACAGAAAAGCATGCTGCAATGCAAATTAAGAAAAATAATGCATTTTGGCTCCTGCTATGAACACATTAATAAAAGGGATGTCAATGCATGTCAACTCAAGTGCATGTAATGAGCTTCAACACAAGCTAAATGTAATAGATGTAGCGTGAATCCCGGCTAATGTTAGAAAAATGTCAGTACTAAGAGATTTGTTACAGTTGCCAATCAGAGTCTTGGAAGTTTAAAAGAGTAGTACGGGTTAGAAGCACTGGATTTTTGTCGTATAAATGCAGTATTGGTTTGATAAACTACTTTGGGAGACTGTTTTCCTGGCTGCGGTCTAAAATGCAGGGACCTTATTTGGATCTTTGTACAAATGTAATCGAAGGTAAAAGAAAAAGAGAGCACTAGATACATTTTTGTCTAAATCTATTTTATCTGTCAACACTTTCAGGAAAAAGCAGTCAATGTGTTTCAGAGGGCTCAAGGGCCCCCGTTCATCAGGGATTGTGAATGTAGCTGTCATAACGATGATGGAAAGCCAACTTGGAAAATAGCAATAATTTTCCTCTTGTGAATTTTAATAATTGTCTTTCAGACTATACTCAGTTCTCTACATTTACAAGCTTCTGTTGAAGAGACCTTGAACCCCTAAACCATGTTGGATTCTTTTACTGAGTGTGCTGACAAACAAAATCAATCTGGACAATACCATTTTTTGTACAGTTTTGTCAGGAAGTTTGAATATAATTTTTGACACCAGTACATAGAAAGAGGAGGATTTACAGTGTAGGCTTCAGGAAGTACACTCCCAGTGACCATGTAAGGTGCTTTCTGAATCCTTGCTGCAGTGGGTTTCAAAGCACTAAAACTGAGGTAAACTGAGTAAAATTTCTAATTTTAAAGTGTTTGAAAAATATTGGTTTCATCCATTGGCTGAAATGTAACTTTGAAGAAGATCTTTGGTCTTTTTCATTGCTTTTTTGATATACATGCGTAAAAGGTATGCTAAGGGTAAATCATCTTATCAAAGCTTAAAATCTTTGTTTCATGTATAGTGTGTAAATAAATTGGTACATGACGTCTCCCTACCTTAAAACCAGAACATGTTGTTTTAAAAAGGTAGGAAGAAAACAGCACATTTATCTAATTATTTGTTTTATTTTTTAATTTTTTTAAACCTCCTTGGTGCCTCTTCTGGTGGTAGAGATTAGAGAGTAGATAGAAGGCATTGCTAGTTGACATTTGTTGCTCGGTCAGCAAATATTTTTGTTGCCCATCACATTCAGAAGGCATGATGCAGCCTCTTTAAGACTTTTTGACCTTGAGAGGACGTGATGGATCTTGAATGTGATGTAAGTACTGCACGAGGGACCAGGAGATCAGAAGAAGGAAGAACTGGACTCACCCAGTCATCTGAATGCACTGGTAAGTAATTAGAGCTAATCGTTTTTAGTTTATTTCCTAAATAAAATAAGTGGATAGGGAAATGGTGAAAGAGTAGGAATTGAAAATCCATTTGTATAAAATTTCCCAGAGATAAGCTCTATAGGATCTATGAGAAGGAGTCTTCTTAGGGTTTTCTGTGACTTTGATGGCTCCTAAGCCATATTTGGTTCAGTACCTAATAGGAATAATGTTATAATTATTTGCTGTTATATTCACACACGATTGCAGTGCTGGGCTTATCACTGCATATATTATAGACAAGAATAGCAATACTGTCACCGTCACTGAGGCTGCTCTGTTGATACTTTTACCACTATCTTCTTTTTGACTCTTGATTTCTCACTTTAGGGTCAATATGAATTGGTTTTATATATAGTTTCTTAAATTTTTTTTTTTTTACTTTTTTAGCCATGTAAATATTCATATTTCATATGCATATTTTGTTTTATAATCTTCAGCTATCCTTTGGAGATCTCTTTACTATCAACCATGTTTTAGGCTATCCTTATCTGCTTCACTAAATGAGCTCAATATCTTATTTCAATTTTCTGTGCACTCATTAGAGAAAGATCAGAGACTCCTTCTATTCCTCCCAGTTTGCCTGTTAAGACAGTTTTCCACACGGCTTCAATCAAAGACAGTATGAAAGAAACCAGTTTTTACTGTGTTGTTGCTTTAAGAAACCAATAATGCTTTGTGAATCATTTGTCATGGGTGTGTCATGTGTGAAATGCTTTATTTCTAAAATAAAGATTTTAGATAAATAGCAAAAACTGAAATCTATAAATTTAAAATCTTATAAACTTGTAAAATAAAACTAAAGCAAAATCATTTCTGTTCCCCGTTTATTTTTATTTTTTGCCAGCACAGTTTTACTACTACTACTTACTACAATTTCCAGCTTTTATTTGCCCAGTTGAGAATTAAACCCTTATTATCTAAAAGCTTTTATTGGTATAAATTTTGTGGAAAATAAGCATTATTTTGTAACCAGTTGGAGCTACCAATAATGTTTAGTAGTAGAGCAGAGATCTGCCTGGTTTATATAAGAAACACAGATGCCGTTTTCCAGTTTTTAAAATCTATAGTTAAAGTGAATCAATGCCCAGAATATGCACATTAAAATGTTTTGATATCCTGAACAAGTAGTAATGACACTTCTAAACAAGCCCGCACTGACATCTGTAGTTATGAGTATTGTGGAGAAATGAATCTTCAAATTTCACAACACAGGCACTGAAATCACAGCTTCTATTTCATTATTTTCAATAGCAGTAAAAAGTTGGTCCTTTTATAGCAAATACACAGCAGGCACTGTACGCTGTTAGAAACAAATGAAACTGATTTCAGAGCCTCTGTTTGATCTTTGAAGATAAATTACCTCACAGTACAAGCAGCTAGAAAGGTTAGGGACAGGTGTAAAGCTGTATTACTGTTTGTTAGGGATATAGAAGAACATCTAAGTGCCATGTACAGTATTTCAGAAAAGTAAGTACACCCATCACATTTTTGTAAACATTTTATTACATCTTTTCATGTGACAACACTGAAGAAATGACACTTTGCTACAATGTAAAGTAGTGAGTGTACAGCTTGTATAACAGTGTAAATTTGCTGTCCCCTCAAAATAACTCAACACACAGCCATTAATGTCTAAACCGCTGGCAAAAAAAGTGAGTACACCCTTAAGTGAAAATGTCCAAATTGGCCCCAATTAGCCATTTTCCCTCCCCTGTGTCATGTGACTCATTAGTGTTAGAAGGTCTCATGTGTGAATGGGGAGCAGGTCTGCTAAATTTGGTGTTATCGCTCTCATCTCTCATACTGGATGCTGAAAGTTCAACATGGCACCTCATGGCAAAGAACTCTCTGAGGATCTGAAAAAAAGAATTGTTGCTCTACATAAAGATGGCCTAGGCTATAAGAAGATTGCCAAGAACCTGAAACTGAGCTGCAGCAGGGTTTGCCAAGACCATAGAGCTGTTAACAGGACAGGATCCACTCAGAACAGGCCTCCCCATGGTCGACCAAAGAAGTTGAATGCATGTGTTCAGCGTCATATCCAGAGATTGTCTTTGGGAAATAGATGTATGGGCGCTGCCAGCATTGCTGCAGAGGTTGAAGGGGTGGGGGGTCAGCCTGTCAGTGCTCAGACCATACACTGCACACTGCATCAAATTGGTCTGCATGGCTGTCATTCCAGAAGGAAGCCTCTTCTAAAGATGATGCACAAGAAAGCCTGCAAACAGTTTGCTGAAGACAAGCAGACTAAGGACATGGATTGCTGGAACCATATCCTGTATTCTGATGAGACCAAAATGAACGTATTTGGTTCAGATGGTGTCAAGCTGGTGTGGCAGCAACCAGGTAAGGAGTACAAAGACAAGTGTGTCTTGCCTACAGTAAAGCATGGTGGTGGGAGTGTCATGGTCTGAGGCTGAATGAGTGCTGCCAACACTGGGGAGCTACAGTTCATTGAGGGAACCATTAATGTCAACATATACTGTGACATACTGAAGCAGAGCATGATCCCCTCTCTTCGGAGACTGGGCCGCAGGGCAGTATTCCAACATGATATTGACCCAAAACACACCTCCAAGACAACCACTGCCTTGCTAAAGAAGCTGAGGGTAAAGGGGATGGACTGGCCAAGCATGTCTCCAGACCTAAACCCTATTGAGCATCTGTGGGGCATTCTCAAATGTAAGGTGGAGAAGTGCAAGGTCTCTAACATACACCAGCTCCGTGATGTCATCATGAAGGAGTGGAAGAGGACTCCAGTGGCAACCTATGAAGCTCTGGTGAACTCCATGTTCAAGAGGGTTAAGGCAGTGCTGGAAAATAATGGTGGCCACACAAAATATTGACACTTTGGGCCAAATTTTGACGTTTTGATTTAGGGTTGTACTCACTTTTGTTGCCAGCGGTTTAGACATTAATGGCTGTGTGTTGAGTTATTTTGAGGGGACAGCAAATTTACACTGTTCTACAAGCTGTACGCTCACAACTTTACATTGTAGCAATGTGTCATTTCTTTAGTGTTTTCACATTAAAAGATATAATAAAATATTTACAAAAATGTGAGGGGTGTAATCAGTTTTGTGAGATACTGTATGTTAAGAATATGTAAAACATAATTGTCTATAGCCAGGGCACAGATAAAAAAAAAAGAACCCGTCCTGCTACCCATGACTCAGATCTTGAAAAGCTATACCAGCTGAGGTGACCCCTGCTCTGTGTGCCGCTCAGGCTCGCCGATATGGGGAATGTATGTGAACTCTTCCTCTGCCGCTGCAGGGAGTGCTGGCAAGGGACAGATCCCATCCTGGCTCTTAGCTATAGCTCAAGGGAGAAAAAAGAAGTGATCCCTAATGCCGCACATTCATGTAGCCCTATGGTGATGATGAGAGTGAAAACCTTAGCCTGGACTCCAACCAGGCCATGCCCCAACGTGTTTCACTCTGCCCCCATGATTAAGCTTGTTGGGATGGAGCAAAATGCGTTGGGGGCGTGGCCTGGTTGGAGTCCAATCTCGTTCACTATTGTAGGACTATATGGATGTGCAGCATTAGGGATCACCTCTTTCTACACCAGCTGAGGTATCTCTAGCGTTTGACATGTTCCTGGGAGTGCGTTCCTGCTGTGTGCTTTGATTCTACTATGTTATTACAGGACACGGTATTTCTCAAATGAGAATCCAAAAAATTGCTACACTAACCAAACTTTATCAAATTAAAAAAAGCTTTTTGTTACTTCAAAAGCGCTAGTGATTGGTACACTGTGCAAGGAACATGTCAGACCGCTGCGATCTGTGTTGAGCAGCAGTGCAGATCTCAAGCTTGCTGCCAGCACAGAGCATGTTACTCATGAAACAGCACAACAGTACAGTAAAAAAATGAAACAAAAAGATGCCCACATTTATTGTTGTGTATGCAGCTTGCCAGCGATCGAAAAACAAAGCTTTACCTAGGCTTTAATAACATGCTTGGACAGTTATGTGAAATCTTCAGAAACATTCTAAACCTAATACATAAAGGTGCTACCAAGACAAATTGTTTTCCCAACAAATGGCTGTCTTCCTGCCCACTATACTTATAGAGCAGGGGTATTGAATTAAAATTCACAAAGGTCCAGTCAGTAAAATATTCTTTCAGCAGAGGGCCAAATCTAAATGTTTGTGCAATGACCGCCTTGTATCCTCTCAACCAATCACCTGCTTGTTAACTTGGGTAGCCCCCGCCCTCTGTCCAAAGCTGTCCTGCCTCCAGCTGTTGGCACTGTGAGAATGGCAGTGGTGATGGCTGTGGGCAGAACGAATCTAAAGGGTGGGACCGCAGGGGTCCAGGTGAGACATTAACTGGGTCCAGATCTGGACCGCGGTCCGCCATTTAGTGATACCTGTTATAGAGGATAACACCAACTCTCCCCTTCTTGACTTCTTTAGTCTAAAATGGCCAACTATGCAGTAAAGCAGAAATGTCAGCAAAGCCACTTGCTGTTAACCTAATTTTCCTTGCAGGTAAGGAGACATACCTACTTGTCATTATTCACTTTTTCATTGAAAGTAACTTTTTATGTTTTAAAACGGTCCTTTAATTCAATCCTACAATACATATTTGTCAATTGTATCATTGTAGGGGATTATACAATACATGGCATGATATATTACATTATTTATTACATTACATGACATGACGTTGTATGATCCTTTCCAGTTGTGTCTTCTTCAACTCTTGTCATCCTGTTTATGTTCTACATTGTACTTGTACAAATAGTACCGTTTGAACATTTAAAGTATATAGTTATTTTCTTTTAAATTTTATTCCTTCAAAATCTCATTCCCCCTGCCAAATTTTCTATGCAATCAGATTAAACCTCTCACCTCTCGTATAGCAGCAGCCTGATCCAATATGCATTCATCTCTCTTTGCTTTGCTAAGCATTTTATGTCATTGATACAAGAAAGTGTGCTGCCCAAAGGTCACTCGTAACCTTGTCATTTGTGTGAGATCTTGTCCTTTCAAACCCGCATGTATTTAATGGTGTCCTGCTTTTTCCCAAGGACAATCTCTGCCGGGTTACTGGACGAGCTCCTGGATTCAGACAATTTTGTTTTACAAGCATTGTTCCTGAAAGAATGATTGTGGCTTCTGTGATGGGGACAGGACATTATTTCAAGCTCGCGGTCATTTATTGTGCTTCGCTAACAGCTCTCATAGTCAGTAAATGTTAAATATAAAAGATTGCTTGTTAGAAACTTGATAGGTAAAATGGAAAATAATAATTGAAGTGGAAACGGAGCTTAAATGTGTTCTTTAGTCAGCAGTTTCAAGCATTAAAATGCATATACAAAACAACCTACCTGCTTGAAAGGGTAACTTCCCTTTCATAGGGAAAAAAAAATAGCAAATAAAGAAAAAACAATATAGCATATACAATTGCGACACAAATCACATTGTAATTGAATGTTATTAAAAATTACCTTTGCTTTTCAATCTGCACCCGCTGTAAATTTCTGAAATTGCAATGCAATATGGCTACCTGGAGCTGTTCTGTACACAGAATGTGTACTGACCCCACCCCAGAAACATCATTTCCTGCTTGTGTGATTGGCTCCCTGATTTCCCCATGCACTAATGGTGGCCATACACTATACACAAAAATCGGCTGAAATTCTGTCATTTGGACAGTTCGTTCTTTTTCGGCCACTTAATGGGCACAAAAAAACGAAGGACAAGTTTGGAAATTTTCTGCTGAACTAACAATAAATTGAAAGGTTAATGCTTTTCTCGTCCAAACTGTTTGCACTAGGTATATGTGAAAATTTTAACAAAAAATGTCCATTGAAACGATTTATTGGTCATTACACAATCATCTGCTCTCTCCCCTGAGTGCTTGTTTTTCGGAAATGAGTTAGAATGATTTTTCGTATGGGGTATGGCCAGCATTAGATACAAGTCAAATTTCTGGCATCCCCTGCAACAAAAATGTAATTTTTGGTGAGATACTCCCAATAGGAATTGAACAATATAATAGCGCACATATATACACACAGTGTGGGTCTGCCATTGTTACCGGTTACCCCTTCAGCCCATGTGAGCTGCGGCCCTGGATGTAGAGACTGAGACATGGACAACTCCGGCATCTTGGTTTTGTTGTTTTTATTGTAGATAAAGGGGATGGGAGAAGGGAATGAGTGGGATACTCCTTTAGGCTTCAACTATGTACACTTGGGACTTGGTTCCTGAAAAATGCCCGTTGGTGCTTCCTTGATGCCACCCGGCGCCAGCCAACGCTCACTAACTCTGAGAATACTCTGTAGCTTAATAGAAGTGCTGAATCCTTGACTTAAAGTCCAAAAGATCCAAGACCACCGACACTGTTACACTGCAACAAGTCACTGAATACTTGCCTCCCGCCTTGCTCTGGCTCGAGGTAGTACGTTGTAGAACTGTAAATCCCAACTGGCACACTCTCTGTACAATTCAGGGCCCAATAGTAGGTGCCCCCTTTAACCTTAAACCTTGAATCCTTTGGGGTTCACTGTCTATGTACCCCCCTCTGTAACTTCAGGGTCCTCAACCTAGGTACCCCCTTTCCGCTAGCTGACTCTGGTTCCCAGAACCTCTTCAGGAGTGGTCCCCTTTAACTCTGGCAGACCCCCCCAGGGGCAATCCTCAGTAATCACGACCTGTGTAGGCTTTCCTGGGACTGAACCCCTCTCTCTCTCCGCAGGTTCTCTCTGGATCCCCTCAGCTCAACTCAGCACTCTCTGGATTCTCAGGTGACACCCCGAGACATCCTCTTTCCTCAGACAGGAGGAGAGACAGCCGCACTCTCCATCCTGGGATTCTGCTCCCGCCAAAGACATCGTGTCATGTGTCACCCCCAAACTTATACCCATTCCCAGAATCCCTTGCAGCACAATCTGCCTTCTGGGATAGTTACAAGCCTGGATGTGCCCCCAGATTGGGTTTTCTTCCACCGCCCTATGAGAAGCCTCTCACAGGAGCCAGTGGGGAGACTCCCCCTTCAGCAGGCACACCTGGAAACCATGACGCCCTGACTAACTAAATCACAGCCCTGCTGTTAGGCAGACAAGGCCCACTATACCTTTACCTAGCAACTACCTGTAGGGTGCTATACATGTTTAGTCCTGACCAGACTTCTGGGTGGAGCACCCCACTCTCCCACACCAATACCTCATTATCATTGTCCACCTGTGAGTAGTTATAGGAGGGGTCCCTAAATTGCTGTTTTAGCAGAGGAATCTGCAGCAAGCAAACTTCTCCCATGCAAGGAGTGAGTATGCCCTATGGTTCTGAGAAGTGGGATTTATCTTTTCTATGAATAGTGTAGGACCCACTGAAAATGGGGTACTTTGACGTAGTGGTGGGCTTTAGCACAATATGGCCATATGGTGTGACTAAATCCCCATATTTACTTAATAAGATCAGGTGTTTTTAAGTAGCCTTGCAAGATTTGAAAGCAACTTTTTTTTGTGTATGTGTGCGCTATTATATTGTTCAATTTGTATATTGTTCTTAGCAGCACCAACCTTAGAATTGTTTGTTTACAGTGTGCCCCCCAATATCTTTTTTGTTACTCCCAATAGGAACATGTCTAAATGGATGCAGACCCACCAACTTTTCTCATTAGTGCTCTGCAGCTGACACAGCTGAATGATAATTATGAAACCACTCCCATTAGACCCACGCAGCACAGAGAAACAAACAATTATTTCTTCAGAATAACAAAGAGTAGGAATCTGCAACAAAGGTGGTTAAAATCCTTGTAATGTACATAGATCACCCAGAGGGGAATGTTTTTTTCTTAATAAAAGTGGAGTTACGCTTTAAATCTAAACTGAGTCGACTTTTTGATATTTTGCTTTGTGTTGTTTATTATAGTTTTAACCACTTAAGCCCCGGAGGATTTGGCTGCTAAACGACCAGAGGGTATTTTGCGATTCGGCACTGCGTGACTTTAACGGACAATTGCGCGGTCGTGCGACGCTGTACCTAAACGAATTTGGCGTCCTTTTTTTCCCACAAACAGAGCTTTCTTTTGGTGGTATTTGATCACCTGTGCGATTTTTTGATCACGCGCTATAAACAAAAAAAGAGCGTAAATTTTGCAAAAATAGCAATATTTTTCCCTTTTTTTTATATGAAATTCCCCCCAAAAAAATTGTAAAAATCAAAATTTTTTAATATTTTCGGCCAATTTCTTTTATGCTACCTATGTTTGGTAAAAAAAATCGCAAAAAGCATATTTTGATTGGTTTGCGCAAAAGTTATTGCGTTTACTAACAAAGGGAAAGATTTTTGTCATTTTTGTTGTTTTTTTTTTTAACGCGTAATGGCGGCGATCTGCGATTTTTTTTGCGGTACTGCGACATTGCGGCGGACAGATCGGACCCTTGACTGACATTTTTGACACTTTTGGGGTTACCAGTGACATTTCTACAGTAATCAGTGCTATACATATGCACTGTTACTGTAAAAATACACTGGTAGTGAAGGGGTTAACTTTATTTGAGAGGGAGGGGCTGTGTGTGTCCCTAGGGGCGTGATTCTAACTGTGATTGGCTGTGGCTTCAACTGTATGCAGAGTGATCAATGGATCTACATAGTAGATCCATGTGATCATCTCTCATACAGAGAGGAGAATGACAGGCAGCTTGTTTACACAAGCTGCCTGACTTTCTCCCTCTCCCCCGCCGATCGCAGAGTGGCCGGCGGCGATCGGGTCCGCCGGTCACACGCGCGGGGGGGTCCGTGACCACGCGGGAGCGGGAGCGCGCCTCCGGCGGCGCGCGCTCGCTCCCTAAACCCTCACAGGCGAGCGACGTAGACCTACGTCACTTTGCCTGTGAGGGGCTGACCGCCGCCGTAGATAGTCGTGCGGCGGTCGGCAAGTGGTTAAAGTGGTTCTAAAGGCTGAAGGTTTTTTTACCTTCATGTATTCTATCCATGAAGGTAAAAATACCTTCTGTATGAAGCAGACCCCCCCCCCCCCCCACACCGCCAATCCTTACTTGAGCCCCATCCGATCAAGCGATGGGTAACAATAGCCTCGGCGAGATGGGGACTCTCCCTCCTCATTGGCTGAGACATTAGCAGGAGCCCATTGGCTTCCTCTGCTGTCAATCACAGCCAGTGAGCCAATGAGGAGAGAGTGGGGCGAACCATGGCTCTATGTGTCTTATGGCAACATAGAACTGCAGCTCGGGAGTGAGCATGCAGTGGTGCCCCCCAGGGAAAGAGGCTTTCTCTGGGGACACTGCTCAAGAGGGAGGAGCCAGAAGTGTCAGTGAGGGACCCTAAAAGAAGTGGATCAGAGGGGCTCTGTGCAAAACCGCTGCACAGAGCAGGTAAATATGACATCTTTGGTATTTTGGAAAAAAAAAGAACAAGCTTTACTATTGCTTTAAGAAACTACTACTGTATGCTAGCTAGAAAAGTATTTTATTTCTATTATCTACATATATTTCAGTTATTGTGTGAGTAGTGAATCAGCCACTGGTTTCTTTTACATTTCTAAGACCGAATTTCCTAACTCTGCTTGCTTTATGACCTAGGTCTAGGTCTTTATTCTCCATCTGCACTATGTGGACTCTTAGCATTCTTATGCCTCGTTTCCACTGAGTGGTACGGTACGGTATGGTTTGGTTCAGTACGGTACGATTCGGAACGGTACACCTTGCGTTTCCACTGCCAATAGTACCCTTTCATGATAGGCGTGGTGTAGCAGGAAAGCTGTGATAGACGATTCTCTGTCAACCGATCAAAGTTCTGCAGAGTGTAGCTCCACCCTGTTGGTACGGTACTAATGTGCTTGGTACCCCAACGAAAGGGTCCCAAAAAAGTGGTACGGTACGGTTCGGAATTGGGGTACCATTCACAATGGAAACGGCATAAATAGCGTACCGTATCGAACCAAACCGTACCAGAAAGCTCAGTGGAAACGGGGCATTACTGTACCATTGACCATAAGAACCATTGGCCTCCTTCCCATGACTGTGGTGGTTGGGAAATTTGCAACTTAGATGTAAAGGCCTAATCACCAAAGGCATACAGGTACATATGACAATTACCTTCACATGCAAAGAACTGAAGTCCTAAATAATGTTATCAGCCTTCCCAGATTCTTAGTAAACTACAAAATACCCTTTACTATGGGAAAGGTGTTTTGTAGTTTGTAAGCACATGAGTAAATAATAGGCTAACATTCCTGCTGTACAAAGACTTCAAGACACTAACACTAGGATAAAATCTAGCTATACACTGCTTGCATTTAAAAAAGTAATGATATGTTAATACATTATATAGAGAGCAGCACTATTTTTTTTTTTTTACTTCTGCCTGGAGCTCAACTTTAATATTCTTATCAAGCAGTAAATGTACTTTAACCACTTCTGGACTTATGGATTTGCCACCTTAATAACCAGGCCATTTTTTGCAATTCGGCACTGTTATTTTAACGGAAAATTGCGCAGATGTGCGACACTATACCAAAATAAAATTGATGTCCTTTTTTTTTCCACAAACAGAGCTTTCTCTTGTTTGAACGCCTCTGTTATTTTTAGTTTTTGTGCTAAAAAAAAAAAAAAAATAGCGGCAATTTTGAAAAAAAAAAAAACAATATTTTTCTATTCAATTATTTTTTATTGAATTTTCATAGAAAGAATACAAACGTTTCAAACAATATTTGTAAAAAAATCTTACAAAGGGAACATAAGTAAAACAATGCATTCCCAGATGTAGGGATACAGGCTCGAAACAAGGAACAGATTGAGAAATCTTTCCCAATTGACAGCACCATAAGGAATACCAATAATCATTGATGTTGTAATGATTTAATGTGTTGGTGACGCCCAATCCCCCATATGGGAGCCAAAACTGTGTCTGGACCCGCAGCCCGCCCGCCCGCCCGTGCTAAAGTCGCATGTCGGGAGAGGGGGCTCCATCAATAGAGCCAAAGGATTAACCAGAAAGAGAAGAAACAAAAAGAAAAGCATAGTAAAACATAATTAAAAAAAATCTAACGAAGTGACCACCAGAGGAATTGAAATTCCGTCATCAAAAACAATATTTTTCATATTCTGCTATATAATATCCACCCCCCCCCCAAAAAAAAATGTTAAAATCAAAATTTTTCATCCATGTATTCTGCTACATATTTTTGGTAAAAATCGCAATAAGCATATTTTGATTGGATTGCGCAACAGTTGTCGCGTCTACAAACTGGAGGAAATATTTACGTCATCTTTATTTATTTATCTTTTTTTTTACTAGTAATGGCGGGGATCTGTGATTTTTAGCGGGACTGCGACATTGCAGCGGACAGATCGGACCACTAACTGACATTTTTGACACTTTTGGAGGGACCAGTGACTTTACTACAGTAATCAGTGCTAAAAATATGCACTGTTACTCTAATAATGACACTGGCAGGAAAGGGGTTAACCTAGGGGTGATCAAAGGGTTAAATGTGAGCCTAGGGGAGTGTTTTCTAACTGTTGGGGAGGTACTTGTGAAATGATCATATAAAGAAGGATCACAGGCGCTATGTGATCATTTCTGAGAGAACAATAGTCTGCTGTGTTTACAGCTGACCGTCCTTCTCTCTCGGCAAGGAGCGATTTCGGGTGCCCAGCGGCAATCGTGGCCACCGGTCTTGTAGATTGGCATTCCCGCTGCCTAGTGGGTGCGCTCGCCCCCTGGCACTACTCCCCCAAACTGATGGACCCATACGTCGATTCGTGCAACCGAGTCAGCCTGCCGCAGTAAAACAGCGGTGGGCGGTTGCCAAGTGGCAAGTATAACTAAAGGCAAACCTATAAACAAATAGAGTGGAGGTGGATTATAACATCTGTTTTTAATGCTGTCTGGGACCCCTATTAGGGAGATTCACATTCTCTATTTGTCCTGTTTACCATTAATATTGACAGTGAAGAAAATCACAAATTTTGGGTTGTCTCCAAAAAAGCAATAGAGGGTAATCTTCTAAGTGGGACATTAGTTCCTTGGACCTTGGGGTCCCCAAGGGATTCCCTTAATTTGCAGAGATTTCCTCTCACTTCCTTTTTTCTATGGGAAATCCTCACAATGGGACACTGATGACAAAAACAAAATCTGACAGGGGTAATAACAGATTTTTTTCGATTACAAGATTCAGAGCCAAACAGACCATGGTAACACAGTTCCGACAGAATTCAAAGACATACTGTAGCTGAAATAACAATGTACGAAAAAAAAGAGACCTTAGGGCAAGTTGCTGGTAATTCTAATGGCCTTTGTTGATGGGCTTAATTATGGCAAACACAGCTTCCAAGCTCCCCTTAAACAACGAGAACTAAATAGGATTTTTCAATGTTGACATTTTCAGAACAGAAAGTTTAAAATGGGAAGCAGCATTTTTTTTTAAGGTTATGCTTTATAAATAGGAACACGTAACAAAGTGGGTTTTATTCTATTGTGGTTGCAAACATGGAAATACACCTTAGGAGAGATTGCATAATGATATTGCAATGTTGGTGGAAGTTTTTAAAGGAAAGATTTCATTAAAAAAGGAAATTTCAAAAAAGAATAAAAAAAAAAAAAAAATGTACAGAATTCCTGAGATTATCATATTAGTTTATGTGCACATTCTGGACTCGTGCTGGGAGAACTTGCTTACTTTTGAATTACTGTTCGTTCCATTATGTTACTATAATCCTTATGTCTTTTTTTGCATTCTCTTCAGATTGCAGAGCACTGTGGGAGATGTTGCTGGTATACAAAATGTTATAATAATGTTTTAGTAGAAACTGTAACTCTTCTGAGCATAATACACTGCTCAAAAAAATTAAAGGAATACTTTGAAAACACATAAGATTTGAATGGTGAAAAATATCATGCTGGATATCTATACTGATATGGACTGGGTAATGTGTTAGGAATGAACAGATGCCACATTGTTTGATGGAAATGAAATTTATCAGCCTACAGAGGGCTGAATTTAAAGACACGCCGAAAATCAAAGTGAAAAAAATGATGCAGCACGCTAGTCTATTTTGCTGAAATCTCATTGCAGAAACTCAAAATGGTACTCAGCAGTTTGTATGACCCCCTAGGTGCTTGTATGCAGGCCTGACAACTTCAGGGCATGCTCCTAATGAGACAATAGATGGTGTCCTGGTGTATTTTCTCACAGATCTGGAACAGGGCATCACTGAGTTCCTGAACAGACTGAGGTGAAACCTGGCTGCACTGGATGAACCAAAACATAAGGTCCCAGAGGTGTTCTATTGGATTTAGGTCAGGCGAGCATGGGGGCCATTCAATAGAATCAATTCCTTCATCCTCCACTAACTGGTTGCATACTCTCGCCACATGGGGCCGGGCATTGCTGTGCACCAGGAGAAACTCAGGACCCACTGCACCAGCGTAGGGTCTGACAATGGATCCAAGGATTTCATCCTAATACCTAATGGCAGTCATTGTCTAGCCTGTAGAGGTTTGTGCGTCCTTCCATGGATATGCTTCCCCAGGCCATCACTGACCCACCACCAAACTGGTCATGCTGAATGATTTTACAGGCAGCATAACATTCTTCACGAAAGCACAGGGCACTAGTGGGGGACCTGCGAATCTGGTGTTCAATGGCAAATGCCAATCAAACTCCACAATGCTGAGCAGTGAGCACAGGGTCCACTAGAGGATGTCGGAAACCTCAGTTCACCCTCATGAAGTCTGTTTATGATTGTTTGGTCAGAGACATTCACACCAGTGGTCTACTGGAGGTCTTTTTGTAAGGGCCTGGCAGTGCTCATCCTATTCCTCCCTGCACAAAGGAGCAGATGCCGGTGTCGTGTCAGATAATGCCTTCCTTCGGATAGTGCATCCAACGGACTGACGTCACTCCAGCTGACTGCTCCGATCAGCTGTGCTGGCGGTGACGATACTGACATGCGCAGTTTGTCGGATGCACTATCCGACGGTAGATAGAGAGCGGAGGAGGGGAGAGAATCTATTGTCAGATTCTGCCTCGCTCTCTGCACATCTATCGGGACGGATCGGATTACAGTGCAGTGTATTCTTATGTGAGAAATGGCGGGAATATTGTCTGATAGAGAACACAAACACAGCTCTTGACAATATTCCCGCCATTTCACACAAAAGAATACACTGCACTGTAATCCGATCCATCCCGATAGATGTGCAGAGAGTGAGGCAGAATCTGACAATAGATTCTCTCCCCTCCTTCGCTCTCTATGGGCGCGCATGTTTAGATCGCAACAATTCTTTCCGCAGCCTTCCGTCGAAGAGTGCATCCGACGGACTGCGCATTCGCAATAATGACGTCAACCCCAGCTGCGGAGCAGTCAGCTGGAGTGAAGTCATTTACCGCGCATGCGCAGTCCGTCGGATGCACTATCCGACGGAAGGCATTATCGGACGTGACACCGGTCCTATTGATGGGTTAAAGACCTTCTACAGCCCTGTCCAGCTCTCCTAGAGTAACTGCATGTCTCCTGGAATCTCCTCCATGCTCTTGAGACACAGAAAACCTTCTGGCAATGGCACGTATTGATGTGCCATTCTGGAGGAGTTGGACTGCCTATGCAACCTCTATAGGGTCCAGGTATCGCCTCATGCTACCAGCAGTGACACTGACCCAAGCCAAATGCCAAACTAGTAAAAAAACATCAGAAAAGATGAGTAGGAAAAAAAAGTCAGTGGCCTCTACCTGTACAACCATTCCTGTTTTGGAAGTCGTCTAATTGTTGCCCATCTGATGCACTTCTTGTTAATTTCATTAACAGCAAAGCAGCTGAAACTGACTAACAACCCCCTCTGCTACTTAACTGACCAGATCAATATCCCAGGAGTTTAATTGACCTAATGCTATACTCGGATTAAAAAGTGTTCCTCTATTTTCTTGGAGGAGTGGATAATACTTTAGTTTGTTCCTAAAAAAAAAAGAAATCATCAGTGTTCAGAATTACAATACAGTGCATATTTTATTTTTTTCCCAATGAACATATACATTTCAAAATGTCTCTGTCTTTTTACTTTCTTGAGTGAAACAAATTAAAAAATTTGAAAAAATCTTGGAAATATGCAAAAGGTCAGATTTTAGTTTCTGCTGTCTCGCTACAACCATCATGGCTAAGAATCTGCCATAATACATGAGCTTTTCAATGACCAATATTTTGTACATCAAAGATTTTTCTGGTCATTAGTGCTTTGAAGCTTGTGCTTTCCCCTGTGAAATGGATGACCTTTAGTATCTGGTTACAAAGTCCTATATGTGTTCTTGTGGCCAGTTCGGGTGTTAGGCAGAGTAAAGGAAATATAGGAACATGGCTGTCCTTGTCCTGGGAAAATTACAGACATATAATTATTATCATTATAATTATCAGTGCTATAGATTTACAATATACTACAATACTATAAATAGTCCAAAGTATTTAGAGATTAAGCAGTAGAGTGCTGTACCCTGTTAGCTATTGATCAGCGTGGAAAGTTTTGAGTTTGATTGATGCCCTTTATTGGCTGACCTAAACCTGAACAAACAGTTAAATACACAGATAATATACATACAATGAAGCCATTTTACCTGCCAAAGGATTTATTTTTTTTTGGTCATCCAATGCTGAGATTACACCCAACCACACAGCACAGCTCTGATGAAAAGAGGAGGGGACCTCATTTTTCTCTGCTGCAGTTTCACTTTCACTTAAAGGACTCTTTGCCACCCCTGTAAGAAGTGAAGCAGCACACTGATGAGCTTTAGGGCTTTTTCACACTAGGGAGTCCATCGGCGGACTCCGTTTTTCTCAGCGGGGGATTGATCCGCCAAGCCCCCGCTGACCAGGAGGAGGATGACAGCTGTGTCTCCGCGCTGTGTGCATCTCTATGTGGGAATCGGATGGGAGCGGACTGTCGGTCCGTTCTCATCCGATCCCATCCGATCCGCTGGACGGATGGAAAATAGGGTTTCCATCCGTCTAGATTTGACAGATCTCCGCTGACATCCAATACCCCATAGAGATGCATGGGGTGACCGTTCAGACCCCCCAAATAAACTGACAGGCGGATCTGAACGGTCCGCCTGTGTGAAAGGGGCCTAAAAGAGAAGTTTGGGCTTTTAAACCAAACAAACATACATACATATACACTCCTGCGACCCACAAGATAAGTATGGACAAAAAAGCTTTGGCCATACTTCTCTTTAAACTCTGCTCTCTCCTCAGCATGCCCTTTACACTTCAGCACACCTTATTTGCTTCTTATGCAGCTTCACTCTCCACCATGAAAAATAAAAAAATTAAACATAAAAGGTTCTATCAACAGAGCAAAAAAAAAAATATGAAAACCACTAAAGTCCCAGATAAAAATATCCATGTGTGTCAGAGGATCTCTGATCCCCTGACAATGCTTGTTATGGAGAAACATGTTGGAAGGGGCTATACATGTGACACCATTAAGCACCCCATGGTTTTATCCTGGTGGTGTTTTTTAGTATTTTTTTTTTATTGGTTTCATAGCTGTAATCCATGCTGTACCACAAGTGGATGTGATAAGTGGATGTGTACCCGCCCCGTAATAACTTCTCAATATGAGTAATAATACACAGGTGGATATTTAAAATAGCTGCTTATTACAGAGGTATAGGCCTCGCAAAATAGTTGATATGGTGTTTGGTATCAGCGCTGCTTATTCTAGAGATAATCTCAATAAAACAATACTTAAACAATATATCCTAAAGTGCTGTACATAAAAATTATACAATCAATTCATCAAAAATTCATCAAAACATTTTTCAAAAATGAAATTGCAAAGTGTAGATTTTCCTTTCTGCTTATAAAGTGACAGTGCTTAAATTCATAAATAAATAGTCCTTCCGTGCTTTCAAAGTGCCAGTGCTTGGTACATATATAGGTGAATCACTCCGTGCTCCCCTTTTGAGTCCCTACTCAACATCACCAACAGTATGATAGAACTCAGCATATAGTGCTATATAAGCACTGCAGATGGTGGAGACAATCCTCCTTCTCCTTTTTGTTCCTGTGCTCAATTAGTAGTAAAGAAAATGATGCTGTTTCACATGATATTGTATTTGGCTAGGGTAACACTCCTCTTTTCTCCATTATTAGGCTCTCAGCAGCATGTATAGTGGAAATGAGAAAATAATTCTCATAGCATAAAACTGTTGTGTTTATTTAGAACATAAAATCAAATACACATACAGGATTTAAAAGCAAGAACAAGCAATGGATGCTCGTGGTGGACGCTGTTGCTGCGTGCATTCCAACCACCGGATATGACATCACCAATCGGTCCCTTGTTTTACGCATTTGGCCCCTCCCACTGAGCGTCTTCTGAAGCTGGGGTGGCCAATGACTGTCTACGTTTTAAATCGTTAGCTCGTCCTTCTACACCTAATTCCGCCTACTACACCCGCTCTGTTATTACTTATGTAAGTGTTGTCATCAGTTCCTTTGTTCACCGGAAATGCCATGATCGTCATCTTAGCACTCCCTCCCGTTACTATATCCCTATTACACCCATTGTTAGATAGATTGTCACTTCCTGTATATGGCAGGAAATGTACAAGATGCCAAATTGGTATTAGGGATGCTTGAACGGTTCGGGTCGACCATCGGTTCGACCCGAACATTGGTTGTTCGAGGTTCGGCCGAATTTAGAACTTTTTGCTCAAAAAGTTCAGAATTCGGCAACCAGAACCGACCAAAATGCAATGGGACAGGAAATGGGCTTTAAAAGCCCATGATTGGACCAGAACCATTAGTAAAAGCCAATTAAGGGGGCAGGAGAATGCTAGGAATGTGATTGGATTGACTAGGGGGTCCATAGGCCAATCATTAGTGAATACACCCCCCAGTATATAAGATAGCCCCCGCCAAATTCCTAGCATTGTTATACAGGGAAATGGAAGAGAGTGGAAGCAGTTCTGTGACTTCTGCTACAAAGTGTCATTTAGCATTTATTAGTGTGAGGAAAGGGATATCTAGTGTACTTAGGGTGCTATTTTACACTTTAGTTAGATGCAAAAATTTAGTTTCTGTAGGGAAAGTGTTAAGTGCCAGGGTGACCGTAGTGTAGTGTAGGGTGAACTGACACTGACTGCTATGGCAGGGTGACCAAACCCTTCCATATCAGGGTGACCGCTATAGAGAAAAGCTAGTTTCTCTGAAGTCACTTTCGCTGCAGAAATATGGCCATGTATGTATATATACACCTGCACATATATAAGTGTGAAAGGAGCAGAAAACACTACTTGCGCTAATGAAATAATTAACACCAATATAGTTACGCTCCTATCACAGCTATATATGTCTAAGTGTAAAATACATATAAGTATGTGTATATATACCACTATAAACAAGTTCACATGCTTTGCCTGCCTCAAAAGAACCCAAAAAAATGCCCCAAAAAACGATAGCGCCAAAAAAAAAAAATGGCCAGGTGTGTTGTTGCAGGCATTTTTTTGGGGTGTTATAGGAGCGGAGCCATATTAGTGTAAATGATTTCATTAGCGCAAGCATATATTTCTGCTACTATCACACCTATATATGTCTAGGTGTATATATACACATATAAGTATGTGTGTATATATACCCGTATACAGAAGTTCAGATGTTTTGCCTGCCTCCAAAGAACCCGAAAAAATGCCCAAAAAAACACTAGCGCCAAAAAAAAAAAACGACCAGGTGTGTTGTTGCAGGCATTTTTTGGGGGTTTTTGGAGGCAGGCAAAACATCTGAACTTGTGTATACGGGTATATATACACACATACTTATATGTATATATACACCTAGACATATATAGGTGTGATAGTAGCAGAAATATATGCTTGCGCTAATGAAATCATTTACACTAATATGGCTCCGCTCCTATAACACCTCCTATAACACCTATATATGTGTAAGTGTAAAATACATATAAGTATGTGTGTATATATACCACTATACACTATCCAAAAACCCCCAAAAAATGCCTGCAACAACACACCTGGGCGTTTTTTGGGGCATTTTTTTGGGTTCTTTGGAGCCAGGCAAAACATCTGAACTTGTGTATACGGGTATATATACACACATACTTATATGTATATATACACCTAGACATATATATGCCCAAAAAAACGCTTGCTACTAAACCGACAAGGTGTTAAAAGAGAGAAGCCACTATCCTGTTCTATAAGTGACCTAATACAAACAATCTTTTTTTATGGTTCTGGACATGCTACAGAGCTGAAACTTCACATGTACACTTTTTAGACCCCCCAGATACTAAATCCAAAGACATTTTTTTTTTTTTTAATTTTTTCAATAAATGGCTCTCTATCAAAAATGACAATTTTTAAGAACTTTTTTTTGTGTGATTAATAGTCCCTGGGGTATGACCCAGAACCCTAGGCACTTTTTAGGGGCATTTATTGGGTTTTAGGGCTTCAAAATGGTGTTTTTTGATTACCGAAGTTTGGGTCCCATTGATTTTAATGGGGTTCTGAAATCCGGGCCGAACGTTTGGGAAGTTCGGATATTCTGGCCGAACCGAACTTTTGAAAAGTTCGATCATCCCTAATTTGGTATACTTTCCCATTATTTCTCTATATACTGTATATCCATTTTTATTACCCCATAAGTGAATGTATAATTAGGCAACACTAAATCAAGGAATAGCTGAATATATATATATATATATATATATATATATATATATACATATAGATAGATAGATAGATAGATAGATAGATAGATAGATAGATAGATAGATAGATAGATAGATAGATAGATAGATAGATAGATAGATAGATAGATAGATAGATAGATAGATTGCCATATTGGGGGAATCTTATTACATATTTACTAATCTAGCCTAAATACCCATCCCATAGAAATTCGTTATTTGGATGAATGTATGTGGTGTTGTTTTGAAAACTTGCCTTATGGTATTACACTATTGGAGTTCCTGCATGGAGTATCAACAGAAAGGAAGGAGGAAGCAGTCGGAAGACCGGCAGCGCTGGTGCTCCATAGGGCTGTGCAGCGGTTCTGCTCTCACAGATTCCTTTGAGCCATCCATCCTGGATTTCCCTGACAAGCAGACTGTTGCAAGATATGGCTGCTGAGCAGCAATGCGCTCCATTATCTCTTTGTGGGATCCAACTATCTGGTAAGGAGCCTCATTTTCCTTTGTGGTGGTGCGGCTCTAAAGCATGGTTTCCTTCCTGGGTGACTCCTGGTCTCCTCTCCACATTTCTTTTCATTCACATGGATATTTATATCTGGGACTTTAGTTAGATGATTCTTAAAACCATGTTCTGTTTTATTGCTTGCTTTAAAAAAATGAGTCATACAGTTCAGAGGAGGAGTTTTATGGGGCCGGCTTACAACTTTTCTGTTTGCCAGTGTTCCAAACCCAGAGGTGGCAATTTAATCCCATTTTTTCTAAATTACTGTGTCCCACAATGGACTCAAGATGTAAAAAAAATAGGATATTGTACTTATTTGAATGATTAACTTCGTTTTTTTTTTTTTTTTTTTTTATATAGCTGCCCGGAGTTTAGCTTTAAAAGGGCCTGCATTAATGCTTGCATATCTCTTTTTGGGATGTGAAAGAAAAACACCTTTTAGCACAAAATATGTCTGCAAAGGATGCACTCCTGTCATGCCTCTCCAGTACGTGAACCATGGAGAAATAGTACCAAAAAAAAAAAAAAGTGATTGGATACATTAACATTTTTTTTTTCACCACTACTTTTCCAGTATACTGTTTTTTTTCTAAATAACAAAATGCTATCATTTAGAGGTCGGATGAAAGATTTTGTGTAGTATAACACATTTGGTAGTGTACACATTTTTTCAAATATCTATACATCAGACCAAAATAAGAAACAAATTAGAAAAGAGGGACAGGGATTTGTTTCCAAAAAGTTACAATCCCTCAAAATGAAGGACAGTTTGGCACTATGGTACTAGTAATACTTTTTACCTCATTTTTTCCTTATTACAATTTTTAATTTACAAATCACACCAGTAAAAAAAAAAAATAATGATGGCTTTTTAGTTTACTATACTGCAGTTCCCAGCTTTTTGAAAATGTGGGAAAATGGCCAGAAAACTAATTAAGAAAAAAAAAAAGAAGAAACCAATAATCCATTTACAGTTTTTTTTTTTATATAAATTACTCCCTAAATATTATTTTCATCCCAACAGTGACTTAATATTAAAAAAAAACCTGCAAGAAAACAATTCAGCTTTTAGAGCCTCACAGGATTAAAACTGTATTAATATTAAGACATCAGATCAAATATTGTATCTTTTTTTTTTTTTACACCGGTATTTAGATTACAAATCTGCTATCATACACATACATGTGCTACGTGGAGAGAAAGCAGTGCAGGGGAAAATCTAGAATACTGGAGGGTGATCCATCATTCTAATTGACTTTTATTTTGTTATCAAAGAATTCTAAACGCTCCCCTCGGCAATACAGGAGCTGCATGCATTGTTGTGTTTTTCATCCTTTGGCTGTGCTGGAAGGAGAGTCATAGGTTACGGTGTGTTTCCTGTATTTACCAGGAAAGTGCAAAGCTTAAGATTTGATTAACAATTCAGGGTTACGTTTTAATTGATCTCGCCATTTTCTTTATGTTCTTCTGACATCCAGGGGGAATACCTTTACTCTGGTTGTCCCTCTGCAAGAGACCATCTTAACCGGCTTCTAAGCTATAATCCTGGCTGCTTTTAATAGAGTGATTAGCATTATTAATTTTATTCTGCAGTGCATTACAGAAAGCAGCTGACCATTTTATCAGCCTCCACCCCACTAAAGCTTCTAATCTAATGGTTCTGCTAGATGCCAGCTATGGATTTTAAATGGTGTCAAACTGACATCAGCAACCAACCCTATGCTTATCTTTCTGGCCTGCAGACACCACTGGTCCTGTTTCTTGTAATGGATTGATAAATTAAAACTTGGCCAATAGCTTTTGTTCTGTATCAATATTTTCAAACTCATTTTCATACTTTATTTTAATGAATAACTTTACCCTTCCTTTCATCTCATACTTCATAATGTTGCTTTAACCACTTGCCGACTGCCTAACGACAACGGCAGTCAGCCCCTCACAGGCAAAGTGACGTAGGTCTATGTCGCTAGCCTGTGAGGCTCTAGGAAGCGAGCATGCGCCGCCGGAGGCGCGCTCCTGCTCCCGCTCACTCGCGGACCCCCCCCGCACGTGTGGGTCCGCCGGGCACTCGCGATTGTCCTTTACAGCGGGAGAAAGGCAGGCGGCTAATGTAAACACAGCCGCCTATCATTCTCCCCTGTGTAAGAATGGAGATCATACGGTTCTACTATGTAGGACCGTTGATCTCTGTTCTTACACCTCAAGCCACATCCAATCACAGTTAGAAGCACGCCCCTAGGGACACACTCAACCCCTCCTTCTCAAATAAAGTTAACTGCTTCCCTGCCAGTGTCATTTTTACAGCAACAGTGCATATGTATAGCACTGATTACTGCAGTAATGTCACTGGAAACCCCAAAAGTGTCAAAAATGTCAGTCAAGGGTCTGATCTGTCCGCCGCAATGTCGCAGTCCCGCAAAAAAAAAACCGCAGATCGCCGCCATTACTCGTAAAAAAAAAAACAACAAAAATTACAAAAATCTTTCCCTTAGTTAGTAAACGCAATACCTTTTGCGCAAACCAATCAAAATACGCTTTTGCGATTTTTTTTACCAAACATATGTAGCATAAAACAAATTGACCTAAAATGTTGAAAAAATTTGATTTTTACATTTTTTTTTGGGGAATTTCATATAAAAAAATGTGAAAAATATTGTTATTTTTGCAAAATTTACGCTCTTTTTTTTATTTTTTTTATAGCGCATGATCAAAAAATCGAACAGGTGATCAAATACCACCAAAAGAAAGCTCTGTTTGTGGGAAAAAAAGGACGTCAAATTCGTTTAGGTACAGCGTCACACGACCGCGCAATTGTCCGTTAAAGTAACGCAGTGCCGAATTTCAAAATAGGCCCTGGTCAGGAACGGGGTAAAATCTTCCGGGGCTTAAGTGGTTAAAAAGGTTCACAGAAACTGGCCACATATGTAACCATATGATTGTCCAACCTCAGCATAATATCTTTTAGATTTTTTTAGGCCCTCACCCTACATAGTTTTTGGTAGATCTCAAGAAGAACTATCAATTTGAACATGTGTGGTCAGCTTTAGAGCTCCATTCTCCTTCTGACTATACACACCATCTTCTCGGGAATATCCTGAGATACAAACACATTAATTACTACAACACATTAGCCTCATCCTTCAACGCAGTAAACTCTTGTTTTTTCAACTGCCAACCCTTACACACCAAGGGGTCTATTTATAAAGCAGAGTTATGACCTAACCACCACCACACTGATGCTTAAAAAAAATCTTCCAGCTAATTTATAAAGCACAGAGTTGTGCTTTATAAATGAGCTTTCCGCTGTGCTTGCTTACTGACTTGGGCCTTTAAAGCAGACGAAGTCCCTTTCGCGGATGGGGAAAAAGTACTGGGAAGAGGAAAAAGGAGAAAACCTGTTACATGATCATGTGACGGGGCTCTCCTATCCTGGAGTTCTCTCTGCAATGTTATATAAAGAACAATCTGAAGGACGCAGCAGGCTTCACATCACGCTCTGCATTTTATACATAAAATGCAGACCCAGCATGGAGCAATCACCGCGGTGTCCTGCAGTGTATAGAGAATGGTATCTGCTCTCCATTTTTAAATGGACTCCCAAGTATACTAAAATGTTCAGATTGTGTTCCCAGGCGACTGAATAGCAATGAGAAACAAAAAGCATGACTAAAGAGGATTTCCTGTTGCAATACAGATATGCTCCACCTGAGCCCAGGACTGCTCTCTATCATTTGTCAAATGATCATTCTAGGACTGCTTTTTAATGACTAAAAAAAAATAATTACATTTTGAAAAAAAAAAACCCTACCTGTACATTGCGACATGTAAAAATTTTGTAAAACTACCTATAGTAACCTATAATTTAATATCACTTGTGGTTTTTAAAATATTTTAGCATACATTTTTTTTCTAAAGTAAATGATCTTTGTACTCCTACAATATGATCTCTGCTCCTGTCCACATGGGGGTTTTGGGTATTCCTGCCCATTTTAACCATTTCCAGTGCCTGTTGGCAAAATAAAAGCAAATAAATAAAGGTTAATGCTTTATCATTTGGCAAGTTACTCTGATTTTTGTTAAAAAATGAATACACACTTGACTAAACAAACCAATCAACTTACTATATCTGTCTTCTTTGGATCGATAACACATCTTTTTTAATGAAGTAGTATTCTTTAGGAACAAAATAAATAACAAAATATACACCAATGGAAATTCCAAGTAATGTACCACAAGAAAACAATAGCATGTACTATGCCAGACAGCCAATGCTCTTGATCAACATCGCTGGATCAAGATGAGGCTCAGGTAAGTATTAGGGAGGCTGAGGGGGGCTGCTGCACACTAAAGGTTTTTTTATCTTAATGCATAGAATGCATTAGGATAAAAAAAAAAAAAAACCTTCTGCCTTTAGAATCACTTTAACCACTTTACCACCAGAGGATTTTGCTGTCTTACGTCTGGGCCACTTTTTGCGATTTGGCACTGTGCGACTTTAACTGACAATTGCACGGTCATGCAACGTCGTACCCAAACGAAATGTATGTCCTTTTTTTTCCCCATAAATAAAGCTTTCCTTTGGTGGTATTTGATCACCTGTGCAATTTTTACTTTTTGCGCTATAAACAATAAAAGAGCGACAATTTTGAAAAAATAACAATATTTTTCAAATTTTTTTATATGAAATCCCCCCCCCCCCAAAAAAAATTAAAAATCTAATTTTTTTATCATTTTAGGCCAATTTGTTTTCTGCTACATATTTCTGGTAAAAAAAAAAATCGCAATAAGCGTATTTTGATTGGTTTGCGCAAAAGCTATTGCGTTTACTAACTAAGGGAAAGATTTCTGTCGTTTTTGGTGGGTTTTTTTTAACGAGTAATGACGGCGATCTGCAATTTTTTTTTCGGGACTGCGACATTGCGGGCGGACAGATCGGACCCTTGACTGCCATTTTTGACACTTTTGGGGGTACCAGTGACATTACTACAGTAATCAGTGCTATAAATATGCACTGTTACTGTAAAAATGACACTGGCAGGGAAGGGGTTAATTTTATTGGAGAGGGAGGTGTTAATGTATGCCTGGTGCTTACTGACATGTGTGGGGGGAGGTGACTGAGTGACACAGGGACAGATCGCAGGTTCAGCTATGCTGAACCCTGCAATTTGTCACTGTCTGTCACTTAGGAGATCCGCCCGCTCTGTTTACACAAGCGGGCGGATCTCCAAACTTGATTCCCCGACGATCGGGGAAGAGCAGCGGTGATCGCCACTGCTCCTCCCCTGGCCCGACTCCCGCTGTGACTGAATACAACAGGAGCGAGCCTCCGGCGGCGCGCGCGCGCCGCCGAGAGAGGGGAATGGTCGCCAGACGTTATCGAGCCACTTTGCCGCAGTAGAGCTCTAGTGAGCAGTGCGGAAGTGGTTAAGTAGGTCCATAGTCTGTATGTGAAGAAATTATATAGCAATAACTTATTGGATATGAAAATCTTTTGTTACCTCAATTTTAGAAATTTGGTTTTGAATCAGATATTTTACATGTACAATTTTTTAATTTAGAGGAGAATTGTCACAATCAAATACTTCTTCTTACTAAATATTGGGCTAAAATTAAAAAAAAAACCTTTGAGTGGCCATAAGCTTAGTTTCAATAAACTTGGTATTGGTTTTATATCCTGGGAAGAACTTTTGAGGAGCTCTGTTGGCGGTCTACTATTCTGACTTGAGTGAGTCTTAGTGATTCATATTCTATGCACACCCCCAACTGTCCCAGGTCCTACATGACTGTCCTAAGATTTCAACTAAATCTTAGGGTCTTGCCACTCCAAGCTGTGTCATGCTTTACAGCACCTGGGACCAAATCTATGCTGGCACTTTCTGGCAAAAAGCCCACCACCTGCTCAACAGTGCCTACATAGTTTTAGCACAGTAGAGAGATCAAGCAAAATGGACCAATAATCAGTTCAGATGAGTATCCACTGAGCACCAATGTTTTTTTTTTCCACTGACATCAAAGTATTTTTTTGCAGTGACTCCGATGTTTTTATTTTTGTTTTTTTTTTCTCACTAACACTATTGCTTTTTTTTACTGCTTTTTTAACTCACTGACACCAACCCTAAGACATTCTTCTTTCTTCCGCTGACCACAAACACCAGGCATTTTTTCCTCCCACTGACGTCAGGCCATTTTTTTTGTCCCATTGCCACTTATGCTGGGGTGAGTTTTCTTCCCCCCGGTGCTACATCAGATTTTCTTTCCTTTGATGCTCGGTCATTTATTCCTCCCACTGATTCTGTGTCATTTTATTTTCCTACTGCTGCTGCGTAATTTTTTTTCCTCTCTAATGTCAGGTCATTTTTTTTCCTCCCATGAAGCCTGGAGCATTTTGTTCTCCCACTGACCACTGCCAGGGAGATGTTCTTCCTTCCAATGATGCTAAGGGTTTTTTCCTCCCTCTGCCCAGTAATGTGAGGAGACCTACAATATACAGTATGTTCCTAACCTCTGAACTCTTTACACTATGTTTTGTCCTGCATAGTCCCGACCACAATTTTTGTTATCTCGACAGATGTTGGTTTCTATCTAGTTTCCAATTTTTATAAAAAGTAATAGTTGTTTAAGGTAGTGTTAGCTTTCTTTCTATATCCTTTTTTGTTTTGTATAAATTATAATTTTGGTTTACCTGTGTCTGTAAGTCTGTTAGCAGAATAGTCAAAGAGTATTTTATGGATGCAAGGACTGAGGCATAAGTGTATGCTGCAAATAGGTTTAGACTTTATTTACCATGACCCTTTAAGTCACTAACATTCACCACAATGTAGCAACTAGGGATGATCGAACTTTTGAAAAGTTCGGTTCAACCAGAACACCCGAACCTCCCAAAAGTTCGGCCCGGATTTCAGAACCCCATTGAAATCAATGGGACCTGAACTTCGGTAATAAAAAAACACAATTTTGAAGCCCTAAAACCCAATAAATGCCCCTAAAAAGTGCCTAGGGTTCTGGGTCATACCCCAGGGACAATTAATCACACAAAAAAAAGTTCTTAAAAATTGTCATTTTTGATAGAGAGCCAATTATTGAAAAAAAAATAAAAAAATAAAAAAAAAATTCTTTGCATTTAGTATCTGGGGGGTCTAAAAAGTGTACCTGTGAAGTTTCAGTTCTGTAGCATGTCCAGAACCATAAAAAAAAAAGATTGTTTGTATTTTGTCACTTATAGAACAGGTTAGTGGCTTCTCTCTTTTCACACCTTGCCGGTTTAGTAGCAAGCGTTTTTTTGGGCATTTTTTGGGGTCTTTTCAGGCAGGCAAAACATCTGAACTTGTGTATATGGGTATATATACACACATACTTATATGTATATATACTCCTAGACATATATAGGTGTGATACTAGCAGAAATATATGCTTGCTCTAATGAAATCATTTACACGAATATGGCTCTGCTCCTATAACACCTATATATGTCTAAGTGTAAAATACATATAAGTATGTGTGTATAGATACCACTATACACAAGTTCAGATGTTTTGCCTGCCTCCAAAGAACCCAAAAAAATGCCCAAAAAAACGCTAGCGCCAAAAAAAAAACGCCCAGGTGTGTTGTTGCAGGCATTTTTTGGGGTTTTTGGAGGCAGGCAAAACATCTGAACTTGTGTATAGTGGTATATATACACACATACTTATATGTATTTTACACTTAGACATATATAGGTGTGATAGGAGCGTAACTATATTGGTGTTAATTATTTCATTAGCGCAAGCATATATTTCTGCTACTATCACACCTATATATGTCTAGGTGTATATATACATATAAGTATGTGTGTATATATACCACTATACACAAGTTCAGATGTTTTGCCTGCCTCCAAAAACCCCAAAAAAATGCCTGCAACAACACACCTGGGCGTTTTTTTTGGCGCTAGCATTTTTGGGCATTTTTTTGGGTTCTTTGGAGGCAGGCAAAACATCTGAACTTGTGTATACGGGTATATATACACACATACTTATATGTATATATACACCTAGACATAGACATACAGCAAAGGGTCTGAATACTTAGGACCATGTGATATTTCAGTTTTTCTTTTTTAATAAATCTGCAACAATGTCAACAATTCTGTGTTTTTCTGTCAGTATGGGGTGCTATGTGTACATTCATGAGGAAGAAGAATGAACCTAAATGATTTTAGCAAATGGCTGCAATATAACAAAGAGTGAAAAATTTAAGGGGGTCTGAATACTTTCCGTACCCATGTATGTCTAAGTGTAAAATACATATAAGTATGTGTGTATATATACCACTATACACAAGTTCAGATGTTTTGCCTGCCTCCAAAAACCCCCAAAAAATTCCTGCAACAACACACCTGGGCTTTTTTTTTTTTTGTCGCTAGCGGTTTTTTGGGCATTTTTTTGGGTTCTTTGGAGGCAGGCAAAACATCTGAACTCGTGTATAATGGTATATATACACACATACCAGGCCAGGCCAGAGCACATTGGCCCCATAAAAGATGATAAAGGAAAAATGGCCACTGAGGACAGAGAAAAGGCGGAAGTGTTAAATAATTTCTTTTCTTCAGTCTTCACAAAGGAATCGGGGGGCTACACGAAACCCGCTTGTAAGGCCGAACTAAATAATACACCTCAGGAAGTGCCGCCATGGCTAACAGAGGATAGACTTAGAGCTAAACTAGAGAAACTTAACATAAATAAATCCCCGGGACCGGATGGCTTGCACCCGAGGGTTCTTAATGAGCTCAGCCAGGTGATTGCCAGACCATTATTCTTGATCTTTAAGGATAGTTTACAGACGGGTATGGTGCCAGCTGATTGGAAAAAAGCCAACGTGGTACCAATATTTAAAAAGGGGCCGAGATATATCCCGGGTAACTATAGGCCGGTCAGCCTAACATCAGTAGTCTGCAAAATTTTGGAGGGGATGATAAGGGACCACATACAAGACTTTAGTAATGAAAATGGTATTATAAGTAGAAATCAGCATGGATTCATGAAAAATCGTTCGTGCCAAACCAATCTGTTAACCTTCTACGATGAAGTGAGCTGCCACCTAGATAAAGGTAAGCCTGTGGATGTGGTGTATCTGGACTTCGCAAAGGCCTTTGACACCGTTCCTCACAAACGCTTACTGTACAAACTAAGGAAGGTAGGTATGGATCATAAGGTGAGTACCTGGATAGAGACCTGGCTCCAGGGGAGAGTCCAGAGGGTGGTGATTAATGGGGAGTACTCGGATTGGGCGGGTGTGGAAAGTGGGGTCCCCCAGGGTTCTGTCCTGGGACCAATCCTGTTTAATTTATTCATAAATGATCTAGAGGAGGGGATATCTAGTACAATCTCAGTATTTGCAGATGATACTAAATTAGGCATGCCAATATCTTCTATGCAGGATGTGGAAATCTTGCAAGCAGACCTGAACAAAATAACGGGGTGGGCAACCACATGGCAGATGAGGTTTAATGTAGAAAAATGTAAAGTAATGCACTTGGGTGCCAGAAACCAGAAAGCAAGCTATTCACTAGGGGGTGAACCTCTGGGTGAGTCTAGGATGGAAAAGGACTTGGGGGTACTGGTAGACAACAGGCTTGGCAGTGGCATGCAATGCCAAGCCGCCGCAAGCAAAGCCAACAGAATACTGGGATGTATAAAAAGGGGGATTCACTCCAGAAATAAAGAGATTATTCTCCCGCTCTACAAGACTCTGGTCCGGCCACATCTGGAGTATGCTGTCCAGTTCTGGGCACCGGTCCGCAGGAAGGATGTGCTGGAACTGGAGAAAGTCCAGAGGAGGGCAACAAAAATAATTAGGGGAATGGAGGACATCGGCTATGAGGAAAGACTACAAGCACTGAACCTATTCTCTCTGGAGAAGAGACGATTGAGGGGGGATATGATATCAATGTACAAATACTGTACTGGCGACCCTAGCATAAGGAACAAACTATTCAGAGAAAGGGAATACAATAAGACACGTGGCCACTCACTAAAACTTGAGGAAAGGCGGTTTAACCTTAAAGTGCGTAAGGGGTTCTTCACTGTAAGAGCGGTAAGGATGTGGAATTCTCTTCCACAAGCAGTCGTATCAGCGGGGAGCATAGATAGTTTCAAAAAACTATTAGATGTACACCTTAAAGACCACAACATACAGGGGTACACAATGTACGGTTAAAAGCAAACACACACGCATCATGGGTTGAACTGGATGGACTTGTGTCTTTTTTCAACCTCACTAACTATGTAACTATGTAACTATGTAACATACTTATATGTATTTTACACTTAGACATATATAGGTGTGATAGGAGCGTAACTATATTGGTGTTAATTATTTCATTAGCGCAAGCATATATTTCTGCTACTATCACACCTATATATGTCTAGGTGTATATATACATATAAGTATGTGTGTATATATACCACTATACACAAGTTCAGATGTTTTGCCTGCCTCCAAAAACCCCCAAAAAATGCCTGCAACAACACACCTGGGCGTTTTTTGGGGCATTTTTTTGGGTTCTTTGGAGGCAGGCAAAACATCTGAACTTGTGTATACGGGTATATATACACACATACTTATATGTATATATACACCTAGACATAGACATACAGCAAAGGGTCTGAATACTTAGGACCATGTGATATTTCAGTTTTTCTTTTTTAATAAATCTGCAACAATGTCAACAATTCTGTGTTTTTCTGTCAGTATGGGGTGCTATGTGTACATTCATGAGGAAGAAGAATGAACCTAAATGATTTTAGCAAATGGCTGCAATATAACAAAGAGTGAAAAATTTAAGGGGGTCTGAATACTTTCCGTACCCATGTATGTCTAAGTGTAAAATACATATAAGTATGTGTGTATATATACTACTATACACAAGTTCAGATGTTTTGCCTGCCTCCAAAAACCCCCAAAAAATTCCTGCAACAACACACCTGGGCGTTTTTTTTTTGTCGCTAGCGTTTTTTTGGGCATTTTTTTGGGTTCTTTGGAGGCAGGCAAAACATCTGAACTCGTGTATAGTGGTATACAGTGGGTACGGAAAGTATTCAGACCCCCTTAAATTTTTCACTCTTTGTTATATTGCAGCCATTTGCTAAAATCATTTAAGTTCATTCTTCTTCCTCATGAATGTACACATAGCACCCCATACTGACAGAAAAACACAGAATTGTTGACATTGTTGCAGATTTATTAAAAAAGAAAAACTGAAATATCACATGGTCCTAAGTATTCAGACCCTTTGCTTTGACACTCCTATATTTAACTCAGGTGCTTTCCATTTCTTCTGATCATCCTTGAGATGGTTCTACACCTTCATTTGAGTCCAGCTGTGTTTGATTATACTGATTGGACTTGATTAGGAAAGCCACACACCTGTCTATATAAGACCTTCCAGATCACAATTCATGTCAGAGCAAATGAGAATCATGAGGTCAAAGGAACTGCCTGAAGAGCTCAGAGACAGAATTGTGGCAAGGCACAGATCCGGCCAAGGTTACAAAAAGATTTCTGCTGCACTTAAGGTTCCTAAGAGCACAGTGGCCTCCATAATCCTCAAATGGAAGACGTTTGGGACGACCAGAACCCTTCCTAGAGCTGGCCGTCCGGCCAAACTGAGCTATCGGGGGAGAAGAGCCTTGGTGAGAGAGGTAAAGAAGAACCCAAAGATCACTGTGGCTGAGCTCCAGAGATGCAGTCAGGAGATGGGAGAAAGTTGTAGAAAGTCAACCATCACTGCAGCCCTCCACCAGTCGGGGCTTTATGGCAGAGGGGCCCGACGGAAGCCTCTCCTCAGTGTAAGACACATGAAAGCCTGCATGGAGTTTGCTAAAAAACACCTGAAGGACTCCAAGATGGTGAGAAATAAGATTCTCTGGTCTGATGAGACCAAAATAGAACTTTTTGGCCTTAATTCTAAGCGGTATGTGTGGAGAAAACCAGGAACTGCTCATCACCTGTCCAATACAGTCCCAACAGTGAAGCATGGTGGTGGCAGCATCATGCTGTGGGGGTATTTTTTAGCTGCAGGGACAGGACGACTGGTTTCAATCGAGGGAAAGATGAATGCGGCCAATTACAGGGATATCCTGGACAAAAACCTTCTCCAGAGTGCTCTGGACCTCAGACTGGGCCGAAGGTTTACCTTCCAACAAGACAATGACCCTAAGCACACAGCTAAAATAACGAAGGAGTGGCTTCACAACAACTCCGTGGCTGTTCTTGAATGGCCCAGCCAGAGCCCTGACTTAAACCCAATTGAGCATCTCTGGAGAGACCTAAAAATGGCTGTCCACCAACGTTTACCATCCAACCTGACAGAACTGGAGAGGATCTGCAAGGAGGAATGGCAGAGGATCCCCAAATCCAGGTGTGAAAGACTTGTTGCATCTTTCCCAAAAAGACTCCTGGCTGTATTAGATCAAAAGGGGGCTTCTACTAAATACTGAGCAAAGGGTCTGAATACTTAGGACCATGTGATATTTCAGTTTTTCTTTTTTAATAAATCTGCAACAATGTCAACAATTCTGTGTTTTTCTGTCAGTATGGGGTGCTATGTGTACATTCATGAGGAAGAAGAATGAACCTAAATGATTTTAGCAAATGGCTGCAATATAACAAAGAGTGAAAAATTTAAGGGGGTCTGAATACTTTCCGTACCCACTGTATATACACACATACTTATATGTATTTTACACTTAGACATATATAGGTGTGATAGGAGCGTAACTATATTGGTGTTAATTATTTCATTAGCGCAAGTAGTGGGTGTGTATATATACCCCCTATACACATGTTCAGATGTCATGCCTGACTCCAAACATGTGCTCAAAAAATCCCTATAGACGCCTGCAGCCAAAAAGCAAGCTGACAGGGGTGAAGCCATATTACTGCAGTGAAAGTGACTTCAGAGAAACTAGCTTTTCTCTATAGCGGTCACCCTGATATGGAAGGGTTTGGTCACCCTGCCATAGCAGTCACTGTCAGTTCACCCTACACTACACTACGGTCACCCTGGCACTTAACACTTTCCCTACAGAAACTAAATTATTAAAGCTAACTAAAGTGTAAAAGAGCACCCTAACTACACTAGATATCCCTTTCCTCACACTAGTAAATGCTAAATGACACTTTGTAGCAGAAGTCCACGAACTGCTTCCACTCTCTTCCATGTCCCTGTATAACAATGCTAGGAATTTGGCGGGGGCTATCTTATATACTGGGGGGCATATTCACTAATGATTGGCCTATGGACCCCCTAGTCACTCCAATCACATTCCTAGCATTCTCCTGCCCCCTCAATTGGCTTTTGCTAATGGTTCTGGTCCAATCATGGGCTTTTAAAGTCCATTTCCGGTCCCATTGCATTTTGGTCGGTTCTGGTTGCCGAATTCCGAACTTTTTGGGCAAAAAGTTCTAAATCCGGCCGAACCTCGAACAGCCAATGTTCGGGTCGAACTGATGGTCGACCCGAACCGTTCGATCATCCCTAGTAGCAACCCCAATTATGTTTTTTCTTTTCCAGATCTCTTTCTCAAGATCTGATGTTGGGACATAAATGGCACCTCATATCACTTTTGCTCTTCTTTTTGATTGTATTTAGATCAATATTTAAAACTCACTAACATTTTTTATTTTTATTTTTAATATCATTTTGCAACACACCCGTATTTTAGTATACTCTAATGACACGGAATCTTTTTTAACACGGTTTGCTTTTTTGTGTGCACCATATATCTGTACAGGAGATGTAAACAATGAATATCAATGAAGATATAATTGTAGCACATTTTATTGTTATATATGCAGTTTTCTTGTGCTTTGACCCTAGGGGAAATTATTGGATGTATAACAAAAAAAATAAATATAGAGTAAATGCACTATAGACAATATTATTCAAGACTCTAATAAATCATAGTTGTGTTTTTGGTACTGTTTAACATACATTTAATGGATGTCAATGTGCCTCAGTGGAGACCTGATACAATTATAGGTTTTATCCAACAACTTTTTTCCTTGGAAGGAGTTCAAGGGGCTCCAGATGGCTAGGGTCCTGGCTAGATGCTCAGTTTATTCTGGACCAATGGCTGAAAATATATTTACATTTTCAGAAAGGTGATTATCCAGGTTCATTTCACTTCTGACATAGTGCTGCAACTATGGGTAGGTCTAGTGGGTCACCAGGCCACTGATAAACAGTGGCCATTATGCATCACTAGAAGTTGTGAAAATTGGTCAGCTCTGGCCTCCAGCTAGTGATTGCTGAAGAGGGCTGCATGTTTGAGGGGTTCACAACATTTGTTGATAGGGTTTAGGTAAGGAAGAATACCAAGTGGCTTGTAGGACTTTCCATGGGCTGTTGTGGGTCCTAAGGAGGACACAGAGGGTTAGTTAATGGATGCTGCAAGGGAAGAGGAAGCAACAGTGTTGCTTTTACTTACTATTGGGGATTAGGCTGACCCCTTGTCCAGCAGACTTGGCAGCATTGACCATGTTGAGCATGACAAAAAGGATGGGGAACAACCCAATAGTGACTTCCTACTCACAGAGCTTTGCAATCTGCAGCTTTTATTTTAACCGACACTTGCTAATAAAGACACTTATACAAAAAAGTGCAGTGCTAAATTAACAGATACAGTCCAGTGATAGTGTATCCAAGATAATAAAGTGAGTCCCAGGTATTCGAAGGTTAAGCCATAAGTGTGAAACCATCAGAACTTATGCAGGTGATCAAATGAAGAAGAATCCCTTCACCAATGAAGTGGATAATGAATGTGCTCACCAGAGGTTATGGACCCAAGTACCGTATATAAAATGGGTCAGTTGAGCTTGATATTATCCATTGGTTTCCTGAACGGTGGCTGTATACAAGGATGTTCCCAAAAGTAGCGATATCAATATCCGGCAATATCCTATGAGGAAGTCAGATGTGATGAAACACGTCAGGGTCACGTTATTTGCCATCCACCATCATTCCTTTATTCTATATGCTGGTTTGCATGGATGTTTGTAAGTTTTCTTGATCCCTTTTTTAATAAATTTTATTGTAAGCGGTATCACAGTATGTTTGTGTTGTTTGGCTTACTTCCACATATGGACATCTAATTGAGAGATTTAGCCATCTTTGTTCAAGAATATATTGCTACTTTTAGGAACATTCTCGTATACAGCCACCTTTCGGGAAACCCATGGATAATATCAAGCTCGACTGACCCATTTTCTATATGGTACTTGAGTCCATAACCTCTGGTGAGTGCATTCATTATCCACTTTATTGGTGTGGGGATTCTTCTTCATTTGATCACCTGCATAAGTTTTGATGGTTTCACACTTATGGCTTAACCTTCGAATACCTGGGACTCACTAATATATATCAATTATTTTCACCCTTTTTGGTACACTATCACTGGACTGTATCTGTTAATTTAGCGCTGCACTTTTTTTGTATAATTGTTTGGACAACTTTATGTCAGTTGATGTGCTGGCAGCTTTGTTTATATGTTGGTTGGTGCAGTAAGAATTCTATTATATTATAAAGACACTTGCTAATAAAATACGTTGCGGGAAATATTTGACACATTATAAAGCAAATCTAATATGAAGAAAAAAAAAAACACTATTAGGTATAAAATAAAAATTCTAAATAAATTTTACATTTTTTGCTACCACCTCTAACCCCGCTGCCCTTGGGAAGAGGATCAATATAAATAACAATTTTCAACGGTGAAATAATACAAGTAATGGGACACATTAATTTGCAAACATTTTACTGAAAAAAGCACATTTTGTTGCTCACACAGTTTAATTATCTTAACCCCTTCATGATGAAAGAAAAATAAATCCTAACACCCAAACCCAGTTTTGCTATTTTGACATGTGTTAAGCTGGCCATACATTATATAATTTTCTTATTCCATTTCCTTTAGATTTACCTTCAACTATGTAGCGCAATCGCCTGCCGGACTGCATACAAATTGAAGTGTTTAGGTTTGACCTCATATTATATGGTTTTGGTAAATCTAAAGGGAAATTGCAAGAGAAAATTGTATCAGTTATGAGCAGCCTTGTTACACATGCATTGTTGTCTGTTTACTATTAACAATTTCGTCCCTTCCTCAAGCCATAGCTAGGGGATGCTCTTTTTAACTAGTCCCCCTTGTGCTCAGAACAGAAACTAAAGACACACTGAAACTTTAGTTTCTGTTCTGAGCACATGTATTGCTGGTGCTACTATAATATTTCTGACCTGATGTTCATCTGTAAAGATCTGCACAAGCTTTGGACTAAAGTTTTCTTCAATCTGTCATTTGGATCGAGTCACTGTCTGTCAATGCTGCTGAGATTGTAAATAATAGCTCTCTCACCACAACTTGATTAGTCATAGAGATTAAACTCACAATGCTTAGATTGGAGAAATAGAGCAGCTAGTACAACTGTACATATCATTGGAACTACTTAGTGTATCCAGGTGAATTATAACTTTTTTAAGACAAATTGAGCTTTTATTTGGTGGTAAAATGGTAATGAATATCCCCTGATTTTTTATTTTTTATTTTATTATCAAAGGAAAACTGGAACAAACTTTAGCTGCATATTTATTTTTTCATTTAGTTGCAAATTTCTGGCTATTGCCATAAACTACCACCAAAAAACCACCCCAAAATAAATTCTCCTGCTCCTGAAGATCACAATGATACTACTAGTATACACACTAGTATGTGTATATTATTTGTTGTTTGTACCTATAGTAGAGCCCAGTATTGTGCATTTTGCTTTTTTTTTATCTTACATAAAACACATTGCCACTAACGTACACTGATATTTAATTTTTTTTTTTTAATCCTACCTGAAATACACTGACCCTAACCTTTGACCCTGACATGGACTCTGAGCGTGATCTTTGACTCTAACCTTGACTCTAACCCTAACCCAGACCAAAAATAAATCCTGATCTAGGTGTTACCTTATTTTTCACTTTTATTTTTTTACTTTTTTATTGTTTTATTGTTTATGATTTTTCTCCTCTCCTCCTCTAGCAAGGAGAAAAAAGATATAATGTGTCTTTTCCTCCATGTAGGAAGAAAAGAAACACAAGGGCAAGCTGTACAGTGACTGGTCACTGTGATAATCAGTCAAAGGCTATCACAGTGATCAGGTGATCTGACTGGAACCAGTCTTCCCAGTTCCCGATCATTAGTACGAGGCATGGAGCTATCGGTGACAGCTCCAGGGAGAGCAGAGGAGCAATAGGTATGAAGAAAATGAGTATGCTTGTAAAGCTTATGGACTTTACAGTCCCCTTTAGATCTACCAACAATATTTAATACGAAAGCCCATTTGACTGAATACTGAATGAATAGTCTAAACTGGCTCCCATATTTCAAAGTTTTGTACAGTGAGATTGCAACATGTATGGGAATCTTAAAATTGAAGTGTTGGATTAAAAAAAAAAGATTCATACTGGTGAATGATGCATCTGTCCATTGCCACCTGCAGAATGCCGATGACTGTCAGTCTGCTCTGCCCCTCGAGTGCTCCCTGGAGCACCAGGCTGTGGAGGGGGCAGGAGCGGCTGGCATAGGTTTTTAGCGACTTGTTAAGAGGCTGAGCCAGCTGACCATCAGGCATCTGAATAAATCCTGACATTAAAGGCAGGATCTCTCCAGAGACTGGTCCGGCTGAGTGACGTCAGCAGGCTTTAGCCCACTGTCAGCTGAATACAGGTCACAGGAGTGCAGAATGAAGTGCACTCCTGTGATCCATCAAAGAAATAGGGTCAAAATAGCTTTGGCCCTACTGCTCCTTTAATACAGGTTTGCATGAATGTGTGGATATATGCACACCCAGTGGTTGCCATCCTCTTTATCTATCTGCAAAAGCTTACAATTTGAGTCCCATACAGGTGTTGCGATCCTAGTTTGCAGTATGCGCAGAACAAATATTACTGCTTTTTTGTCCCTATAGTCCAATAAAGTGCACTATTGTGCTAGCTAAGATTCTACCTAAAAATAAAATACACACACAAGAAGTACAGTGTTTTAAGCACCACAACTGCTCACTAATTCATGAAACACACATACTCCAAACAAAGAAAAAACCTCCAAAAAGATCTCCTCTGCTGAACCGAAAAAGGCATTGTATGTAATTTAGGCATTTATGACTGTACCCTCCAGTCACAAGGTGCAGCATTTGAAATTGTGTTTCTAAATTTGGCATGGTCAAATTCAGCACTTCTGTGCACATGCATTTTGTTACAAGCATGCACGCTGTCATACCCTCTATTCAGCATGGACTATGGCAATATCAGTTTTAACAGTTTTTAACTGTTACCTTTTTTTTTTTTATAATGAGCACAGTTACAGTATATTTAGTGATGTTATTCAGTCTAAGCTGGCAGACGTTTCATCGTCAAAAACAATTCATGAAAAATGTATTTTTTCATTTAAGTATGCCAGTAACTAGCTGATGTACACCTTTTAGCATCTTTTAGCAAATCTTATTTTTTTATTCCTTTTTGCAGCCAACCTTTCTTATTGAGCTGCTGCTCTCACCAAGCTCTATGATGCAGAATTATGTGTTTTCTTTTACCCGAATGGCTGTTACTTTTACTATGGCTGATCAGCTGCAGACAAAAGCTGCAGACCACAACAGTGCAGTTGGCAACAGATCTGTTAAAAAATGCCCACAATGCAGAGCTTTTTCTATTCACTGACTATTCAAGTGCTTGTGTACTGTCCTGACGCTGGCCAATTTCTGCCAAAAACATAACATATACAGTCTATATTGGGAACATTTTGGGAATAACTTGTGATACAGTGATGAGAGGGGGTTTGGGAAAAGTGGGGTTGTGTTTTTTTGCATTTTATTAATCTTTTAGGACAATGCAGTGTGGAAGTACGAAAAAAAAAAAAAAAAAAAGAGCTCAAAAACTATACTATGAAATGGTTTTGCCTCTGGCCAATTGATATGATGATGAGGGCTTTAGCTTTATTTTTTTTCCTAGAGATTTTAGATCTGTTGTAGCTGCTAATTACACTGATCAATTTCAGGCTAGGGATGAGCTCCCAGTTCTAGCTGAATTTTGCTTGTTTTGGTGCTTGTGTGAACACTGAACTTATACTCTCATACTGGTCACTGGAAGTTCAACATTGCACCTCATGACAAAGAACTCTTGGAGGATCTGAAAAAAAGAATTGTTGCTCTACATAAAGATGGCCTAGGCTATAAGTTTCACCCTTCACTGAGAAGTTTGCCAAGACCCTAAAACTGAGCTGCAGCACAGTGGCCGAGACCATACAGTGGTTTACAGGACAGGTTCCACTCAGAGCAGGCCTCGCCAGGGTCGACCAAAGAAGTTGAGTGCACATGCTCAGCGTCATATTCAGAGGTTGTCTTTGGGAAATAGATGTATGAGTACTGCCAGCATTGCTGCAGAGGTTGAAGGGGTGGGGTCAGCCTGTCAGTGCTCAAACCAAATGCTGCACACTGCATCAAATTAGTCTGCATGGCTGTCATCAGTGGCGGAGCCAGAGGGTTAGCTGGGGTGGCAATTGCCACCCCAGAAAAAGTCCCTGCCACCCCTGTTGCCACCCCGATCCTGGACAGGTGCATGGCTGGCAGCGGAGGAATCACAGGCAGTGGTGGGATCAGCCGGTTCGCAGAACCGGCTGATCCCTCTAAGCTGGCGGCCAGGTTCAGGGAGCAGCAGAGCAGTGCGTCCCGAGGCCGAGCCCGCCCATTCTGTGACAATAGCGAATGAAAATTCGCTATTGTCACATGGATCCTCCTCCGGCCAATCAGGAAGCGGGTCCTCCCACTTCCTGATTGGCCGAATGGCAAACGCCGTGCCATTGGTCGAGGAGGCGCCGGCGGGAGGACTGAGAAGACGCAGGGAGCCGCGGACCGACCGATGAGAAGCTGCTGTGATGACCGTCCGTGAGGTAAGTAAACCGGTCTCGCGGGGGGGGGGGGGGGACGCTGGGACGCTGGCACTCTGCAATGATTGCGGGCAAATGCTGTGGCACTCTGCAATAATAATTGGGGGCAAGGCCGTGGCACTCTGCAATAATAATTGGGGGCATTACTGTGGCACTCTGCAATAATCATTGGGGGCATTACTGTGGCACTCTGCAATAATCATTGGGGGCATTACTGTGGCACTCTGCAATAATCATTGGGGGCATTACTGTGGCACTCTGCAATAATCATTGGGGGCATTGCTGTGGCACTCTGCAATAATCATTGGGGGCATTGCTGTGGCACTCTGCAATAATCATTGGGGGCATTACTGTGGCACTCTGCAATAATCATTGGGGGCATTACTGTGGCACTCTGCAATAATAATTGGGGGCATTACTGTGGCACTCTGCAATAATCATTGGGGGCATTGCTGTGGCACTCTGCAATAATCATTGGGGGCATTGCTGTGGCACTCTGCAATAATCATTGGGGGCAATTCTGTGGCACTCTGCAATGGTTGGGGCCCTGCATTGAAAGGGGGCACGCTGGTGTCTCTGCATTGAAAGGGGGCACGCTGGTCACTGTGCATTATAAGTGGGGCATGCTGGTCACTGTGCATTGAAAGTGGGGCATGCTGATCACTGTGCATTGAAAGGGGGCACGCTGGTCACTGTGCATTGAAAGGGGGCACGCTGGTCATTCTGCATTAAAAGGGGGCACGCTGGTCACTGTGCATTGAAAGGGGGCACGCTGGTCATTCTGCTGGGAAAGTCGGAACTGGTTACTAAAATTTTTGAATCCTACCACTGATCACAGGGGATCGCCGTACGGGGGCTGCGGAGGGAGGCGGATGGAGAGCTGGTAGGCAGAGGGAGGGAGGAGGAGCGGAGTAATCACAGGGGAGCGGCGAGAGCCGATCCATCCCACAAGACAGGAAGACCGGTGAGTCATGAGCAGTGCGCGCCGCCCACTGATGATGTCATGCTGCACGGGTGCCCGGCCTAAAAAATTCAAATGCCAGGAGGCGCCAAGCCGCGGCGGGCAGATGGGAAAGACAGACAGCGCAGACCCGACCACTCAGAATGGATTGGACACACAAAGCCCTGACCAGTGCCACTAGCTGACACTGAGCACACCTTGCCCTGGCTGCAGCCCCCTGGTAAGTGAGTGAGTGTAGTCAGGAGTGTAAGCATGCATGCCAGTTTTAACTTAGAATGAGTCTCACCACCTGGCCTGCAACATGCATCCATTGCTTGGCTGGCTGCTATCGATGTGATGTCCACTGGCAGGCACAGGCAGCAGTTATCATACAAGAATGGCAGTGGTGAGATTGTACAGAATCACAGATGTGATTCCTGTCTGTATCCTCTGACCACCACCACCTGTATCCTGTCTGTATCCTCTGATCGCCACCTGTATCCTGTCTGTATCCTCTGATCGCCACCTGTATCCTGTCTGTATCCTCTGACCACCACCACCTGTATCCTGTCTGTATCCTCTGATCGCCACCTGTATCCTGTCTGTATCCTCTGATCGCCACCTGTATCCTGTCTGTATCCTCTGACCACCACCACCTGTATCCTGTCTGTATCCTCTGACCACCACCACCTGTATCCTGTCTGTATCCTCTGATCGCCACCACCTGTATCCTGTCTGTATCCTCTGATCGCCACCTGTATCCTGTCTGTATCCTCTGATCGCCACCTGTATCCTGTCTGTATCCTCTGATCGCCACCTGTATCCTGTCTGTATCTTCTGATCGCCACCTGTATCCTGTCTGTATCCTCTGATCGCCACCTGTATCCTGTCTGTATCCTCTGATCACCACCACCTGTATCCTGTCTGTATCCTCTGACCACCACCACCTGTATCCTGTCTGTATCCTCTGGCCACCACCACCTGTATCCTGTCTGTATCCTCTGACCACCACCACCTGTATCCTGTCTGTATCCTCTGACCACCACCACCTGTATCCTGTCTGTATCCTCTGACCACCACCACCGGTATCCTGTCTGTATCCTCTGACCACCACCACCTGTATCCTGTCTGTATCCTCTGACCACCACCACCTGTATCCTGTCTGTATCCTCTGACTACCACCACCTGTATCCTGTCTGTATCCTCTGACCACCACCACCTGTATCCTATCTGTATCCTCTGATCACCACCACCTGTATCCTGTCCCTATCCTCTGACCACCACCACCTGTATCCTGTCTGTATCCTCTGACCACCACCACCTGTATCCTGTCTGTATCCTCTGACCACCACCACCTGTATCCTGTCTGTATCCTCTGACCACCACCACCTGTATCCTGTCTGTATCCTCTGACCACCACCACCTGTATCCTGTCTGTATCCTCTGTTCGCCACCTGTATCCTGTCTGCATGCTCTGATCACCACCTGTATCCTGTCTGCATGCTCTGATCGCCACCTGTATTCTGTCCGCATGCTCTGATCGCTACCTGTATCCTGTCCGCATGCTCTGACCGCCACCTGTAAGGCTAATATGTATTCTGCCACATATTTTTTGTAAAAAATCCTAAGTGTATTTTGATTGGTTTGCAAAAAAATTTATTACATCTACAAACTATGGAACTTTTTTTTTATTAATTGTTTTTACTAGTAATGGCAGCGATCAGCGATTATTAGAGGGACTGCGACATTGCGGTGGACGAATCTGACACTAAATGACACTTTGTATATTGACCCCCCAAATTAATACCTAGCCACCCCTTTGCCACCCCTGTTTTAAAAGTCTAGCTCCGCCACTGGCTGTCATCCCAGAAGGAGCCTCTTCTAAAGATGATGCACAAGAAAGCCTGAAAATGTTGGCAGAAGACAAGCAGACTAAGGACATGGATTACTGGAACTATGTCCTGTGGTCTGATGAGACCAAGATAAACTTGTTTTGTTCAGATGGTGTCAAGCGTGTGTCGCAGCAACCGGGTGAGGAGTACAAAGACAAGTGTGTCTTGCCTACAGTCAAGCATGGTGGTGGGATTGTCATGGTCTGGGGCTGCATGAGTGCTGCCGCCACTGGGGAGATACAGTTAATTGAGGGAACCATGAATGCCAACATGTACTGTGACATACTGAAGCAGAGCATGATTCCCTCTCTTCGGAGACTGGGCCGCACGACAGTATCCCAACATGATAACGACCCTAAACACACCTCCAAGACGACCACTGCCTTGCTAAAGAAGCTGAGGGTAAAGGTGATGGACTGGCCAAGCGTGTCTCCAGACCTAATCCCTATTGAGCATCTGTGGGGCATCCTCAAATGGGATGTGGTCTCAAACATCCACCAGCTCTGTGATTTCGTCATGGAGGAGTGGAAGAGGACTCCAGTGGCGACCTGTGAAGCTTTGGTGAACTTTATGCCCAAGAAGGTTAAGGCAATGCTGGAAAATAATGGTGGCCACACAAAATATTGACACTTTTGGTACAATTTGGACATTTTTACATAGGGATGTACTCACTTTTGCAGCCAGCGGTTTTGAATTAATGGCTGTGTGTTGAGTTATTTTGACAAATTTACACTGTTATACAAGCTGTACACTCACTACTTTACATTGTAGCAAAGTTTAATAGAATAAAATATTTACAAACATTTGAGGAGTGTGCTCACTTTTGTGAGATACTGTATGTGGATCCTTTAGTATAACCTTCACAATCCCCTTTGGGTACTCTCTCCCCTTTGGCTTTTCTACCTCAGTATGAGCCACTAGATTCCACAAGGACAGTAATTTGGCAGGTACTCTTTGCAGTTTTGGGGACCTGTTGTTAACTGGGGACTCCTAATTACAGCTATCAATAATATAAAGATCTGGGCTATCATCCCCTGGTAACACCTGGACCACTTCCATGTGGAAAAATTTGGGTCTGTTTATATTGATATGTACGGTATGTCCACACTGTTTTGTTGTGATTTCATGAAGGTTTCATAAAACCTTTTTTAAAGATTTCATAAACCTCACCTTTGTGAGATTATACACATTTAACTATGTATCTGTTTACACGCTGTATTGCTTCTTGCTTTATTAATATTTTTGGTTTTGTGTCCTTTTATAGATTAATTCCTCTTGAACACAACTCCTGAAGAAGTGGATCCCCCACAAAACATGTAGAGTATGATTGGAGATTTAATATGAGATGTTCCCCCTAATTGGGTGGATGCACTAATATCCAATCTGTACTAAAGGAATTTCTCCTTGAATTATCTCTTTATTTGTAGTTCATTTTAATGGCCTATGTGCCTTTAGTGGACAATTACAATATTCTGTGTGTTGTTTACCCTCCTCCTATTATGGGTGGTTCTTTTAACATTTGTTGAGGTAATACATTTTTGTATTTTTATATAACCATTGTGTTGTAAGTCTTTGCGGTACCATGAAAGTCCTCAGTGCCTCAACTCAGTCCTCCACTCCTTTAATGGTATAAAGAAGTCACCAAAAGTCATTAGTGGCCATATGACATTTGCTTACCTGTACCAGAGTCATTAAATGCTTAACCTGGCCCTAGATTTAAAGGTACGTGCACTTGAGACCTTTGTAGTGCGCGCCAAACCCCAAAGGCGAGAGAGTGCCCAAAGAGGACGGTGAATATTGCACTGAAGATTGCACATATCATCACTTAACTTTTATAAACTTTTGATTTGTAGAGGACTGATTTATCTGGAGGTTTGTCATGATTTTGACATAACATATGTACGTTTCTTTGAGAGTTATTACACTATTTAGATATTATATTTAAGTGCAAGATTATTATACATTGATGTGTTTTTTCACTTTTATGCTTGCAGCTTGGCTGTTCAGTCTGTGTGCATCACTTATTTATTCAACATCCTTGTCCAATCCAATTTAAAGGGATTGTAAAGGCAAAAGGTTTTTTTTTTTTTTTTCTTACCTTAATGCATTACCTTCTGTGTACAGCAGTCTCCCTCAGCCCCCCTAATACTTACCTGAGCTCATCTTTATCCAGCGATGTTGCAGCAGTGTCTCAGCTGCCCAGGACTCCCCTCCTCAATGGCAGAGACAGCAGCGTGGCACAGCCAGCCAGCCAATCAAGAGAGCCAGGGGGCGGGGCCTGTCTGAATGGACACAGGGAGCTGTGACTCGCTTGCTAGGGGCCAGGAGAGGCAAATGACTTGAGAAAAGGAAGATCTGGGTCACTCTGTACAAAACCACTGCACAGGGCAGGATCAATGAATCAAGCCCAGACACATTCGTCATCCACATATATACACATCCTCTTTAAGATAACCCTAACCTAGTCTATAGTCCAACACCTACCACTAAAGTGTATACCTGGACTACCTTACCAGGTGGTGAAGCTGTGAGCCACAAAACTACACAGTTGGCACCGATATTTTAGTGCCAAGATTTTAATGCACAAAGCTAGTGCATTGCCATAAGGTGCTTCTGAATGCTGTGGAGAAGTGCTGTAATGTAGTGATGGAATGGCAACAATAAACATAAAGGAAGGTCTGATGTGCTTTGCTAAGTTCAGCCATTCAGGGGCACCACAAAGTTGGGACCACTTCCCCATGCATACTAAGTCTATAGTATTCAGCTTTCTTCACCGAGCAAGGTGCCCTCACTAGCATACCAGCCTCTCTCAGATGAAACACAGATTCGCAAGTGTACTAGTATTATAAAAGTACTTTTAGACTGACCCGAAAGGCCTTTTGCATCCTGCTCACAGCCTGCATCAGACTGTAAAAGAGACAGGGCGTCTAAAGCCGGTCCTTCAGGATATTAAACTACCCCATCTGGAGTTGCAGCCCTATTCAGAGCCCATGGCATCCGACATCCAACATTGAGCTAGTTCTGGGTTGTTTGGCCCCCGTGCCCTTTCTTACTAGGCTCCTCCCATCCTGGCACTTATATGGACACTAACTCCACCCATTACATCTCAAGAGGAGGGTTTTCTTTTAAAGAGGCCTTACAGCCAATTATCTAATTCCCTCTACCATACTATATTGAGAATAGAGCCACCTAGTGGCAGACAGCCTAACTGCACCTGCCAAAATGGGCAAAGCAACCAAGGCAGGGACTTTTAACACAATAGATTTTGATGGGGCTTCTCTGTACCTATTGCAGACTTTATCAATGTCAGTCAAAGGCATTGTTGGTTGGGGGGGGGGGCGGTGCAAAGCTACTACTTTGCCTAGGATGTCATTTTGTGTCAGATTCTCTGGTTTACTAGAGCATGTCATCTGCTCCTAGGATACATTGTTAAGGCCTGAACGGTCAATTGACAGGCATGAACAATCTTGTGCATGGAAGAGGAGGGTTTGCAAATGTGTGCAAACTAAACCCTTTGGTTTTAACCTGAACTGTTAGACAGGGTAATTCGGTTTGTTGCAAACTGGCTAGTAAGTGAGCTGGGAACTACTGTTGGTGAATTGGTGAGGGGATGCACTGGATACTTTCACTGCCATTGTGCTTTTCCTGGGTGTCCAGTACGTTCCTATATCTTTAAGGAGGGGTGGGCTCCCTCCAGGTATACCTGCCCCTATTCTATCCATTGCTATACATGTGCTCCAGCATTGTAGACTCTCAAAATGTATAAAGTTAGGATTGCAGTACACTGGAGTGCAGTGATGTGGCCTCTGCAGCTTATGCAGGTATTTGCAAATGTGTGCAAAATAAACCCCGTTGATTTTAACATGAACCTGTTAGGGTAATTTGCTTTGTTGCGGGCTGGCTGGTAAGGGAGCTGGGAATTTTTGTTTGCTCTTTTTTTACTTGCGTCGCCCTTCCATGTGCTTCTTTGCTGCAAAGGCCAGTTATAGATTGGGGTGGTTGCAATTTGTTTGTACAGGAGGATGAATTTGTCAACCCAGTGTAAGCTTTGACACCATCCAATATATAGTTTAAACAGGGCTTCAACTTTGGATTCTGATGGAGGAATGGAGCAGCAGGACAGTGCGGAGAAGGTGGGTATTAATGGGTGAAGGGATTTCTTTTAACAAGGGATCCTGTCCCTTTATCATACACAGTATGGTAAAGGGACATATCATACAGTACTATACTGTAACTGATTAAGCAGGAGTGGCTACATTTTTCTTGCTATCAATTAGGCTCAGAAAATTTCCACACCATACAGCTATATGAGTACCAGTATTTAGTAGACTGGCTTTTTCTTGCAGAATATTTTAACAGTAATTCCAATTTTTGCTCCATAAAATGTGGCTTTTTTTTATACACAATATACTGTGACACCTGCAACAGCAGTAAACACTTGCTATGATAAATTGCCAAATTTCCATCCAATTTCAGAGTTGCAGTTTACAGAATGTGAGAAATATGCTAATATATGTGATGAGCAGTACACAGGCTCTTGCTGAAAAGCTGTATTCATCACCTTCCAATGCAAGATGCCTGCTAGCTGCACAGCGACACTGTCACCACTGTCACCGCTCGCAAGCCGTTTCCGGCCCACCACACCTCATTCCCTTTACTATCATCTCCAATGTAATTTGAAAGCTGAGAACCACATGGCGTAATATATTCCAAGTAATAAATCTCTGTCGCTTACATCCGCACACTACATGGCTGGAACAATAGACACTCTCCAGCCAAACGCTGTATTTATTTCACTTATACATTTGACTGCTTTACTGTCCTTGTTACTGTGAGTCAGCAAAATGGAGGCTATTTCTCAGTGAAGGGTGAAATCAAGAAATGAGAGTATCACATTGTGAGCTGCGCAGTTGTGGTAATTAAGCTGTGTGGTGGAATATAGATTAGAAAGTGGAGGGGGGAGGGGGGGGGATGTGTGTTGCCCAGGTTGAATTATGATTTGGATTAAAAATAACTGACTGAGCCTCAGGCAACACTTATAGCGGTTCGCTAACTATTCTGCACCAAATGTAGGTGACTGCATTACCTTAATTTATATCTTACTTCTTATTTATAGGCAGCTGCTTAAAGCAACAGCTCCGAGAACCCAGATAGGAATTGCATCTAAAACTGACTGTATAATAAAAGCCCCGGTACAATTTTACATAAGCAACCCTTTACTGAGAAACAAAAAAAAAAATATTTATTGGTCTCTGTGGCTCTCAAACTTAAGGAAAGTGGTTATCTCACTGGTAATGTTTTAATGTTGATATAAATGATCTGCACTAGGTGGCTGCTACACTCCAGAGGATCTCCACAGTCTCCTTGGCTTGGGGTCCAATGTAACAACAATTGAAGTGCCACACCATTGCTAAGAGGTCCAGATACAACTTTATTCCAACAAAAGTCAGGGGGACAATCCAAAAAGTGTCAAACGTGTTTTGGGGGTCCAAGCATGCTGTTGACAAGGCCTGTGCTTGCAATCACACTGGAAAAAATGACAATAACTACTTGCCTACTGGGCACTTTCACTCCCTTCCTGCCCAGGCCAATTTTCAGCTACAAGCGCTCTCACACTTTGAACGACAACTGCGCGGTCACGCAATGCTGTACTCAAAATACATTTTTATCATTTTTTTCACACAAATAGTGCTTTCTTTTGGTGGTATTTAATCACCACTGGGTCTTTTATTTTTCTACAGAAAAAAAAAAAAAGACTGAAAATGTTGAAAGAAAAAAAGTTTTTCTCAGTTTCTGTCAGTAAATTTTGTAAATGAGAATTTACCTCTATCACTGATGTGGGCTGATGAGGCAGCACTGATGGGCACTGATGAGGTGGCACTGAAAGGCAATGATTAGGCGGTACTGATCAGGAGGCACTAATATGCCACACTTATGGGCACTGATAGGTGGCACTGATATCCGGCACGGATGAGCACTGATAGGAGGCACTGATGGTTTGGCAATGGTGGGCACTGATGAGCACTGATAGGCATCACTGATGGGCACTGATAGGTGGCACTGGTGGGCAGCACTGATGGATATCACTGATGGGCAACACAGATGAGCAGGCACTGACGGGCACTGACTGGCATCACTAGTGGGCACTGATTAGGGTCACTGATGGACACACATAGGGGTCACTGATAGGCACTGATTGGTGTCACTGATGTGCATTGTTGGGGCTTTACTGTAATCAGGGCACTGATGATCAGTGCCCTAATTACCTGTCCTGGTCACCCCTTCGCGGAAGAGCCACTGATTAGCTCTCCTCGACACACACTCTGACAGTGTGAGGCGAGGAGCGCCAATAAAAAGGCACTTCTGCATTTACATGTGACCGGCTATGATTGAACACAGCCAATCACATGGGTAAAGAGCCCCATCATTGGCTCTTTACCAAGATCGGGGTCGCACCGTGTCCTAGGAACATGGTGCAGCCGTGATCGTCGCGCTGCGCGCCCCCGCAGGCTCGTGAGAGCGGACGTTCTGGGGCACTGTAATATGATATCGTCCCAGAACGAGAGCCATGCTGCTCCGCCGTTATTTAACAGTGGGCGGGCAGCAAGTGGTTAAAAGTGGTCCAGGTCACTTTTACTCTATTCACATTGTTGTCAATCAAGTCCTAATGAAGTAGGCGCTCTTGGACCCCCAAAACACGTTGAATATTTTTTGAACTGTCTCCCTGACTTTTACTGGAATCAAGTTGTATCTAGATCGTTTAGTGGTGGTTTGGTGCTTCAATCTCAACTTCTGTGGCTTGGCTCTAAGAGCTCATGCACAGAGGATGTTTTTACAGCTGCTGTTAGGGGCGTCTGACATTTTTTTTTTACTGCCTCTAAACATGGTCCATGTTAGCCTATGTGTCCATGCACATAAACTTTCAAAGGCGTTTAGAGGCATTAATCTTTAGGGGCAGTAGAAAAAAACGACAGCCCGTGTGTCCAGGAGCAAAGGCTGTTGAGCTATTAAGACGCAAAATGGCAAAAAGCGCTGCTAAATGCTGTAAAAAGCTTTTAGTCGCGTTTAGCTGCTTTTGGCGTTTTTAGACATTTATACATTATAGGGGGTGTTTTTACTGTAAAAACGCCCAAAAATGCTAACACGAAAAAAAACGCATAAACGTCCATAAACGCTAGTCAAAAACACGGCTAAAAGCACGTTTTTACAGGTGCTTTTTCCTGGCAGCAGTGCTGACATTTTTTAAAAGTCCTGTGTGCAGATGATCTATTGTGAGACGAAACGCGTTGGGTCAGCTATAGGTGGTGCTGCTACTTTGTCTACTACTTATGAGCACTTTTTTTCTCATCGATACTGTAAGTTTTCCTACTTTTAAAATAAATGGTTCCTTTATTGGTACACACTGTGTGAGCTTTCTATATAATTGAGCTCTTGTGGAGGATATCTTGGCCGTGGTCTCAAGCAGTTACCCATTGATATTTTCATATGGATGTTGTGATGTGTTTGGAGGTGAAGGCATTCCAGGGTCAACAATACAGTGACAACTATTTCTCCTCAAATGCGTGACCTAAAGAGTGTATACTCTCATGGGTCCTATCCATCTGGTAAGCCCCCTACTTACCTCATTTACCGGTGGTGGTCACATATACCAGAGATCACTATATTTTATTCAAAGGAGATTCTGCACTTTGCACTTTTGGTGGACTTTCCTACAGAAAACATTGTATATATTCACCTCTTTAAACTGGATGGACTATATGCATTCAATCATTATTTATTACTTTTATGACCATTATTATGGTTTATGTCACAATGCACTTTAATACAGGTTTGCACAGTTTTTGCTTAATTTGCACATATTGATCTGTATGTTTTCAATCTTACTTTACATATTTTTTGTTATTTATTTATTTTCACATCACCAGTGCTGGAATTTTTTTTTTATCATTGGTTATTTCGAATTGTCATTCGTTTTTTGCTGGCTGCAGGTTATCATTGTTAGCACGGTATACTTTTTTACACACTATATTGGGCAAATACATGGCAAGGAAAGCTTAACTCTATGAGAGACGTAGGACATTATGACTGTTATTGCTTGCCCCTTGGTTGCAACACTAACATTGTTTCAGAGAGATAAAGCAATGGTGGTGGTTGCCTAAAGCTGGATACACACTATACAATTTCCTTTAGATTGTTTCCTTTCAATTTACCAAAACCATATAGTAGGAGGTCAAACCTAAACACTTTTATTTGTATGCAGTCAGGCAGGCAGGCCCTTCCACTACTAGTTGAAGTTTACTAGTCCACTAATAGTCAGAGTTGTATAAAGTACTCAAAACCCATACTTGAATAAAAGTACAAGTGCTCGATCAAAAAGTGACTTGAGTAGAAGTACTAAAGTATTCAACATTTTTTGTACTTAAGTATTGCAAGTAGTTTTTTTTAAAATTTTGCTACTCAAGTACTGAAAGTAAAAGTACCAGTAGTTTTGAAAAAAAAATAATACACATGTTTTGAGCTTCATGAAACCTGCCATCTACTCTTCTGACAGTGGTCATTTTTATAATTGTAACAAGTAACTATGCAGCACAAAAAAAAAATATCGGAGTAGAAGTATTGAAATTATTGAAAAAATGTAGTGAAGTAAAAGTGGAAATAGGAGAAAAAAATTCTACTCTAGAAAAGTACAGATACCGCCTTTCGGTACTTAAGTACAGTAGTGAAGTAGTTCTACTTAGTTACTATACATCTCTGGTAATAGTTGAAGGTAAATCTAAAGGAAATCGAACAACAAAAGTTGAATGGTGTGTATCCATTTGCTTTAGTTCCCTTCTTCCCTCCCAATACAAGTCAATGGAGCTTTGAAGGAAGACAAATGCAGATCAGAAGTACCAGTCAATGAACTCAATGACTGATCTGAAAAGTGTGTCAAACTTTGATTTTCATACATTCTCAATGTATATTAACCAAAGTCTATAGTAGTAACCCTATGAGGCCCTGCTATTAATACAATTATTTTCTAATGTAGTAATAGCTTCTTGTTAGAGTCATTTGATGCTTCCAGTGAAATACTCTATATATTCTAACTACTAAATATATGCAATGTTTTTTTCTTTTGGAACTTTAGCTATGCAATGTACTCATTTTATCTTTGGTAACTGGATTTTGTTGTAATAGAAATAAAAAATCCTTTAATAAAAATACAGTTAAAAAAAGAGTATCAAATTCATCGCAAATACAAACATGAAGCAACTGAAAGCAATCTGTATTTGCCCATCAACACTAGCCCTTAGAGTGGCCCAAAAAGACACAATTTAGGTGCCGCTCAGCTCAGGTACAGAGGTAAAGAGTCAGGGGTCTGCTTCATGATGTGCGGCTTATGGACCTCTTCCTTTTTTATTGCCACCAACCCTTAGAGACCTGCCTGTCCAGCTGGCACCCTATGCCCTTAGAATCCTATAAATACACATCTTGTGGTACATGTGGGGTGCAAGCAGGCTTAGATCCCCTGGGATTACTGAGTCCTGTAATCACAGAACCACACTCTAAGGCTAGGTTCACACTAGCCAATGCTCTGAAAAGTGGCCCATGGTGGATCACTTTTCAGAGTGCAGCGAAGCAGCCACTGTCATGCATTCAGGAGGTGATCTTGCCACCTCCTGAATGCTTGTTTTGTTTTTCTTATGACAAGCAGCAATTTATATTGAGGATAATGCTACTGTGACACAGCCCCATTGACTTAAATGGCTGTGTTTGACAGGCAGCACCCTTGTCAACTTGGCATGCTGCGTTAAATTTGCTGTGGCTGTGAAGCAAAGCATCACGGCTGCAGCATGTGAACCTCCTTTATAAAAGCCTACAAGGGTTACCCTGTTGTAACAGATACATGGTCTACTCATTAATCCAATTTTTAAGTGAAAATCCAAACATACTGCTAAATGCCAGACTTGTATAAAGTACTCGAAATTTCTACTTGAGTAAAAGTACAAGTGCTCGATCAAAAAGTGACTTGAGTAGAAGTGGAAGTGCTCACAGAAAAAGTTACTTAAGTAGAAGTACTAAAGTATTCAACATTTTTTTTACTTAAGTATTGCAAGTAGTTTTTTCAAAAAATTTGCTACTTAAGTACTAAAAGTAAAAAGTACCAGTAGTTTTGAAAAAAAAATTCTACTCAAGTACTGAAAGTAGAAGTACAAGTACTGTGCTATGTAGTTATTAAAGAAAGAAGTCAAAAGTTTGAACATCATATTGTTTTTTATTATTTCAAATGATTTATTCAAATGATTAACCTGTGTTTGTTAGTAGTTTCTTGATGCACTTTAAGCGCTGTAGCACCATTTATTTGTTTGTTTCATATTTTCTTTTTATTGGAAAGATTTGGTATAGCAGCTTTTATTATACACAGCCTTTATTTTCGTATGCGCTGATTTACAAATGACATTATACACATTTTTTTGAGCTTTATGCAACCTGCCATCTACTGTTCTGGCAGTGGTAATTTTTTTAAAAGTAACGAGTAACTATGCAGCACAAAAAAAAATACTTGAGTAGAAGTATCGAAATCATCGAAAAAATGTAGTGAAGTAAAAGTAGAAGTAGGAGAAAAAAATTATACTCTAGGAAAGTACAGATACCGCATTTCGGTACTTAAGTACAGTACTTAAGTAGTTCTACTTCGTTACTATACATCTCTGCTAAATGCATATAAAAAATACGTAAGGTTACTGTTTTAGTCGTCAAATTTGTAATTTTGGTCGCCCATTCTTGTGATTCTCACCATAGCTAATTGGTAAATTTACTCTTCTGTGTCCTTGGTTAGCATTAGGGACTGCGTCACTGGGCTTTTGTTTTGTTGCTTGAAATGAATTGCCATGCAAATCAATGAGAAAGCAAAACACACTTAGCGCAGGCCATGCGCTAAGCATAGGCTTGTCAGCCAGAGGTTAAATACACCTGTCAGTGAATTCTGAATCATCTCAGATATGTTTCGAGCTAATGTCAAACTGATGCCAGCTACACAACCTCAAAGCCCATCAACACAGGCCCTTACTGCTTCCTGGGTCAGCTTTACTGCTTCCAGAGGTAACTTTCTACTTGAAGGATAAAGATGATGATGTCCAACGAGGAGACTAGAGAGGTGACCTGGGAAGCTGAATTGGACCAAGGAGATGTACTACACGATCACTCATGTGGCTGAATAATTCGCAGAATTATGTACACACTTACAAATCCTTTAAGAAGAAGAACATTAAATATACAGTGCCTTGCGAAAGTATTCGGCCCCCTTGAACTTTGCGACCTTTTGCCACATTTTCAGGCTTCATAAAGATATAAAACTGTAATAATCAACAAGTGGGACACAATCATGAAGTGGAACGAAATTTATTGGATATTTCAAACTTTGTTAACAAATAAAAAACTGAAAATTGGGCGTGCAAAATTATTCAGCCCCTTTACTTTCAGTGCAGCAAACTCTCTCCAGAAGTTCAGTGAGGATCTCTGAATGATCCAATGTTGACCTAAATCACTAATGATGATAAATAGAATCCACCTGTGTGTAATCAAGTCTCAGTATAAATGCACCTGCACTGTGATAGTCTCAGAGGTCCGTTTAAAGCGCAGAGAGCATCATGAAGACCAAGGAACACACCAGGCAGGTCCAAGCTACTGTTGTGGAGAAGTTTAAAGCCGGATTTGGATACAAAAAGATTTCCCAACCTTTAAACATCCCAAGGAGCACTGTGCAAGCGATAATATTGAAATGGAAGGAGTATCAGACCACTGCAAATCTACGAAGACCTGGCCGTCCCTCTAAACTTTCAGCTCATACAAGGAGAAGACTGATCAGAGATGCAGCCAATAGGCCCATGATCACTCTGGATGAACTGCAGAGATCTACAGCAGAGGTGGGAGACTCTGTCCATAGAACAACAATCAGTCGTATACTGCACAAATCTGGCCTTTATGGAAGAGTGGCAAGAAGAAAGCCATTTCTTAAAGATATCCATAAAAAGTGATGTTTAAAGTTTGCCACAAGCCACCTGGGAGACACACCAAATATGTGGAAGAAGGTGCTCTGGTCAGATAAAACAAAAATCAAACTTTTTGGCAACAATGCAAAACGTTATGTTTGGCGTAAAAGCAACACAGCTCATCATCCTGAACACACCATCCCCACTGTCAAACATGGTGGTGGCAGCATCATGGTTTGGGGCTGCTTTTCTTCAGCAGGGGACAGGGAAGATGGTTAAAATTGATGGGAAGATGGATGGAGCCAAATACAGGACCATTCTGGAAGAAAACCTGATGGAGTCTGCAAAAGACCTGAGACTGGGATGGAAATTTGTCTTCCAACAAGACAATGATCCAAAACATAAAGCAAAATCTACAATGGAATGGTTCACAAATAAACATATCCAGGTGTTAGAATGGCCAAGTCAAAGTCCAAACCTGAATCCAATCGAGAATCTGTGGAAAGAACTGAAAACTGCTGTTCACAAACGCTCTCCATCCAACCTCACTGAGCTCCAGCTGTTTCGCAAGGAGGAATGGGCAAAAATTTCAGTCTCTCGATGTGCAAAACTGATAGAGACATACCCCAAGCGACTTACAGCTGTAATTGCAGCAAAAGGTGGCGCTACAAAGTATTAACTTAAGGGGGCTGAATAATTTTGCACGCCCAATTTTTCCGTTTTTTATTTGTTAAAAAAGTTTGAAATATCCAATAAATTTCGTTCCACTTCATGATTGTGTCCCACTTGTTGATTCTTCACAAAAAATTACAGTTTTATATCATTATGTTTGAAGCCTGAAATGTGGCAAAAGGTCGAAAAGTCCAAGGGGGCCGAATACTTTCCCAAGGCACTGTATATATATATATATATATATATATATATATATATATATATATATATATACACAGTATTTTTATATATTAACAATGTATTTAGATTTTAATAGAGCTTTGCAATAACAATCATGTCTTTTTGGGAGAGTGTCCAGGAAGCAACATGCAATTACTTGCCTTGCCTTGCTGCCTTGTGGATCTTTGAGTCACTGACCTGGGACAAGAAGACAGATTAGGAGCTCTGACTTCACACTAAGTTTTGTTATTTGCATGGCTGTGCTGAGTCAGCTTATAAAATACTGAAGCCAGTGTCAGCCAGGTAACTGGTATTTTCAGTAGTAAGTCAGCAATGGCAGCCTTCATATTACACTTTTTCATTATATAACATATAAGATTAGTATTTATCTGAATCTGTAATTTTCTTGTCATTAAAAAATGACCTATTTGCATCTGCAGCCAGTTATTTTCTAAAACTGACGAAAATGTAAATACAGCTTCTACGTAACCATGGAAACTATGGCAGCACCGTTCTATTTGTATACAGAACTCCCCCATAAATATAATATATATATATATATATATATATGTATATATACAGTATATATATCAATATCTCAATGAACAGAAGTACAATTTCCAAAATTTTGAGAGTTGAGTTTAATAGAACATTTGTTTAACTCATTACATGAAAGTAAGTTTGATAATATAACTTAGATTACAAAATCTTCAGTTTTACACAAATTAGTTGATGCAAAAATGAATACATCACACAACAAGAACTACTACGTCTAGAATTTTTTTATGACCTTCATGATTTGTAAGGAGAACACCAAGTCTTCTAGGCATGGAATGAACAGGTTGGCGACATATTGCCACATCTATCTTTTTCCCTTCTTCACGAATGACCTCTTTTAGAGCCTGGATGCTGGATGGAGAGTTACATAGTAGGTGAGGTTGAATAAAGACAATAGTCCATCCAGTTCAACCTGTGTAATGTTCAACTTCAGATTTCCCCATAAGTGTTCTCTAAATGGGTTCAGATCAGGAGACATACTTGGCCACTGAATCACTCTTACCCTGTTCTTCAGAAATGCAACAGTGGCCTTGGATGTGTGTTTTGGAACATTGTCATGTTGGAAAAGTGCAAGACGACCAAGGGCACAGAGTGATGGTAGCATCCTCTCTTTTAATAAAGAGCAGTACATCTGTGAATTCATGATACCATCAATGAAATGCAGCTCCCTGACACCAGCAGCACTCATGCAGCCCCACAGAAGGACTCACCTTTGTGATGCCATACAGTTTTGAAGCCATCAGTTACAAAAACATTTATCTTGGTCTCATCACTCCAAAGTACAGTCTCAGAAGTCTTCATTTTCAGCATGAGCCCTGGCAAATTCTAGGCAGGCTTTTTTGTGCATGGGTTTTAGGAGAGGTTTACTCCATGGATGGCACCCATGCATGCCATTCCTCTGCAGTGTATGCCGTATTGTGTCATGGGAGAAAATCACCCCAGTTTGGCTTTCTACTTCTAACTCGCAAGGCGATTTTCTTCATCCCTTCCCATCAGAAGACGCTCCTGTCGAAGTGTTAACTTCCCTGGATGGCCTGGACATCTCTGTGAGATGGTTGCAGTTCTATTTTTATTAAATTTTTGCATCACTTTTGCTACAGTATTCTGAGAGATAGGTAAAGCTTTGCTGATCTTGTAGCCTTCACCTTTCTTGTGTAAAGAAATGTTTTTCTTTCTCAGGCCTTGTGACATTTCTATTCCATGTGGTGCCATTGCTGACAGCATTAAAATGGGAAGGGGTTTGCTTTGTTTAGTAATGTCCTTTTATCAAAACTGTCTGCTTGACACCTGTTTAATGAATAATTAGACTCACCTATAGTTGAAATTCTTGTTAATTAGGATTTTGTTGTCTAAAATGTAGCTTTGCTCCTAAGACTTTCATTGTGGTGTATTCATTTTTGCAACAGGGTCTTGAATGAATTTCTTAGGAAAAATACTTTTTTGAGTATTTTGAGTATTTTCTAGTATAGTGTCCAATAGAAAATGTTGATTCTGAAAGGAAAGTAAAGGTTTTCTGACAAATCTGTTGGGGTATTCCCCATTTATGCTGAGCACTGTATATATATATATATATATATATATATATATATACATATACAGGGGCACTGATAGGGGGGGACCACCAGTCCTCCTGTAGGGGGCCCAGGCGCACAGTGGGGCCCCAACAGCACAGGGAATCAGTACGGTCGAGCAGAGGGGCAAATACAGAAGGAAGCCCTGTGCGGCTCTCTACAGCAGCTTAAAGCCAAATTCTCCCCCTAGTGCCGGCTTTCAGCTGCTGCAGGGAGAGACACAGATATAGGACATCATTCCTGTAATTGCTTCTTCGACACCGATCCCCCTTCCTGTTCTGCCTGCTTCTGATCCCCCCCCCTCCATGTGTCCCCTTTTCACTGTAAAAACACCTCCCCCGCAGCGCTGCAGGCTTCCCTGTCCTGTAAAAAAAAAAAAATTTAAATAATTTAAAAAAATTGTAAAATAAAATAATTGTAAAAATTGTTAATATTTAAAAAAAAAAAATTAATTTAAATTCTCTGTTATATTGTGTAATAATGCTTTTAGTGTATTCTTAGTGAAAATATTATCTTGATATTTTCAAGGGGGGGGGGCTGCCAGGTAGGCTGTATGGGGCCCCATGATTTCTAACAGCAGCCCTGTACAATGTAAAGTGGTAAGTGTACAGCTTGTATAACAGTGTAAATTTGGTGTCCCCTCAAAATAACTCAACATACAGCCATTATATCTAAAACGCTGGCAACAAAAGTGAGTACACCCCTAAGTGCAAATGTCCAAATGTGTGAATATTTTGTGTGACCACCATATTTTCCAGCACTGCCTTAACCCTCTTGGGCATGGAGTTCACCAGAGCTTCACAGGCTGTCACTGGAGTCCTCTTCCACTTCTCCATGATGACATCACAGAGCTGGTGGATGTTAGAGACCTTGCGCTCCTCCACCTTCCATTTGAGGATGCCCCACGGTTGCTCAATTGGGTTTAGGTCTGGAGACATGCTTGGCCAGTCCATCCCCTTTACCCTCAGCTTCTTTAGCAAGGCAGTGGTCGTCTTGGAGGTCTGCTTGGGGTCGTTATCCTGTTGGAATACTGCCCTGCGGCCCAGTCTCCAAAGGGAAGGGAATCATGCTCTGCTTCAGTATGTTGCAGTAAATGTTGGCATTCATGGTTCCCTCAATGAACTGTAGCTCCCCAGTGTCAGAAGCACTCATGCAGCCTCAGACCATGACACTCCTACCACCATGCTTGACTGTAGGCAAGACACACTTGTCTTTGTACTCCTCACCTAGTTGCTGCCACACACACTTGACACCTTCTGAACCAAATACGTTTATGTTGGTCTCATCAGACCACAGGACATGGTTCCAGTAATCCATGTCCTTAGTCTGCCTGTCTTCAGCAAACTGTTTGTGGGCTTTCTTGTGCATATTCTTTAGAAGAGGCTTCCTTCTGGGATGATAGTCAAGCAGACCAGTTTGATGCAGTGTGCGGCGTATGGTCTGAGCACTGACAGGCTGACCCCCCACCCCTTCAACTTCTGCAGCAATGCTGGCAGCGCTCATACATCTATTTCCCAAAGACAACCTCTGGATATGATGCTGAGCACGTGCACTCAACTTCTATGGTCGACTATGGCGAGGCCTGTTCTGTGTAGAACCTGTCCTGTTAAACCGCTGTATGGTCTTGGCCACCGTGCTGCAGCTCAGTTTCAGGGTCTTGGCAATCTTCTTATAGCCTAGGCCATCTTTATTTAGAGCAACAATTCCTTTTTTCAGATCCTCAGAGAGTTCTTTGCCATTGGGTGCCATGTTGAACTTCCAGTGACCAGTATGAAAGAGTGAGAGTGATAACACCAAATTTAACACACCTGCTCCCCATTCACACCTGAGACCTTGTAACACTCACGAGTCACATGACAGCGGGAAGGGAAAATGGCTAATTTGGCCCAATTTGGACATTTTCACATAGGGGTGTACTCACTTTTGTTGCCAGCATTGCAAAATGTTTAGTCAGTCACACTGGCATAATGACATTTCTTCTTTCTCAGTCATTAACACAACTTCCTGAACAGTAGTCTCCTTAGTGCAGAACACTTGGTACAATCACAGTACCATTGCAGTCATACCAGACACTTCCCACAGGTGATTTACACATAAGATGTTCCTTTCTTATGCATAGGGTGCTCCTTACCTCCTCCCAGAGGCTGTCCTGAATCAAGCTACAGGACCTGCTAAACAAAGGTCAGGGGTGGCAAGGTTTCTCCATCTTCCCCCTATGTGTCCTCCTCCAGTCACTCCAGCAGTGTGACACAACATCTGCAGGTTTGTTACCCCTTTATGTATAGTGGACAGGCATTAAAACTGTAATAAACCCAAAAAACAAAGTAATAAACAAAAATGTAATATATTGCAGCTTACCAATTCTTAATTCAAGGAGTGTGGAGGATAGGGTGCTCTCGATGACAAGGAGATTTTGACACACAGTACATGTTGGGTCTTGAAATGTGATTAATGCACCACAGCACTACTTCACAAGAGGGAATCACATTGTATAGTTAAAACAAAGCAGAGAAGAAGGCGCTTATAAGCGCAGTAATAAAACACTTAATGACAAGGAAGGGTTAAAAAAACGTACAAGATGGAAGTGAAAAACAGGAATATCAATGAATTCATAATGTCCAGCGGGATGCTTCCTGGCAGTAAATAAAGCTGCAGGTGGAAGTTCCAGCCGAGCAGCAGTGGGAAACCCTGTGTCTCTGATCCAAGATGGAGAGCCGTGCTGTCAGGACCAGCATGGAATCCAGGCCAACAGAAGTGACGTCAGAGTGGGCAGGACAGGGTTCTGAGTATGCCCAGTCACTTGATTGGGTTGAAGAAGGAGCGACTGGCCATGCTCCGGGTTTCCCACCGCTGGCATCCCGATGGACATTATGGATTCATTGATATGCCTGTCTTTCACTTCCATCTTGTAAGTGTTTTTAACCCTTCCTTGTCATTAAAGTGTTTTATTACTGCACTAAGAAGCACCTTCTTCTCTGCTTTGTTTTACTAATTCTTAGTGGCTGTATTCGTTTTCTTTTTTCCCTTTATTTTCACCTGGTGATCTGGTCATAAATCTGTTATTTTTCAACTTTCTAACAAACCAAACTTTGCAGTAAAATAGGCAGTTAGAGGGTCGAGATTAACCATTTAACAGAAGGTGCTTACAATTGTCAAGTAGGCTAGGCTGGCAAATCGAAAGTGCAGCCTCACAACATCTAACGCAGATTCAGTATGCAAACGTACAAAATTACAAGGTTTGTATGCCAATGCTAGAAGTCTGGTCAACAAGATGGGAGAACTGGAGCTGCTAATGCATGAGGAGGATTTTGATTTTGTGGGAATTTCGGAGACTTGGTTTGACAGCTCTCATGATTGGCTGGCAACTATTCAGGGGTATTCCCTATATCGCCGAGATAGAGAGGGTAAGAAAGGGGGAGGGGTATGCCTTTATATCAAGAACAATGTGCAAGTAAATATGAAAGACGATAATGGAGCTAGGGAGGAGGTGGAATCCCTATGGATAGCACTTCAAAGGGAAGATACTAAGGGGAAAGTAATATTGGGCGTATGCTATAGGCCTTCCCACCAGAGGGAAGAGGGGGGAGTCGGACCTCCTATCACAGCTTGGAATGGCAGCAAGGATGGGAAATGTTATTAAAGGGGGGGGGGATTTTAACTATCCAGATATAGACTGGGCAGAAGGAACTGTGCATTCGTCTAAGGCTCACCATTTCCTAAATGTTTTGCAGGACAATTTCATGGTTCAGATGGTGAACGCATCGACAAGAAACAATGCGTTACTAGACCTACTGATTACCAACAATACAGACCTGATTGCGGATCTAGAAATACGGGGTAACTTAGAAAACAGTGACCGTAGGTCAATTAGTTACAGTATAAAGCATGGAAATAGGAAACACAAGGGTAATACAAGGACACTGAATTTCAAAAGCGCCAACTTCCCTAAACTGCGATCTTTGCTAGTTGATGTAAAATGGAATAGAATCCTAGGAAAAAAGAACATGGAGGAAAAATGGGAGTGCTTAAAGAACATACTAAATAAAGGGATTGGCCAGTGCATTCCAAAGGGGAACAAGTTTAACCAGTTCTGGACCGGAAGGATTTGCCCCCTTAATGATTCGGCACTGCGTTATTTTAACGGAAAATTGCACGTTCGTGCAACACTGTAATGAAATAAAATTGATGTCCTTTTTTCCCACAAATAGAGCTTACTTTTGGTGGTATTTGATCACCTCTGCGATTTTTATTTTTTGCGCTATAAACAAAAAAGTGCGACAATTCTGAAAAAAAACCAATGTTTTTCACATTCTGCTATATATCATTTCCCAAAAAAAAAAAAAAATGTAAAAATCAAAATTTTTCATCCTTTTATGCCAATGTGTATTCTGCTACATATTTTTGGTAAAAAAAATTGCAATAAGCGTATTTTAATTGGTTTGCGCAAAAGTTATCTCGTCTACAAACTAGGGGAAAGATTTATGTCATTTTTATTGTTTCTTTTTTTTTTTCTTTTTACTAATAATGGCGGCGATCTGCGATTTTTAGCGGGACTGCGACATTGGGACAGACAGATCGGACCCCTAACTGACATTTTTTGACACTTTTGGGGGGACCAGTGACATTACTACAGTAATCAGTGCTAAAAATATGCACTGTTACTGTAATAATGACATTGTGGAAGGGGTTAACACAGTGGGTGATCAAGGGGTTAAATGTAAGCCTAGGGGAGTGTTTATAACTGTGGGGGGGATGGGCTTTTTAAATGATCATAGAGACCTGTGATCCTATATAGAAGGATCACAGGCGCTCTGTGATCATTCCAGAGAGAAGAACAGTCAGCTGTGTTTACAACAGCTGCCCGTCCTCTCTTATCGGGGAGTGATTGCGGGTGGCTGGCAGCAATCGCAGCCGCCGGCTCCGTGCATCGGCTTCCCCACTGCTGAGTGTGGACGGGAGCGCGCCACCGGAACCTCGCGCTTGCCCCCTAGCATCAGGCGCGCGACCAGGAGGGGCTGCCTGCTGCAGTAAAACTGTGGCGGGTGGTCCTTAAGTGGTTAAAAGAGCTAAAATAAACCCTGGGTGGCTAAACTCCAACATAAAAATGCATATTAAAACTAAGCAAAAGGCCTTCAAAAAATATAAGGCTGAGGGGTCATTGGCGGCATTCCAACATTACAAAGAATGCAATAATAAATGTAAGCGCGCAATCAAGGGGGATAAAATAGAATACGAAAGGCACAAAGCTGAAGAGAGTAAAAAAAAAACAAAACAAGAATTTCTTTAAGTATATAAATAGTAAGCCAGTGAGGCCAGAACACATTGGCCCCATAAAGGACGACAAAGGGAATCTGGCTACAAAGGACAGAGAGAAGGCGAAGGTGCTAAATAAATTATTTTCCTCAGTCTTCACAAAAGAATTGGCTGGTTACATTAACCCAGCTTGTAATGTTAAAGTTAATAACACGCCCTAGGAAGCTCCCTCATGGTTAACAGAAGACAGACTCAGAACTAGACCTGAAAAACCTAACATAAATAAGTCTCCGGGACCAAATGGCTTACACCCAAGGGTCCTTAAAGTACTCAGCCAGGTGATAACCAGACCATTGTTCCTAATTTTTATAGATAGACTACTGATGGGAATGGTACCAGCTGATTGGCAAAAAGCCAATGTGGTACCAATATTTAAAAAAGGGCCTAGATATATCCCTGGGAATTACAGGCCGGTTAGCCTAACATCAGTAGTCTGCAAGATATTGGAGGGGATGATAAGGGCCTATATACAAAATTTTAGTAATAAAAACTGTATCATTAGTTGTAATCAGCATGAATTCATGAAGAATCGTTCTTGCCAGACCAATCATTTAACCTTCTATGAAGAAGTGAGCTGCCATCTAAATAAAGGAAGGCTTGTGGATGTAGTGTATCTGGACTTTGCAAAGGAATTTGATACAGTTCACCACAAATGCTTACTGTACAAACTAAGATACCTAGGTATGGACCATAGGGTGAGTACCTGAATTGAAAACTGGCTCCAGGGGGTGGTGATAAATGGGGAGTACTCGGATTGGGCAGGTGTGGAAAGTGGGGACCCCCAAGGATCTGTCCTGGGACCAATCATGTTTAAGTTATTCATAAATGACCTAGAGGATGGGATTACCAGCACAATCGCAGTATTTGCGGACAATACTAAGCTAAGCAGGGAAATATCTTCTATACAGGACGTGGAAACCTTACAAGCAGACCTGAACAATATAATGGGATGGGCAACTACATGGAAAATGAGGTTTAATGTTGAAAAATGGAAGGTAATGCACTTGGGTGCCAGAAATACGAACGCAAGTTACTCGCTAGGGGGAGAACCTCTGGGTGAGTCTAAGATGGAAATTGATCTGGGGGTCCTAGTAGACAACAAACTTAGCGGTATCATGCAATTCCAAGCTGCTGCAAGCAAAGCCAACAAAATACTGGCATGCATAAAAAAGGGGATTCACTCCAGAGATAAGACGATAATTCTCCCACTCTACAAGACTCTGGTCTGGCCGCATCTCGATTATGCCATCCAGTTCTGAGCATCAGTCCTCAGAAAGGATGGGTTGGAACTGGAGAGAGTCCAGAGAAGAGCAACAAAGATAATTAGGGGAATGGAGGACTGCAGCTATGAGGAAAGACTACAAGCATTGAACTTAATATCTCTGGAGAAGAGATGCTTAAGAGGGGATATGATATCAATGTACAAATACCGTCCTGGTGACCCTAGCATAGGGACCAAACTTTTCAGTGAAAGGGAATTCAGTAAAACACGTGGCCACTCACTAAAATTAGAAGGAAAGCAGTATAACCTTAAACTTTTTAAAGGGTTATTTACTGTCAGAGCATTAAGGATGTGGAATTCTCTTCCACAAGCAGTGGTATCAGCAGGGAGCATCGATAGTTTCAAAAAACTATTAGATGGGCACCTTAAAGACCACAGCATACAGGAGTATACGAAACACACACACACACTCATCAAAGGTTGGACTGGATGAACTGGTGTAATTTTTTCAACCTCAGTAACTATGCAACTATGTAGCTATTATTCATTTATGTGAAACCTTTATCCCAAAGTAAAAAAAACTATCACTGTACCTGCTTACAAAGTGTTATCTGGAGTTTGGCTTTCATTTTAGTCAAGCCCATCTAAATCTGCTAGTGTATCTAACACTACCTTCTCACCAGATTGACAGTGCTGCTTACCATTGCTCTTTTATCCGGAGTAGAGACACCCTAAGACAGCAAATGTGCTACTGTCCAGGTCCCAAGGGGAAATAAAGAAATAAAGGAAAAAAAGAGCCTAAAAGAGAAAACAAATGCAGCCACTGCATTTAAGGATCAGTTGTTTTTGAGTTTAATACTGCTTTAAAGTGTTTCTAAAGGCTCAAGGTTTTTTTACCTTCATGCATTGTATGCATGAAAGCAAAAAACCTTATCTGTCCAGCAGCCTCCCAGCCCCTTTTAATACCTGCCTGAACCCCATCACAATCCAGCGATGTGTACAAGAGGCTCAGCTCTCTGGGGACGCTCCCTCCTCATTGGATGACACAGCAGCTGGAGACATTGGCTGCCACTACTGTCAATCACAACCAGTGAGCCAATGCAGAGAGGGAGAGGGCTGTATGTGAATGGACACTCAAAGCAGCGACTTGGGAGAGAGCCTGCTTGGGTGCTCCCCTAGCAAGCTGCTTGCTCTGGGGGGCAGTTGGCAGGAGGGAGGGTCCAGGAGCGTCGGCAGAGGACCCGAGAAGAGGAAGATTGGGTCTGCTCTGTGCACAACTAATGCACAGAGCAGGTAAGTATGACATGTTTGTTATAAATTTTTTTAAAAAATGCCTTTAACCCCCTCTTGCCGGAGGTGCGCATATATGTGGCCTCTCCTTGGGTGGGCCTTACCGCCGAGTGGCCACATATATGCGTACCAGAAAATAAACAGAGCTGTGCAGAGAGGGTGCGCCCTGCGCACAGTTACCGGCGCCTAGCGGAAAGCTCCTGATTTCTACTTGGAGCTTTTTGGATCATGTAACCGCTTTGACAGCAAATTGTGGCAGCCGCATGTTCATAAACCCCACCCCCTGCCTCTCAGTTTTAGAAACCTCTTAAAGGGCCGGGAGGCATCAGCGTTAAGAAGTTTATATCATTTTTCGAGAATCATTTGGTTAGCTTTACCCATGTAGAATAAACACTTTGTTTCTTGGATTTAGGATGGATGTAGAGACATGTAAATACCTGTTATAAAAAAGGCAATATTGTGTATCTATTTTGGGCTATGGTAAGCTGAGTTGCAAGGAACCTAACTGCCCTCCATGGCAACAATACAATCAGGACTCCCTTCAAGAATCATTTACTTGCTTACTCACGTTGCTCGTTCATGTCAGAGGCTAATAGAGGATTCTCTTTAACCATAGAAATACTGAACAGAGATTTGAAAGTCACTTCTTTCTTATTGGCATTGTGCCCTTCTTCAGCTGGAAAGGCTAGTGCCTTAACATGTATACAGATGCCGAAGCATAAATCCAACTTCCTGACAGCGTGTTTAAATCTTATTAGAGCTCATCAGCGTGGGATATGGATCAGTGCTTTCTGCTGTGTAAGGTTATAACAAGGAAAGCAAGAAACAGCCAGAGGTTGTTTTCAAGCAGCAATACAAGAAAAGCTTAAAAAAAAAAAAAAGAAAAGCTATATAGAAAAAAAGGAGGATTTCTGTGAACTAAAATATTGTCTTTTATAGTGCATAGAAAAATAAATAAATAAATAAATAAATAATAATTCATTTTAGGCCAATGAATAGACTTAATATTGAGCTATGGCAGGGAAGGTATTTTGACTTGGACTTTCTTTGTCACCTTCAACTGTTAGGTCATGGCTCATTGGACCTGTCATGTGGTGACTGAGTAGAGACAAATTTACCTTCCCAGCCATAAATACTCTTCTTCCAGCTTCATGTCACCAAGTTCTGGCAAACCTGTATTATTTTCCATGCCGCTAACAACATTTCAGCCCGACTGCTGCTTGTGCTTCTAGCAGGCGTATTAAGGTGACCATATTCAGCCTGATAGCTTCAAGCAATCCAACACATTCCAACATCTTTTGTGACAACTGACTCGGGACTAAGAGCCCTTTCACACAGACCAATCCAATTAGATACACCTCTCATTTTTTTCCAATCAGAACAGAAAATCTACGTTAGTCTATGGGCAGCCAGATGTAAATGGACATGCGTCCATTTATATCCAATTATCTATGAATCTGTCCAAAGGCAAAAAAAAGCAAAAGGTCTGTGACGGATTGGAGGTGAATACTGTAGATGTGTGCCTTCCTATAAACCTAACATAGGTCAGGTAGACAATGGCACGAAAAAACGGAACACACACAGATATCACAAAAGCTATATCCATACCCTTCAGCTCCGATCAAGCAGAAAATCTGTTCATGGATCCCTTGCAGATCATAACAGAGGTAACCTTTTGATAGGGCCCTATGGAAGGGGCTTTCTTTGTGTTTGTACCATGCCCAGGTATTACCTGATTTTGACAAAAATTGACACTATGAATAAAGATGTGCAGATTCAACATCACCCATTAGGTTTGCAAAAAGATATGTACATCGTTCAAGGTGAGAGGCTCATCATAGACTCTACTGTGAAATCTCTGGGTGCTGGTCTGGCTTATTGCACTCTGCAAATCAATCAGAAAGGAAATGAATCACTGTACTCAAGGCTGCAGCAAATTTTCCTATTTATTGAATAGTGCAGGAGTCACCTCTGACATTCTTCGTGCTGCAAAGAGCTTCTCAGTTCAAAACTTGTCAAAGGTGACTCCTGAGTTTTTGTTTGAGGAAACAAAGGAAAGGTTGAAACATGTAATAATTTTTTTTTACTAAAAATCCCCCACGTTATTAGAAAATATCTAAAAACAGAGGGCAATTTATTTTGCAGACCTTTGCCTTTAAACACACAAACTAACATTACCACTAAAAATGTTACCCAAATCAACTGTTCGGTCTTTCAGGAGTTGAGCACCAAGTACCTGTACCAACCATCAGGTACCACTATAAACACTCTCCACCCACAAATAAGTGCAAAACGCAAAAAAAGTGAGGGCAACTATCTTGGCTGGGTCTGACTCAATCCTGGCTGATGTAACAAAGCAAGAGAGAGGTGTCTGGAGGCTACCGAGAAAAAAAGGAAACCGGGACTACTGACTAAACAGAATCCTGCTATAGCTGGCCACAATTGGGAGAAGCAAAGAGACTACTCACCTTGTCGAGGAGATCAGGAACTTTCTTCCTGAGAGGTTGTCAGGTGTCATATGGATGCCTGATGAGATCAGACTGTACTGGAGAACACACCCATCACTGGTAAGAAAGAAAAGGAAGGATTGTCTCAGCAGGATTGATCGAGAGACATCACAGCAACTCCTATCCTTGTCTGGCGACTTGAACTGAACAAGAACATCTGGAGACCCAGATAAGGATGTCCTGAGTCTGCTAAGAAACAAAAAATCGGTTGAAATTCTACCAGCTTTAGCTAACTTTGAGGCACTTTGTATCCAAGGGAGGGGGGTTTCTCTCCTCCTCACAGGTCAGTCACTTTTTCCGCCTGTTTATCTATAGTGGGGGCAACTGTGCCAGTCTCAGACCCACTGCAAGGAGGAATTTTCAGACTTCTCTGACTTGGACATTAATGCATATAAATGCTACAGAATATGCCAAAAACAGATGCAAATGCATGTTACTCAACATGCATTTTCAGTGAATTTTATATATAGAGTATGATATGAAAGAAGCCTCATAAAATTATTGAAGCAGAAAAATTGTATTGTAATTGTATTTTTTAATAACAATACTGATGTTGTACATTTTGACATTTCAGGAATTTCCACATGCAGACCTGTTCAGTTACTGAAAGATCCACTTTTTCAGTTCATGAGTGGTATAAGTGTTGAGGATGGGGATATAATGTATATGAAGAACGGACACATATAAAAGTGATGTCATATGTTGATCTCTCAGAGCCCACCATCACCTCTGGTTCTCCAGGGTCTTACACTGTATTAATACGTGTTTGAACTGTAATCATTCTTTCTAAGACTGTTTTCTTAAACCTTTCTGCCATCTGTTTTGGTCTTGTCCAGTCTTACAAGTTTATCCTCTATTTCTCAATGGATTAGATCTATCCCTCTTTGCAGAAAGAAGCCTGAAGAAGCTGGATTATTCTTTCATGTGTTGTGGAACTTATGTCATATTATGTTTCACGTCCCCGACATGCTGTTTTTTAATCAAGATTTTAATACACTTCCATTACTAATAAATAGTCTTGTATAAAAAAATACGCAAATCAATACATATTTCTTGGCAAATGGCCACACAATAAGACTGTTGTCTGTTTTTAAAATCTATCTTTTTTGCAAAATGGGTTATTTTTGTCCTGATTCCATTAGTCTGATAAATGTGCAGAAATGTGAATATGTCTTTGCGTGTGCATAACCAGGCCTCATGCTCCTTAGTTTGTTATAAAAAAAGTTTGAACCAGAAAAAAACAGCTCCCATGATGCATTTGGAAATTCCCGTGCACTGCACCTTCATGAGCTGTACATAAAATAGTGGAGGATTGGAAAGCGAATGGTCCTAAAACATGTGTTAAAAGTGGAACTTAAAGGAGTTGTGAAGGCAGAAGGTTTTTTTTTCATCTTAATGCATTCTTTGTATTAAGATAAAAAGCCTTCTGTCTGTAGCAATCCCCCTCAGCCCCCCTAACACTAACCTGAGGTCCATCTCTGCCCAGCTATGTCCATGAGTCCATCGGCCATCTGGGACTCTCCCTCTTGATTGGCTGGAACACAGCTGTGGTGCCATTGGCTCCCACGGCTGTCAATCAAAGTTAGTTAGCCAGTCAGAGAGGGGTGGGGCCAAACAGCAGCTCCGTGTCTGAATGGACACACGGAGCTGCAGCTTGGCTCGGGTGCTCCCATAGCAAGCTGCTCGACAGGAGGGAGGGGCCAGGGGCCCTGAAGAGGGACCCGAGAAGAGGAGGATCTGGGCTGCTCTGTGCGAAACCCAACTGCACAGGGGAGGTAACTATAACATGTTTGTTATTATTATGTTTTTTTTTAAATGAGACTTTACAATCACTTTAACTCCCAAAGAAGAGTTGAGTTACTTCTGTTTAAACCCCCACCATAAGCAGAATTGTGTGTTCTTCTTCTTGTGTATATTTATTTTTATAATTTTTTTCTTGGTCCCATTACCACTGCCATTCTAATCTGGGCCAGTATGACATGTACTTGGTCCTGCAGCCTCCTGGGATACATATAACATGGACTGTAGCTGATAACTGTTGCAGAACTTATTTGTTGCTGTTGTATTATGCTTCTGCAATGTGGACAGGCTAAAACGGAATATTTATTATCCCGAAGTGCGGCCATCTTTAAGGAGACCACTTGGCATTGCTTTTCTATGAAGTGTCTCCAGTGCAAGGGGCAGCCATCTTGGCTAGGTCTGATTCAATCATAAAGAATGGTGATTGGCTAATGCAACAAAGCAAGGATACACTTCCTGCCACTAGAGGTCTTTACTCAAAATTTGCACAAAAGGCCAAATCACTATGAGGATGTCTATTACTCTGGGAGCTGCTTAATTGTCACTGCAAATTCTCCTAGCCAGGTATCTTCCTATTCTGGTCATGCACAAAATAATCAAGAGAAATTCCTCTGGAGAAACAGCCTGTTATGTACACTGATGTTTAAAGGCCCCTCAAAAGAAATGAATGCAAATTTTTCAAATGTACAGAAGAAGAAGAAGATGCTAGAGTAGCTTCTATGGTAAATATCAGGCAAGGGTAAGGATACAGACTTACAAGGGTAAGGATAGTTGAATAGAAGACTTGGGGGATGCTGGGAATAGGGTAGGGGGATCAGTTAAAAGATAACTATTTTGAAAGTACAAATATCCTTTAAATAATAATTGTAGCAAGATTCCGTTTTTTTACATTGCTTCTGAGCCAGCTGCTGGTTAAGTGTGTGATGTTCAGGCACCAATGTTAAAGAGCAAAGCCATAGAGAGCCTAGTGATGGAATCAGTGAACACACAAGCCTGTATTTTTACAGACACTAAATGTTTGACCCATAAATATCTGATATGGCAGAAAACTGTTAGATATTTTTTGTGTTGTTGTTTATGAGATGATAAATCTTGTTGATGTTTGTAATAATTTTTTTTTTTGAGACGATAAAAGGAGTCCATTTAGCAATTAGATGGGTTAAAAGGAGTTTTTTTTTTTTTTGTGTTATTTCTTGGAGATATACAGTATCTCACAAAAGTGAGTACACCCCTCACATTTTTGTAAATATTTTATTAGAACTTTTCTTGTGACAACACTGAAGAAATGACACTTTGCTACAATGTAAAGCAGTGAGTGTACAGCTTGTATAACAGTGTACATTTTCTGCCCCCTCAAAATAACTCAACGCACAGCCATTAATGTCTAAACCGCTGGCAGCCAAAGTGAGTTCACTCCTAAGTGAAAATGTCTAAATTGGGCCCAGTTAGCCATTTTCCCTTCCCCGGTGTCGTGTGACTCGTTAGTGTTACAAGGTCTCAGGTGTGAATGGGAAGCAGGTGTGAATGGGAAGCAGGTGTGTTAAATTTGGGTTTATCACTCTTACTCTCTCATAATGGTCACTGAAAGTTCAACATGGCACCTCATGGCAAGGAACTCTCTGAGGATCTGAAAAAAAAGAATTGTTGCTCTACATAAAAAGGGCCTAGGCTATGAGAAGATTGCCCAGACCCTGAAACTGAGCTGCAGCACGGTGGCAAAGACCATACAACGGTTTAACAGGACAGGTTCCACTCAGAGCAGGCCTCGCCATGGTCGACCAAAGTAGTTGAGTGCAGGTGCTCAGCATCATATCCAGTGATTGAGTATGAGTATGAGTGCTGCCAGCATTGCTGCAGAGGTTGAAGGGGTGGGGGGTCAACCTGTCAGTGCTCAGACCATACACTGCACACTGCATCAAATTGGTCTTCATGGCTGTCATTCCAGAAGGAAGCCTCTTCTAAAGATGATGCACAAGAAATCCCACAAACAGTTTGCTGAAGATAAGCAGACTAAAGACATGGATTACTGGAACCATGTCCTGTGGTCTAATGAGACCAGGATAAACGTATTTGGTACAGATGGTTTCAAGCGTGTGTGGTGGCAACCAGGTGAGGAGTACAAAGACAAGTTTGTCTTGTCTACAGTGAAGCATGGTGGTGGGAGTGTCATGGTTTGGGGCTGCATGAGTGCTGCCGGCACTGGGGAGTTAAAGTTCATTGTGAAGAGTTCTGTCGCCTGAAGCAAAATGCCTGTAGCTCAAAAAAGTATATCAGCTTCTTTTTGGCAGATTGCAAGTGTATTTTTGGCCCCATGGACTTTAATAGAAATGTCTGACTTGAGCAAAAATGCTCGTAAAACGCTCATAAAACACTCAAATAGAAGCTCTCCACCCCTAATTTCCTCTCCTCCCCCAAGTGCTTTCTATTGGCTAACCAAAAATGCCTGAAGCTGTAAAACACTTGTAATACTCTTCTAAAACGCTTTAAAAAAGCTTGTAAAATGCTGCAAAATAGCTTAAAAAAATGGCAGTAAATCAATGCGCTCAGGTGTGAATGGAACCTTAACAATTTCCTTATTCTTCAAAAATAAGCCATAAACACGCACTACTTAAGGTCCATGTAATCTAGATTTCATGTTTAGACTAAGGGCTGAGGGGCATTAAAAACATGCAGTTGAACCACGTTTTTAGTGTTTTCCAACGCCCCCCCCCCCCACCCTAAACTTGAATGGAAGCGAATAGGGGTGTTCACAGAAGATACAGATACTATAATAATTTAGATAGCAAGAAAGCCAATTGCACTGGAAAACCACATGATTAGTTTAGAGACACTCAGCTTCTTCCCTAAATATACTCATACAGGTTACATTCTAATTATACAGTCTCCTATACATCTACCAATAAGTATATTGCGCAAGGACCTGAGTAAATTGGATAGAGATCAAATAATGGATGATTTAGGTAGGGCCGATTATTACATAGTTTTGAAAACTCCAAAATAGACTGTACAGAAATTGTACAACCAGATTGGGTACGTCCACTTCAACTTAGATTCAATGCAAACATTTCAGATGTAAATGCAAAAAACATATGCAAACCCAATGAAAGAAATAGAATACATTGTGTATAAAGGAGTGTGTGTCTGATTAACATTCACCTAAGGAGCAGTGATCTTTATAAAATATATTATTTTTCCTATTAACTTGTTTAGAAGAAAATGCGAACAAATTAAATCAGACACGAAGCACTTCTCACTCTAAGGTGCTATGTCCATTACCTTTCAATAAATGCAGATTATTGATTTTCACCAGACGGGAAGTTTTCTCGATGCATTTTATTCCTGTAACATTTAGCTGGAGAGTGTTCGGAGAGAACCAGGCAGCCAACATCCCAAACATCTGGCCAGACCTAAATGAAATAAACATTTACAGCTTTTCTGACCTTTTCCTATGGATGAAAGATTGTGTATAACCTTTCAAGAGGCTCAGTATGATTTAAAACTTAGAGAAGCATTCCCTGTAGGCTGTTACATTAGAGTACAGATGAGATAGGAAAAAATGAAAAGGCTTGATTTAAAAATATCTACAAACTTTTGGAAGCAATCATAGAAGGTCAGCTCATTCAAGATCTCTGAAAGCAAGCCAGGTCGGGTGCAAGAAAGAAAATGGGATTTCAAATCAAAATGCAAAAGGAAATCTTTGTATAGGAAATCTGCATTCAGTTTTTGTAAAAAAAAAAGGGAAAAGGGCGTAAGGGTAGCAAGTGCTAGTGAAAAGTTTAGGGCCCAGATTCGGGTAGGTGTTAGACATAAATTCTCACTTGAGCATTTTGAATCGCGGGCAGAACTTTTTTCAACCTTTTTTTGGGTGACAAGCTTCACGCGATGTGGTTTGCCGCAAATTATTGCGTAACAACCATGGCAGAACTGTACCACGCTTTTAGGTGTCATTAAAATGAATGGCATCTGAAATTTGCGTTGTGCGATTTGTCATTTCAGCAGAGAATTTTGAAATCATTCATGAACCATTCAAGATGACCAGATGTGAATGCAGCCTTAAAGTGATTGTAAAAACAAACATGTCTGTACTTACCTGCTCTGTGCAATGGAATTGCACAGAGTGGCTGTGAACCTCCTCTTATCAGGTCCTCCCACTGGTGCTCCTGGCCCCTCCCCTCTATTTACTGCCCCCCTGCTTCCCATGGGGGCACTCGTGTGTGCTCACTCCTGAGCCCTGCTGCTGCATCCATTGACACAGATAACGGGACTCGTCCCCGCCCCCCGCTCCCTCTTTACTGGCTTTGATTGACAGCACTGGGAGCCAATGGCTACCGATGCCCCAGCAAAGCCAGCAAGACCTGGAAGTGAGGAGAGAAAAGAGTTGCAGACGTGCATGGCACTGGATTGAATGAGGTCTCGAGTACGTAAAAGGGGGGGGGGATCCAGATACCTAAAATTTTTTTACCTTAATGAAAACTCTAGTGGTTAAATGTTAGGGCTAAAGGTTAAAGCACAAAGTAAACTTTAAGTTATAAGTTCACATATGCTCTGAAAAGGGATCTGTGGTGGGTGGGTTACCTTTCAGGCTGAGGTTGGAAGGGGCCCCATTGATTCGAATAGCTGTGTTTGACAGGAGTTGCAGCCTTGAAATGCTGCGTTTTCATTTGTTGTGTCTGCAACGCAAAGTATTGCAGCTGCAACATGTGAACAGCCTCCTCTGGCTGGACCCATTCACACTGATGCATTTTTAATGCATTACATTAAAACTGAATGCAATGCATATATGTTTTGCATGTGTTTTTATCCCTGGTCATGCAGGAAAACATTGACATTTGGTTCAAAAACACACTTAAAAAAACATTCATAAAGTGAGAGCATACTATATTTTAATATATATTTTGGTTTTACATATTATGCTACAGTTTTCATTTTCTGTTTCTTTTTTGGTCTACTGGGAAAGTTTATTAATGACGAATAAAGTTGCAATATGGATACCATTGGTATCATTAAAAGGCATGGTTCATTAAAAGTGTTTTTGACCATTTTTTACTTAATGGTCCAAATTATTTGGGAAGAGGCTTTCAGACTATATTGCATGTGAGTGGAAGTATTGGAGGGCACTTTTTGGAAATTGTGTGGAGAGCACATATGAAGGTGGAGTTTCGAAGTACACTTTGGAGTGGAGATTGCACCAGGCTGGTACTTTTGGAACCTCTTTGAATTACCTTCAATTCGATTCCAACTCAATTGTGGTTTAATTATAAGCACTTTGTACTTTGCACCTTTAATTGGCAATTAACAATTACAATAATACATCAATTGCATCAATTGTTTTTTTGTGGATCGACCTGTATATGGACTTTTATAAGGAGAATTTCATATTTCTACTATTTTTTCACATGTTTTGTTTTATCAGTTTACATTCATACATTATTTTTTCATGTTCTATTATAGTGGTATAGCGCTACACTTGTTCTATCATTATACTTTACATTAGTATCACAAATTTAGTTGTTTTCAACTTTATTCAATTGCATTATACTCTCGTTCCCAGCATGGATTATTCTTTTTTTTTTATTTGAAATAAAGTAAGGGAGGGTTACAACCCCTGTCAATTTTTTTCCCCCATCTGTGCCCCATTGCAGAGATTTTCCTTCACTTCCTTTCCCATAGACAAACTTGAAGTTAGAGGAAATCCCTGCAAATTAAGGGAATTCATTTGGGAACCCCAGGTCACCAGAACCAGTGTTACCATTGGAAGATTTTCCCTCTATTACTTTTCTGGTGACAACCCAAAATTTGGGATTTTCTTTTACTTTCACTTTCAATGATAATGGTACACAGGACAAATAGAGAGGATGAATCTCTTTACCAGGGGCACAGACAGCAACAAAAACCTGACAGTTGTTCTAATCCCTCTGCATTCCATCTAAAATTAAAAAACGTTTTGCCTTTAGTTTTGCTTTAATAATATATTATTATTATTAATATTATTATTATTATTATTATAATAAAATTATAATATCATTATAATCTTATATTTTCATTTGAAATTATATTACCAAGTCCAATTTTAGGAATTCCAAAAAAAACGACCTTTGCAGTAATCCCCCCCACAAGGCAAGGGTTAAATGCTTGTTTTTTTCTTGGACATTGGGGATAAGGTGCAATACTTACCTTATTCTTTGCCCAGTCGCTCTTTTCTGCTCTATCTTGTGGTGGAACCTTTGTTATCCTCACATACACTGCAAGACATTCGTACTTGGTGATCCAGCAACTGTGGCCCAGAGAAGAAGCTTCGGGGGACCGGACAAATGGAGGGAGTCTGCCAGAGCTGGGAGTTAGGTCAGCATTATACCCTATTTTTTTTAACCACTTTCAGACCAGAGACTTTTCCCCCTTAATGACCAGGCCCCTTTTTTCAACTTGGCACTGCGTGACTTTAACTGACAATTGCGCGGTCATGCAATGCTTTACCCAAAATAAATTTACGACCTTTTTTTCCCACAAACAGAGCTTTCTTTTGGTGGTATTTGATCACCTCTGCGCTTTTTATTTTTTGCGATATTAATAAAAAAGAGTGAAAATTTTGAGAAAAAATGATTTAGAGTGATAAGATGCTTTTCCAATTTCCCAGTGGCGATGTTTATTTCTGGCAAAACCAAAGTCATAAAATGCTCGTAGCTACCGGTATCTTAGGCCATAGAGATGATTGGAGCCATTCTCTTCTCCAATCAGCTCTATGGTTAGATAATTAAACCTCCGGCTGCACTCTCTGGTTACCCGGTGGGACAGGGGAGCCCAAGAAGAGGCGGTGGGAGGGGGGGGGGGGTGAGTCCACTAGGATCCACTAGGATCACTTTTACATGTAAGCCGACTGCTGGCTGTAAAAAATGATACCAAGAAGATGCCTAAATCTGCAGGCATCATCCTGGTATAACCAGTCAAAGTCCAACAATGTACCAGTACATTGCTGGTCCTTGTTTGCCATATATTGAAGAGGTTTTTTTTTTTTTTTCATGCAGTCTGTGGGCTGAATGAAAAAAAAAGTACCTAACAGATTCCTTCATCCACATCGATGATGTGGATGAAGAAATATCCACCAGAAAATGTGTAGTATACCCATCATTAGCCGCCCAAATCATCCAACCCACTTTCTAATGATGGGTATACATGACAAACGCCATGTATACCTATTGTTTTTTTTTAACTGCGGTGGTGAAATCACCTCCTACAGTGCTGCCATCAGAGATTTCCATATATGCTGAGTGCAAACGCGGTTTGTGTCAGAATATATATAAATCATTGTGGCAGCTGATGGGTGTTCCTGCAAGGCAAACTGGTTAACAATAGAATAGAAATAAAACATTACATTGGTACCTGAAAAGTAAAAAATGGTTACCAATGAAAAACAGTAACAAAGTACAGTAAAAGTAGGGAGTGTAGAAGTAGAAGAGCAGAGTAAGAACAGAAAAATAACTCAGACGACAACTATTTTTTGCTTCTTTTATTTTATATTTTATAAAATATTTTTATATTATATTTTTTCATGCAGCGGGGATCTGCGCTGTACTAGACTGTCGCTAACTAGCGTTAACGCTAACTAGTGTCACCTGTGACACTGTACACTATAAAAGTGACACTGTGACAGGGCAATGAAGTGGTTAACTGGGGGTGATCAGGGGGTAAATCTTTATTGGGGGGGATGGCGGGTTCCCTAAACCTACTTGGGACAGAAACTAACTCGCTAGCGCTAAATCAAGTCACAATTACACTATTACAGAAATACAGAAAACCGCTATATACTTGTATATAGTGTGCAATGTGACAGGGGGTGAAGGGGTTAACTGGGGGTGATCAGGGGGAGATCAGGGGGTTAAATCTTTATTGGGGGGGTGGCGGGTATCCTAAGCCTAAAAGTAACGGTCGCTAGTGCTAAACCAAGTCACAAGTCACACTATTACAGAAATATGGAAAACTGCTATATACTGTATATAGTGTGCAATGGGACAGGGGGTGTAGCGGTTAACTGGGGGTGATCAAGGGGTGATCAGGGGGTTAAATCTTTATTGGGGGGAAGGCAGGTACCCTAAACCTACTTGGGACAGAAACTAACTCGCTAGCGCTAACTGAAGTCACAATCGCACTATTACAGATACACAGAAAACCGCTATATACCTGTATCTAGTGTGCAATGTGACAGGGGGTGAAGGGGTTAATTGGGGGTGATCAGGGGGGGATCAGGTGGCTAAATTTTTTTTGGGGGGGTGGCGGGTATCCTAAGCCTAAAAGTAACGGTCGCTAGCGCTAAACCAAGTCACAAGGCACACTATTACAGAAATATAGAAAACCGCTATATACTGTGTATAGTGTGCAATGTGACAGGGAGGTAGGGGTTAACTGGGGGGTGATCAAGGGTTAAATGTGCCTATCTAGGCGTGTGTGTGCTTTGTGCAGTACTCACGTTTGATCCTCTCTTCTCTCACGCTGGAATCCAAAACGGATTTGGGGAGCGAAGAAATTATCTTTTCTGTGCCTGTGTTTAAATTACATGGGCACAGCTAGGTCTGTGATTGGTCAGGATCGATCAGCAGGTCCAGGTCAAAAATCATTGGCCTGGACCTGATGACTGATCGGTTCGGAACCGAATCAGACCATCGGCGGGTCGGGGGCGAGCAGGAGCGCGCCCCAGAACCCTGGGAGCAAGCGACGTAGAGCTACATCGATTTTCCCAGAAGCGGCAGGCGGTCGTCAAATGGTTAATTCCAGGAGTTGAACTTTAAAACTTATATGAGATTTTTCTGTTTGAGTTTACTTTAGGTACTAAGGTCTCATTTTAGGGATGTTGAGTTAAGCGTAAGGGTGCACTTTTGAGGTCATGTGTTATATGCTTCTCATAGGGGATGGGTGATGTTCAGGTAGAGGAGGGTTTTATTATAAATTTGTACTATAAACATTATTTCTCAGTTTTTAGTACCCGATACCAAAAACTACCAGCACCGGGAATATGATGGCGAGAACGAATTTATTGCATATTTGTGTCTATTAACATCCTTTTGGCAGCAGTAGGTGTCTGCCAGTAGAATTGGGGTGATTCAGGTTGACTCCTAAAGCTGGCTATTTGATTGTCAAATTTCGGAACTAGATGAAATTTGCTTTGTGTGTGGCCCTGTTGGCATGTTTGCACCCAACATCCTTTGATACAAAAACTGAAGGAGCAAGGCGTATAACTGATGGCTGAACAGCAGCTGCGTCCAATCAGATGCAGCTCCTTTTCAAGTATTCTGACAGCTGCCGGTGCAGACTATTAGAATACAATATCTGCAGTGGGAGATTCATCCATCTGTGATGTATAGTGTGAGATTAGATTAGACATTAGATTTTGTGTATGGCCAGCCTAACTCACCCAAACCAGTTTGCCTATCTCTTTCTGTACCATAATAGTAAATCCTATGGTACAACACGTACTGCATGTTGCTATCAGCCTTCACTCTTTACATTATGATAGCACCACTGTGTTTTTCTCTTTTTCCAAATACACTGATGTAAAAAAAATAAATAAAAAAAGGATTGTTTAGGAGTCATTTCTGCAGTTAATATATTTTATTGATTGAAAACCCTTTGAGAAAAACTGAACTTTTTTTCTTTATATTACCCACACTCCCCAAATAGGCTCTCCAGGGACGTTCTGTCATTTTATATTTGTTTGTTTTGTAATGCGCTGTGACGCCTGAGTGCTCACAATGATTGAGGACTCAAGAGCATCCCTCATGCTTACTTGATTTCTGTGAAAAAGTGTTTCATAAGTGATCAGAGTCAGTGAAAGTGGCATAAAATTGAACTGCTTCTTAAGTGGCAAAGCCATTTGTGATGTCCCCCCTCCTAAGCTCAAGAGCCTCCGTGCCCTCCAATCATGCGGTGTTCTCTCACATCTTCATGCTGACGCATAAGGCATTTTGAATGCCAGGCCAGAAGGGTGAATACTCTTCAACCGACTCATTCAAACCCCCTTAGAGGCCAAAACTGAGACTGGATGAGCTCTTGGAATGTGAAGCAGACATGCTTCTTATGTCCTCAACACATCACAATGATTAAAGGGGCCTGGAATGCAGCTGTGGCACATTTAACTCTTGTTTGCTTTGCATCACGTCTACCTCAACCTTTTCCTGTATAGACACATCTTTATAGTTAGGCCTCATTCACAGTGACAGTGTCATACCTGAGTGTGTGTATGCATTTCTAAATGCATATAAATGCAGCAAATTATTTTTCAATGGGATCATTCAAACTTAAGCCCCGTACACACGTACCGAATGTCGGCCGAACGATCGGCCGTCTTTTGTCCGGTGCTGTCCTGTCGGTTGAAAAGTGCTAAAGACTGCACACGAATTTTGTCGGCCAACAACAGCCGACTGCAGAAGTGATATCATGTGATGGTTAACTTTCCGTGTGTTTTTTCTTCTCTGAGCATGCCCAGTCTTGCTCATCTGCTGTTTGTCGGCCGAATTCTGTACTGACTGAGGAACAATCGGCCGTTCTGGTGTTGGCCAACAAAAATTTTAAAGCCTGCACACCAGATTCTGTTCGGCCGAAAAGTCGCAGTCGGTTGTCGGAAGCATCATACTAACAAGCCGACAATCGGCCGAACGGTCGGTGGCCGAGTATTTACGGCCGACGATCGCTACGTGTCTACGGGCCTTTAGTATTTACCTGTGTTTAGGTGCACTCCGTTTTGCTGACTTTAGAGAAAATAGAACTCTTTTCATTTAAAAAAGTTGTTATTTTTAGCAAGTTAAAAAAGGTTGCATAACTGTAAATCTGGATCCAGCAAATAGAATCACTGTCTGGAGTGCAGCCCAAAGAAAAACAGCAGTGAACAGCACTCCAGAGTCAAATTCAATAGGTCAACTGCAAAACTGAAACAGAAGGGCAGCTCCCGAGTACCTAAGCGTAGGGGGAATGACCTGTCCATTGACAAACGATAAGCGTTTAGTCCTAAGAACTATGAAACCAATCAGTTACAAATCAAGCCTGAACTGGAACGTACCCAGATAGTCCATTTGTAGGACTGAAGGGATCAACAGAGGCACCTCAATATATACGTGGTGGTATTATTACCCTCAAACTATATGCTGAGACAGAATTTCAAAAGCACGATTGAAGGTGGAAAAATGGGGAAAAATGAAAGAGAAAAAAGGGGGAGAGACAGGGTGCCCCAACAGTGCCTAATAAATTGAATGGCCCACAAAAGTGCTTGAACCTATCATTGGAACAGACCTCAGACCAAGATCAAATGCCTCCCAATTGGGTTGGTCACTTTACAGAGGAGAAAAGGAAGGTGTTAATAATTAATAAAGGCAAGGTGCCCAAACCTTATTGCAATTTGGAATGGTATTCGCAACTTAAGGCTATCCATTTTAAAAACAAATTTCACTCTTTAAAAGACAACCTGATGGTCAGGAAGGTGGGGTCTTTTTAAAAAATATGGGATTTCCCATCTACTGTAGCTGCAGTAAGAATATGATTTAATAGCCTTTAGATGGGTGACATAGCACCACAGAATACAAATACATAGACCAGGCCTGACCACTCCTTCACTAAAAGCAGCACCATATTTCAATAACATTGGGCTTTGGGGCAAAACCAAAAAATCCTGACTACTGCCCCGCCAACTTTAAGAGGATGTGAAAATGAAAAAAGAAACACTCGCACCAAACAAAACCTAAATTAGAAAGGGAATTGCTGCTGCTTCAAGACCCTAAAGCATGTGAGTAATAAATCGCAAAAAACTGCAATTTAAGCAGCGTAAAAATTACTCTAAAATCCACTAAAGTGCATTCGTGCAAAAAGGGGTTCACAGTGATTATAAGGATTTTTGTGTAAACAAATCACTCCTGTGATAAACATACATAAATAAATATTTAAATAAATAAAGTAATTATTAGACCATATATTTAGTCCAACAAAGTGCTTGCAATATTAAGTGCTAATGTACAATAATAAACACTGATGAGCTTAGGAGAGGCAATTAATAGTTCAGAAAAAATTAGTAGTCCATAAAGATTTAGCCCATGTACCAAGTGAATTCAATAATATTTGACAACCATGTGAATATATTCTCAACCATGCAGGTAAAAACGGAAAGTGGTGATGGTGGCACCCTCCAGACTCCGCCAGAAATAGAAGAATTGGGAACTCACCGGAAGTAGTTGATCTCTGTTGCATACGCCAAAAAGAGATCAAAAAATGCTTGTTAGATCTCCAAGATCAGAATCCAGTAATCCAGACACTCTTGTGAAGGAGATTCCTATGTGATGGTCTAAGGGGACACAAGCCAGAAAGAGAAACTGACTCCTCATAGTGCAGTAATTGAAGTTAATGATCCAAATTTATTTAAAAGTTAATAACAAATTTAAAATTGCCCCATGGGCATAACAAACATATGTGCTTGTTTCCAAAACTTGGACCCTTTATCCCTGTGAATCATTGCCCTCAGATCGCAGTTACCTGCACTTTAGTTTGGGAGACGTACTGCTCCAGGAAGTAGTCAGAGAGGTGTGAGTTCCAGGGTGAGTCCAGACTGAGGCAGCGTGATCGTCAGCTTGACGTGTTTCGTCACTACGTTGACGTCATCGGAAGTTAGGGGTCCGATCTGTCCTCCGCAATGTTGCAGTCCCGCTAAAAATCGCAGATCACTGCCATTACTAGTAAAAAAATAAATAAACAAAAATTACATAAATCTTTTACCCTAGTTTGTAGATGTGATAACTTTTGCACAAACCAATCAATACGCTTATTGCGATTGTTTTTTTTTTTTTTTACCAAAAATATGTATTTGATTTTTAATTTTTTTTGGCAATGCTATATAGCAGAATGCAAAAAATATTGTTTTTTTTCCCCAGAATTGTCACTCTTTTTTTGTTTATAGCGCAAAAAATAAAAATCACAGAGGTGATCATATACCACCAAAAAAAACCTCTATTTTTAGAAAAAACAGGACATCAATTTTATTTTGGTACAGTGTCGCAGGACTGTGCAATTTTCCATTAAAGTAACACAGTGCCGAATCACAAAAAATGGCCTGGTCATTAAGGGGGTATGTCAGGTTATCGATATATGAAAATTTTAAATGATGAAATATACTTGCGACACTTACACTGACCTCAGCCTGACACATCAACCTCTGTAAAAAAAAAAAAAAAAAAAAACTGGCCGCACACACACAATAGTATTGACCAAACCTTCAACAGTGCAAATTAAGACAGGTTTGTGTAATTAGTCAGAGACAATTGGCCATACAAAAACGTCCCCAATTCTCAAGGTTTTGTACAAAGAAAGGTGATAAAAACCTGAAAATCAAAGTTTGAAGAAGAAACTTATTCAACAGAAGAAACAAAGCAATAGACGGTCCCCATTGTTCTAGGGTGAAAACTAACTCTTCTTAAGACGCAATAGTATTGACTCAGCTGAATACATAAGCCTCTTCAACAAAATGGTGACTAGGATGTGTGCATCTGTGTATGTAGATATGTTTATATATATATATATATATATATACGTATATATATATATATATATGTATACACATGTATGTATATATGTGCGTGTAGGTGTGTAGGTATATGCATGTATATGTGTATGGTACATATGTACATGTGCGTGTGTGGATATGTGTGTGTACGTGTATGGGTATGTGTGTACACGCACGTGTATTAATATATCTGTGTGTGTATGTGCATGTGTGTGTGTGTATCCAGTTATCACCATATATTGAACTTTGTTGTTATATGTAGGGGATAGTGTTTCACAAGAATAATTCATCAATAGAGATGGCTCACCCACCAAATCACAAATAATGTTCAATGATGATATAAACTACACTAGCATGAGATATCCCTATAAATCTCTTGTACTTAAAGAATATTACACAAGGATTATGGAATTATTCCTACAGGAAATGAATACAGCTATTAATAATGACACTACCAGCAGAAAACATAATCTTGAATCAAAATATTGAAATGTTATAAAAAGCAGAAATCACCAAATCCCCAAAAATATAATTCATATATGGTTTATAGCAACTCCCACATCACATTATAGGACAATCCCATTTGCAATGATGCAACTAACTGTTAACCAATGGGCAGGTGACAATCGACCAGTCACTGCCCACTTCTGAAAACCACCACTGAAGAAACAGTCAATATTGGTTGGGGAGTGGTCATTTCAATCAATAGTTTCTGATCATATAAATAAGGACCCCGGGAAAAACAAGGGACTCTGAAAAAAAAAAAATCCTAAAAAACACGCCTAAGGAAGGACACAGGAAAAGACTGCTGCCATTTTGACCACTGCCCATTGGCTGATCTCCTGCTGAGAGACGAACTACTTTACTTTGAACATTTTCCTTGGAAGGAGTGGTGAGAGATAGACTTAATAATTTAACCCATTTACTCCCAAGATAATAGGAATTGTATGACATTGTCTGAAATTATACATATATGGTCATTTACATCGGGTAGAGCAACTCTATATGTTAATTTTTCTTTTCACTGAATCAATTGATTTTATGAATTTCAAGTGTTTGTCTAGAGTTAAGGCTGAATTTAAGTGTGTTGGGTATAATAGGGTGTGACTCTTTAAGATAAGTTCCTTTCTTTCCTACGGCCGCGGAAAGTGAGAAACTGCCTTAAGAGTGGTCAGGCATTTTGTTTTTAATATTTTAATTCACAGTTAATTTTACTTTTATCGGGTTATATTTAATTCTGTGTCTGGTTTAAAAAAAAAAATGTAATTCTAATCACATTGTATCTGTGCAACGTATTTTGATATTGTGTGTGGAATATTAATCACCAGTAAATTTAGTTTTGTATGTAAATATATAATTATACTCGTATCTTAATAAATTATATTTATTGATTTAATTGGGAGATATTTATATATTGGTAAGAATTCACCGTAAGCGCCAAGGGCTCAGGAAAATTGTTGTGGTATATTATTGGAGGTCTGAACAAAATTGATTGGGTTTTTTCTTAGTTATTAAATTATTTGCCGTAATCGGCTGGAGGCACTGCGTCATAATTCTATTGATAGTTCAGACATCGCCTTTTAGTAATAAATTAACAATAGTCAAATTTTATACCAAAACGCACAACATATTAATTGGAGGCACGTGCTGAGATCGCTTATAAGGAAATCTTACCATATAACAAAACATACTGGTGATTATATCTCCACATACATTGTCAAAAATATCTATTGTCCTAGCATGGCAGGAAATCACAGTGAATCAAGTCCATCTAGGCACAGCCAGGAAGGTGAAACCATCCCAACAATGGCCACTACCCCCGCTAAAGATACTGATAAAAATCGAGAAACATTACATAAATTTGTTGATTATGGAATAGTTGAACACCTTCGTAGAAGATTAGACATAGGATGCAGTTTAGACAAGTATGTCAAGGATGAAAAAGAGCAAGCTCAGAGTTTAACTGATAATTTGTTTATTGAAGGCGGCCGGGTTTACCAACTTATAAGGGCCTATGCTAATGAGAAGGACACGAAGGTCCAAGATCGTCTCATTATGAAAACATGGCCTACTCTGTGGTTTTTGTGTAATGAATTTATCACACAAATGCCCGCCCTAAAGAAAGAATTATTGGAAACCCGCTCCCTCTTGATAAACAAAAACCAAGACATAGGATCCCTTTTAGAAAAACTCCAATGGGCTGAGACTAGAATTAACCAATCTAAGGGAATTGAGGAGGAATTACTTATCCAGGTTCAAAATAGTAAAACCCTATATGAGGAAACCCGTGTCCAATTTAGGAAGCTAAAAGAAAAATATCAAACACTTAAACAAGAAATAGAATCTTATAGACAAGAAAAAGAAACCCCTAAGAAACATAACTCTATTACTGAGGATGAAACAAACAACGCAGAAATTGAGATTCTAAGATCAGAGCAGAAAGTATTGGAGAAACGGATAGGGGATTTAACATCCATGATAAATCACGAATTAATGCATCTGGGTGATAATCGTGAACAGGAAATAAAAAGAGGGGGATCTCCATATCAGCGGGAGAGACAGGTAAGGTATAGCCAATCAGAGTCTGAATATGGGTCACCCCCTAGGCTTCAAAGGTACTCCCCAGAGTATACAGATGAGGAAATGGATAGGGCTTCATATAAACAGGAAAGGAGGCCCAGGGTCCTTTTTAAAAGATATGACACCCCCAAAATCATCCGATTTTTAAAAGAAACTGTTCCTGTCTTTTCTAAGAAAGGATCCCCCGCCATCACTGACCATCTAGGAACATACGAACGTACCTTAGAAATCTTAGGCATTGAGGACGATCGTACAAAAATTGATTTGCTACCTTGGGTATTTGAAAGTAAAAACAGACAATTCTTTGATTCGTTAAAAACCCTGTATGGTCAGTCGTGGAAGGAGGTTAAACATAGGTGTCAAATGGAGTTTGGACCATATAAAACTACAACGTCTGCCAAGGCTGCGGCCTATAATCTAAAATGTGGTCATAATCAGAGCCCTACAGAGTTTCTGGCATTACTGAAAAATGCCTATTTTCTGGCTGAAAAGGATCCCAATCCTGATCAGTCTGAATTCAAGACCTTATTTTATGAAGCATTACCTGCTTATATAAAATTAGGTCTTGCACAAGACTTTAGGAAAGGACGCTCCCTGGATTGGTTAGTAAGGGAGAGTGACTACCTTTTCTCAATCCAACAGTCCAGTGAAAGTGGGGTAAAAAGAGAGGCCCAGCAGAACCCTAAAATAGTAGCGGCCACTACCATGCCCCCTCAACCTTCGGGTGAACAGACAGAGAGAAAATCTTATGCAGAGGCAGTCCGAGATGGAAGGCCCAGTAGATCTCCCGGAGTCGCACCACGACTCCAGCCAGCGGTGAGGGACAGACAGAGGCCACGTGGGTACAGTAGTGAAAGTGAAAGGGGTCCACAACACAGAAAGGGCAAGAGGGAATATTCCCAGGGGTTCCAACCTGATTTCAATCGAGACTCCAATTTCAATAGGGATCCCGATTTTAATAGGTACCCCCCCTTTGACAGAAACTCCAATTTTAATAGATACTCCAACTTTCACAGAGACCCCAATTTCCATGGGTATCCCAGATTCCAAAGAAACCCCAACTTCCGTAGATACAACAGATTTGGCAGAAACCCCAACTTTAACCAGGACCCAAACTTCATGAGAAACCCTAATATTATTGAGAACCACAATGACCATAGGTCGCCTCCTGACCAGGAACGAGAGGGAGCACCCCGGATTGGTGCAGTTCCCCAAGTTCCCCAAGGTCAAGGAGAAATACGGGGACCTCCGAGAGAGAGTTCCCAGCATCGGGGCCTGAGGAGTGGTTATGAGTCTGAGACATCTACCCAGTCCCATCCGGAACGTAATAGGGTCAGACAAAATAGGGCAACGTACCAAAATACCCTCAACCAACGTATAGGACAAATTGAGGAGCAGGTGAATCAAATGGTCGGACAAATGACACAATTCATGAACACCCAATCTAACAACCCATCTTTTTTAGGGGCAACTCCTGTGACCAACCAAGGGTCACAGAATGCATAGACCTCCCCCCGATAGGCCCAGAGGGGATAACACTGTATGCAGCAAAAGGGGGCGCATGCTCTACCCCTGATGTGCCCACAATTGAGAAACATAGTCATAGGGCCAGGGAGGATCAAATGTTGGTTGTTAATTCCCCTCCTGCCTTGCAGTGTTCACTTAACCCCTCTAACCTAGCCGAGCCATTGGGGATAGTCATAAATGACCAGTCTGACGGAGCGCACCCCACTCATTGCGCTTCCGTCTTGAGGAAGTCCAACAGGCAAACCAGAAGGAATAATAAGCGCACAGAATCTGTGACGTGTGGTGAGATCAATGCTGATTGTAAATTATTGACAGGTTCCCAGATCTTCAACCATGCCAATTTCATGTGTGAGTTGAACGAATCTGATGGGAGATATTTCACTACGGTGAAAATACAGGATGCCAGTGATCACCCAATTTTAGGCCTAATTGACACTGGGTCCCAAGCCACAATCCTGTCAGAGGAACATTTTAATCGAGTAACAAACTCAATGCCCAAGAAACCAAAACTTAGGAGCTTTGATTGTTCCCTGGTAGGGGTAGGTGGAGAACCACTAGAAGTTAGGGGTACTGCCTGGCTTAAACTTAAATTAGGTAATAAGGAACTTAGGCACCCTGTTATTATTGCCACTCTCCCACACCATCACATGATCATTGGAATAGACCTTCTTAAAAGGCTCAACACTATTGTTGATTGTGTGAACCAGGTATTGTGGTCCCAAGTCAATACACCAATTAAATATGAGAGACTTCAGACTCCCCATTCCCGGCAACACTGCCACCTGGTGGAAGAAAGGCCTGGCTCCCTGGAAGTTCATTTCAGAAATAGTCAATTACCTGATGTAACAGTCATCCAACCTGACCACAAAAGCCTTGAAGTGGGAGGAGATGACCATGTGTTTAAAATCCCCTGTGATAAAATAAAAGAGATCTCCCTCCTAGATAATGTACTGACCATGTCTTTCCATCAGGAGAATAAAATTAGGAAAGGGGGAAACCACGCTCAGTTCCTAACAGGAGTGGAAAGGGTTAGCAGTGATCTATTTATCCCTATCCAGATAATTGGTCTTAGTAGGTCAAAATATGCCAAACTTGATTTAAAGCAAGAGCATAGCTTTGTGAGCCATGGGCTCTTAAAACCTATGACTGAGATAGAAATGATCCATTTATCCACTCCTCAACGTCATTGGATTTCAGACGCCATTGATGATTCGGAGGATTATAATTCCATTGCTAGATGCCTGTTAAACATTACCATAGGTAATAAGACAACCACTCACGTGTTCATAGTCTTGGACAATCCCCAAAACCAAATATATATCGGCAACGACTTACTGCATCGGTTTGCCACTCAAGTCGACTTAATCAATGACTGTTTATGGAGTCGACTAAAGGGGGACCCTGAGGGATACCAGGATGTAAATTTAGCCCTGAAATTCCAACAGCAGATGCCTTATGCTGTTGAGGTTCAGGTAGCCCAAGAAATTATCGTGCCCAAAGGCAGAAATAATTTTGTACTCCCCGTAAAAATAAAAAGGGGACAAAGATTAAAAGGGTCAGATGCGCTAGTATGCATATCCCAGAGAATGCAGGGGGAAGGACTAAAAATTACCCACACGCCTCTGATCAACACGCATCAATCCCCTATATACATCTACATACACAACCTCTCAAATCAGGACCTTAGCCTACCCAAGGACACCATTATCGGTCTTGCGGTAGAAACGGGGTATTACACATTTGGAGTCACTAACCAAGTGATTGGACTCATACCTGAGGAATATTTATCTGAGGAGCAATTAGTTGAACAATCGTTCAATTCTTTACCCGAAGGTATGTTCACCATTGAGTCCATTTATCCCTTTGATTCTAAGGATGGTACCTGTAAAATTGAAGAGACATCCCTTGTCTTTGATCAACCGATTAAAGAACAAGAGTGCCCCAAAGGACATGAATGGGAGGAAAGTGCCCGATATACACCTAGTGATTTAACCACCAGACTTGAAGAGGCATATGAGATAGGGCAGCCTGAAAGCTTTCCTGGATTCAAAGAGATAGTTGAAGAGATAATAGCACTAGCAGATGCATGCTCCAATGATCTCGAGCGACAATTGCTCCGCGAACTCCTCTTTGAATTCCAGGAGATCTTTGCCAAGGATTCTTACGATTGTGGGAGTACCGAACTCCACTTCGCCAGAATCCAGACTGACCCAAAGGCCCCACCAGTGTTCGTCAAACAATATAGACTTCCTTTGGCCTCCTATGAGTCTCTAGCCGAGATTATTAGGAAGTTAAATGAACGGGGTATAATTAGGCCCATCCACAGCTCCTATAATCACCCCATCCTGGGTGTTTTGAAACCCAATGGACAGTGGCGCTTGTGCGCTGACCTCCGACAACTAAACAAGCGTGTTTACATGTCAGGATGGCCTGTACCATACATAGACCAGTGTCTTGCCCAACTCCAAGGGTCCCAGGTATTCACAGCCCTTGATTGTGCCCAAGGTTACTGGACCATTAAAGTCAGCGAAGAAGACCAGTATAAACTAGCTTTCAGTTTTGGGAACCAGCAGTTCTGTTGGGTTCGTATGCCTTTTGGGTTTATCAATTCTGGCCATGAATTCGCTGTGTTTATGCATAAGGCTATGCCAGATGCCCTAGAGCGAGGAACACTGGCGTATGTTGATGACATCCTAATCAAGAGTACTGACATGACCAAACACCTTACAGAACTGCGACATGTCCTAGGCCAGTTAAGATCAGCCGGGGCGAAATTGTCTCTACAAAAAGCCCAGTGGTGTCGCACACGTGTAAATTTCTTAGGCCATGAAGTTACTTCGGAAGGTCTAAATCCCCAAAAGAAAAAGGTTGAGGCTGTGCTAAACTGTAAGGTCCCTACTAATCTGAAAGAGTTGAGATCGTTTCTAGGGATGGTAAACTATTCCCGTAAGTTCATTGACAACTACGCCGAAATAAGCAAACCGCTTCTTCATCTGCTAAAGAAAGACATTGGATGGTCGTGGGGTAAGGAACAGGAAGACGCTGTAAAGGAAATGAAGGTTCGTCTGACCCAGGCTCCTTGCCTTGCATATCCAGAAGGAGGTAAACCCTTTTATCTTGAGACAGGGTACACGCAGGTAAGTATGAGTTCTGTTCTTTACCAGAAACAAGAGAATGTCAGTAAGGTTATTGCTTACGCTAGCAAAACATTGTCCCCAGTAGAGATGAAGTTTACAGACTGCGAAAAGGCTTTATTATCCACGGTGTGGGCATTACAGAATTTCCGCAGTTATATTCAAGGTGAAAGAATTATTGTTGAGACCGCACACCAACCTTTACAGTATTTACAAAGTGAACGTATCAGGGATGGAAATGTGTCTAATAGCCGCATCACTGCTTGGACTTTGTCCTTGCAAGGATGGCCTCTGGAAGTTCGTTATAAACAGAACAAGAAAAGTCCAGTAGCCCAGGGCCTTGCTGAGCTCCATGACTGTTCAGCCACCAATCCCAGTAAGGGAGACCCGGACGCTGACTTTTTGGAAGAACAACTGTTGTCTCCCTATAAAGTTTATGATGAAGAGTACTGTAAACGGTTGCCGTGTGTATATGTAGATGGTTGCGCCTATCATCATAAGGATGGAGAACAGCTCCAACTAGTGGCAGGTATCGGGATTGTATGGACCCAAGGTGTAGCCCCAACCTCTGTGGGATACAAGCTTGGATCCAAAAGCAGCCAAGTTGCTGAACTCGCTGCCATTCTAAAAGCTGTCGAGATGGCCATAGAATATAACCTAAAAGAATTTTCCATCATCACCGATTCCAATTATGTTAGGAACAGTTTTGTTGAATATCTTCCTAGGTGGAAAAGGAACCACATGCTAAAAAGCAACCAGAAACCCGTTAAACATGGTAGGTTATTTTGCCAAATAGACCAGCTGGTAAGGGAAAATGACATCACCTTGTATTTTAAGAAGACCAAGGGCCACTCTAAAGTCCTAGGTGCTGAGAAGGAAGGTAATGATCTGGCTGATTCCCTGGCCAAAGAAGGGGCCATAAAAGGTGAATCACTAGATATTGATAAATTTTTGGGGGCAGTACAGTTAGAAGCTGTAACTAGACAACAAGCCAGGGTGAGCAAAGATGCAAATGTGTTACAATGGAGTCATGATGCCCCCAGTGAAGATTTAATTACAGCTCAAAAAGAAGACCCAATAATTGGCTTATTTTATAGACACCTAGAAAATTCTGACCAAAATCCCATTAGCCAAGGGGATGGTACCGGTAAAGAGGATTTACGCATTTTAATGAAGTCCAAATCCCAGTTTGCATTGCATCAGGGATTGTTGATACGCACATCAAAAGGGGGTATCCAACAATGGGTAGTTCCACTTAAATTTAGAGGGTTAATGTTGCAACACGCCCATGACGCTCCCACTTCCGGGCATCGTGGGGAGAAGATCACCTATGAGATCCTTCGGGATTATGCCTACTGGCCTCATATGCTGCGTGATGTGAAGGCATACTGCCAAGGCTGTTTAATATGTCCCCAATTTCAACCGGCTTCACCAACCCATCGGGCCCCCCTTCAGAAAAGGGGGATATGTATGCCTTGGTCAGACCTTCAAATGGACTTCATTGGACCTGTCACTAAATCTTCACGAGGGAATCGGTATATGTTAACCATTACATGTTTATTTACCAAGTATGTTGAATGTATTCCAGCGCCAAACAATAGCTCTGATACATGCGCTACCTTATTAATTAATCACATTTTTTTCACGGTTTGGTCTACCCCAGAGGATAGAATCTGATAGGGGTTCACATTTCACTAGTGAAGTGATGACCAAACTGTGGAAAATATTGGGCGTGAAAAGGAAATTGCATATCGCATATCGGCCCTCCTCTAGTGGTGGAGTAGAACGGTACAATCAGACAATTGTCAACATCCTAAAGAAATTTGTTAAGGAGACAGGCAAAGACTGGGATGTCAAACTTCCCCTTGTCTTGATGGCCTTAAGGGCAACTCCGAGTACGGTCACAAAAATGTCCCCTTTCGAACTCATGACCGGAAGGCAGATGGTATTGCCCCAGCACTTATTGTACCGCACTACAGATCACAATTTGGTCAATGCCACCACAACACACCAATACATAGAGGATTTGCGAAAACATTTACAGTATGCTTTTGCCTTTGCCCAGCGAAACATTGAAAGAGCCGCAGTTGGCGCTAAGACCTACTATGACCTTAAAACCACCAAGAAGGAGTACGAGATTGGGGACAAAGTCTACCTATACAATTTTGCGAGAGACCAGGTCAAGGAACGGAAATTCCTTCCATCTTGGAAAGGTCCGTTTAACATAGCTGATAAGATTTCCCCCGTGGCATATAAATTACACATCCCTCAGAATGGTGAAATCAGTGAGAGATGGGTGCATATAAATCAATTGCGTGCTTGCCATCCCAAATCACAATTACAGCTGTTGGGAGACTGAACCACGCACTCCTCTTGGATTATGGAAAAATCATAAGGGCAGAAAAAGAATTAGGGTGAATCCACATTTTGCTTTACAGGGCTATTTTTATATATATATATATGTATCTGATACTAAAACTGTTTATTTACCTACTATAGTATGTATATAATGATGCCCCAGATGACAGCCAAACTGGTGATCGGAAGTGCTAGCAACCAGACCCTAGCAGGAAGCCCTGATAATGATCTGATGTATCAAACCAGAAACCTGTCTGCCAGCGATCACTCAAGGAAGGAGGACCAGATATCCCGAAGGAGAGACCTTCCCACGAGAATGTCCTGGAGTCCTGCTATGTGGAGCACCCTGGGTATCCTGCTGTGGATATGTCTACCAGGCCAGGCCGGCCTCATCGCCCGACCAGGACCTTCATCGGGAATACTTGTCCAAGAAGCACCCGGATTCATCTTGACTGACAAACGAATCATCACCCAAAAAGTTTGCATCAGCATGGATCCAAGGACCTACACCGAAAAATGTTTTAAACCTCAGCATATCCCCTGAGATCAAGGAATAGTACGCCCTACACTCGAAAGCAATACAGACTCATCAGTGGAGTGTACCATAATGATCCATAACCTGCCTACCAGTTGATTTCCCTGTATGATGCTGACATACATGCAAATCAAAAAGGGGGATATGTCAGGTTATCGATATATGAAAATTTTAAATGATGAAATATACTTGCGACACTTACACTGACCTCAGCCTGACACATCAACCTCTGTAAAAAAAAAAAAAAAAAAAAACTGGCCGCACACACACAATAGTATTGACCAAACCTTCAACAGTGCAAATTAAGACAGGTTTGTGTAATTAGTCAGAGACAATTGGCCATACAAAAACGTCCCCAATTCTCAAGGTTTTGTACAAAGAAAGGTGATAAAAACCTGAAAATCAAAGTTTGAAGAAGAAACTTATTCAACAGAAGAAACAAAGCAATAGACGGTCCCCATTGTTCTAGGGTGAAAACTAACTCTTCTTAAGACGCAATAGTATTGACTCAGCTGAATACATAAGCCTCTTCAACAAAATGGTGACTAGGATGTGTGCATCTGTGTATGTAGATATGTTTATATATATATATATATATATATACGTATATATATATATATATATATGTATACACATGTATGTATATATGTGCGTGTAGGTGTGTAGGTATATGCATGTATATGTGTATGGTACATATGTACATGTGCGTGTGTGGATATGTGTGTGTACGTGTATGGGTATGTGTGTACACGCACGTGTATTAATATATCTGTGTGTGTATGTGCATGTGTGTGTGTGTATCCAGTTATCACCATATATTGAACTTTGTTGTTATATGTAGGGGATAGTGTTTCACAAGAATAATTCATCAATAGAGATGGCTCACCCACCAAATCACAAATAATGTTCAATGATGATATAAACTACACTAGCATGAGATATCCCTATAAATCTCTTGTACTTAAAGAATATTACACAAGGATTATGGAATTATTCCTACAGGAAATGAATACAGCTATTAATAATGACACTACCAGCAGAAAACATAATCTTGAATCAAAATATTGAAATGTTATAAAAAGCAGAAATCACCAAATCCCCAAAAATATAATTCATATATGGTTTATAGCAACTCCCACATCACATTATAGGACAATCCCATTTGCAATGATGCAACTAACTGTTAACCAATGGGCAGGTGACAATCGACCAGTCACTGCCCACTTCTGAAAACCACCACTGAAGAAACAGTCAATATTGGTTGGGGAGTGGTCATTTCAATCAATAGTTTCTGATCATATAAATAAGGACCCCGGGAAAAACAAGGGACTCTGAAAAAAAAAAAATCCTAAAAAACACGCCTAAGGAAGGACACAGGAAAAGACTGCTGCCATTTTGACCACTGCCCATTGGCTGATCTCCTGCTGAGAGACGAACTACTTTACTTTGAACATTTTCCTTGGAAGGAGTGGTGAGAGATAGACTTAATAATTTAACCCATTTACTCCCAAGATAATAGGAATTGTATGACATTGTCTGAAATTATACATATATGGTCATTTACATCGGGTAGAGCAACTCTATATGTTAATTTTTCTTTTCACTGAATCAATTGATTTTATGAATTTCAAGTGTTTGTCTAGAGTTAAGGCTGAATTTAAGTGTGTTGGGTATAATAGGGTGTGACTCTTTAAGATAAGTTCCTTTCTTTCCTACGGCCGCGGAAAGTGAGAAACTGCCTTAAGAGTGGTCAGGCATTTTGTTTTTAATATTTTAATTCACAGTTAATTTTACTTTTATCGGGTTATATTTAATTCTGTGTCTGGTTTAAAAAAAAAAATGTAATTCTAATCACATTGTATCTGTGCAACGTATTTTGATATTGTGTGTGGAATATTAATCACCAGTAAATTTAGTTTTGTATGTAAATATATAATTATACTCGTATCTTAATAAATTATATTTATTGATTTAATTGGGAGATATTTATATATTGGTAAGAATTCACCGTAAGCGCCAAGGGCTCAGGAAAATTGTTGTGGTATATTATTGGAGGTCTGAACAAAATTGATTGGGTTTTTTCTTAGTTATTAAATTATTTGCCGTAATCGGCTGGAGGCACTGCGTCATAATTCTATTGATAGTTCAGACATCGCCTTTTAGTAATAAATTAACAATAGTCAAATTTTATACCAAAACGCACAACAGGTAAAATCTTCTGGTCCAGAACTGGTTAAGTCTACTTATTAAATTTGCTAACTGTCCCTTCCCTTTTCCTACAGCGGCTCCCATACACTGACACTGTGGTTGTCATGTGTTCCAATTTTATAGTGAGGAGGCTGGCTTATCCAAAAGCATAGTAATTAGCCTTTCTAATCCTGCTGGCTGTTGTTCAAGGGCCATGCAAATCTGCACAAAAATTAGCTGGAACCGTGACCAGCGGCATCACGATATAGAAAGAGAAGATTGTGATATGTGGCTGTTAGAGAATCAAATAGGCCCGTGGCAAATAAGCAGGGTAGAAACATGTTTTACTGGTTTCAAACCAATGCTTTGTAAGTCAGAAATCGCCTTTGATATGTTTTACAACCTTATATATAGCAGACGATGCTCTGAATACAGACAAGAATTTCAGAACCTAACATAAAGGAAAACAGATCTAAGTAAGCTCTATATTTTATAGATTTATTGCTTTTTGACACTACTTCCATGTCTGTGGAGGATGTGACATATTACTAGACAATATATGAATTCAGCCTTTGCCCTTTCTCCAAACACAGTAGACACCAATTAAATTTAAGGCTAATTCCAGTGACATTTTAGTTAGATATAATAACACAAGGCCATTTGAAATGATTGAATTGTAAGATAGATGTATTTTGAAGGATAAAAATACATCAAACAGTGTAATATAGATAGCATGTCAACTCAAAGCACAATATGCTGGCTGTTATATGTGTCAGAGTACATTGCTGCATTGATTCACTAGTGAATTTCTAATGTATGTCAGTGAGGACTACCTGTGGCTATCAGTATAAGTAGAGTTAAGTAAATTGCATAATTGCATTATATGTGAATATGCAGGGGTGCTGATAGGGGGGGACCATCAGCCCTCTTTTAGGGGGCCTGAGCACACAGTGGGGCCCACACAGAGAGGGGGATTAGTGATGGACAACAAATACAGAAATCTTCCTCCAGCACCTGAATCTGATCTGTCCCTCTCCCTGCTATCAGCTTTTATCTGTTGAGAAAGAGACAGTTGTCCCTCACTAATCCCCCTCCATTGTGTGGGCCCCCCTCCCAGCACTTATCTCTGCTCAGGAGTTTATTTGTAAATTGTAACTTTGTTTCTCTCTCTCTGTCTCTCTGATCACTGAGCTCCAACTGCCCAGCCTGTATATTTTTCTCATCTCATCTTCTTTTTTTTTAACATTGTTTTTTTTTTTTTTTAGATTTAGCAGGAATTATGCGAGTTATGTTATATTTGTGTCTGCTAATAGTGATTTTGTTGGAATTTTAGCTAAATATATCTTTACTTTTTTCTTGGGGGGGCCCTGCAAGGTAGTCTGTATGGGGGCCTGTGATTTCTAACAGCAGCCCTGTGAATATGCGTTAGGTTAGTAAGACAACATGGCACCCTTACCATCTGCTGTGGACCTCAGTCTTTCCCCAGTGCCTCCTCATCTCCAACCTAAATTTCACTAAAAATGGCTTTAAAAATTTTTTAATAGTTTGAATAATCCATTATTTCATCAGTTGCTTTGCTGCATTGTAAGAGAATATAGATGGTAAAACGTCTTCTTTTGCTTTTAATTCTAAGTATTTGGATGTAATTTGACAGGGAAGTGTTAATCTCTTCCTATTAAAGGGTTCTTTTGTTCCTGAGGAAGAAGTGAAGGTCCACTTTGAAATGTGTCAAGCCATTTTTAAATGTTACTGGTATGTGCTCTATCTACAGTACATGGGGTATTGATCCTAAAAGTTCTGCATCAGCATGAAATCCAGATATAGAGGACTTCCTAAGAGCCATGTGGGCTCTAAACATTGAGCTTGTGTTGCTGTGGTGTACACAAGTACAGCTTACTTCCATTGTTAATAGACCACCTGTTGCCTACCACTCATCCAGTCTTAAAGCAAAACTTCTGAGCAACACAAACTGAAAATGCTATTTCATTCAAGTGGTTGTAAAGGCATGCATGCATGAAGGTAAAAAACCTTCTGTGTGCAGCAGCCCCCCAGCCCCCCTCACACTTATCTGAGCCCCCTCTCATTCCAGTGATGTCCTTTGCCTCTCTGGGCACTCCTGATTTGCTTTTGGCTGCGGTCAATCACAGCCAGTGAGCCAATCAGGAGACAGAGGGGCAGGGCCCAGCCTCAGCTCCATGTGTAAATAGACTCACAGAGCCGCGGGTCAGGAGTGCGCCTGCTTGGGTGCCCCCAGAGAAAGCTGCTTGCTGTGGGGACACCCAGCTGGAGGGAGGAGCCAGGAGCGCCGGCTTCGGACCTGAGAGGATGATTAGTGTAGAGTTTTCTTTCTGGGATCCTGTTCTCTCAGTCCTTTACACTCAGGTTTGCTCTGAAGTTTATGAGGACAATTTACTAAAGGAAAAACATAGAAACATAGCAGAAAATAAACAGCAGGGGAGTGGTTTATCTATTCTGACCCATTTTTTTTCCCGTTTTTTTTTCCTTAGGGGCAAGCATGTTTGAATCCACTTTCTGTTGACTTACTCACTACCTCTGCTGGAAGTCTATTTCAGGCATCAACTATTCAGTAAAATACGGTAGTACTATATAAAATGAGTTTTGAACTATCCTCTTGCTAGTTTGAGGCCCTGTATTCATATTAAAAAGACTGCCCTCCTGAACCTTATTCAATCATGTCTCCCCTTTCCCTTCTTTCCTCCGGACTTAACATATTACGTTCATGAAGTCTCTTCTGATATTTTTTTATTCCTTAGATCTTTCACTATTTTTGGTTGTCTGCCTCTGGACTCCTTTTATTTTATTAATATTTTGTAAGTGAGGTCTCCTAAACTAAACAAATTATTCAAAAGGAGGTATAACTAAAATCTATTACACCATATTCACCACTTATATTTTCTTTCCCCACTGCCAGTCCACAAACATTGCATATTTTACAACTATCTGAAATAAGTACGCCCAAATCCTTTAGCTCTGTAGTTCTGGTCAACACTGTGCTCCCAATCTTGTACTCTATCAAGTTATTTTTACATTTATTTATTTATTTATTACAATTACTTATATAGTGCCATCGATGTACGCAGCACTTTACATATATATTGTACATTCACATCAATCCCTGTCCTCAAGGAGCTTACAATCTAGGGTCCCTAATACATGTTCATACATGCACATACTAGGGTCAATTTAGACAGGAGCCAATAAACCTACCTGCATGTCTTTGGAGTGTGGGAGGAAACCAGAGTACCCAGAAGAAACTCATGCAAGCACAGGGAGAACATGCAAACTCCATGCAGGTAGTGCTGTGGTTGGGATGGTGCCTAGGAATGTTGAACACATTCTATGTTGCAGACACCTGCAGGAATATCATCCCTATTGCACATCTTTGTGGCATCAGCAAAAAATACATACCTTACCCACCAAGACCTTGTGGTACACCACTAGTCACTGTTCAGAATGAACTCAATGAACAACCACACTCTGGTATCTATCCTTTATCCAGCTATATTAACTGAACCAACATTTTTTCTAGATTATTGTGGAACTATATTAAATTCTACAATGAAATCAAGGTACTGAATCGTATGTCCACAGCACCACTGTGGTCCAAATCATTTGAGATTTAGTCAACAAATTAATTCAAATTAGTCTGACATGGTCCGCCTTCAGGACCGCCATGCTGCGTTGGGTCCAGCAACACTGATCCTTCTTTTTAGGAGTGATTCCAATAATTGAACAGCAACAGTTAGTGAAGCGTAACTCCACTTTTGTTGAGAAAAAAAAACCATTCCCCTCTGGGTGATCTCTGTACATTACAAGGATTTTAACATACTTTGTTGCAGATTCCTACCTTTTGTTATTCTGAAGAAATCCCTGTTTGCTTCTCTGTGCTGAGTGGGTCAAATGGGAGTGGTATAATAATTATCTATCAGCTGTGGCAGCTGCAGGGCTCTAATGAGGAAGACTGCTGGGCCTGCATCTCACCAAAAATGACATTTTTTGTTGCAGGGGATGTCTGAAATCTGACTTGTATCTTAGTACAGACTTCTGGGAAAATTGGTAAGCCAATCACACAAGCAGGAAATTATGTTTCTGGGATGTGGTCAGTATACATTCTGTGTACAGAACTCCTCCAGGTAGCCATATTGCATTGCATTTTCAGAAAATTACAACAGCTGCAGATTGAAGAGGAAAGGTAATTTTTAATAACATTCAATTACAATATTATTTGTGTCGCAATTGTATACGTTATATTGTTTTTTCTTTATTTGCTATTTTTTCCCCCACAACAGTGGAGTTATTCTTTAAACTCACTGGCCAGTTGTTGCCAGCCTCTATCTTGCTACCCTTCCTGTGGATAGGTAAAATATGACCTGTCTGCAAGTTATGGGGAACGTCTGTTTGAAGAGAGTTGACAAAAAGGTCAGTTAATGGTCCAACAAGGTTGCTTACTTTTCATGAGGAATTTTACCCAGAGCTTAGTGAATGAAATACATCTTTGCTGACTTCCATCATCCAATAACATGCAAGTAAAAATGCTGTTTTTTTCCCTTGCAAGTGATTGCATATTCTTTTCACTACATTCACTATGCTCTTGGGCAAATTCCCTTACAAAGTAAAACTTCCTTTGCAAAGTTTTTTCTATCTTTAGTAAATCAATCCCTATGTGTGTGGAGTGTTTAGGTTAATATTACTGCTGCACTCCCTGCAGATGTTTGGGAGATCTATCATTCAGAAAGGCAAGTAACTAACAATTTACACCTACCTTTCACTCTCCTTTCCAGTTATATTTCCTGGAACCTACCTATACATATTGCTGTTGTTGCATATATTCCCAAAAGGAATGCAAGTAGTGTGTAGATCAGACAGAGGTACTAGGGACGTATATGAATTTATTATGTACTGATAATGTAATGTTTGCTTTAAGTCATGCCTCTTTGTATGTACATGTTACTATGGTAGCTGTAAGAAGTTTTAAATATAGCTTTTTATTCATCACTGTATTACAAGGCACACAGAGAACACATGTTTGCTATCTGTTAGAATGATCAGTAGATCTATGTGTAGTTAAATTCAAACTATCAAGCCTAGTTCCACCTATTAGTCTGTGAATGTGAAAATTCCCCCATTGACCAATAGTGATAGTGAAACCTAGGTGGCAGGGAAGGGTGGGGACGAGCTTGGCTTTTACAGGAAAGGTCCACATTTGCATGTAATTACAGCTGCCTTTTTCTTTGGATCTACTAATCACTGGAAAGTTTTTCTCTGAAGGTACCAACCTTTCCCAATGCACCTTTCCTGTGTAGTGTTGGGCAAGCAGTTCGGCCCAAACATTGGCTGTTCACCTGTTCAGCAAACACCTGAATTTGCAGGATGCTCGGCGGGATGTTCGCCTGCTGAGCGCCCCACAATGCACTGTGTGCTGCACAGTGCTTTCTAAGCCCTGATTGGGCAAAGCTTTGCCCAATCAGGAAACAGTGAATAGCTGGTTGTTAAGGAGCGGGCCAGGAAGCCAGCCGCTGCATCCTTAACAACGGATGAGTCATCAGCTGTCAAGGGGTTTTCACGCTGACAGCTGAATGAAAAAGAAACATTGGTGGTAATATAAAAATGTAAAAAAAACATGCCAAAGTTTTTAATAAAATGGCATGGGCCCCCCCAACTCCATACCAGATCCTTATACGAAAATGCAGCCTGGCAGGCCAGAAAAGGGGGGGGGGAGAGCAAGCAACCCCCTCCTGAACCATACCAGGCCACATGCCCTCAACATGGGTGGTGCTTTGGGACTGCACCCAAAGGACCTTTTACCTATGTTAATGGGAACAAGGGCCTCTTCCCCACAACCCTGGGCTGTGGTTGTAGGGGGCTTTATAGAATCTAGAAGATCCCACCATCCCCCGATGTGAATGAGTATGGGGTACATTGAACCCCTACTTATTCACCAAAAAAGTTGTAAAAAAGAAATAAAAACACAAACACACAGTTTTTGTTTATTAAAAATAAAAAAACAATGTCCCCCAATGTAGATCCATCGTCAATCATGATGCCCGCCACCACCACTGGACCCAAAAAAAGCTCCCCCACGAAGAAGGCTAACCACTGACTGCCTGCTCCCCCTTTCGATAGTTCTTAAATAGGTAAAGAACTTTTTTTTTAACATGTTTGTATTGCCCGCAATGGTATTGTATTGCCAGCAATTTAAATGCATTTTTTTTTTCTTTATATATGTCAGTTTTACTGCAGAATGTTCTATACACAGTACAGATGCATTACTTTACAGGCAGACGAAGAGGACCCCCCACGCACTATTTAAAGGAATGTTTCATTTTTATTGTTTCACTTTAAGCATCATTAAAATCGCTGCTCCTGTAAAAACAATCTTTAAAAAAAAAAAAAAAAACATTTGCATAGATACATATCCCTCAGTGCAGTACCGGGCCCCCATACCCTTTTTATGGTCAATAACTTGCATATAAGGCTTCAAAATGGTGACTTTTGATTTTTCAAGTTGTGGTCCCGTAGACTTCAATAGAGTTTGCTGCTTGGGTCTGAATTTTTTACTTTTGTTCAGGAACCAAGCCAGTGGGGGGTATCATGTTTGGCCCAACTCTAGTCCTGTGTTTTTGGTTCCTTTAGACTTGAATAGGAGCATATGAGTGCTCCTTCTTCAGTAATTACTTTCCCCTGGCTAACACCTGAAAACGCCTGAAAAACGTGTTCATAAACACGCATGAAAAAAGGCTCCAAAAATGCTTGAAGAAGCTAAAAGCTCAATTGTGATAGAATATGCAATGTTGCTGCTGGAAAATTGCTTGATTCCCACATCAGCACAGTCAGTGTTGATGGGGGAATCCCCAACTTGGGGGGGGGGGGGGGTGGGTAGGGGCGAGGTGAGTCATACCTGCTAGGAGAACACAGTGATTGCAGCTAATAGCTGGAGTCACTGCCAATGATTGCATGCTAAAAATCTGACATGCTGGTTGTACCCAAGTCAATCGATGGATCGATTTGGGTACAATGAGCCTGCAAATATATGGATCAAATCTGGGCTGTTCCTGCTAAACCAGCTGAGATTTGATTCTTCTATTGCCCGCTTAACCTAAATACTGTTATTATTATGCTAACATTTATATATATTTTTTTTTTTTCCAATTTATTTCTATGCAAATACCTCATACTACTACTAAATACTGAAAGGCTGATGGCAGTGACACCTAGACCTTTATAGCCATATTCAAAGGCATTGTTTACTTTCTGCCCAAGACAAACTAAGTCAATGGTCGGTGTATCCAACGTCCTCCTATGAGTATAACGGGGTCATTTATCAATATCTCTCAACTGCAAAACTAAGGCAAAAATGGGTACACAATCAGTGCTCTCGAAATCAATCATGAGAATCTCCTTCATTTTAATGGGACAGATTTTTCTTTGTAAATCTGGTATGGCTTGGAGACTTTGATAAATAACCCACTAATATCTTTCTCTCTCATTGCTTCACATAGAAATGTCTGACATTTATCTTCCGTACCACTAATATTCAACAGAGAAAAATGTATTTTCTGCAAAGGGAAAAAAATTTCCATGGATCTGCCCATAGTGTAGCACCTGTTATTAAACTTCTCAATATTGTGCTGTTATTAGAAAAAGTCTAGAATTGGGAAGGTGCTAATTTACCTCTAGCATTAGCAGTTCTGTGCTGAAACTGAAAATGTAATATCCAGTTTTCTGTAATTTCCAATTTTTGAAACTTTGCAATTCAGCAAATATAGTAAAAATAAACCTGTCATGAGGAAATATGGGGACTGCTATTGTTGACCTCCTTTTAAAAATGCTAGCAGTGTGGCCCATTGACATGGACTACCTATCACCTACCACATGCTGATCCCATGCCTTCAATTCTAATCAAAAACAAGAATACAGATCAGGAAAAGGGGACATATTTGTTTAAAGCTGAAGTATGGTCAAAACCTATTGTTGTGTATGGGGAATTTAAAAATAGGTTGCCTCTTATAATGTGTGCCCCATATGTGGCTGCTGCAGCATTTACATAGTTACATAGTTAGTCAGGTTGAAAAAAGACACAAGTCCATCTGGTTCAACCAAAAAAAAAAAAAAAACAGTATTGAAAAACCCAACCATACAATCCCATATACACAATCCTATACCTGCAGTTGATCCAGAGGAAGGCAAAAAAACCCCCAGTAAAGCATGATCCAATTTGCTACAGCAGGGAAAAAATTCCTTCCTGATCCCCAAAGAGGCAATCGGATATTACCTGGATCAACTTTACCTAACAAACTTTTAGTACCCACTTATATTAAATACGCCCAGGAAAGAATCCAGGCCTTTTTTAAAGCAATCTAGTGAGCTGGCCAGAACCACCTCTGGAGGGAGTCTATTCCACATTTTCACAGCTCTTACGGTGAAGAAACCTTTCCGCATTTGCAGACGAAATCTGTTTGTTAAGTCATTCATTATTTCGTTACATATTAAGCAATAACGAATAGTCAGAAAGAACGAAACTTGTAGGTTGAATCCTTTTTTGTTCTTTCTGATTTTCGTTCTTTCTGACAATTCGTTTTCTTACGATTGCCGCCTTCCTCCCGCGATCATCCGGGAAATGGAGAGAAGACCCACCTGCTTATGTAAACAAAGAAGGCGGATCTTCTCTCAGACAGGCAGGGACAGATCAGCAGTTTCAGCTAAGCTGAAACTGCGATCTGTCTGTGCCTGTCACAGAACCCCCCCACACAGTCAGTAAGCACATAGGCATACATTTAACCCCTTTGATCACCCCCAGTATTACCCCTTCCCTGCCAGTGTCATTTATACAGTAACAGTGCATATTATTTAGCACTGATTACTGTATTAGTGTCACTGGTCCCCAAAAAGTGTCAAAAATGTCAGTCAGGGCTCCGATATGTCTGCCGCCAATGTGGCAGTCCTGATAAAAATCGCAGATCGCCGCCATTACTAATAACAAAATAAAATAAATAAAAAGTCCAAAAATCTATCCCGTACTTTGTAAACGCTATAACTTTTTACGCAAACTAATTAAAATACACTTTTTGGGATTTTTTTTACCAAAAATATGTAGCAGTATACAAATTGGCCTAAATTGATAAAAAAAAATGTAATTTTTAAATTTTTTTATTGGGAATGTTTTATAGCAGAAAGTAAAAATATGGCTTTTTTTTCAAAATTGTCGCTCTTTTTTGTTTATAACGCAAAATCTAAAAACCGCAGAGGTGATCAAATACCACCAAAAGAAAGCTCGATTTGTGGGAAAAAAGGAAATCAATTTTATTTTCATTTAAAGTAACGCAATGCTGAATCGCAAAAAAATGGCGTGGTCATTAAGGGGGCAAATCCTTCCGGGGCTGAAGTGGTTAAAGAGTCTTTCATTCATTTGGATGCTTCCGAATGAATGAATATGCCCAATTTTGTCCGAAAATGAATTTGTAACGAAACTCATTGCACGTGTCTATTAGGGACCTTGAAAGTTTCTTGAGGGCAGGGACAGATGTAAAAATACAATATATACGTAAAGCACAGATTTTGTGAATTGATGGCGCTATATAAATACCTCTAGTAAAAATAAATACGTCCTTAAAAAACTATGTAAAATAATTTAAGGAAACAAATTATTCATAGAATTATTGTCAAGTTAACAGATGCATACTGAAACTGATTAGATCTGGGCATTTAGCCAATAATGACCCCTGATCAGGAAAGGTATATAATTCCTGTTGTCACAACTTTGCAGCCACTCTGAAGTTGGGTTAGGTGGCTAGTGGGAGATGAGAGCACCCCAGAGATTTTACCATAGCAGATAGTAAGACGGTCCTTAAAATGTTTGTGAATTATACTGAATATTTGAAGAAATATATGCTGCTGAAGAACCCAATTTTTCACTTGTTTTTCACATGTACACGGAAAGGTCATCGTAAGAAAGATTTCACCCCAAATATGCTGAATCTGTGCCATTAGCCTTTGCCAGTGAAGATAAATGTACTTTTCATCCTAGGGCCCGCTGATGCATTCTCAGATGGCCTTGTTTCCCTTCCCCACAAAGCTAAAATCTACACCTTCATTCATGCGCTGACAAGTCAGGTTTCATGGGAGGATCATGCAGGCTCTTTCTGTGGCATATTCATTAGTGGGTTATATTCAGCACACAGAGGGAGCCTATTCCAGCTCTCCACTTTGATCATTGCAGGCGCTCCACAGTGGATCCACATGAAACAAATGCCAAGGAATAAATGCTATCATGTACATGAGAAGCAATAGTTAAATCAGAGAAAGGGATTGTAACCATAGTAACCAGTGGTCCTGTACCTGCTCAGGGCGACAATTGTGCTGTCCCTATGAATTGTCTGCAATGTATAAGGAAGCAGGTGGAGGAGCTCCAACCAGACCTTGTAGTTCAGATGTTACAAGTCATCCAACGCTGAGCTTTTCTACTGGATCTATCCTAATTACAACACATCAAACCTCTGACTGGAACTGCTCTTTTTTTGTCTGACTGATATAGACCTTTATGTATATGATACATTTCTGGTGCTTTGCTAAAATAAAAAGCATCCTATTTTAGTCATAGGTATCTGCATCATTTTTTAAAGCCCAAATCCAGTCTTGTTTTGTTTTGGAGTTTTTAACTACTTGCCGACTGCCGCACGACTATTTATGTCGGCAGTCAGCCCCTCACAGGCAAAGTGACGTAGATCTACGTCGCTAGCCTGTGAGGGTCTAGGGAGCGAGCGCATGCCCCCGGAGGCGCGCTCCCGGTCACTCGGCGATCGTCGCTGCAGAGGGAGAAAGTCAGGCGGCTGATGTAAACAAGCCGCCTGCCATTCTCCCCTGTGTAAGAATAGTGATCATACGGTTCTACTATGTAGGACCGTTGATCATTGTTCCTACACCTCAAGCCACAGCCAATCACAGTTAGAATCACGACCCTAGGGACACACACAGCCCCTCCCTCTCAAAAAAAGTTAACCCCTTCACTGCCAGTGTAATTTTACAGTAACAGTGCATATGTATAGCACTGATTACTGTAGAAATGTCACTGGTAACCCCAAAAGTGTCAAAAATGTCAGTCAAGGGTCCGATCTGTCCGCCGCAATTTCGCAGTACCGCAAAAAAAAAAATCGCAGATCGCCGCCATTACGCGTTAAAAAAAAAAACAACAAAAATGACAAAAATCTTTCCCTTTGTTAGTAAATGTGATAACTTTTGCGCAAACCAATCAAAATACGCTTTTTGCGATTTTATTTTTACCAAACATATGTAGCATAAAACAAATTGGCTAAAAATGTTAAAAAATTTTGATTTTTACTTTTTTGGGGGGGGGAATTTCATATAAAAAAATGTGAAAAATATTGTTATTTATGCAAAATTGACGCTCTTTTTTTGTTTATAGCGCATGATCAAAAAATCGCACAGGTGATCAAATACCACCAAAAGAAAGCTCTGTTTGTGGAAAAAAAAGGACGTCAAATTTGTTTAGGTACAGCGTTGCACGACTGCGCAATTGTCCGTTAAAGTCATGCAGTGCCGAATCGCAAAATAGGCCCTGGTCAGGAAGGGGGTAAAATCTTTTCCGGGGCTTAAGTGGTTAAAGTGTGGGAAAATAAACCTCTAGCAGCATTTTATTGCTGTCTGTGGTTACATTGGTGCCTTGGTGACAATGACACCCTGGTGTCACCAGGAGAAGAAATGCATAAGATAAGCTGAGTGATTTTAGAAAAATTGCTTTTGTCAAAACATTTGGCCAAAGCGAGAACTCATTGTACTGCTTAGGTGAGATTTGCTTGAAAAAAAATAATCAATTTTTTTCTTTATCAGAGAAGTGGACAGTTGTGGATGTTTTTAGGGGAGTTTAATGTATTTAGAGACATATTATAAAACAGAGAATGTGATATTCACTATAAATGCACGCCGGGTGTATCTTCCAATGCTTGGGTTTTAGAATCACTTGCAGTGGATATTTGGAGAATGTCATATTCACTGCTTTATAAATACACTATATTGTAAAAAGCATTGGGGTGTCTGTCTTTACAGGCAAATTAACTTTAATGGCATCCCAGACTTAGTCCATAGGGTTCAATATTGAGTTTGCCCCCACTTTGCAGCAATACCAGTTTCAACTCTTCTGGGAAGGTTGTCCACAAGGTTTAGGAGTGTGTCTATGTGAATGTTTGACCATTCTTTCAGAAGCACAATTGTGAGGTCAGGCACTGATGTGGATGAGAAGACCTGGCTCACTGTCTCAGCTCTATTTCATCCCTAAAGTGCTCTATCAGGTCAGGACTCTGTGCAGGCCAGTCAAGTTCCTCCATCCCAAACTCGCTCATCTATGTCTTTATGGACCTTGCTTTGTGCACTGGTCCAAATAATTTGGTGGAGGGGGGATTATGGTGTGGGGTTGTTTTTCAGTGGTTGGGCTTGGCCCCTTAGTTCCAGTGAACTCTTAAGGCATTAGCATACCAAGAGATTTTGGACAATTTCATGCTCCCAACTTTGTGGGAAAAATTTGGGGATGGCCCCTTCCTGGTCCAACATGACTGCACACCAGTGTGACATGGATGAGCGAGTTTGGGGTGGAAGAACTTGACTGGCCTGCACAGAGTCCTGGCCTCAACCCAATGGAACACCATTGGGATGAATTAGAGTGGAGACTGACTGCAAGCCAGACCTTCTCGTTCAACATTAGTACCTGACCTCAAAAAATTTTCTTCTGGAAGAATGGTCAAACATTCCCATGGACACACTCCTAAACCTTGTGGACAGCCTTCCCAGAAGATTTGAAGCTGTTATAGCTGCAAAGGGTGGACCAACTCAATACTGAACCCTACGGACTAAAGGCCCGTACACACGATATGAAAATCGAGAGTAAAATTTTATCCGACGAACGATCTGCGAAGTTTAGGATTGTTAGTATAGTGCTCTTGACAGCCAATTACGAATTTTAGGACGACAAAAGCTGGATGTGCAGGCTATAAATTTTTTATCGTACGTCAACACAACGTCCAATTTTCGTTTAATTAGTACAGTTTTCGTCCGAAAAAAATCGTAAGAGCAAGACTAGGCATGCTCAGAAACGAAAGAACACATACAAAACAATCCAACACATGACAAAACTTCTGAAGTAGAATTCTGTCGTACGGGAAATTTCGTAAGAAAGTAACCTCTTCACTTTCGACATGAGACTAGCATGCAACAAAAAACGGACAAAAGATCGTCTGATAATCTGATTGTGTGTACGAAGCTTTAGACTGGGATGCAATTAAAGTTCATGTGCTTGTAAAGGAAAGCATCTTAATACTTTTGACAATATATGTTCCATTTTGTTATTTGTTTTTGTAATTTTTATTTTTAATTTATGTAAATGTAACTTGTATTGTATATTTTGACTTACAATTTGTAATTTACTTGTTTCACTTTCTGAGAGAAAAAAAAAACACACAAAATGAAGATACCAGTGAGGCGCTTGTTTTTGCTTTTGGCACTGGATGGTTGTGTGTGCTAAATTGCAGGTATGCACATTTTTGCATAGTTACATTGTTCCAGTTTGGAGCACAGTATGCATGCGGCATACCTTGAAAATCCACATGGAAGTTGGAAATCACTAGCAGGCTATACTACAGTGATATCCAACTTTCGCAGGGATCTATCAGACATCACATATACATACTTAGCAAACAAGCAGAACTAAGGCACTCAACTCATCTTCTCTCTAATGGCGCTTTTCCACTGCATGGAACCGAATGGTACGGCTCTCAAAAACAGTACCACCTCGATTGTGGTTCCAAGAGGTACCATACCTGGTACCATATCCCACAATCCTTTGCATGCAGTCACTACTAGCCACTGATTGGTCAGAGAATCCCACCCACCCCGTTGTTATCCCACCCACTTAACTTTAGTACTACTTTAGTGGAAAAGCAAACCATACCGTACCGTACCGAACCGTTCCAACCCCATACCATGCAGTACCAGCAGTGGAAAAGCAAACTGGGCCAAGCAGGGCCAAGCAGGACCGAGTAGAGCCGAGCCGGTACTTGCAGTGGAAAAGTGCCATAAAGGTCTAGACTGGTTCCCTCACGATACTGGCATCTTCTCCCAAGGTGTGGTTTTCAGGCATCTCTCTTGGCTGGTATGGGATGATGTAACTCTTGCACATACGCAGGAGTCATTCATCCCAGCACACAGGAACCATGCTGGAGGTGTAAGCTGAGCTGCATATGTGAGAAGACCGTGAGCAGACAGTTGTATTTGACTGCAGAAGAAACATTGTCCCTTCCATGATATTAGCCTGCCTGTTTGCAGTCTTTTTGTAAAATGCCTTTGGTTCTGCTTTAAACTGGTCGCAGCTGGACCAGTGTAACTATGCAAAAAATATATGGAATTCAGCTTTAAGATAGGCTAGTTATAGACAAGCAGCAATCTCAGGTAGACAAATGTGTACCTGTCCTCACATGAGTCAACTGAGCACAGCAAACCTTACTCTACAGTGGTGAACACTGAGTACTTAGACCCTCCCTCCTCTTCAGTCTTGAAGACGGAGAAGGATCAGTCTTGTTCGTAGCCTAACAACAACCACTCTTGACTCACCAGGTGCTCATTATTGCCACTAGGCCATTAGAAATGGGCCAATAAATGCAAATGAGGGCTAAGGTATACACCTAGCAATCAGCGCAACACTTTGCACCTAATGCAGCTTTCCAGCATTCTACAGCTTACAGATTTACAACTGGCAAACTCAAGTTTTCCCAGTATTTCATTGCTCCAGTAGTTTGGATTTCCTTTCTTTCAACCTTAGTTTCTTAGGCCTAAGTGGAGGCAGCTGCAGGAGTCATAGGAGACATAGGGGACCCAGCTGTTCATTTTTAATGCTATATGCTATTTTTCTTGTCACAAATCATTTGAGTTATTTATTACAGCAGTACATTACCTTTTACTTCAGAATATAGTTTTAATTACAGAGTTCCTAGCAGCCACCAATATAAAAGCAAGAAAATACCAGCTGTGGATGCATTTGCTGTCAAAAATCACTTTCTGTATAGGGTGCCAATTGTCATAGGTGGAGAGCCTACCGGGCAGTTGAACTATTTAGACCTCACACTAGGCATGAAAAAAGCCTCTTTTAAGGGCATTTGAGTTTTTTTTAGTTATTCTGTCTCTAAACTCACTTTTTTAGCCATGCATGCGTAGCTGTTTACTGACGTTTAGAGGCAAGGGCATTTAAAAGCAGAAATAAAAAGGGCCAGCGTGTTCAGAAGAGGTGCATTTTACTGCAAAAAAAAAAAAGACTGACTTGCCAAAACGCACGTAAACAAGTCTAAACATGCTTAAATGCTAAGTGTGTAAAACACTTCATTGTTCATTCATTTCAATGGCCGGAATAAAGAATATTTAAATAAATAAAATTTACAAATGCAACCATTTAGAAATTGGATGAAAGGTGTAGCACTGCAAAACCCTTTTTGCCAGATACATAGTGCATACATCACATCAAAATGAGGGACAAATTAGAAGGAAAGAGGAACAGAGGAACTTGGGAGCTATGCAATACAATGAGTTGATTGGTGCACAAAGCCAATTTTCTTTCCTGCAACCAAGGGTTGCAATAATTGCATCCTAAAAATCCGACATTGATGATTCCACTTGGGTACAATCAACCTGCCCATACATGGTTAGAATCTCGGCCGGTTCAGCAAAACATTAGAACTGTCTGTAGCCATCCTAAGTGAAGCAGGGTCAAGGTCATTCAGTCATTGGTAAAGCCCCATTGGCCACTCTTTCTTAGGGCTGGTTTACACCATGAATCACACAGGAATGTTCTGTGCATTCCTGTGTGATTTAAACGCGATCTGGGTGAAGTGCGATTTCAGCCTACTCATTTGAATGGGCTGAAATCGTGCAAGAACGCACAAAAATTAGTGCAAGTACTGATTTAAAATAGTGAACAGCAACCGGATCGAATGGTACTACTGTACCAAGCAATCTGGTGTAGGCAAACACACTGTGTTTGGGACCTACATTTGGGGTGTCCTTAACCACTTAAGCCCCGGAGGATTTGGCTGGTAAACGACCAGGGGGTATTTTGCGATTCGGCACTGCGTGACTTTAACGGACAATTGCGCGGTCGTGCGACGCTGTACCTAAACGAATTTGGCGTCCTTTTTTTCCCACAAACAGAGCTTTCTTTTGGCGGTATTTGATCACCTGTGCGATTTTTTGATCACGCGCTATAAACAAAAAAAGAGCGTCAATTTTGCAAAAATAGCAATATTTTCCCTTTTTTTTATATGAAATTCCCCCAAAAAAATGTAAAAATCAAAATTTTTTAACATTTTCGGCCAATTTGTTTTATGCTACCTATGTTTGGTAAAAAAAATCGCAAAAGGCGTATTTTGATTGGTTTGCGCAAAAGTTATTGCGTTTACTGACTAAGGGAAAGATTTTTGTCATTTTTGTTGTTTTTTTTTTAACGCGTAATGGCGGCGATCTGCGATTTTTTTTGCGGTACTGCGACATTGCGGCGGACAGATCGGACCCTTGACTGACATTTTTGACACTTTTGGGGTTACCAGTGACATTTCTACAGTAATCAGTGCTATATATATGCACTGTTACTGTAAAAATACACTGGTAGTGAAGGGGTTAACTTTATTTGAGAGGGAGGGGCTGTGTGTGTCCCTAGGGGCGTGATTCTTACTGTGATTGGCTGTGGCTTCAGCTGTATGCAGAGTGATCAACGGATCTACATAGTAGATCCATATGATCAGCTCTCATACAGAGGGGAGAATGACAGGCAGCTTGTTTCCACAAGCTGCCTGACTTTCTCCCTCTCCCCCGCTGATCGCAGAGTGGCCGGCGGAGATCGCTCCCTAGACCCTCACAAGCTAGTGACGTAGCCCTACGTCACTTTGCCTGTGAGGGGCTGACCGCCGACGTAGATCGGCGTGCGGCGGTCGGCAAGTGGTTAAGGTAACACTGACACACACTGCAGATTAAAAGTACAGTGCATTTGGAAAGCGGGTTTCCAGCACCGCGTTGTGGTGTGAACTAGCCCTTAGACAGTACAAATGCAAATCTAAGATAATACATCAGTAAAGAAAATTTTCTGATGATACTCTAGCCGCCTCTAAGACCAAGAACCAAGGGATCAAAGACAGCTGATCATGCAGTTCTCAGTCTTCAGTGAGCAGAGAGCCGGTGATTGACAGTCGAGCCGATTGACGAGAGCCATGCTGTGGAGAGGGTGGGAGCGACTGGCTCAGGCTCTCAGTGGCTAAACAAGCTGCCAGTCAGGCATCTAGGTGGATCTTCCGAACATTGAATTTAGGATCTCTCCAGAGTGTGGACCAGGTGAGTCTGGGTCACAGGAGTTCAGAACTAGGTGCACTCCTGTGACCAACAGGAGAGGTAGGGCCAAAAGAGATTTGGTCCTACTTCTCCTTTAAAGTGATTGTTAAGGAAGAAGGTTTTTTTTTTTATCTTTCTGCATGCAGCTCCCCAGCAGCCCCCCCCCCCTAAATACATACCTGAACCTGATCTTGATACAGCGATGTGTATGAGAGCCAAGGCTGCCTCAGCTCTCTGGCTCCTCATTGGCTCAGAGACAGCAGCAGAAGCCATTGGGCCATTGGCTCCTGCTACTGTAAATCAGAGCCAGTGACAAGTGAGTGGGGGCAGGGCTGAGCCTGGCTCTGTGTTTTTATAAACACACAGAGCAGTGCATGGGAGCAAGCAAGCATGCATGGGTGCCCCCATAGCAAGCCGCTTGTTATGGGGCACTGGGCTTGGGGATGAAGTCCAGAACGTCAGTTGGGGACCCGAGAAGGGAAGGATCGGGGCTGCTGTATGCAAAACCATTGCACAGAGCAGGTACTGTAAGTATGACATGTTTGTTATTTTAATTAGTTAAAAAAACAAACCCTTACAATCACTTTAGGTGTATTCTATATGGTATATGATATGATGTCCCTATTTTTTTTTTTTTATCTCTGAACACTTGCATAAAAAAGAAATCTGGGACTAACTATATAATTATTTGTTATGTCAATGATGAAAAAAATAATATTATCTGCGTTAAAAAAAAAAATAGAATGAGAAAATATTATAAAAACTGTGCATATTCTGCCCTTCATGTAACTGTGACATTGTTAGAAATTCAGTGCGAATTAAAGATCCTGCAAGGCACATAAGCTCAGAAATGAGCTGTTTTCTAGGCATGGATAACACAAACATGTTGTAACACTGGTGTTCCGTGCAGCACATGGCACAGGTTGCATTCTCCAGGCAAATATTTTCATTTCCCATTGCTTACTTTCACGCTGTTTCTTATATTATCATCACTGATGGTTTGTTGAGACATCATTACATCTCTCCCGGCTTTAGCAGAATATATTTTT